>NC_141007.1:47069399-48269399 GCF_052327205.1 Somniosus microcephalus | reverse complement strand
ATCTCACTTGCATGTGATCAACGTAAATATGGAGAAACATAACGGCCCAGAAATTCGGGTCGGGGGCTTCCCGCGGGTGCAAGCCTCCGACCCGCCCTTACCTTGTGAGCCGGCTGTTGAGCTGTGGGCCCGCGTGGTATTCCGATCCTGGGCCTCCTCTAACTGCCAGCGCGCAGTACTTGCGTATCCCAGGGACGCAGTTAGTTCGAAGCCTCCCCTGGGATCACGTGGGCCATGGAGAGCCAATGGTAGCAGGGAATGCTTCATTCATAAATTTGACAGGACGATCTGTCAAACCTATAAATACTATAAGCCCCAAAACATAACTAAAACTTCAAAAAAATTTTTTAAAACATCACATTTTTAAAATAACTATAAATTACATGAAATAACTATTTTAAACAATAATTTAAATTTTTGAAAAAATTAATTACATTTTCTAACGGGGTTAAAAATAAACTTACCTTTCTTTAAGGTACTTAAAAATAATAAACCTGTGGAAAAAATGTTTTAATTTTAATTAATTCACCACTTACCTTGTTAAAAGCAGGCCTTGCGCCTGCTTTTTAAAAGTGTAACTGCTGGAGACTTACCCTCCCGGAGAAACCTGTAAAAAAAAACGTAAGTTCGATGCACACGCGCTGCCTCTCCGGTGCACGCGTTCCACCTGTCAACCCTTTCTTTCAGGGGAACGGAAGTGCCGGTTTCCCGCGCATGCGCAGTGCATGCACGAAACCGGCACTTTCATTGGGCCGACGCGTGAGTACCCTGTGCGTACTCACGCGTTGGGACCCGAATTTCTGGGCCAATGTTCATCAACCCAGTCATGGAAACCAAAAGTATGAAGCTAATTCAGTAAGTGTTGATACACAAGTCTGCGTCCCATATGTATTTTTTATTTATTCATTCATGGGATGTGGGCGTCGCTGGCAAGGCCAGCAGTTATTGCTCATCCCTAATTGCCCTTGAGAAGGTGGTGGTGAGCCGCCTTCCTGACAACTGAGTGGCTTGCTAGGCCATTTCAGAGGGCAATTAAGAGTCAACATATAGGCCAGACCAGGTAAGGACGGCAGATTTCCTTCCCTGAAGGACATTAGTGAACCAGATGGGTTTTTACGACAATCCAGTAGTTACATGGTTACAGTCAGGCGTATGCCATCTTAATTTACAGGACATGATGTCTAACTAGTTTAACATTTTCAGCACCTAATATTTCACCCTTAGGCTTTTTAAGTAAGGATAGATTTTGCTGTCACATTGGATTAAAATATTCCTATCAAAAGTGCTGTATGATTGCATTTTAAAAATGTTAGAATTTGTAAGCTTTAAAGGATCTTAACTTCACAAAAGTTAATCAGATCTGAACGATTCAAAGTATAAAATACCACTGGTAAAAGGAATAGAAATAGAACGCTGGTGTGTATAGATTTAAAAAAAAGCCAGAATACTTTGCAGTTCTACACCACCTACTCCATTTAAAATTAAAACCGCAGCAAATCTGTAATATTGTGCCATAACAGTACGTTCTACAGTCACAGTGTGCATCACATTTATATCAAAGGTACAAGCTACAGTTTGTGACAGTTGCATTGATACGACAATCTGTTACAAACAATATACATTTTCTGATCTTAGTCAAGCTATAATTTACGTCATTTTATGAACATGAGAGGGGCCGATTTTCACTCTGGGCATCGAATCGGCGCTGGATGGGCGAGGTGACCATGAGAAATCGTGAGAGGCTCAAACCATTTTGAGGGTCGGGCCTCATTATCCTATCACGGGCGAGCTGCCCACAAGTTTTCCGACATTCGCAGACAACTTGCAGATGTGTGGGCCGGGAATTCCGGTGGGACCAGCATCATAAAAAATAAATGCGCCTTTCCCTTAAAGCGAGGGCATCAGGTTAGCATTGCCGGACCGCGAGGTCGCATTGAGCACCAGCAATGTCCCAGTTCTCAGATGCAGCCCTGGATATTTTGGGGCAGAAAGTGAGGGCATGCAAGGACCTCAACAAAAACTCGCATTTCCAGGCAAATCCTGCAGCAGGCTTGGAAGGACATCTCGGAGCAGGTCAACGGCCGCAGCCTCACCCCTAGGACATAGCTTCAATGCCGCAAGAAATTTAACAACCTTATACGTTCGGCCAAGATAGGAATTACTTCTTGTCATGACTCATTCTTTGCATCACATTTTGCCATACCACCCCTAGCACTGCCGTCCCCCTCTGCACCAGCTTATACTCTAATAATCAATGGGTATGAAGCTTTCTCACCTCCTACTTACAGCTGAACTATCAGAAGCTGCTGTTGTCCTCACAACAAGCACATGCAGCATATCGTTATAATGAAAGCTATGCACTCTTTTCTTGTCCTTACCACCACCCTTCTTATCCTCATTACTCCCCTGCTGCTTTCCTGCTCTGTAACACCTTCCCATCTGCCCACTGCTTGCTCAGTGTCACACATCAGCATACCTCACAACGAATCTCGAGCCTTACGTCGAGCCACTCTCTAATAAGCTGTCCTTCTTTCTGCAGGACAAGTTGGCACACAGTGCCAAGGAGCGGGCAGGAACAGGCAGAGATACCGCTCACATCTAGGTCCTCAGTCCGATGGCGAAGGACATTCAGGACACGGGCCTTGCTCTAAGCATCAGGGATGGAGAGCTGGGAGTAGTCAATCAGCAGGCTCTGCAATTTTGCTCTCTCCTCTTCTGTTTGGCCTGGATGTGCATCTCTTTCAGGGAGCTGCTCTTGATGCCTCACCACTCCCACATAGAAACATAGAAGATAGGAGCAGGAGTAGGCCATTCGGCCCTTCGAGCCTGCTCCGCCATTCAATGAGATCATGGCTGATCATTCAAATTCAGTACCCTGTCCCTGCCTTCTCCCCATATCCCTTGATCCCTTTAGCCTTAAGAAATATATCCAACTCTTTCTTGAATATATTTAATGAACTGGCCTCCACTGCCCTCTGTGGCAGAGAATTCCACAGGTTCACCACTCTCTGGGTGAAGAAATTCCTCCTCATTTCAGTCCTAAATGTCCTACCCCTTATCCTTAGACTATGACCCCTGGTTCTGGACTCCCCGACCATCGGGAACATCCTTCCAGCATCTAGTCTGTCCAGGCCTGACAGAATTTTATAAGTTTCGATGAGATCCCCTCTCAATCTTCTAAACTCCAGCGAATATAAGCCCAATCGACACAATCTCTCCTCATACGTCATTCCTGCCATCCCAGGTATCAGCCTGGTGAATCTTCGCTGCACTCCTTCCATGGCAAGAACGTCCTTCCTCAGATAAGGCTCCCTAACCTGCCCCAGTGCCCTCATTATAACACCAGCAGCTTTCCACCACCCATGCAGAAGCCACGGGGGCAGCACAGCGCAAGAGCACAAGTGTTAGGAAAAGCACATTTAAGAGCGACACTACTGGGTTGCATCTGTGTGAATATTTATTTCAGTAGAATTTGTTAACTTCATTAAAGGAAATCAGACTTTTGTCACCGTCAATTTGTGCAGATTGGTTCATTAAGAGCTGCGGGACCTTCATTATGAGGTGGCGCCTGTGTGTCTCATGCAGTGATTTAATTTGTCTGGGTAGCATCGAGGACTAGGCTAGATGTAAGGGGAAAATGGTGTTGGTGGGGTTCAGGGGGCTGCAGTTCAATGGAATCACTGGTTGATCACTTGTTCTCGGACTGCTCGCATTACAAGATGTTGCTGGTCTTTAGGTTCCCCTTCTTCTTCCACCTCCTCCTCAGAGTCCTGCAAGGCTTCCCATTGCTTCATGTCCAGGATTTGTCCATGATTTAACAGCGAATTTATGCAGGACACCACCATGCATTAAATTCTTGCTGGCCTGTACTGCAGTGCTCCTCCTGACAGGTCCAAGCATCTGAAGCACCACTTGAGCATTGCAAGCACCTGCTCAATGATGCCACAGTTACTCCCATGGTTGTTGTTGTTGCATTGTTCAGCAGGAGACTGCGGAAGCCGAAGTGGCGTTATGAGCCATGTAGAGAGCATGGCCCCTGTTGCCAAGGAGCCATCCACTTGGTGGCCTTGCTTGAAAAGTGCGGGCACTGTGGACTGTCACAGTATGGTAACATCATGGCACCTTCCTGTAATACGTGCATAACACACATGCACAATTTTCACTGTGTCAGCCATGGCTCAGTGGGTAGCACTCTTGCCTTGGCGTCAGAAGATTGTGTGTTCAAGTCCCCACTCCAGAGACTTGAGCACAAAAATCTAGGCCAACATGCCAGCGCAGTACTAAGGGAGTGCTGCACTGTCGCAGGTGCCGTCTTTCAGATGAGACGTCAAACTGAGGCCCCGTCTGCTCTCTCAGGTGGACGTCAAAGATCCCATGGCACTATTTCGAAGAAGAGCAGGGGAGTTATCCTCGGTCTCCTGGCCAATATTTCATCCCTGAAATCAACATCACTAAAAACAGATTATCTGGTCATTATCACATTGCTGTTTGTGGGAGCTTGCTGTGCACAAATTGGCTGCCACGTTTCCTACATTACAACAATGACTTCACTTCAAAAGTACTTCATTGGCTGTAAAGTGCTTGGGGACGTCCTGAGGTTGTGAAAGGCGCCATAGAAATGCAAGTCTTTCTTCAGCGCATGTTCTGTGACTACCTGCACATTCACTGAGTGGAAGCTTTTCCTGTTCAGAAAGGCCGCAGGGTCATGGGGAGGTGCCCTGATTGCAACACAGGTGCAGTTGATCGCTCCTTGTATTTGAGGAAGTCTGAACTGGCTGCAAAGCCGACAACTTTGGCATGCTGGCTCATGCTGTCCATGGCTAGGTTAATGAAATGGCCGGCCCACTGAAGATATCGTCTGTAACCTATTTGGTGCAGGAGTGCACGGTTTAGTGCCTGATGTGCACGATGTCACCTGCTGCAGCCTGAAATGATCCAGTGGTGAAACATTAGAGCTATCATAACCTTGCTGGCCAGAGGCAACGCATGACCACAGGCCACCTCTCAGTGTGGGCTCCAGCTCTGGCTGCAACAGGTGACACAGGGCAGTGACAGCCTCGCAGCTGAACCGGAGCCTCCTCCTACATTTATATTTTTTATCCACACTTTTGGTTTGTGCCTTTTCCTTTTTTCTCTCTCCCACATGGCAGCTGTCTCTCACTCTGCCAGCGCATTTCACACTTCATCTAGAGCCATTGTCTGTTTCTTTACCTGTCCTATTACCATCTCGTCTCACCTTGAATATCTCTTAATGTCTCTTCTTTCATCCCCTCCCCCATTTCCCAGCCCCCAAACTGCCTTTTGTTTCATTTCCTGCCTTTTCTCTCAGTTCTGTAGAAGGGTTTCGACCCGAAACGTTGACTCTATTTCTCTCTCCATGGATGTTGCCTGGCCTGCTGAGTTTTTCCAGCATTTTCTGTTGTTACTCCTCCTGCATTGTTCCTCAGTTAAATTGAGGAATGTGATGTGATTTCTGTAGACCCTTTGCTGACCCCTCCCCCCCCTCCCCATGGCATTCCTGGACCAGCCTCCTATGCAGGTCCTGTTGCTCCAGCTGCTCATGTTCCTCTTCCTCCACCAGCACCCAGATCGGAGTTGCCAAAACTACTGCCATGCTCAAGAGGACTCAGTTGTCTGAGTCTGAAAAAAACACCTGAAATACTTGGGTCCTTCCGGCAACCAAAAATGGCAGCAGAACCAATGAAGGCCCGATCAGTTCAGCAAGTGCTGCACCGCCATTTTCAGTCTCTAAGTGCCCTGTTAGAAAGAAACTTGCAGTGGGAGGGGGTGGATCCAGTTGTCGTGGTCCATGTTGGTACAAATGACGTAGATAGGACTAGGAAGCCGGTTCTGTTAAAGGAGTATGAGCAGCTAGGGGTCAAATTAAAAAACAGAACCTCAAGGGTAATACTCTCTGGATTATTACCTGAGCCACGAGCGAATTTGGCTAGGACAAATAAAATTAGAGAGTTAAATGCGTGGCTCAAAGACTGGTGTGGGAGAAATGGGTTTTGCTTCCTGGGACACTGGCACCGGTACTGGGGCAGGAGGGAGCTGTTCCGTTGGGACGGGCTTCACTTGGCCAGTGCTGGGACTAGAGTCCTGGCGGATCATATAACTAGGGCTCTAGAGAGGGCTTTAAACTAACTAGTGGTGGGGGGAGGTTCCTAGAGAGCAAATAATAAAAATGACAACAGAGAAGGTCGTAGACTTAGGTAGCAGTGGGGAAATTAAAAACCAGAGCGTGTCAGGAAGGGGCAGAAGGTATGGAGTAAAAGGTAAAGTAATAAAAAGGGCAAAAGCAGGAGCTAAGTGTCACAAAACATATTTGAAAGTTCTCTATCTGAATGCACGTAGCATTTGTAACAAAATAGACGAGTTAATGGCACAAATAACTACATATGGGTATGATCTTGTGGCCATTACAGAAACATGGCTGCAGGGTGACAATGCCTGGGAATTAAACATACCAGGTTATTTAACAATCAGGAAGGACAGGCAGGAAGGAAGGGGAGGTGGGGTGGCTATGTTAATAAAGGAAGGAATCACTGTAATACAGAGAAATGATATTGGGTCAAAAGATCAGGATAATGAAACAGTTTGGGTGGAGGTAAGGAATAATAAGGGGAAAAAAACACTAGTGGGCGTAGTCTATAGGCCTCCGAACAGTTGCAACTCTGTTGGACGGAGTATCAATCAGGAAATAGTTGAGGCTTGTAATAAGGGAACATCTATAATTATGGGGGATTTTAACTATCATATTAATTGGACAAATCAAATTGGGCAGGGCTGCCTTGAGGATGAGTTCATTGAGTGTATTAGGGATGGGTTTCTTGAGCAGTATGTAACTGAATCGACCAGGGGGCTAGCAACCTTAGATCTGGTCCTGCGTAACGAGGCAGGATTAATTAAAAATGTCCTAGTAAAGGATCCCCTTGGAATGAGTGACCATAACATGGTTGAATTCCATATTCAATTAGAGGGTGAGAAGGTTGGATCTCAAACAAGTGTGCTAAGCTTGAATAAAGGAAACTATGAAGGTATGAGAGTGGAATTGAGTAGAGTGGATTGGGAAAATAAATTAAAGGGTAAGACGATACATGATCAGTGGTGTACATTTAAGGAGTTATTTTACAACTTCCAAAAAAAATATATTCCACTGAGAAGAAAAGGGTGTAAAAGAAAAGAAAGCCATCCGTGGCTAAGTAAAGAAATTAAGGATAGTATTCGACTAAAAACAAGGGCATATAAGGTAGCCAAATCTAGTGGGAGGATAGAGGATTGGGAAAACTTTAAAAGACAGCAAAAAATAACAAAAAGATTGATTAAGAAAGGGAAGATAGATTATGAAAGTAAATTAGTAAAAAATATAAAAACAGATAGTAAGAGTTTTTATAGTTATATAAAAAGAAAAAGGGTGGCTAAAGTAAATGTTGGTCCCTTAGAGGATGAGACCGGGAAATTAATGGTGGGAAATATGGAGGTGGCAAAAACACTGAATGAATATTTTGTATCAGTCTTTACAGTAGAGGACACTAAGAATATCCCAACACTGGACAAACAGGGGGCTATAGGGGGGGAGGAGCGAAACACGATCAAAATCACTAAGGAAGTGGTACTCTGTAAAATAATGGGACTCAAGGCGGATAAATCACCTGGACCTGATGGCTTACATCCTAGGGTCTTGAGGGAAGTGGCGGTAGGGATTGTGGATGCATTGGTAATAATTTTTCAAAACTCCCTGGACTCAGCAAAGGTCCCGGCAGACTGGAAAACTGCTAATGTAACACCTTTATTTAAAAAGGGCAGTAGACAGAAGGCTGGAAACTATAGACTGGTTAGCCTAACATCTGTGGTAGGTAAAATTTTGGAGTCCATTATTAAGGAGACAGTAACAGGACATTTGGATAATCATAATTTAATAGGACAAAGTCAGCATGGTTTTATGAAGGGGAAGTCATGTTTGACAAATTTGCTGGAGTTCTTTGAGGAAGTAGCATATAGGGTGGATAAAGGGGAACCAGTGGACGTAGTATATTTAGACTTCCAAGAGGCATTTGACAAGGTTTCACACAAAAGATTATTGCTTAAGATAAAAAATCACAGGATTGGGGGTAATATTCTAGCATGGATAGAGGATTGGCTATCTAACAGAAGGCAGAGAGTTGGGATAAATGGTTCATTCTCAGACTGGCAATCAGTAACTAGTGGTGTTCTGCAGGGGTCAGTGCTGGGTCCCCAACTCTTTACAATCTATATTAACGATTTGGAGGAGGGGACCGAGTGTAACATATCAAAGTTTGCAGATGATAATAAGATGGGAGGGAAAGTAGTGAGTGAGGAGGACATAAAAAACCTGCAAGGGGACACAGACAAGCTAAGTAAGTGGGCAGAGATTTGGCAGATGGAATACAATACTGGAAAGTGTGAGGTTATGCACTTTGGCAGGAAAAATCGTAGAGCAAGTTATTATCTTAATGGCAAGAAACTGGAAAGTACTGAAGTACAAAGGGATCTGGGGGTCCTGGTGCACGAAACTCAAAAGGTTAGTATGCAGGTGCAGCAAGTGATTAAGAAGGCCAATGGAATGTTGGCTTTCATTGCTAGGGGGATAGAATATAAAAATAGGGAGGTATTGCTTCAGTTGTACAAGGTATTGGTGAGACCGCACCTGGAATACTGCATACAGTTTTGGTGTCCATACTTAAGAAAAGACATACTTGCTCTCGAGTCAGTACAAAGAAGGTTCACTCGGTTAATCCCGGGGATGAGGGGATGGACATATGAGGAGAGGTTGAGTAGATTGGGACTCTACTCATTGGAGTTCAGAAGAATGAGAGGCGATCTTATTGAAACATATAAGATTGTGAAGGGGTTGGATCGGGTGGAAGCGGGGAAGATGTTCCCGATGATGGGTGAAACTAGAACTAGGGGGCATAGTCTTAGAATAAGGGGCTGCTCTTTCAAAACTGAGATGAGGAGGAACTACTTCACTCAGAGGGTGGTAGGTCCATGGAATATGCTGTCCCAAAAAGCTGTAGAAGCTACATCATTACATAAATTTAAAACAGAAATAGACAGTTTCCTAGAAGTAAAGGGAATTAAGGGTTACGAGGAGCGGGCAGGAATTTGGACATGAGTCTAGGTTCGGATCGGTCATGGCCCTGTGGGTAGCGGAGCGGGCCCAGGGGCCGTGTAGCCTGATCCTGCTCCTATTTCGTGTGTCTGATTCTGTTAGATTCAGGAGATGGTTCTGTGATAGTAGATTGGCGGTTAGGATCAGATCAGCCATGATCTTATTGAATGGCAGAGCAGGCTCAAGGGGCCGATTGGCCTACTCCTGCTCCTATTTCTTATGTTCTTATGAAACACAAAGCTAAGGCTTCTGGGGCATAAATACACTATTGTGTGCTGTTTTTGAAATATGCTACAATTTCCAAAGATATAAAGCCTATCTCCTCGGAAATGATTGGTATATAATTCAAATATTGGATCAGGGAGCAACCACATCACCACACTTCCCAATTAATTTCAGGTATCCTACGCAAATTGTCAGGATATTAAACCGTGCGTGGAATTACATTCATAGCAAAGCTTATGGATGAGAGAAAAATGTTAACATTTCCGCTTTCCTAAGGTGAGCACTTGCTACAGAGGTGATGGTCAACAGTCACATCACCATATCTGAAGAAGCCGCAAGCTTCAAAAACTGGTTGGTCTGCAAACATGTTAGAGTGTATGCTTGAATATACATTTAACTGCAACACCCCCCACCCCACCCCATAGTTATAATGGCAAAGTTTCTTGAACAGCTTTTTTTTTTTATCTTGAGGCTTTAAGATTTTAACAAAGGACTTTGAAACAAACTTAATTGCAGATGTAGAAAGCACTGTAGAACAACATAGAAACTTTCAACCTTCACTGCACATTCTTGATTGGCAACCAATGGAGTAAGTAATTTGTTTGGGGGCCAGAAACTGTGCCAACTGAAGTGTACCCATGTGTGCAGCCATGAGGCACCATGTGCGCCAGCAGAGCTTGTCTCAATCTCAGTTCTGACGAGAAAACACAGAACGTTAATGCTGGATTATATTCTACCTCAGTACAAATCCACTGAAGAAAATGGAAACAAATACAATGGGGTTGATTTCAACCGGTAGCGGGTTTCAGGCGGGCAGGGGGGCAGGGCATAGAAACATAGAAGATAGGAGCAGGAGTAGGCCATTCGGCCCCTCGAGCCTGCTCCGCCATTCAATGAGATCATGGCTGATCGTCCAAATTCAGTACCCTGTCCCTGCTTTCTCTCCATATCCCTTGATCCACCTAGCCTTAAGAAATATATCCAACTCCTTCTTGAATATATTTAATGAATTGGCCTCTACTGCCTTCTTTGGTAGAGAATTCCACAGGTTCACCACTCTCTGGGTGAAGAAATTCCTCCTCATCTCTGTCCTAAATGGCTTACCCCTTATCCTTAGACTATGACCCCTGGTTCTAGACTCCCCGACCATCGGGAACATTCTTCCAGCATCTAGTCTGTCTAGTCCTGTTAGAATTTTATAAGTTTCGATGAGATCCCCTCTCATTCTTCTAAACTCCAGCGAGTACAAGCCCAATCGACCCAATCTCTCCTCATACGTCATAACTGCCATCCTAGGTATCAGCCTGGTGAATCTTCGCTGCACTCCTTCCATGGCAAGAACATCCTTCCTCAGATAAGGCGACCAAAACTGCACACAATACTCAAGGTGTGGTCTCACCAAGGCCCTGTACAACTGCAGCAAGACATCCTTGTTCCTGTACTCAAACCCTCTCGCTACGAAGGCCAACATACCATTTGCCTTCTTAACCGCCTGCTGCACCTGCATGCTTACTTTCAGCGACTGGTGCATAAGGACGCCCAGATCTCGTTGCACTTCCCCTTTTCCCAATCTATTGCCATTCAGATAATAATCTGCCTTCCTGTTTTTGACACCAAAGTGGATAACCTTGCATTTATCCACATTATATTGCATCTGCCATGCTTCTGCCCAATCACCCAACCTGTCCAAATCATACTGGAGTTTCTCGGTATCCTCCTCACAGCTCACACGCCCACCCAGCTTTGTGTCGTCTGCAAACTTGGAGATATTACATCTAGTTTCCTCATCCAGATCATTAATATATATTGTGAATAGCTGGGGTCCAAGGACCGATCCCTGTGGTACCCAACTAGTCACTGCCTGCCACTCGGAAAAAGAGCCGTTTATTCCAACTCTTTGCTTTCTGTCTGCCAACCAGTTCTCTATCCAAGTCAATACCTTGCCCCCAATCCCATGTGCCTTAATTCTACATGCTAATCTCTTATGCAGGACCTTATCGAAAGCCTTTTGAAAATCCAAATACACCACATCCACTGGTTCTCCCTTATCTATTTTACCAGTTACATCCTCAAAAAATTCCAGTAGATTAGTCAAGCACGATTTACCTTTTGTAAATCCATGTTGACTTTGTCCGATCCGGTCACTTTTTTCCAAGTGTTCTGCTATTTCATCCTTTATAATGGACTCTAGCATTTTCCCCACTACCGATGTCAGGCTTACTGGTCTGTAATTCCCTGTTTTCTCTCTACCACCCTTTTTGAACAGTGGGGTAACATTAGCTGCTCGCCAATCCATGGGTACTGTTCCAGAGTCTATCGAATTTTGGAAGATGACCCGCAATGCATCTACTATTTCTAGGGCCACTTCCTTAAGTACCCTAGGATGTAGATTATCAGGCCCTGGGGATTTATCAGCCCTCAATCCCGTCAATTTCCCTAACACCATTTCCCTGCAAATACTGATTTCTATAAGTTCCTCCCTGTCATTAGACCCTATGGCCTAGAAATTCGGTGGGCTGCGCCACCAGTTAGCACCCAAAGAGGGCATTTAGTGGCTTTAGCGCCACTGGCCACGCCCCCCGCGAAATTTAGCGGGGTGCTAATGGTGGCGTTAGCCTGTAGCCCCGATCGCGATATTGGGTCGCGCCCCCCGCTGTAATGCCCGTCGCAATCTGCGACCGGTTCAGGGGGGCCGACCTGTGGCGGTAGTGGCGCTAATTAAAGGGGAGGTGCGGGGCGGCCATTTTTTTCACTGGCCGCCTGCCAGCACCTCCTCGCGCTGCCATCCCCGGCCTCCTGATCCCCCGGGCAGTGCCGGCTGTGTCCCAAGAGCCCGGCACTTCTCCTCGGTGCCGGGCACTTTTGCCGGCACTCGCGATCGGAGATCGTGCTGGTGCAGGCCCCTTCCCGTTAAGAAGGGGAGGAAGGCCTGCAGTACCGCAGCGCGCCGTGCCACGGCGTGTGGCGCTGCGGCACGTTGCGCTGCAATATTCAGTTTCAGCGCCCCAAGAGGGACGCGGGGCGCCTCGAGCAGCGCCCCGCTTCCGTTTGGGGCACTGAAACTGAATATCGCGCTGGCGCAAGCGGCTCCGTCCGGAGCGGAAATTCCAGCGCCCAGGCGAGCTTGGTGCCCCAAACAGGGCGCCACCAAATTTCTAGGCCTATTTTCCCCGACATCTTTGGGAGGTTATTTGTGTCCTCCTTTGTGAAGACAGAACCAAAGTATGTATTTAATAATTGGTCTGCCATTTTTTTGTTCCCCATTATAAATTCCCCTGATTCTGACTGCAAGGGACTTACGCTTGACTTCACCAATCTTTTTCTCTTCACATATCTATAAAAGCTTTTACAGTCAGTTTTTATGTTCTCTGCAAGCTTACTCTCATACTCTATTTTCCCCCTTTTAATTAATCCCTTTGTCCTCCTTTGTTGAATCCTAAACTGCTCCCAATCCTCAGGTTTACTGCTTTTTCTGGTCAATTTATATGTCCTCTCCTTGGATCTTATGCTATCCCTAATTTCCCTTGTTAGCCATTGTTGAGTCACCTTTTTTGTTTTATTTTTATGCCAAATTGGGAGGAACAAATTTTGTAGTTCATCCATGCGATCTTTGAATGTTTGCCATTGCCCATCCACTGTCAACCCTTTGAGTGTCATTTCCCAATCAATCCTATCCAACTCGCGCCTCATACCATCGTAGTCTCCTTTATTTAAATTCAGGACCCTAGTCTCCGAGTCAACTATTTCACTCTCCATCTTAATGAAGAATTCTATCATATTATGATCACTCTGACCCAAGGGGCCTCGCACAACAAGATTGCTAATTAATCCTTTCTCATTACATAATACCCAGTCTAAGATGCCCTGATCTCTATTTGGTTCCTCGACATATTGGTCCAGGAAACCATCCCGTATACACGCCAGGAATTCCTCCTCCACAGTATTGTTACTAATTTGGTTAGCTCAATCTATATGTAGATTAAAGTCACCCATGATAACTGCTGTGCCCTTATTGCACGCTTCTCTAATTTCCCATTTGATGCCATCCCCGACCTCCGCATTACTGTTTAAAAGTCTATATACCACTCCCACTAACGTTTTCTGCCCCTTGGTATTTTTCAGTTCTACCCATACAGATTCCACATCATCAGAGCTAATATCCTTCCTTTCAATTGTGTTAATCCCCTCTTTAACCAGCAATGCTACCCCACCTCCTTTTCCTTTTTGCCTATCTTTCCTGAATATTGAATATCCCAGGATATTGAGTACCCAGCCTTGGCCACCCTGGAGCCATGTTTCCGTAATCCCAATCATATCATATTTGCTTACCTCTATTTGAGCAGCTAATTCATCCACCTTATTATGAATGCAAAACGCACTCGCTGGCCTAAATTTCAGGCCCGAAGTATTTTAATTTAAATGCCACCGGTCGACTTCCTGCCCAGAATGGTCCTGAAAAAGACATTGTCCAGATTGGCTACTGAAGCTCGGCCACCTGCTGGTTTCTAGCTAAGTGGCTGGAGGGAGGATTCGGGAGGAAGCAGGGGTTGGGATGGTGGGGGCGGGTCTGGAGTTCAGGGCAAGGGAGGCCGTGGCTTTCCATGTGGGACCCGGAGGATGACTCCTGCTCCTCCTGGTCCAACAAAAGGAACTTTTAGACTTGCCTGACTTCTATTCCTCTTCTGTTTTCTGACATCCTTCTGCCCAACGGCAAAGTCACTCAGCTTCCCCACTCATGCCCTGGTTAAAATTGCATCAGGGTCCTATTGATTTATAGGACCCTGATTTGCATAAACCTATGAGGCTCCCGCTTGCTTTCGGTGGGCACCTCATCCGCCTCCAAAACGCTGCAGGTTAAATTTGGAAATGGTTGGGATTGGAGCAGGGAAGCAACCTGCACATTTTTAACTGCCCACCCTAGTTTTGGCCAAAAGGATAGCGTTACAATCAACTGCAATATTTTTGCACTCTGTATTTGGATAAGATGAATATTAGCATGATTAAAGCCAACTTTAGAATTAAGTAGTAAAATATTCAATGCTATTGTAAGTGTTGATTCTTATTAAATAGTATTATGTGTCAGATATTAAAAACTAATTGTATATGTATTAAAATGATCTAAATAACCTATCTAGCATGAAGTTCATTTCATTGATCTGGAAATAAAGGAATGTGTGGTTTTTGCTTGATGTTTGTAAAAAAGAAATTGAAAATCTTTAAAATAGATCAGATTACAAAAAGTCTCTGGTCCTAATTTAATGTGCTATCCTCCAAAGGTTTTCATCTATCAACAATTTCAGTTCACTTCAAAGTACAACTACAGACACAAGTCTGAAAACGTTTTAAGATTAATTCTGATCAATAAGTCATGTTTTGATAGATTATCATGAAAGCACTTTGACACCTACTGCACTGGAGAGCTCAAATTTTTATGCCTCGCTTCTGCTGCACTGTGGTCACACATTACTGGAGCATGTTGACAATGTGATATAGGTGCTGGATTTGTGGGTACTAAACCTGTAATTCAATTGACAAGACTAAGGAAGGTTAAAAATATGGCCTTCAGTTTCCTCTTGGTGTTATGTGTGCCAGCCAGTTTATATGGAATGAATAATCAGAAAAAGTGGAAGAATATCTGTACAAAGAGGGGTCTGACTAACTCGTGGACTTTTTTGTGAAGGTAATGTAGTGTATGTACCTTTAAGAGGAACTATGTTTTTGAAGCCCCTGTATACTGTAGTACCAGTAGTGACCACTCGGGTATATAAGCCTGTGTAGCATCTTGTGTAGTTAGTTCACCTCCAGACTTTGTTCAGTAAACACTTGTTAAATCAACTCCTGCATTCCGTGTCTCCATTAACACACGGATCTAACAGTGGCGATGAGTTAGAAACGAACTTACCTGCAATTCGGCAGCACCTCAAGGGGATCGATTCCTCAGACGAAGGTCGAAGCCAGAAGCAAGGAAAAAAATAAAATTAATAAATAACTCGAAGAAACTCGAAAGCGAGGGCCAGGCTTGGTCTCCAGTCTGTGGTTTCCCCAGCTAAATGGGCTGGTGGCAGGTAGTGCACTGATTCTTCCTGGGCTGCAGCGGGCTAGAGCTCGATCGGGTGGCTCTGCAATGGGGCCGGGCAGCGAGTCGGGAGGAAGAAGCAGAGAGAGAGAGAGGGTGGAGCACTCAGGGCGCGTTCGGTGCTGCAAAGCGGGTCGGCGTTCGGACCGAGCAGAGGGAGGGGAAAGTCCCAGAGGGTCCGCTCCACGATGGGAACGGTTCTCCAAGTAACGGAGAAACTATTGAAGCGATATATATAAAAAAATAAAATTAAAAAAAATAGAAATACCGCGAAAAACTACAGGTCGCAACGGGAACCGCGGAGAACAGCGTTGGCAGCGGCGGGAAAGCGCGGGAGGCGCCATCTCAACTCGGCGGGGAAGAAAGAAAAGCACGGGAGGCGCCATTTTGATCCATCGGGGACAGAGGAAAAGCGCGGGAAGTGCCAATTTAGATTTTCAAGATGCCGAAGACTGGCAATATTACTGCTTTCGATAGTGATATAGAAGATTGGATCACATATGTGGAAAGAGTGAAGGTATATTGCAAGGCGAATGAAGTAGCGGATGATAAAAAGGCATCGGTACTTCTAAATCTGATGGGCACAAGGACATACGGGCTGTTACGAAACTTGATCACTCCAGCCAAACCGATGGACAAGAATTTTAAGGAGATTGTTGATACCTTACAAGAGCACTTAAACCCAACACCGCTGCTGATAGCGGAACGATTCAAATTCTTCAGGAGGAATCAGCACAAGAATGAAAGTAACGCTGATTACCTCACCGAATTACGAAAGCTGTCAATTCGGGGCAGGACTGGCATATTCTCTACGAGACAAATTCGTCTGCGGTCTCCTAAGTGAAGGAACACAGAAAAGACTACTTTCTGAGAAAGATTTGACACTGGACAAGGCTTTCAGTGTGGCTGTATCATACGAAGCAGCAGCAAGAGGAGCTACAGAGATACAGCAAAAGCCACAGGACTTCGGCACCCATGAAATGACACAGGGTTTCGAGAGATGTTATCGCTGCGGCAGATCCACCCATGACCAGAAGGACTGCTGGTTCAAGGACAAAGCATGCAGGCAATGCGGAAAGATGGGACACATTGCACGTGTATGCAGATCTGGAAAGAAATCCGCTAACAGTAAAAAGGTCAATAAGGAAAAGTACAGAAAGGTACAAATGATGACGGACAGTAGCTCCGAAGACCAGAAGAGCGATAGCGACTCCGGAAACAAGAGACTAAGCTGTCTCAAATTACATAATGTAATTGCCAAAGAAGATTACCAGACCATTTGGGTTACCCTCACGATAGCGGGGTCCCCAGTCAAAATGGAGCTAGATACAGGATAAGCTCTGACCATCATGAGTCGACGGGATTACGAGCGGCTATTTCCGCATATACCTTTGAAAGACACATCCATTATCTTGAAGACATATACGGGGCAGAAAGTATACCCCAGAGGGAAAATAAGGGTGCCTGTTGTATACAACGGCAAGGAAATACAGAAGTTGTATTTATACGTTCTGCAAGATGGTGGTCCACCGTTGTTGGGACGTGAATGGATCAGAAAGATACGTTTAGACTGGCACTCCATTCAGGCACTGACGGTGACCAGTAAGAAAAAAAACAATGATGACGTCATACCTGGACGATTAAAAGAAATCTTGGCTAACGCCAAAGAAGTGTTTCAACAGGAACGAGGAACCCTGAAAGGCGCCACCGCCTCAATAAAAAAGTGGAAGATGCGGCAATTCCCAAGTTTTTTAAGGCAAGGCCGGTGCCATACGCAATTCGTCCAGCCGTCGAGGCAGAGCTGGAGAATTTGGAAAAAGCAGGCGTGTTATCCAAGATAGATTGGAGCGAGTGGGCAACACCCATCGTCCCGGTCATGAAGAAAACGTTGAATAATGATAAATCTGAAGAACAGAGAAAAGTTCACATCTGTGGGGACTTCAAGGTGACTGTAAACCCGATTCTTCACACGGTACAGTATCCTCTTCCGAGGATAGAAGATATTTTCGCCTCACTATCCGGAGGGAAACGTTTCACCAAAATTGACTTGGCACAGGCATATCTACAGATGGAGGTTGAGGAGGCCTCTAAAAAGTATCTCACGATAAACACACACAAAGGCCTGTACCAGTACAATCGACTGGTTTTCGGAGTGGCATCAGCTCCGGCTATCTGGCAAACAGCTATGGAGCAAGTCATGCAAGGGATACCGGGGACTCAATGCTACCTAGACGACATCCTTGTAACAGGAGAAAACGACAATGAGCACCTTGCCAACTTGGAGCAGGTGCTCACGAGGCTGAGAGAACGGGGCCTACGAGCAAATCGCCCCAAGTGCGAATTTTTCCAGAAACAAATATCATATTGTGGCCATGTCATTAACGAAGAAGGGTTGCATAAGTCACCTGAAAAAATTGAAGCGGTCATAAAGGCCCCAGCGCCTGAAAATGTCTCACAATTAAGGTCATTCCTGGGATTAGTAAATTACTATCATAAATTTTTACCAAACTTGTCGACGGTTCTGCACCCGCTTAACACACTGCTACAAACGGGAGTAGTTTGGAAATGGAGCGAAGACTGTAAACGTGCCTTCCATAAATGCAAAGGCTTGATCACATCCAGGGAAGTGTTGGCTCATTACAACCCATCACTGCCAATCAGACTGGTGTGCGATGCATCCCCTTACGGTGTGGGAGCGGTATTATCGCATAGATTCCCTGATGGCTCGGAGCGGCCGATAGCTTTTGCGTCATGCTCATTGAACTCAGCTGAGCGTAAATATGCCCAGATCGACAGGGAGGCACTCAGCCTGGTGTGGGGGGTGAAGAAATTCAACCATTACCTACACGGACAAAAATTTACCTTGTTGACTGACCATCAACCCCTCGTCTCCATATTCAACCCTAAAAAGGGCATTCCCATTATGACAGCGCAAAGGCTACAGAGGTGGTCCCTTTTCCTAGGGGCACACCAATATGACATAGAATACAAAGGAACAAAACAGCATGGGAATGCTGACGGGTTATCGCGCCTACCGTTGCCAACGGTGGAAGAGGCGCCTACAGTGGACCCAGTGGAGATGTTCCACTTGACCATAGTGGAATGTCTACCGGTGACAAATTCTACCATTGAAAAGGAAACGCGAAATGACCCGACTCTCTCACGAGTCTACGATTTAACGGTGAAGGGATGGCCAGCACATGGCGAACCACTGTTGCCAGCATTCTCGCAAAGAAGAGAACAGCTGTCAGTGTGCCGAGGAACCTTGATGTGTGGATCCAGAGTGGTGATTCCACCCAAACTCAAGGATAGAGTGCTAAAGGAGCTTCACGAGGGGCATCTGGGTGGAGTGAAAATGAAGAACTTAGCCAGAGCGTTTGTGTGGTGGCCAGGTATCGATGGAGACATCGAAGAAATGACCAAGAGCTGTCTAGGATGCCAGAAGGTCCAAAACGCCCCACCACAAGCCCCTCTACATCCATGGGAGTGGCCCTCATCTCCATGGCAAAGGGTACATATCAACTTTGCTGGTCCATTTATGGACTCAATGTTCTTAATCGCGGTGGATGCACACTCCAAGTGGCCGGACGTAATAAAGATGTCCTCCACCACCACGGAAAAAACCATCACAGTATTAAGGACCATATTTGCTAGGAATGGGCTGCCTGAACAGATCTGTTCTGATAATGGACCACAATTTGTATCCGAAGAATTCAGGAAGTTCTTAAAAAACAATGGGGTTAAGCACTACACGTCCGCCCCATACCATCCCGCCACCAATGGATTGGCTGAAAGGTTTGTCCAGACCTTCAAGAAGGCCATAAAGGCCATGGGTAATGAAGACATAAATCTACAACATAAGGTAGATAACTTCTTGTTTGCGTACAGGAATGCAACACATGTGGCTACAAACCAAACCCCCGCCATGATGTTTTTCAATAGAAGACTAAGATGCCGGCTGCATTTGGTCAAGCCAAACGTCAGAAAGGACGTAGAGAACCTACAATTTCAAAGCATGAATGAAAGGCCAACTAGAACCTTCCAGATAGGTCAACCAGTTTTGGCCCGGGACTACCGTACCGAGAAATGGCAGCCTGGAACTATTTGCACAAGACTAGGACCGTTGATGTATACCGTGGACATTGGAGAAAGCATAATAAGGCACCATGCTGACCAGATCATAGAGTCATCCGAAAAAGGACAACCTACACCACAACTCTATACGCCTAGTGATGAAGCAGAGATACCCATAGTATCTACCTCCGATCCGGTGATACTGGAACCAGATGAACCCGACACTGGCATTCAAGCCGAATCGACCTTGCCAAAAGAACCTACTACACCACCGAAACCTACTACACCACCGAGGCGTTATCCGGACCGAGTCAGGAAGCCTCCAGAGAGACTGAATTTGTAATTGATTAACTTCAGCAAATTGTTCTTGTAAAAATTTTACTTAATGATTACTTAAGATGTTATGTACTATTTATCTAAAAGGGGAGGAATTGTAGTGTATGTACCTTTAAGAGGAACTATGTTTTTGAAGCCCCTGTATACTGTAGTACCAGTAATGACCACTCGGGTATATAAGCCTGTGTAGCGTCTTGTGTAGTTAGTTCACCTCCAGACTTTGTTCAGTAAACACTTGTTAAATCAACTCCTGCATTCCGTGTCTCCATTAACACACGGATCTAACAGGTAACATCCCAAAATGACTGGTGGGAGCGGGGGTGGTGGTGAAACATAGAAACATAGAAGAAAGGAGCAGGAGTAAGCAATTTGGCCCCTCGAGCCCGCTCCGCCATTTAATGAGATCATGGCTGATCATCCAAATTCAGTACCCTGTCCCTGCTTTCTCCCCATATCCCTTCTTGAATATATTTAATGAATTGGCCTCAACTGCCCTGTGTGGCAGAGAATTCCACAGGTTCACCACTCTCTGGGTGAAGAAATTCCTCCTCATCTCAGTCCTAAATGGCTTACCCCTTATCCATAGACTGTGACCTCTGGTTCTGGACTCCCCCGCCATCGGGAACAGCCTTCCTGCATCTGGTCTGTCTAGTCCTGTTAGAATTTTATAAGTTTCAATGAGATCCCCTCTCATTCTTCTAAACGCTAGCCAATATAAGCCTAATCGACCCAATCTCTCCTCATACGTCATTCCTGCCATTCCAGGTATCAGTCTGGTGAATCTTCGCTGCACTCTCTCCATGGCAAGAACATGAAGAAGCCATATATCTGGACTTCCAAAAAATGCTTTGATAAATGTATTTTACGAGAGTTTTTTTATTTACAAATTAATGTCAGTGATTAAGAGATTGATTTGGATTAGTAAATGATTAAGTGGAATGAAGCAGAAGGTAGTCATGAAGGCTGATTGCCTGCAATGGGGAGCGAGATGTTGAGTGGGTCCCCAGGAGTCTGGGATCCTTTCTATCCCTGATATAACAACAACTTGCACTTATAGAGCATCTTTGATGGATTAAAACCTCCCAAGATGCTTCACAGGAGCTTTAGTAGGCAAAACTTGACACCGAGCCACATAACGAGATATTAGGTGAGGTGACCTAAAGCTTGGCCAAAGAGGTAGGTTTTAAGGAGCGTCTTAAAGGAGGAGAGAGAGATAGAGAGGCGGAGAGGTTTAGGGAGGGAACTCCAGAGCTCAGGGCCAAGACAACTTAAGGCACAGCTGTCAATGGAGGGGGTGAAGGAAATTGTAGATGCACAAGAAACCAGAATTGGAGGAATGCAGAGTTCTCATATGCATAAATGAACTGGAATTCTAGTATTAAAGCTCATGGTGGTGGGGGAGGGGGAAGAGCAGGAGGCAGCTAAGATCTTACGAAGAAAGCTCAACGGGAAGTGAACCTGAGCTGACCAGTGGTGAGTGGAGATCAAGATGGGCAAATGCAAGGTACTGCAAAATAAGAAGCACCTGTGCTTGAAGAGTGAGATAGAACATGGCCAAGGAAAACTGTTCTGGACTTATTACATGCAGATAGCACCCTCTGGTGGTAGCTATTGTATAGCAGTGTTAGTATACAGCAGAGGTCATTTGACCTTTCTTCCTGTTTGACCCCGGAAGTAGTTTGCCAGAAAGAAGCTACTTACTGAGTAATGGAGAATTCCATGTGAGAATCTCAATCTTATGCCATCTCATCTCATATGCTAGGCCAGACGCAATATCTGTGAGTATCCTTGTTTGTTAACATGATAGCAACTTTGTCAGTGTAGTATTTGACAATACTATGTTTATAAAAAGTTATTAGTTGGTATTTACAGAAGTCCAGCTCAAATGTTAGTTAGTATACAATTAGTCTATTCTATTGTTATAAATATGTTTATATCTTATGTAACATCTAATGTAGAGTACTCAGTTCTATGTACAAAACATACTTTGTCTTTGTTTACAGTTTCACAAATTTGTTCAAGTAAAGCTTCAAAACAGCAAACCGGCTTCTCGAGGAATTATTTGAATAAGTGTTTAACTTGCTGGATAACTAGATAGGAGCACGTCTAGCGAGACCAGTACAAAAACTTTAAAGCCTAGACAGGTATTGGTTGACTCATTGCTTACCATGCTTGAGCAGTGTGACAAAGTTGGATTATATTTCCTGATCAGTTGAAGTCAAATTCTCACAAGTACCAGAGTATCATTGAATTTACCCTACTGTGTCATAGGAGTGAGGAATAACTCAATAATATGTTTCTTCAACCTGAAGGAGACATTTCAGAGATGACATTATAAAGGTAAACAACACTTTGAAATGTAAACCTGGACAATGCTTCCAAAAACTACTGGGGTGCAAGACAAGAGGGCACAGGTTCAGAATTGCGAAGTACAATTTAAGACAGATGTCAAAAATGTTTCTTTACACAGAGGCTGATTAACAGTTGGGATGAGTTGCTAGGATACCGGACCCACAAGATACAGCTTGATGTTCTATTGGGAACATGGTAAGGCTAAGTATTTTGGAAGGTGATCTAATGTGATGAAGAGACTTCTTCATCTAAACCAACCATGTTAAAAATGACTAGCTTATGTTTTTAAAGAGTTTTACCCGTTATCAGTAGTGCTCACCATATAAAACTGGTGGAATTCAGTTGCAACTGAAAAGAGTAATTGGAATGGCACGGTGAAATTGCACAGAGAAAGATTCGTTTTTGCCAATAGAGTGGTGATGAGGGAAACAGTAACCAGAGCCTCATATTTACCACAGGAGTAATTCTTGTACTCTTTCTTAGCAGTGATCACATTTCTGTACTAACCATGCTTAGAGCAAAGCCAGGTGGTCATTTGCACATTGTAATCTACCAGTTAGTGGAAGAATACACCAAGTGGCTAGAGTTACCACCAGCAGCAACCACCCATCAAGAAGAACAGCAACGCCAGTACAGGTACTCAGAGTACTCAGTCCTCCAAGCTCTTGTGTTTCCTCTGGCACTCACCTGTATTTCCATTTTCTTAATTTTCCCAAATGTTCTGCTAATTTTAAGCACTGGTTTGTTTTTTCCCCATTTCTGTTAGTTGCTGTTGAACTGATAGCAGCATCAGTCTGTACAAATAGACACAGCCAAGCTGATCTCATTTCCCTGCCAACTGCCTGTCAGCAGTTTTCCTTCTGGTAATTAGATATCAGTCAAAGTTAAAAGTTGGCATGCCTTGTGGTTCCTTTTGGCACATTATGAGTTGTTCTGGAATAAACATTTACTTGCATTCCAGAGTGACAACCCTGTGGGATTGAAATGTGTAGGCGTGTGATTGGCTGTAGATGTAAGGTACCTGGACTTCATTGAATCCACAATCTGCCAGTGAAGCTCAATACAAACAACGGGGATGTCCTGTTTCAGGGTGCTGAAGTTACAGATTTACCAGCACAGGGAAGAACCTCACTGCTAAAACATGTTTTAAGACTGATAACCTGGTAGACAAATATCACGTGGATATTTTGACAAACTTGTGTAAAGCCAATACTCACCACCAATGGCTCCACTTGAATAGAGCATATCATTTAAATGGAGGTAAGCAGGTGGGCTGTTCTGAAGACATCACATTTGGAACCCTGCTCTTCTGCCATTAAGTGCATGCCGAATGAAAAGGGGAGAATTGAATTAGTCTAAGTGATTAACCATACTGGGATATTATGACTCAGATGGGAGCAGATTGACTACAGTGTTCTCTTCACCTAATGACTGTGCCAGCATTTTAAACACCACGGAGTCACCACTGATCGTGTTGATTAATTTAAAGCTGTTAGACAGAGGACATTCTGCAACCATCAGTTACAGCTGCTGTCGCTCCAGATTCCTGCCACACATCTGCTTCCAGCTCAATTAGTCATCTGTCAGCAAAGAGAAGTACATTTCTCCCCATGATCTGAAACATTCATTTTTCAACATTCTCCTGCTAAAGACAACCTTTAAGATCACTTAATTATCCTGTGTTACAGCAGTGGCTGGTTAAACGGCTGCTACTTCACACATGAAAGCAAAAGGAAAAATATCGCAGCTGTTACACACTTCCTTAAAGTTACAGTTCTCCATCTCAGAACTTCAATACAACTTGCTGATATTTGTAATAGTTTCTAATTCAAAAGTGGCCATTGTAATTCAATGAATTCTATTTCATTCGAAATAACCATTGTTGTGGTAAAGAAAAAATATTGAGTAAGAATGAGTGGGTAAAATCTAACAGAAACCTAGATATGCCCAAATTGGAAAGGAAAAGCATATAAGTAAACTTTCGTCTATTGTTACTGCTAGTTTCAGTTTCCTCACAGCCTGAAATTGTTGTAATAATAGTAGGTTTTAAAAAAGAGACAAATGCTGGCTAAGGGCTCATTAAGGCCTGTGAAGAGTTAATCAAATTCCTGTGTTAAGAAGGAAATACATTTTTTCCTTCTATGGGGTCTATTAAAGAAAATTGTGTAATTTATTCTAATTCAGGTCAGGGACAAGTTTGAAGAACTTTGTCATAAGTGAACTGTGAACAAATTTTTTCCCCACAGACCCAGTGCAATGGTCATTGTCAGTTATTCATTGTGCAGTAGCGAGTACAGAAAAGAGCATTCCTGGATCATAGATGGCAGAACAAATGAGTAGAAGAATCACAGCATAGTCTGTTACCTTGGTATGACGAAAGACCAATGCGTGAAGAGTCTCAGGTTGAGCAGTAAGGCTGTAGCTGACACGTGTCGCCTGATCCACAAGAACATACAGGTGCATTCAACCACCTGCACTATATTACTAATAGCAATGAAGGTCACCACTACCCTCAATTATATGCTATAGGCATATAGAGTACGTTGTAGCAATAGATCTCTATATTGTCCATTACTGCATAAAGCAGTTAATAGGAGTGCTATTTCGCCTTACATCCACCCACGTATGCATTACCAGAGACCAGTGGGGATGGTAGCAGAGACGCCAGGACTTTTTTCATACTTGCTGGCTCCTTCAAAATACAGGGCACCATTGGCTGCAGATACTAACAACTTGCTATCAAAACATTTGGATACATATGCATACCTCAACACGAAGGGCTATTATTCCATCAACTGGCATGCTATCCCCACCAGAATATAATGCACTTTTCTTGGGGCGAATGCTTGATGCCTTCAAGGGAGAAAAATGGATGGCTAGTGACGTAATAAAACTCACTACGCACTTGGTTTGAGCATAAAGCAAGGCTTTAATCAACTTGTTTCAGAACATGGAGGTCTAGTTGTACTTCACTAGCTCCTTGTCTTACAAAATGTCCCTGGCAAGCTGGGCCCACGCCCGAGTATTTATACTCCATGGACGGCGCCACCAGCTGGCCGTCCAGCATTATTTCATGAGTAGTTTCTTGATGATGATGAGATTTATAACAGCTAGTATCTTAAGGATATGGGCTACTTGGTACAACCAAGGCTGGTGACAGCTGAGCACCATCCCTGTACCCCAGTAGAGAATAGATACAACCAGGCACATGCATGAGCCAGAGTATTGCTGGGTAAATATTTGGAGTGCTGAAACCACATTTCAGATCCTTGGATCACTTAGGAAGTTGGGAAAATTGTGAACATATGCTGCATAATATTACAATGGGCACAACCTCATTAAGAACTTCAGTGATGAAAAGCAGAAAGCCTTGCAAGATAAAAGAGTGATGGTAAACAGCAGGCACCAGCAGAAGACCAGGCACTGTAGCTAGGGAGACAAATTATAACATTTCATTGCCCAGTTCTCCCACTTCTAGTAAACTCTGCAATTGGACACTTATTGGACAGGTGCTTTTCCTGTTTTTTTCCTCTATCATATGTGACTCATTTTAAAGCAGAACTGGCTTAGCTATCTGCACAATTAAAGAGTGGCAGACTGCAACATATATTCAAAGTGAATTAATGTTATTGTCTTTCAATGCATGTGGTGTATCATTCAGGGGAGGCGGTGGCGTAGGCGTAGTGGTTATGTCACTAGACTAGTAAGCCTAGTAAGCCAGAGGTTCAGTCAAATGCTCTGAGGATATGGGTTCAAATTCCACCACAGCAGCTGGTGGAATTTAAATTTAATTCAATTTAATTCTGGAATTAAATGTTAGTCTTAGTAATGGCGACCATGATACCATTGTCGATTGTTGCAAAAACCCATCTGGTTCACTAATGTCCTTTAGGGAAGGAAATCTGCCGTCCTTACCTGGTCTGGCCTATATGTGACTCCAGACCCACAGCAATGTGGTTGACTCTTAATGCCCTCTGAAATGGCCTAGCAAGCCACTCAGTTGTAAACAACCATTACGAAAAACAATAAGAGTAAAACCGGACGGACCACTCGGCATTGTGGGTGTACCTACACCATATGGACTGCAGCGGTTCAAGGCAGCGGCTCACCACCATCTTCTCAAGGGCAATTAAGGATGGGTACTAAATGCAGGCCTAGCCAGCGACGCCCACATCCCATCAATGAATTAAAAAAATTTTTTTTTAATAATGCTATTTGTGTTCACGTGTTCTAAGTGGTGCATTTCCCACTTCTGAGATGTGCATTTATTGCTGGTTCTCTAGGTGGCCTAAATCAAAGGGCTCCCTCAGCTGAGGCGTAGAGTGGCAGGTGTCCACTTAGGCAACTGGCCAGCCATATGGCTTTGATCAGACGCACTACCTCTACCTGCGGCTTCCTCTGCATGTAGCTGCATCAGTTCCATGGGGATTCTATGGTGCAACTCCTACGAGCTCAGTGCTTTTAGATTCAGCACATATAGTCACTTGTGCACAGCTATGTGCTGGAACAGAACTGCTGTTCCTGTACTTTAGTGTGTACATCACTGATGGCGGCCATATCTCCGTGATCACACAGTGCAGCAGTGGGCAGCTATGGATTCTCAGAATCCTCTGTCAAAGGCTGCCACTATATATTCTTCAAGCAAGTTGAAGCTGGCTTAATGCAAATTATCCATACCATCTTCCATTCAGTGGGCATCAATTGCATAGAGGCAAATGACTATAAACACTGTTTGCATTATAACAACCCATTAGCAAAAGCACACCCTACAAGGTCAGTAACCTGAAACAACTGAAGGTCAGGCAGACCCTCTGCCCTGGAGTTGTGCATTCTTGTCATCCCACACCTTTTCTGTCCCTTTGACACCAGTGCCCTGTGTTTCATGTAACATTTCCTCAATGTCATAAGGTGGTTATATTGGAGCTACTGCTTGGTAAAATGTGAGTGCTGTCTGTTGGTGCTATTGTGAGTGGACCCGGGCTGCTGAGAGGATATCACTCATCCATTTGGGTGCTGTATTTAGAACAACAAACTATTAACTCCTATGAATAATCAGTCTGCGTGGACACAGCAATGCATCATGTTAGACGTCACAGAATACATAATAAATATGACACATACCACTTACTTTGTACCATCTTCTCCAGTTGCACAAGCCAGACCACCTTTTAATCAACGCTTTCCTTCATATAAATCTGATCTGATTTAAAAAAACTAAGGTTTTCTTCTGTGATCCTACATTACTTGTCACAGTCCTGGTTCTCCTGTTATGTGTCATTTTTTCCAAAAAATTAAGTTAGGTTGAACTGGTAGTTTAAATTCATTCATATTTCTGAGCTGGTCAATTTCATGTCCATTCCTGTAAGCCATGTCCATATTTAGATTGGATCAAATGACAGCTTTCATTTCATTTATACTTCACAATCTATGACAGCTAGTCAATTTCATATCCATACCTGCCCTTAATGTTACTTTGTAGCTTTAACTCAGCAGATAGTCTGGTCCTTAAACCTTCTACCATTTCCTACCAGTTCTCCATTGTCAGCACTCCCTAATTTACTTGTTGCTGGATGATTTTCCAGGGTCATTGTCTGTACATTACAGTAGCTGACGGGTCAGTCGTACCTTCATTCTTTGCAGTACTTCATAACCAAGAACACATAAAACAAAGAACTTTTATAATAACATAATCATGCATTCTGTGAATTCCACTTTAAGAATTCAACAACAGAAAAGTTTACCAGTTTCCGGCAGATCCTACAGATGACTAAATGAAAACTGCAGCATCTATAGAGATTAACTTGCAATGGAGCTCACTGTGAAGTGTTAATGTAGATTTATTTCAGGCGAGTCATGATTGGTCAGTTTTCTGGGGCGCTGTCACCTTCATATTCAACTTGATGGCAGGAAACAGCTGCCACATCCTATTTTGATTATAAAGAGTGTTCAAATAGCTAAAAAAATTCATATCCTACCAAATAGGAAAACATATGCAAGGATTTTACTTATTGTATCACTGTGATTGACAGTTCTGGGAAATATTCCTGAAGCATTATTCAGCGTTATTTTACTAGAAGCTGCGGTTAGGTTGTGCAATAATTAAATTAATAGTAAGAGAGTACTGAAAACCAGCAGGCACTGCAAAGTATGGTAATTAGTTGAATAATCTTTTGGCTTTGTAAAAGAGGAGGTGTAGTTGTGTAATCAGCTAAGCATATGAATAATTCAAATTTATTATAAATGTTAATTAAACCAAATTATATATTTATTACACATCAGAGACCATATTTTACAGAAAGTAAACCAATGACTGCTGCTGGCTGTTTACCTCACAAGCACCTTGAAACTAGTGGTTTATTTTCATTTAACCACCAGTTCTTCACCAGTAATTCCCCAAGGTAGTCAAGCAAAACTGCAGAATATGAAGCAATGCTCACATCTCCGCTATTCCATTTATTATTATAAAGAGCATGTTAATATTTTTAATTTAGATACCTTTGCTTTCAGATGCACCTTACATACTGGATATGGAGTGATATGTATTATGGTGTCGTGCAATGTGATTTCCAAATGTCAATTAGAGACTGGGATTGGAAGCATAAGGTCATGAAATGTGTGTTTTCTTAACTAAGTACACTAATTTTTTTTTTTTAAATTGGCCCGTAATTTGCGGTCAGCAGCGAAGCAAAGGCGTTCGCCGCAGGCCCCGAAGTACGCTTCCCACGAAGATCTCACGATCTCTGCGGTGAGAAGTTCAGCTTTTCCAACGTGCAGCTGAAATCAGCGTAGTTTAGTGGGAATCCCATAGTGCGAGCTGCTGTGACGTCAGCAAGCTATCTAAGCAACCAATCACACTGCAGAATTCTCTCAGACAGGGAGCCAAGAAATAAAAAGCAGTAATAAGCAATGACTTGTTAAAAAATTTACTAAGAGCAAAATAAAGAGTTTTAACATACACATTTGGTTAACGTAGAAGCTGAAATACTATGAACAAACTTTTAAAAACTTTCTTAAATTAATTTTGAAATCAAATAATTTTTAATTTCATGGATAAATTTGACATTTCACCAATATAAAATTAGTTTTTCAGGGACAGAATGGTTGTTTATCAGTAGTTATTACTCAGATTGCCGTTAAAAAGCCAGTTGCACCTCATTTGAATGGGTCTAACATTTTATGGGACTTCTAACAGCGATATTTGTTCGGAAAAGGGGAGGTTTTCCTCAGATCAGTGATTTCACAGATTGCCGGCTCTGGGGTGGGGTGGAGGGGGGTGGGGTGTGGGTTGGGGGTTCCACAGCGCAGCCTGTCGAAGGTTAGTGAATGACAGGTCGCAACTGCAGGATTCCCGCGTTAGGATGCGCAGGCGCGAAATCCCGAAGTTGCGGTCAGTGTCAAAGGCGCAAGGACGGCGAACGCTGCCAGTTCACCGTCATCAGGACCGCAAGTTCTGGGCCAATACGATGTTATTAGAAATACCATCAGAGGAAATTGTTGTAAACATGTTTATGATATCACTGCATATATGGACGAAAGGATTTGTTGCCCCGATAGATGTTCTGTTTGTTACAATCTGGTAATGTGGGATATTGCGTCTAACTGTGTATTGAGTTTCAGTGTTAATTGGTTATTTTTACTATTGCTGCTGAGATTATTACAATTAATTTGATGTGCCTACTGCAGTTTTTTTTGAAGAAAACCACAAGAGCAGAGTTCCATCCTGCTTTAAATTGTAAAATTTTGGTAATACATATTTTTCTTTATGTATTTAGCTACATATAGGGTTATGTAATTGTTTTTCTAACGAACTAGTATTATTAAAGTAGAAGCTGTTTTGCCTTGGCAGCTACAAAATGGAAGAGTTGTGCCAGGAGTTGGGGAGGGGAGGAGAGGGATGCACTGCAATTTAACATCTTTAATTTGCAGATCAAACATAATGTGGAAACTCTGCCCTACAGGTGATCAGATTATGTCTTCTCAACGCATTGATTCGCTACCGAAGGAATGGGCAACTGGAAATGGCAATTCTTGGTGTTGTTTAATATCACAATTGGCCTGGAATTTGCTGGGCCAAGTGCCATATTCCTGGCGAAATAAAGGGAAATTCCATTACAGGTAGACTATCCTTTATCCGAAAACCTCGGGACCAGCCATGTTTCGGTTTTCGGAAAATTTCAGGTTTCGGAAGGTATTTTAAAAGACTGGGAAATTTGTCGGGGGTGGGTCGGCGTGGGTCCACATGGGGGGTCGGCGGGGGTGTCGGGGGGGTCGTCGGGGGGGGGGGTCGTCGGGGTCGGCGGTGGGGGTCGGCAGGGGTCGGGGTCGGCGGGAGTTGGGGTCGGCGGGGGGGTCGGCGGGGGTCCGCGGGGGGGGTCGGCAGGAGTCGGGGTCGGCGGGGGGGTCGGCGGGGGGGTCGGGGTCGGCGGGGGGGGTCGGCGGGGGTCCGCGGGGGGGTCCGCGGGGGGGTCGTCGGCGGGGGTCGGGGTCGTGCGCACGACTTACGCTGACCCTCTGCTCAGCGTAAGTCGTGCGCCACTCTGGTCATGTCGTGCGCACGACTTACGCTGAACGAGAAAACCTTCGGTTTTTAGAGGGTTTCGGTTTTCGGAAGTTCGGATAAAAGGTAGTCTACCTGTACTATTATCACTAAAGTCCCAGAATAATGCCCCTGTTATAGCAATGGTGTCATTTGCTGGGATGTTAGCGCCAGACCGCTCCACCGGAACCATTGCTGAAACCTGGAAAGGGTCGTACTGTAAACCCCCCACATTGAAAACAGCAATGAGGACCAATTTACTACATTTAGGCCAGTTTTATCACCACTTGCAGGAATGGCGTTTCAGAACGATGGGGGCTCAATACATCTGTTACTGTTGGGAGCATTATGGGTTAGGCAACTTATGAAATATAACACAAATGATGCCATAGCAACTGACATGAATCTTGTCATTCATGTGGAAATTACATCTGAAATGATACTGGGTGGCCTGCTGGTGGCGCTGTCCATACTCGGGCATGGGCCCAGCTTGCTCAGGACATTCTTTAACAGGAACTAGTGAAGGATACAACTAGATCTCCATGTTGAAAAACAGTTGATTAAAGCCTTGTTTAATACTTAGACCAAGTGCCTAGTAGTTTTCTTACGTCAGCAACACTGCGGTTCTTTCAATGATAGTCTAAAAGTACAAAAACTCTCCGTGGGTTGTTTTTGAAAATGATAAATAACTTTATTCAGATGATGGGCAACCAAGTTATTGCAAGCACTGCACTTTGCTGGTAATCACTACTCGGGTCTTGAAATTAATCTCAGGTTTACCATTGAAGATTTTGAACCAATAACAGAAAGGCGCAGTTTAAATTTTAATTACACTTGTGATTGGCCATGATCATTGAGGAATTGTGAATTGTCAACATCACCCTAGAGATAACTTCAAAGGTACTTTTCAAGAATATACAAGGCAATTTGGTATGTGTTTGTTTCAAAGAACTGTTCTATACATAAACACAATTGGATCCCCATTGAGCGTTACATAGAAACAGAAGTAGGCCGTTCAGCCTCTGAAGACTATTTGATCATGGCTAATCTGTACCTCACCTCCATTTACCTGTCTTAGCTCCATACCCCTTGATACCCTTACCTAACAGAAATCTGACCTGTGTATACAGCTGGGCTCCTTGAATTGCCACAATCATCACTGTATGTTTCTTAGCAAATTTTGGCTTTGGATTGGCGCTGGAGAATCGGGGGGCGAACAACAGTCTTACTTATGGCGATCATCACCTATAATGTCGTTGCAGCAAATTCCGGGCCATTGTGTCTTTGCTCTGCGTTAAATGAAAGGTCTCTATCCAGAGGTCAAATGGTAAGTAAAGGCATGCAGCAACTATTCCTGTAATCTGCAGTTTTGGTTGTTTTGAAAAGTGGAAGGTAGGTGCTACTCTGATTCACAGCAACACAAGGGCACAAGCTTCTGATCTGCCTGTGGAAACTGCATTTTGCTGAAAACACATAGGCCGGAATTTTCACGGGAAAAATCGGGTGGGTTTGGAAGCGGTGGGGTGGGGGGTGGGGGGAAGGGAAGTGAAAGTTGTAAAAATCTATAACCTGACCCCAACCCGCCCACTGTCACCTTTTACACAGGTGGGACGGGGTCCGCCAACCCGCTGCCAGGAGGCGGGTTGGTATTTTAAATATAATGAGGCCTGAAGCCTCTACTTTAACCTGCTTTGCAAGTTTTACTGCAGGCGGCCGGGAATCCCGGAGCTCGGGATTCCCGGTAGCTACAACGAGGCAGCCACAGCCTCGGGGAGCAATCCTTGTGGGCCGGGAGGAGCAGGAATGCTTCCTCCCAGCCCCCCAAGCTCCCCCACCAGCAGCCTGCACCCCCTGGGGCCGGGGTTCGGACCCCCCCCCCCTCTGTGGCCTTGGAAGTTCCCTTCCCCCCGGGATCGCGACTCAGCCCGAGTCGGGGATCGGACCCCCCCCGCAGAGATCGAAAATCAGCCCCAACCATCCTGGGCCCAGCACCTACCTGGTCATGTGGCCTCCTGTTCCCCGCCTGACTGGAAGCCAGTCTGTCTATCAGGCTGACTTCCGAGTGGGGTACCTGCCCTTTACGTCGCATGGCTGCTGTTTACTCCACAGCGTGCTAGGAAACCCGAACTTCCGGGTTTCCCACCATCTCCCGGGTCTCCCTGCAGCGTGCGGGTGAGAAATGGGAAAATCCAGCCCATAGAGAGAATTTGGAGAGAACTGAATTATAATGTTGATGACTTATCTAATAGGTTCTTGATGTAATGCTTACAAACCACAGGGACAATGTTTTAATTTTTATTGATATTTCTTGTCATCAATTCTATCTTATCCCATTTTTATTTGACGATTGCTTTTTAGAATTACATAAAAAAATTTGTGTACATATCTAGTATATAGGTGATAAATGAGTAGGTTAATTTATGGCATGAGTTCTGATGTTTCCATGAAATGTCTAACAATAACACTACTGACCAATGCATATTCCAATGAGACCCCAGCAGCTGGATGCACAGCACACTCTGCTGGGCTGCAAGGATTCTATTTCATTTCATATCCCATTTCCCGAACACACGTATATGTGCACAAGCACACAAAATAGGATTTTCACAATAACTTAGAGATTTTGATTTACGATGGTAATCAACCCAACAGGTACGGTAGTGTAGTGGTTACATTACTGGACTAGTAATCCAGAGATCTGGACTAATAATCCAGAAAACATGAGTTCAGATCACACCATGAGGATGTGAATTCAGCTTAAAAAATAATCTGGAAATATAAAGCTGGTATCAGTAAAAACAAATGGCCGTGAAGTTATCGGATTGTTTTAAAAACCCAACTGGTTCACTAATTTTCAGCATGTATTATTCATCCCTAGTTACCCTGAACTGAATGGCTTGCTAGGCCACTTCAGTTAAGCGTCAAGCACATTGTTGTGGGACTGAAGTCACAGAAAGGTCAGACTTGTTAAGGCTGACAAGTTCCCTAAAGGTCAGCTGTATCAGATGGAAGATGGGCAATTTTCCAAAGGATATTTTGCATGGAGAACTTCAAGGCTGCTGGGCTGGCCTAGGCTCAGGTTTAAAGTGGGACTAGAAAACTTTCAACATCAATATGGCAAGGCGGAAAGAAGTGGCCAACAACAGGCCACACTTGAGGGCTGTGTTGCACAAGAGAGCCAAAGAGGCTGAAGAGAGGTGGCCGAGAGAGAGGAAAGAGAAGACAGCAAAGAGGCTCAAGGGTTAATATTGCGTGTGCTTCATCATCTGGCTCTGTGATTTACGTCTGCACCATCTGTGGCAAGGACGATCGCTCGAGAATTGGACTCTAGCCACTCACAGTGTTGCAATGTGGCAAAGTAACAGAAGTGCTTTGACACTTACACCATCGTCTTTCGGGACGGACGGTTGCCTTATAGATAGAGATTTTGTTTTAAACCATGTTGTGGTTCTAGCTGCAGACAGCAGTTGATGCTAATGGTAGGGCAAAAAAAATGACATTGTTCATATGTGTACATGGAAATGGGAATTTCACAAATTTTAATAGAGCACACACATCTGAACCTGAAGTGATTAGAATCAAGTTCAACAATAAACCCAGAATAACTCAATTTGGGAAACTTCGGGTTATGAATTTCTTTCTGCATTATCTCCACAGTGCATATACTTTACAATAAATTCCTTGTCAGATCCAAGAATTCGCAGCTACTTCTAAATGGGCAATGTAATCATAATCATATGAAAATTGTAGCAGCAACCACTGAAAAAATTGACTGCCTTACCTTTATAGTGATTTTATTGCAAAATACTTTTATCTTGAATGTTGAGGATAATGACATCATATTGAACTGAAATCATATTACTGGCATTTTTTTTTGTCCAATGCATCGACATAGTCAACAACATAAATCTATTGTATACGCACACGTTCTTCGGAGACAAGCATCCACACTTAAATTGATGAGCTCTGAACCAGACCAGAGCAACAAACCCAGTGAAATTCTTTTGGTTTCATGACCAAACCAAAATCTAAACTTTTGGTGCTTCAGTTCAGATCTACTTTTTAAAATGTGACATTTTTCCCAAAAATGAAAATTACAAAATTATGTGAGTGCACATACTGTAGTCCCTTTTATATTTTAAATGAACATTGTGCATGCATAGATATGGGTTGCCTTCAATGTCTGACAACTGAATTTGAAGGCACAACAAACTTGATCACCACTTTCCCTAAATTAGCAGGATCATCAGTGTTGCAGCTTCTAAACAGTCAAGGGTCAGATACTTACCTATGTCAGGGTTGTCAATGATAAAGTATACCTGCACCCCTCATTCACTTCATTGCAGGACAACCACAACATTATAAAGCATAGAAGAAGAATAGGCCATCCAGCCCAACAAACCTACTTCTTTCATATACCATGTACAATCTCCATAAATGGATAGGGATTTCCCTCTAGCTCTCCCACTTAAGTAGTTAAGTGAAGCTCTAGAATATCTATACATCTCCACTGTTCAACTCTTGTCACTGCCCTCCATAAAGATCACACACTTCGCCTTTTATCATACCCGAGCTCCAGTACACGTGGAGGAGTATTTTATCATCTTGATATATACTTAGCCTTATAATCTTCAAATCCATTCTGAACCAGGTATTTATCCAGCCACCTAGTTCTAGGCAAGTGAAACAGCTAACATCTGGATTATTGCTACCTTTCAGGATTTTGTAGACCTGAATCATGTACCAAGTCAATTTTACTTTCTCCAGTGAAAACAAGTTCAACTCTGCAAGTTTCTCTTCATAACTGAGTCTAGAGTCCCAGAATCTTCCTAGTCACTCTTCTCTGAACTTTCCCCAGTGTACCAATGTGCCTTTGAAGATAGAGGAGGTCATTTTAGCTTAAACCACCCGGCAGGAAGCTGACATTGACTGCAATAGAAAGTAAAATCATCCGGGGTGTAAAAAACAAAAGGCGGCCGATCCCATCGCATCAGTTTCCCTCCAGGAGGGATAGGTTGAAATTACCCCCAGAGTGTCCAAAACTACACACAATATTCTAATGTAGCCTTACCCGTGATCTATACGAGTCTAGGATAACTTGTGTTTATTTGCAGTTAAACCCCCTTGAGACAGATCCTCGTACTCGATCAGTTTTGTTGTGAATAACTGCTTCACATTGACTGGGCCTATTTTGCGATTGATCAATAATGACACCCAAATCCTTTCCCTTCGCCTTTCCTAATACTCATCCTGCCATCGTGTACATGTTTGCCAACTCTGTTCAAATATGCATTACTTCACATTTATCTACATTTTTGCCATTTCTTAGCCCCTTTGCTAAATCAGTTGACATCTTTTCGAATGTTGTTCATCTCCCTTATAATTACCACCCGGCAACATAAATTGGTATCCAGCAAATGTTATAATAACCCAAGTATTACTTCTAAAACAAATAAAATGACCAACGCTGAGCAGCAGAGGAGAGAAGAAAGGCACTATAAATTGTATCAGGCGTATCAGAGGAGAGACATTTCATCCTTACTCTCATGTACACCATTTCTTTTAAGTGGACAGCCACATCAGAAACTAAAATGAGATCAACTGATTTTTCCCAATAAATCTGAATCAATGCAATTTAGACCAGTTCAAACTTTGCACTGATCCATAATCTTTGCAGCTAATGTACTGGGATCAACAAGGATTTTCTCTAAACCTTTCAATTCAACTTGCGTTATTTGCAATGAAGACAGCAATTTGTTCCAAAAAGAGAAGGAAGGCAACAGTCAAACCAAATCAATTGTGGACTGTCTGGGTCTGAATGAATAACCCTTTCTCCACCCTATAAATTTTATGGCATTTTTGATGAAGCATGTATAAAACAAATCTATTAAATATTAAGTTACTATTTCAAACAACTTCTCAGTGCAGTACTCAACAAAACATCCCATTGTATTTTTTAATATGCTTCCTAATTTCCATCTGCATGTGAGCCTACAGATTCATTGCTTTCCCAGAAGATTCTGTTTCCAGAATACATTTTGCTAAAGCACACATATACACACTTCCTCTAATGTCAATCTTTATGAGAAAGCAAGACCTCAGATAGCACACGTATTATTTACATTTCTTCCTTATTACAGAAACCATCCAAGCAGCCTTTCTCCAACACACCCTATTTTAATAATCACAGTTATACACAAATTTTATCAGCCTTTGATTAATCAAAAATAATTGCTTTATTTTCCAATTCAGGCTTTTCAAACACAGCAGTCTATTTGAATGAGAAAATTGTCAGTTTCTGTAAGCAAACTATATTCCATACAACCTGAAATCTGCATCTTTTTCTTTCTGTCTAACAGAGATAAGTTAGTCTGGATTTAATAATTTACCCTGATTATAATAAATTGCAAACTGGAATTTACATAGGATTCCCACCAAGTCGTTAGTCAATCAAAATATTAAAATATCACTAGCTAAACAGCGAATCAAATTTATTTGCAGTTGAATACATAGAAGCAAAATACAGGGCACATACTATAGAGTACAAGGCAGTATCAAATTAAACAGCCAGTTGTTCTCTTAGTTCCTTGTATAGTCTTGGAATAAAACACAGGGGAGAATCTCCATCAGGGCTCTCCCGCTCATTCGCCGTAACTTCAGAAAAGTGCTGCAGAAACCCTGTAAAAACGATGTCCGCGCCCCATTTGTCCCACGGTTGAGGCCCTTCGAGTGGGAGAACCCCCACAGAAATTCACCCCTCAGACTCTCACTATTTTCTTCAGGTGAGAAAGATGCACACAGTCTTTTTTCGTCTGAGCTCAAAAAACGAGAAAGCAAAACCTTGGTGATGCAAAAAATGCCCGCGATATTGCTCCTGAGTAAAGTGAATGCAGGAGAAGTGCTCGCTGATTACCTGCTGTGGTTATGGCCTCCTGCGCAGTGCCTTCCACCTCCCTCTTCTTGCAGCTGCTTCTGATCTGCGGTGTTACCTTTTGCTGCTCCTGCTCGTTCTGCAGCCCTGCAGACAGCCCCTGTAAGACCACCCATGACTGCAACCAAACTATTTGAGGCAGCCAGCAACAGTGCAGCACCAGCAGAATATTTCTCTGTTTGCACAGAGAATTTCTAGGTCGTAATCTCTTGAGGACAGATGGACCAAAACTGTATCTATCGCTAAATCTTCTAATCCCATTCATTGATATTTATGGATCTGCTTTTTGAAGGAGTCAAGTGGCACAGTAACAATTGCTAATCGGGGAGAATTGTTTTCCAAATCTCTAACCTCACTTTCAGGCTTGTTAAATATAAACCTGTGTCCTATTATGTATCTTTCACTTTCTCCAGAATTAGCTGTTCTTACCTAAATTGTATGTACGTACAATACTGAGCTTTTAGAACATAACATAAGAACATAAGTAATGGGAGTCGGACATACGGCCCTTCGAGCCTGCTCTGCCATTCAATAAGATCATGGCTGATCTTCTACCTCAACTCCACCTTCCTGCACTATCCTCATATCCCTTGATTCCCATAAAGTGAATAAAAGAAACATTTAAAATATAGCAAATGGACTAGAAGTAATATAAAAGTTGGAAAGCAACATGAAAGTGTCTACACTGGCATTCCTTGTGATGTCAAACACCAAGTGAATTATTTTTGAAAATTGTCAGTATAAAACCTTACTGATACTCTAAGAAACTTATGGGAAGGTTTGATGGATTTAAGGAATGTTGTTTATATTTCCAGGGGTATCTCGGTCAGTTCCATCAGCATAAAACAGGTAATGCTCCTGCACACATAATAACTTTATAAGCAAGCTTTTTCACCTTAGTGACCATTTCACTTTAGTGACCATTTCCTGCCCGTTCCTCTTCAGTGTGCCGACTCCTTGCTGTATTATCATTCCATGAGCACCAGTCTCCCTCCAATATCTTGCCCAAATGGCAATTATTAATGTGCGAGCCTTGACAGTGTGAGCTCGTAGGCTTTCAATTGGGGGCAGAGGGACATCACAATTAATCTTGATCCTCTCTTCCTCCGACATCCACACAGCATCATTGGATAGCAATCAGGAACAGGAACTTTGGACTATATTATGCAAGTGTCAGCTGTGGCTCAGTTGGTAGCACTCTCGCATCTGAGTCAGAAGGTTAAATCCAATTCCCACTCTAGTAACTTGAACACATATTCGAGGCTGACACTCCTGTGCAGTACTGAGAGGGTTGTGCTGCACTGTCGGAGGTGCTTTCTCTCAGATGAGACGTTAAACTGAGGCCACGTCTGGCCTCTCCGGTGAACCTAAAAGATCCCATGGCACTATTTTGAAGAAGAGCAAGGGAGTTCTCCCTGGTGTCCTGGACAATATTTATCCCTCAACCAACATCACCAAAACAGATTATCTGGTCATTATCACAATTTTGTGTTTGTGGAAGCTTGCTGTGCGCAAGTTGGCTGCCGCATTTCCAACATTACAACAGTGACTACACTCCAAAAGTACTTCATTGACTGTAAAGCACTTTGGGACGGCCTGAGGTTGTGAAAGGTGCTGTATAAATGTAAGTCTTTTTTTTAATTCCTCCCTAGATCAGAGGTACAGAAACCAATTGCAATGGTCCTACAGCTGCCTTTGCTGAGATCAACTCAGCAAAGACCATGGATTGATCCTCTAGTCTATATGGCTCAACTACTCACTGGATCAACCCAGTTATTCACTGGGGATGCTTCTAAAACCAACTTTAAACAATGGTGAATTCACATAGATAAAGCACTTTCCAGCAGCTGATTTTTAAATGAAAAGACTCTCTAGCTTTTAATGTACCTCCAACTTGCACTTACCTGTGTATAAAATACAAAGAAATGACAAATCAGCTGCAGCACTTCAATAAATGCAAGTTTATCTTATTCTTTTAAGAAATCACTGCAAAAAAAGGCACTCATTTACTATTGTGATGTGCACTACTCTTAGACATCACTTCATCAAATAGTGTACATCACAAAGATCAATAGATCTATTAACTTTAACAGCTCTCATATCAAAAGAGTTAGGTTAAATAGTACTTTTACACTGACTGCCCACGAACATGCAATGCATCAGCATCAATCCTGTGCAAAATATGCATGTTGAATAGCCAATATATTTACAATGGATACAGCCTAATGCTCTCCATGTATCAAATATCTGCAGATAAATTGCTTCATTGTACTTGTTATAGTTTGCAAGCGCGCTCATTGTGAAGGAAAAATATTGAATGTCTTTTTGTTGATAATAAATGCAGCAAAGCTACAGTCCTTTATTCACAACTTCTGCTAACAAAAGCAACTGAATATTTAGACTACACTTCCTCCCACCCCGCCTCCTGTAAGGACTCTATTCCATTCTCCCAGTTTCTCCGTCTCCGCCGCATCTGCTCCGACGATGCCACCTTCCACACCAGTGCTTCCGACATGTCTTCCTTTTTCCTCAACCAAGGATTCCCCTCTACCGTGGTTGACACGGCCCTCGACCGTGTCCGTTCTATCTCCCGCACTTCTGCCCTCACCCCTGCCCCTCCCTCCCGGAACCACGATAGGGTTCCCCTTGTCCTCACCTTTCACCCCACCAGCCTCCACATTCAACGGATCATCCTCCGCCATTTCCAACGTGATCCCACCACCAAACGCATCTTCCCCTTCCCATCCCTTTCAGCATTCTGTTGGGACCGCTCCCTCCGAGACACCCTAGTCCACTCCTCTATCACCCCCAGCACCCCTTCCCCTTCGCCCGGCACCTTCCCATGCAAGCGCAGGAGATGCAACACCTGCCCTTATACCTCCCCCCTTCCCACTGTTCAGGGCCCCAAACACCCCTTCCAGGTGAAACAGCGATTTACTTGTACTTCTTGTATACTGTATTCGCTGCTCACAATATGGTCTCCTCTACAATGGGGAGACCAAATGCAGATTAGGTGACCGCTTTGCGGAACACCTCCGTTCAGTCCGTAAGGGTGACCCCGAGCTTCCGGTCGCCTGTCATTTCAATTCACTGCTCCATTCCCACTCAGACCTCACCATCCGCGGCCTCTTGCATTGTTCCACTGAAGCTCAGCGTAAGCTCGAGGAACAGCACCTCATCTTCTGATTAGGCACTTTACAGCCTTCCGGACTCAATATCGAGTTCAACAATTTCAGATCATAACCTCGGCCCCTATTATATTTTTATATATTTTTTATCCACACCTTTGGTTTGTGCCTTTTCCCTTTTTATTCTCTCCCACATGGCAGCTGTCTTTCACTCTGCCAGTGCATTTCACACTTCATCTAGAGCCATCTTTTGTCTCTTTACTTGTCCTATTACCATCTCGTCTCGTCTTGAATATCTCTTAATGTCTCTTCACCCCTCAGACCTTCCCTTTTGTTCTTTCATCCCCTCCCCCATTTCCCAGCCCCCAAACTGGCCTTTTAATCTGTTTCATTTCCTGCTTTTTTGTCGGTTCTGAAGAAGGGTTTCGACCTGAAATGTTAACTCTGTTTCTCTCTCCATGGATGTTGCCTGGCCTGCTGAGTGTTTCCAGCGTTTTCTGTTGTTATTTCGGATTTCCAGCATCCGCAGTATTTTGCTATCATCTGAATATTTAGACTACTTTATTAAGTGGCGCTCCTATTCACAGCCATGTAACCTTGGTTTCATATTTTTCTACCTTGCTTGGGACGTCAGATTAACCTTTGGACAGTTAATGGTAAATAACTTAAATAGCTTCACTGAATGATCTGCAGCAGATATGCAGATGTGGGTACACAGATCCATTTAAATTTATTTAACAAAGCTTTTGAAACACTCAACACATTTCTCCTTGAGGTTCCATACGGCTGCTGATGTGGTGTTTGAAATCCTGCATCAGCAATTTTGGGGTAACAGCACTACAGTATTGAATATTCTGTATGAGATGGTGTAGCATTTGACTTTCCGGGTCACTTTTTGCATTTTATAGATATTTTTCCCACTTATTTAGATCCTACATACCTATCTAGATTCCACATGACCTCTATTAGTGGAAAGGACGGGATGGTCTGATTGCTTTGAATCTGCACATTCTTGTTACCGGTTTGACAATTAGTGGAAACAACTATTTACCCTCTTCAAATCTTTCCTAAGTTTGAAAACCTGTATTAGATTTCCCCTTAACCTGTGTAGCAGGGATACAAGGTGCAATTTTTTAACCATTTTTTTCATAACTGTAACCATTCATTTCTGGTATTTTTCGATAACTTCACTGTACCCAATCCATGGGTCTAACACCCTTCCTGTATTAGAGGTTCCCAGAACTGCATGCCATACTCCAGCTAGGGCTTAACCAATGCTTTGTACAAATTCAATTGGGCCGGAATTTGCGGTGGTTATTAATGGCAAACTAACAGCGTTCGCCGTTATTACCCCTTTGAAACTGACTGCAACTTCAGGATGTAGCGCATATGCATTTAAACGCGGGAATTCTGATGTTGTGATCAGTCATTCACTGTTCCAACACCGGCTGTGCTGTGCCGCACCCCCACCCCACCCCACCCACCTCTCCCCATAGCCGGCAATCAGTGAAATTGACAAAAACTTGGTTTTTTTCATGGTAATATCACTGTTAAACATCCCATTAAATGTTAAGCCTCATTGGATTAGGTGTAACTGGGGTTTTAACAGCATATTGACTGCTAAACAAACGTTATGGCCCTGAAAAACAATTATAATTTTGTGGAAAGTCAAATTTCTCCATTATGATACTTTTAAGTAACTTAAAAAAGAGTTTGTTCATGATATTTCAGGTTCTTCCCCCATCCCCATGTAAGAGCCCTAATCTTTGTTTTGCTCTCTGTAACGTTTGTTAAAAGCTTCTCATTTCTTGGTTCCCTGTCTGTGAGAATTCTGCAATATGATTGGCTGTTTAGACAGCTTATTGACATCACAGCAGTATCACACTAGGGATTCCCACTATACATAGAAATATAGAAGACAGGAGCAGGAGTAGGCCATTCGGCCCCTCAAGCCTGCTCTGCCATTCAATGAGATCATGGCTGATCATCCAAATTCAGTACCCTGTCCCTGCTTTCTCCCCATATCCCTTGATCCCTTTAGCCTTAAGAAATATATCTAACTCCTTCTTGAATATATTTAATGAATTGGCCTCAACTGCCTTTTGTGGTAGAGAATTCCACAGGTTCACCACTCTCTGGGTGAAAAAATTCCTCCTCATCTCTGTCCTAAATGGCTTACCCCATATCCTGAGATACAGAGTTGGAATAAATGGGTCTTTTTCCGAGTGGCAGGCAGTGACTAGTCGGGTACCGCAGGGATCGGTGCTAGGACCTCAGCTATTCACAATATATATTAATGATCTAGACAAGGGAACTAGATGTAATATCTCCAAGTTTGCAGACGACACAAAGCTGGGTGGGCGTGTGTGCTGTGAGGAGGATGCCGAGAAACTCCAGTATGATTTGGACAGGTTGGGTGATTGGGCAGATTCATGGCAGATGCAGTATAATGTGGATAAATGCGAGGTTATCCACTTTGGTGGAAAAACAGAAAGGCAGATTATTATCTGAATGGCAATAGATTGGGAGAAGGGGAAGTGCAATGAGACCTGGGTGTCCTTGTGCACCAGTCGCTGAAGGTAAGCATGCAGGTGCAGCAGGTGGTTAAGAAGGCAAATGTTATGTTGGCCTTCATAGCGAGAGGATTCGCATACAGGAGCAAGGATGTCTTACTACAGTTATACAGGGCCTCGGTGAGACCACACCTGGAGTACTGTGTGCAGTTTTGGTCTCCTTACATAAGAAAGGATGTTCTTGCCATGGAGGAAGTGCAGCAAAGATTCACCAGACTGATTCCTGGGATGGCAGGAATGACGTATGATGAGAGATTGGGTCAATTAGGCTTGTATTCACTAGAGTTTAGAAGAATGAGAGGGGATCTCATTGAAACTTATAAAATTCTAACAGGACTAGACAGACTAAATGCAGGAAGGATGTTCCCGATGGCGGGGGAGTCCAGAACCAGGGGTCACAGTCTAAAGATAAGGGGTAGGACATTTAGGACTGAGGTGAGGAGAAATTTCTTCACTCAGAGGGTGGTGAACCTGTGGAATTCTCTACCACAGAAGGCTGTGGAGGCCAAGTCACTGAATATATTTAAGAAGGAGATAGATAGATTTCTAGACACAAAAGACATCAAGGGTTATGGGGGGAGAGCGGGAATATGATATTGAGATAGAGGATCGGTCATGATCATATTGAATGGCAGAGCAGGCTCGAAGGGCCGAATGGCCTACTCCTGCTCCTATTTTTCTATGTTTCTATAATCCATTTACCTTTACCCTTTGCTGACTATCTCTACTAGGCCATCCCTGTATCCATGCAGCTACATTCCATTTGATACCGTGTGCCTTAGTCTTTCTAACCAGTCTCTTGCATATGGAATCTCATTAAATGCTTCTGAAAATTCGCACATACAACATTAATCACATTCTCTTTGTCTATTCACTCTACAATTTCCTGAAAAGAATTTCAATTAAGTGAAGCCATTTACCAATCCAGGCTGACTATCCATGGATAGCCCATGCCTATCTCACCTTCACAAATGTTATCTTGCGTTATCGACTCTAGAGGGCTGATTTTCCAGGTTGGCACTGCTGGGTGACGGCCTCTCCTTTCATCTGTGCATATTCGGCAACCACAGGTGCGTGGCCCTTGATTTTTCCATCCAAAGTAAACTACTGGGCTACCTCTTGCGTTTGAGAACATTGTTACCTCTAGACTTGACTATTCCAACGCACTCCTGGCTGGCCTCCCACATTCCACCCTACGTAAACTTGAGGTCATCCAAAACTTGGCTGCCCGCGTCCTAACTCGCACCAAGTCCCATTCGCCCATCACCCCTGTGCTCACTGACCTACATTGGCTCCTGGTTAAGCAGCGCCTCGATTTCAAAATTCTCATCCTTGTTTTCAAATCCCTCCATGGCCTCCTCGCCCCTCTATAACTCTGTAATCTCCTTCAGCCCCACAACCCCCCAAGATATCTGCGCTCCTCTAATTCTGCCCTCTTGAGGATCCCTGATTATAATTTCTCAACTGTTGGTGGCCGTGGCTTCTGTTGCCTAGGCCCTAAGCTCTGGAACTCCCTGCCTAAACCTGTCCGCCTCTCTACCTCTCTTTCCTCCTATAAGAAGCTCCTTAAAACCTACCTCTTTGACCAAGCTTTTGGTCACCTGCCCCAATTTAACTTTATGTGGATCGGTGTCAAATTTTTTGTCTTAAAATACTTCTTTGAAGCGCCTTGTTAAAGGCGCTATATAAATACAAGTTTTGTTGTTGTTGTTGTTGGGCAGATCCAATAGGAAGTGGTAAAACTACTCATTTAAAAGGTTGGCTTCAAATGGATTTGTAACAGAATACCTTAAAAAAAGGATTTTGAGAATATTGGCCTAGAAATTCAGTATAGCCACGTTTGGGGCGCTACAGCCGGGCGGCCGCTAAAGTTTGCGCCCGGCGCAACTTCGCGCCACCTTCGCCGATATTCAGTGGCATCGCCCCAAGAGGTTGCTGCTGCGCTAAAACAGGCGATGCACGACTATCATTAAGCGCTAAGCCGGCGGCCCGGGGCAATACCCCCGAGGGCGGGCGCAGCGCAGGTGCGGCGAGTTGCTGATTGATGGCAGACACTCTGGCGCCGGAGAGCTCTTAAAGGGGGAGGGTGGATTTGTTTGCCTGCCATGCCCTGCACACTGCAGCCCTGAAGCAAGGCCTGACCACTGCTGCTTGATCTGTACAACGCCCAGGACTATGGAGAAGGCCAGGGAGAGAGCGCAGCGCTTCAGCGACGGTGACCTGAGGGTGCTGGTTGGCGCAGTGGAGCGCAGGCGCCATGTTCTGTTCCCTGAAGGTGGCAGGAGGCCGCTGCCCAGCGCCTATCGGAAAGCCTGGAGGGAGGTGTCAAACAGGGTGACCTCCAACAGCGTGGTTGCCAGGACTCCTGTGCAATGCCGAAAAAAGTTCAACGACCTCACTCGGGTTGTCAGGGTGAGTACCCTTTCCAGTGTCCTCCTCATCCCTGCATGTGCACCTCAGTTTATGGGCAAAAGGACCTGAAAGCCCTAATGCCCAGCCCTCATCCAGCAGCTATGGGACTGTCATGAAAATCACTTGCACATTCAGCACTTTACACACTGTAAAAGCTATTCGACCATGGGAGGCAGTACAGCCAAGATCAGGGCTTCACACTGTACTTAGAGGCCGTCCTTTCTCTTGCAGGGCAAGGTGGCGCACAACCGAAGGCAGCAGCGTGAGACCGGGGGAGGCCATCCTGACCTCAAACAGCTCTCCGACCTGGACCAGCGTGTGGAGCGCATTATGTCAGGCCAGCTGATTGGCCCCGTCACCAGTGGAGATGCCGACCCTGTTGTGGGCCCCAATGGTAAGGGCATCACCTTTTTGACCTATCTCTTTCCACTTGCGCCTCAGAACAGCATCCTTTGCCACTGTCGGCCCAATGCAGTGCATAGCAGCACTCGTGCCTCCCTCGCTGCCGCCCTGTCCTCACTCTAAAGCAACTCTTGTGCCTCCCTGATTTCAGATGGTGAATCGCCAGGTGAGGAGGCGGGCCCTCAAGCTGGCACTGTGAGTGAATCGGAGGGCGAGGAGGCGGAAGAGGAAGAGGAAGCCAGACCATCAGTGCCACCCTCAGCCGAGGCAGCCCATGGCGATGATGGGGACACGTCTTCCCTGGAGGGGAGCTGGGGGGAAGGGTCGGAGGAGAGTGAAGCTCCGGGGCCCAGCGGCCTGCAGCAACGCGGGAGGGGTGGGGAAGCTCGGCGGCCTTCTCCCCGGAGGGTGAGTGCGGCCTCCAGTCCTGCTACGGTGAGCGCAGAGGAGGTGCGGCTCCTAGAGGAAATGGCCGCCCAGGCTGAGCGCAGGCACACTGACCTCATGGCTGCAGTGGCAAGGATGCCTGGCTCCATAGAATCACTGTCAAGGAGTGTGCAGGAATTCGGGGCAGCACAGGCCAGGAGTCTGCAGGACTTCGCGGCAGCACAGGCGGCTTCTAGCCAAGTGCTCAGTCGTGCCGTCCATTCACTGGCTGGTGTCATGCAGACACAGACCAGGGCCACACGGGCACTAACTGCTGCCACCCTCGCTGGATCGGTCAGACATCGACAGGGCACTCGCCGCGCCGCAGCAGCCCAGCAGTCTGTGCTTCAGCAGTTTGCTGCGCATGCTGCAGTGCTGGCCCGTGCGAGTGCCAATGTCTCAGGCGACCAGGGAGTACCTGTGTTCTGTCAGGTTGGCAGCATTCCTGCAGCCGACACTGCCACTCCTCCATTGCAGCTGCCACCAGCCGCTGGACGGACTGCTGCCGCACAAGCAGAGTTGGAGCAGTCAGCAGCCGGCCCCTCCAGGGCCAGAGCTGGTCCAGGCCGACCCCCAAGGGCATCTGCCGTCTCGCCATCTGACCCTCAACAGCCTTCCCCCAGCCTTGCTGCAGCCACTGGGGTCCCATTGAGGAGGAGCTGCAGGGCGGGTAGGGGCCAGTCACGGATGCGAAAGGCATCACCCTCGCAGGGCAAAAAGTAGAAGGTGTGGCCAAATGTTTTGTTTCACTTGTAAAGGCCGAGACTGGTGTATTTGTTTTTTTTGAAAGGCCGAGACTGGTCGATTTGTGTTTTTTGAAAGGCCGAGACTGGTTGATTTGTGTTTTTGGGGGGGGGGGCTTCTCTCCATTAGTTTGTTATGTGGGAAGGGCACAGAGGTATCAAAGTAATAAATGTTCTTAAATCGCACTGTCCATGCTTTCTTTTGGAAGTCCTGGTTGCCCTGCTTGGCTGAGGGCTTGTGGAGCGGCTACATTCATCTTGTGCCGTCATTCCCTGAGAGGGGGCCTAGAACCGACGTGCAATAAGCCGCCGACGGGCGGCCCTTGCACTTTCTGCCTCCCTCCTGTGCTGGTCCTCCTCCTCCTCCTCCTCCTCCTCTGGTGGTCCTCCAATGTCTGGTGGCAGTGGCTGAGTCCTGCGGATAGCCAGGTTGTGCAGCATGCAGCACACGACCACGAAATGGGAGACTCGCTCAGGCGAGTACTGTAGGGCTCCTCCGGAACGATCCAGACAGCGGAACCGTTGCTTCAGGACGCCGATTGTTTGCTCAATGATGTTCCTGGTTGCTTGATGGCTGTCATTGTATCCCTCTTCAGCAGGGGTGCTGGGCACACGGAGCGGGGTCATCAGCCAGGTGCACAAAGGATAGCCTTTGTCCCCAAGAAGCCATCCTCGTGGGTGAGGCTGGGCCTGGAACATGTCTGCCACAGAAGTCTGGCGCAGGATGAAGGCATCGTGGCTGCTGCCTGGAAAGCGGGCATTGACAGCTAGGATGAGCTGCCTCTGGTCACACACCAACTGCACGTTGAGCGAATGGTAGCCCTTCCGGTTGCGGTAATCCTCGGCATTCTCTAGAGGTGCCCGCAAAGCCACATGCGTGCAGTCAATGGCGCCCTGCACCATGGGGAAGCCCGCTAATGCTGCAAAGCCCATTGCACGCTGTTGCTGCTTGTCAACGGCCATGGAGAAGGAGATGAACTGACATCTCCTTCTGAAAAGGGCATTGGTCACCTGACGGATGCAGCAATGTACGGCAAACTGGGAGATGTTGGAAATGTCCCCAGTAGCGGATTGGAAGGAGCCGGTGGCATAGAAGTTGAGAGACACCGTCACCTTCACTGCCACCGACAGAGACGTCCTGCTCCTCAGCTGTGGCTGCAGATCTCCGCGAAGCAGGTGGCCGATCTCAGTGACCACCGCCCTTCTGAATCGCAGCCTCCGAACACACTGCTCATCAGACATGTTCAGATATGAGAACTGCTGGCGGTATACCCTGGGTGGGTAAGGCCTCCTTTGCCGACGCCTGTTGCCCCTTCTCCGTCTGGCCATGACTGCCACTCTCTCACGGCGTCTCTGAGCCCTTTGAATGCAATGGAGAAGGCCAACGTTTCCACCCATTGCAGCCCCCATTATATGTTTCCAATCAATGCTATGGCTCTGAAGTTAAAGACAAGTGCAAAGCTGTGGCCTGAAGCCACAAGTACCTGTGCGAGTGTTGAGCCAAACCAGAAAGCTCTCTACCTTTGTCTCTCTGCAAAGATCCGTCTCTCACAAAGAAGGAGTGTTGCAAAATGGCTGCCATTTCTACTGCAGGAGGAGTGCCCTTTAATTTGCGCCCCCCGCGCCCCACAGCGACTGGGAACCGTTCCCCTCTACCAGTCGCTAGGGGCGCCAGGCGCACAATAGACCGGCGCCACTGAATTTCCGGTTTGGGGCACACAAAGGGCGTTGCACGATGAAATGACGTCAGGATCTGCGCGCGCAGCTGAGCGCGCGCAAAGGCTTTGCGCCGCTGCTAAATCTTTACTGAAGTTGGGGAGAGGCGCAGATCGCGCTGCGCCTGGGCGCTAGCCGCCTAGCGCCCCACATCTCCTCCTCCTAAGGCGCTAGTGGCTGGCGCAAACAACTGAATTTCTAGGCCATTGAGTTTAGGGTGGTTGAATTGGTGTAATTTTCATTTCCCCTGCTCCACCCCACCCCACCCCACCCCCCATCTAGTTGAATGTAAAAGAGAAGTTATCCCAATGACCATCTTCTCCTGCTTAAAGCATTCCATTGATTTTACAGAACATGCGTATTGATCAGTATCTTACAGTTAGAAAAAGAAATTCACAAGCTCCCGATAATTAAAAGCAGGTAACACTATTCACTGTAATTAAGCACTTTCTTTGAAGACAGCTTGTCTATAACTAAAAACAAATTATCCTCAAGACGTTGAATCTGAAATATTGGAATGATTAACCTATTAATTAATTATAATCCATTCAAAATCAATCTAAAAACAGCACTTGTCTATAAAATGAAAGTGCAATTATCATTTAACACATGCCTTTATCATCTATTTCTTCTAAATGTGCCATAATGTAATCATAAATCTCATCAACAAGACCCATCAGGTTGTACATTTAAAGAACCTTTGCTGTAATCTGAGTTATTGGGCTGCGGAGATGGTTGTTTCATCCATATACGAGCCAACTTACGGCCCAACATTCTTCTCTTCACAAACTTTAGTGAAAAAGTACATGAGTAAAAAGTAATGTCAGGCCAAGAGTAAGAATTCATAGATGATTTGTCTGTGTCGCGCACTGATGTGACCGTACATACTCTTCTAAGAGGAACAGCCAACCTTCTACCAGTGGCAATGAGGTCACCACTCCCATCATTTCAATGCCTCGGGGATCTTCCATGCACTCTATTCCAGGGAGGAGGCGGGGCGGTGGTGGTGGTGGTGGCTGCAGGTGGGGGCGAACCAGAGTCAGCCACTTTGTTTGTTTGACTATCAAATAACTGATGCTTTATTTTTCTGCACAATGAAAGAATGCCAGGTTGCAAGATATTTTAAATTTTATTCAGTTGTTTAGTGCTAGTGATATACATATTTGTTGCCATTTGCTGGCACATCTCCCCCTTGGAATTTCTCCATATTGATTGAGAATGTGTCCTATTACTAAATGCTCCTCTAGTTCAGGGAGTATCACTGATGGTGTTTGCGTAGCCAATTGGCAAGTTCCAGGCAATACAGAATCTGTGACTGACCATGATCATCAGTGCCTTTACTGTAATCACTGCGGGCTGATTACTTTCAGATGTAGCACCTACCTTCACTTGCAGAGGGCTATGTGATAGTACAGATCTGTTGCTGTCTATGCTGGGTGACATCTCCTCACAATGTTCCCTGATCTGTACTAAGTATGGAATATTGGACAGGTTTTGGAATCCCTCTGTCATACTTGCCTCGGAGGAATTCTCCAAGTGAGGTGAAGCTACCCATCATGGCATCTTTGAGCTTGGGCACAAAAATCTCCATAATATCAGTGGGAACATTCATGAAAGGTGCACCTATTCTGTCTATGACCTACATAAGTCAGATCTCCACTACAGATGTCACTGGTTTTGCTGCATGCTCATTGTCAGACAATAGTGCAGACAACCGTTGTTCTATGACATCACAAACGTTGGAGACGGCAGGACATAACTGTATTCTGCTTTGAGGCAAGTGATTTGAAGCAAAACAGTACCTGCTGCTGTAACGTGAAAGGAGTCTCACTTTGTATCTCCAAATAACTCAATAGGGATACTCAGCCTACTAGGCCTCTACCCTGGTCCCTCCTCAACCACCACCATTGCTATCCCTCATTGACTATCACTTACCTTTGCTTCCCCCATCATCATCACTATGCTCTTCTCCCACTGTGCGGGGATCTGTGCTGGTGTCTGCTTCAAGTAAGACTGGCGATTGTTGGTGTGCAGATGTAAGGTATGCTGCTGATGGTCCATTGGGTTCTCCTTGCTCTGTGAAGAGAATAGATGTGACATTGAATACATGAACAATTATCTACTTGGGTGCTATATTGTTAATACGTACACTGTTATACAGCTGTATACAATCAGTGTATGGACACACTGATGTAACATATCTTGCAAATTATGGAACATATGATTAATATAATACATACCAGTACTTCCGCATACTTCTCTAATCTCCAATCTAAACTCTCCTTCCTGAATAATAATGATGGCTTCCTTGTGTGGAGTGAGTTTTTTTAGCATCACAGGGTCCACCATCTGTTCTACACTGCACTGCTCCATTAAGTGACAGTTTTGTCCTTAAAACAGAAAAGCAATGGATATTGAGACATGGTGATTTAACCCATGGACATTTTTTTGCACAGTGTATTCCCTTTCCCATCATGGCACATATAATGCAAATTGCATAATCCTATCTTTATTTTTCATACATTCCTTGCCAACATTTCTCTGTCAGTACAGCATTTGTATTTTGCATAAATCATTAACTGATTTCCTCCATGTCCATATATGTCCTAATTTACAATAATATTCATACCTTACCTTTGTGATCTTCTTCAAGTCCTGTGATTTCTTCCAGAACTCCAGCCAAGTTTTCTGAATGGTTGACACAGAGCTCACTCAGTCAGTGGCATATCACCGTGCATGGCACCTCTTATATTTGAACATGCTAACAGTGTGTTCAGGTCACTTAGTTACAGAAGCTGTCAGGAGTTGTGGGGCTTTGTCACTGAATCAGTATTCACCTAAAAACTGCACACTTCACAGGTAAAAAAAAATGAACTTTGAGATATATATTGGCTGATTGTCTTAAGAACCATTAAGTATTATTATTGCAAGTGCAGCAAGGTGACTGCTATTTTTCTTTGTTGACACTGATGAAATCGCATTCTCTGGAATAATTTGTTTCAAAGCCCCATGTTAGCGCATCGTCATTAGTTACACTGAGAGAACAGGCGTTTTCTCCCATTAATGTGTTTCTCTCATTTTGCACTTAAAGAAAAATGCCGCAACTTCGTAACTAACTTCAGTATTAATCATCTCCTGCAACATTTCCTCCTGAACATGATTGTGCACTGTCCCAGAATGTGCTATTTTCCTTTCAAACTAGAAGCAGAAATAATAGGGTTAATATCCGCAACAGCGGTTTTCGGATTCTGTTGACTGTTAGAAAGTTGCCACAGATACCTTCTTCCGTTCAGTGAAGTCAGTCACGCCCATAAGTAGACTGAACATCTTAGTTTCACAGGAGTCGACTCACATTGCCTTATCTCTACTGGTGTCATAGTGTAACCCCAGAGTGTACCAATAATATCCCTTTGTGATGTGAATTGGATAGTCATGTAATTCGCACATGTACTTCTTTCTGAAGAGCAAACACTTGGCGAGACAAGGTCTGATACAAATTGATAAGCTATTTTATTACACAATAAGGTCAACATAAAGAACAGCAGTTGTGATCAGACTTACTTCACTGAATCAGTACAACTTATCGTCATTTAATAATATGAAATACAGAACATGCCACACTTCCCCAGTGGGCCATCTTACTTCAACCAGATGACTGTCCTCCAACATTTCTAACCTCTTAAGTCTCCCCAACAGTCCTTGCAGCTTTCTCTTTAATAAACCTGACTGCCTTTGCAGACTTAGATGGAGCTGCCTATATCTCTGCTTTTTATAAATTTCCCTCTGTTCACAAGTAGAATGGAAAGCCTGCTGAGTGCTCAGGAGCAACAACTTCCGAACACAATGGGTGTGAGATGTGTATTGATTACTTAGACAAGCTAATTAGTTTACAGTCTTTGGGAAAAGGCACTTTCATTAGCATATTAACCACCTTTCATCTAGGTGCCTTTTTAAAACTTGAATGGATACATTGCTTTAAAACCCAATGTTAATTCTTTTCTCAACTCCCTTCTGTTGAAAATGATCAAAAAACATCTTAAAAGACCAAAGCACATGATTATTTATTTGTGAAGACCCATCTAAAAGTATTGTTCAGGTAACATTAAAAGGGTATAATAACACTGGCTTAATGTCATGATGTCAAATGTTTTACAAAATCCAATTCATACAAGCAGTGTGAGGGGGGGCATACATGGTCACCAATGTGGTACAGACTGGGCAAGTCTTATTTGCATTAAATTTACATGAGGGATAGTGACACCTCATGCTGCACATTACATGAAAATACAATTGTTACACTGGGGTACAAACCACATGTACTGGACAAAACAAATCTGATTCAGCAATTATTCCCCACGCGAGTCCTCTGCTTCTACTATATTTTCTGCCCCCTAAAACTGGATGCTGTATCCTTCGGCCACACAACAGCTACGGGTGAAAGAATAGAAGACACCACCCACCCCTTCCTTCCAGGCCCCTGCCAAACCCACTCTGAAGCAGCGGTTAGCAAATGCCTGATAACACACAGCAACGACCAACTTATCTCCCTGTTCGACTTGGCACTACCCTACAGTCATGCAGCAAGGATCAGGAACTCGAGAACACTGAGCAAATGCCAAAGCGTTCAGAGCTCCCTTCACAGCGCCACCTAGCCTTTTATATCTTTATTCCAATAAATGTAAAACGTTATTCTGAAGCTGTTATTCTGGCTGCATCAACATTTTGAGACTTGTTTCCAATGATGTATGCAGAGTTGATTTGTAGCTAATTATAGGTTACTCCAGGCTACTCAATATTTCCCAGATTTCAAGAGACAAAGCAGGGATCATCTTAGTGCCCCATGATACTGTTTTGATTACAAAATGTTATAAAACATAGGCTCGGATTTTGCGGTAAAAATAACAGCGAGGCTATCAGCGCTCACCGTTATTAAAGAGTAAATCGGACAGCAACAGCGACTGCACATGCGCAGTTAGACATGGAAATCAGGAAGTTGCTGTCCAAGTTGCCCTGCTCCTCCACAAGCTGCGCTATACCGGAATCATGCCGAGAGACTCGCCATTGAAACAGATGGAAGGGCGTGAGGTTGTGGGACTGACATGATAGACACACCCTAAACATGCCAGAAAAAAGTTAGGGGTTGTCCATTCCCATGTAAGTGCATTTTTAACAACATGTCAAGTCTTTAATTACTGCCAAACAACCTCCCTGGCGCTGAAAATTAACTTTTACAATGTGGAGACACATTCCTTCAGATTGTTGGGGATCTTAAAAAATAAATAATTTTATTTTACTTTTTCTTTCTGTCTTTTATCTCTTTCTTAATCCAATCTTTCTTTCCTTCTCTTTATTTCGCTTTCGGTACATGATTTTACATTGAATTAACTATTCTAACTAACACTTCCTGGTATGCGCGCCTCATAAAGAATACTTCAATATGATTGGGTAAGGAGATACACAGTTGCTTGCCCTGTTCACGTAGGTCCCAGATCCCCTGTGCAGGGCACTATGCCAAAATAGCTTTCTAATCACAGCAAGTTCCAGTGCCAAAGCCCATGAAAAGTCTATGGGCAAGTTACGGCTGTCATTTTTTCCACAGAATGCATTTCTTGTGCAGGATCTATGAGCAATGCTCCCATTAAGCTCTGTGGTCGCACAGCAGTCTGGAGGTCCCGCGCAGGCCACTCAACGGCTTTACAATTGAAGTAACTGCGCATACACGGGAAATTGAATGGGGCCCGTCAAAGGGGCCACGCACCCAAAAGAAATTAGCGGGAACATTGTCTGTGAGGTCAGAGGAACTGTGGAATTCAGTGAATTTTATAATGTTTTAGATTGACTTTGACAACTGATGCAACTCCTGAAATGTTTATGCACATGATATAGTATGTAACAATAAGACAAAAGGGGGGATTGTTCATACACAGAAAGAAGCACTACCCTATTAATAATAAATGGCAAATAAGTTTCGACAACAAGGCAATTATTTAGCTAATTGCACATTAATTCCCAATAATAGAGAAATAATTGTCAAATGTAACTTGAAAAGCAAGAGGGTAACGACATCAACATCCAACTAACCAGAGGGATTGGATCATTGTCATATTGAATTCCAAACTTCAAGAGCAAACAGATTTTTCTCTTTCCCCCCCCCCTTACCTAGTGCATCCTTGCCCCATCTACCAGTTAAGATATGATGTGCCATCAATCCGCATTTCCATACAATATAATATTTGACACTATACTGACTGTACAGATAACGATAACTTCTCACTTTGCTGGAGCCTGTGACTGATCAGGATGTTCACTCAATGCTGAGCCTGCGTATGGTCCCACTCACAAGATTCAAAGAGGCACTGTGTCAGCTTTTGCCCTGTAAACTTTTTAGAGGTGCTTTGTTTTTTTTTCCCAATTCATTACTTGAATAACCTCCAACAAAGCTACACAGAATCACTGAAGCTATTAGAATTTTTTTTCCCCCATTATATCTCAATTGGTTTTAATGGATAATTCAGGATAAATTTGGATTTAATGGAGAACTAAATAGATGATTTGCTTTGGGTCCCTTGTGTCTTCTCAGACATTGCTCTTAGTAGGAAAGAGAATTTCTTACCAATAATGTATGAATCTACCTAACGTGTCTGTAATTACAGCTCGTCATGTTGTCCTTTTTTGAAATTGGTGAGTGAGGACAACCTTTTCAAAGGGGAAGTAAGACTTTTAGGTTTTTTTTTTCATCTTTTGTCATCCATCTGCCTTGATATCTGCAGGAGAACCCCAGGCTGTTACCAGTGTTCTCTGCGGCTAGCTGCCAGAAGGCATGAGAGGCCACCCAGGTATAACTCACCCTTTCAATTTTCCCTCCCCCTGTTACGTGAAACCCAGCCTCCACATTGTAGCTCAGGTTGGGAAATGAGCAGAGCACAACGCAAATGTATATTTAGCGCTACTCCGTGCCACTCAGTGTTAGTATGGGAACACTTAGCAACCTCACAATACCTGAAAACCCACTTTGAAGACACATTGATATTTGGTATAACAACAGAAAATGCTGGAAAAACTCAGCAGGTCAGGCAACATCCGTGGAGAGAAATTTGAGTTGACGTTTCGGGTCGAAACCCTTTTTCATGATGTCATGTAAAAGACCAAGAAATCAAAAGTAAATTAAATTCATGTTGTGTGGGTCAACATATAAATAAAAGTGATGGTTTTATTTTCCATAAATCACAGAATCTAACATCTCCAAATGCAGTCTGGCATATATTACTTGATTTGACTTGTTTAAATGAATTATAATATTCCTTTTGCTAAAGTTAAAATCATGTGTTTTGTTCTTTCCTTGGATTGTATTGGTGGTAAAATCCGAATACACAAGTACAGCAACTATGTCTATCTGCAGCGCCATAATAAACAAGTTTAGAAGAAACTTATTGACTACTTGGCTAATCTACGATAGCCCTCAAACTGATTTTCTCCTGCAATAAAGATATTGATATCTGGCGCCACTCTTTCCCATTTGTCTGCACTGCCAGCTTCAAGAACTAAATTCCAGCTTTATTGATTCCAGGACTCAAAGCTCTGCACTGAAATGCTGCTGAATACTCAGTAGATGCTAAAATTAAGATCCCGTTATGTCATTTCAAGTAACAGACAAAGCTAATCTTGTAGTTATTTTTGTTGTTTTACACAAATCAGATTCAATACAACGCTCAGTGGCTGTCTTGATGAACATTGTGCAGCAATTCACTGCCACACTTAACTCTCCAGCGCTGAAGAATGAGGACGGACAAGTGTATTATGTTGATTAGTTTTCATCTTGACCATGACAAGTGTTCACAAATACAATGTAACCTTCTGATGATAGATGTTATCACGTGAGCTTTTCCAACTATTTTTCTGTCAAGCCACTTAACCAATCCAGTGTGTGGGGCAACAAGCACAGACATAGCTGGCTGTGGAGGTCAGGGAAAAGAGATGTAAATTCAATTATAAATGCAATAACAGAAAGTTTAATTCATTAGCCATCATCAACAATCAAGTCATGAAGAATGTGCAAGGATGATTAAATTTTGCTGAAACAGAAGCATAACAAACCTACTGGGAATGGCAGCATCAAGTCCAAAGTTCATCAGTATGTTGCAAAAGAACTCAAATTCCTTTCAGACTTACTTCAGATATTCAGACAACCCCTCACCAATCAAGGCAAGATCTTATAGCGTTGATCGTTAAAGTAAACAAGGACACCTTGAAAGCGAAGAACTGGAAATCCACCCCTATCCAATAATAACTAGAAAATATTGGCCTCAATCTTTACTAACAGATTGAAAATTAGATTTAACAAAATTATAGACAAATTACAATCTGGCTTCATGAAAGACAGACACATTGGTAATAAGATAATGTTAGCTTTATACGGTACGGATTATGTAAATTTAATTATAGAAGAGAGCTTTTTTTTATTTTTAAGGCATTTAATGGATCTGAGCATGAATTTTAAAATCCTTGAAACAAAGTTCAAACAATTACTTTACAAAAACTATAAGAGTCCTATGGATAGAAAGATTGGATCTTACAGCTGCTGCAAATGTTCTCCCAAAAACTTGAACTAGCACCCACTGTGATGAAATATTCCATTCATCACTCATCAGTATTTCTCTGCCTGTGACTGTGGTTGGTTTCAGTTTCATTTCCATTGTATTGTACTGTGTGTAGGGCTCTGCCCATACCTGGCTCCTATGTAAGCTGGCCCAGCCTGCAGCACATCCAGTACGGCAGACCTCTGGATGGAAGATACATTCTCCTCTGTGTGTTACCTTCTAAGTCAATAAAAGCCTTGTTTTGTTTCGCTAACATCGAGTCTCGGATTTATTGAGGCACATCAATTTTATTGACTTAATTTTCAACACAATGGATCAACTCTTGAAACCCGAATGTTTGGATTTGGACCAGCATGCTTCGGACGCATCGGCACGCTTCGGACACTGGTTTATGTGTATGGAATTCTTCCTGGACAATTCCGCAGCCGTCAAAGATGCTACGGACGCTGCGAGTATGAAACTCGGAATTCTGCGGAATTGGGTAAGCCACCGGGTTTACCCCCTCATCCAAGATGCCGACACGTACCCGGCCGCCTGCGACATCTTAAAGGTGCATTACCAGCAGCCTACGAATGAGGTGTATGCTAGGCATCTGCTCGCTACTCGCGCACAGCGACCTGGGGAATCGGTGGAGGAGTTCCTAGGTACCCTGAAAACGCTTGGCAAAGACTGCAAGTGCCAAGATGTAAAAGCCGCAGTGTACACTGACGAGCTTGTTCGCGATGCCTTTATCACAGGCCTCAGCTCCACTTACATCCGGCAGAGACTGCTGGAAAAAACGGGATTGGACCTGAAACAGGCTGCGGACACAGCACGATCCCTGGATGTGGCCCAGAGAAACTCGGACGCCTACTCTTCAGCCCACGCCGTCCACGCCGCCACGTGTGCACCAAGGGCGCCGCCATCTTGGAAGGCATCTTCCCCGCCCGGCAGCCCGACACCATCGGGGCCCCGCTCTCCCCCCAGAAGCCCTACGACAGCCGCGACGCGTCGGGGACCCAACTGCTACTTCTGCGGGCAGCCGAAACACACCAGAAACCTGTGCCCGGCGAAAGGTACCACCTGCTTTAAGTGCGGTAAGAAGGGGCACTTCGGGAAGGTGTGCAGAGGGAACCCCGCCGGAAAACCCACCACCGCCGCGTGTGCGCCGTGGGAGCGGCCATCTTGGACGCCATCTTGCCCGCCCTCGTGGGGTCCACCATCTTGTGAGCAGACAGCGTGGATGCCATCTTGTCTCGATCAGGGCCCTACAGTGGCATCGGTCACAGTGGACCAGACCAGGCCGCACCCGCTATCCAAATCAATGGTGGACATCGAGGTAAACGGGTGCAGGGTTAAATGTTTAATTGACAGTGGAAGCACGGAGAGTTTTATCCACCCTGAACTGGTACAACAACTCTCCCTAAAGGTGGTCCCTACTCGGGGTACCATCTCCATGGCTGATAAAACCCAGACATCGACCATTATGGGTTACTGCACGGTACAATTGTCCGTTAACGGAACTGTATACGATAATTTTAAAGTATTAATCATGAAGAATCTATGTGCGAGCGTGATCTTGGGCCTGGATTTCCAGTGCTACCACCAAAGCATCACGCTCAATTACGGTGGGTCCCAGCCGCCCCTCTCAGTGTGCGGTCTGGCTACCCTGAAGGTAAAGCCGCCTTCGCTATTCGCGAACCTTACCCCTAACTGCCGGCCAATAGCGACCAAAAGCAGGAGGTACAGCTGGGAGGACAGGCGGATTATCGCGACCGAGGTAGACAGGCTCCTGAAAGAGCGCATTATTGAACGCAGCAATAGCCCGTGGCGCGCCCAAGTGGTGGTGGTAAGGGGTAGCGAGAAGAAACGGATGGTGATCGACTATAGCCAAACGATCAACAGGTACACCCAACTAGACGCCTACCCGCTACCCCGCATATCAGAAATGGTGAACCAAATCGCCCAATACCGGGTGTTCTCCACCATCGACCTCAAGTCAGCGTACCACCAGCTCCCTATCAGACCAGAGGACCGCCCGTACACCGCCTTCGAGGCGAACGGACGCCTCTACCAATTCCTCAGAGTCCCCTTTGGGGTGACGAATGGGGTCTCGGTCTTCCAGAGGGAGATGGACCGCATGGTCGATGACCACCACTTGCAGGCAACCTTCCCCTACCTCGACAACGTCACCATCTGCGGTCACAACCAGCAGGATCACGACTCGAACCTCGAGAGGTTCCTGAAAACCGCACAAAAACTCAACCTCACCTACAACGAGGACAAGTGCGTTTACAACACCACGCGCCTCTGCATACTAGGCAGCGTGGTGGAGAATGGGGAAATCGGACCAGACCCCGACCGATTGCGCCCCCTACGGGAGCTGCCCCTGCCCAACACTCCCAAAGCCCTGAAAAGGTGCCTGGGGTTATTTTCTTATTATTCCCAATGGGTCCCCAACTACTCCGACAAAGCCCGCCCCCTCTTGAAAGCATCCTCTTTTCCGCTCTCTGCTGAGGCCCATGCCGCCTTCAAAAGCATTAAGCAGGATATTGAGCGGGCCACGCTACAGGCAGTGGACGAGAACACTCCCTTTCAAGTGGAAAGTGATGCGTCTGACTTTGCCTTGGCGGCCACCCTCAACCAGGCGGGGCGGCCCGTAGCTTTCTTCTCGAGGACCCTCCAAGGGCCCGAGATCAGACACTCCTCCGTAGAAAAGGAGGCCCAAGCCATCGTGGAGGCAGTGCGCCACTGGCGCCACTACCTAGCCGGCAAACGCTTCACCCTACTTACCAACCAGCGGTCGGTAGCGTTTATGTTCAATAATAAACAGAGGGGGAAGATTAAAAATGATAAGATTCTCTCACGAGGGATGTGTGCCAGCGCCACCGGGGATCGGCTACAGACCCTCCACAATGACCTCTGCCACCCAAGGGTCACGTGGCTGTTCCACTTCATAAAGTCCCGCAACTTACCCTACTCGATTGAGGAAGTTCGGTCCCTGACCAGGAACTGTCGCACTTGCGCTGAGTGCAAGCCTCGGTTCTACCGCCCAGATAGAGCCCACTTAATCAAAGCTACACGGCCCTTTGAGCGGCTCAGCTTAGATTTCAATGGCCCCCTCCCGTCCGTCGACCGCAATGTTTACTTCCTGAACATTGTGGACGAATACTCTCGTTTCCCATTCGTCTTCCCCTGCCCAGACATGACCAGCGCCACGGTCATTAAATGCCTCAACAGCCTGTTCTGCCTGTTCGATATGCCGAGCTACATCCATACGGATAGGGGGGCGTCCTTCATGAGTGAAGAGCTACGCCAGTACATGCTGTCCAGGGGGATCGCCACGAGCCGTACCACCAGCTACAACCCCCGGGGTAACGGTCAAGTGGAGCGAGAGAACGGGACAGTATGGAAAGCAGTCACTCTAGCTGTAAGGACCAAAGGCCTCCCTATCTCCCGCTGGCAGGAAGTCCTCCCAGATGTGCTCCATTCGATACGGTCGCTATTGTGTACTGCCACTAATGCCACGCCTCATGAGCGAATGTTTGTCTTTCCCCGGAAATCCACCTCAGGCGTATCCATGCCGTCATGGCTCTCCACCCCAGGTCCGGTATTCGTGCGAAGGCATGTGAGGGGCCACAAGACGGACCCTCTCGTGGAGTCAGTGCACCTACTCCATGCCAACCCCCAATACGCGTATGTCCGGCACGCCGACGGAAGGGAGGACACCGTGTCCATAAAAGACGTCGCCCCAGCCGGTAACGACAACAACCACGACAACAGCAGCAACAACGACCACAGCAACTCTTACCCACCCACTACTCTTTCATCACCCCCGGAAGAACATCGACCAACGGTACCCCCACCAACTACCCCTTCAACAACCCTGGCGGCACCCCCGGCAGAGACCCAGGAGGCCACCGGGGACACCCAGCCGACACCCGCGGCACCACAACAGCCACGTCGGTCGCAGAGGACTATCAAACCCCCGAACAGACTAAATCTATAGAAGGGGTGAATGTGATGAAATATTCCATTCATCACTCATCAGTATTTCTCTGCCTGTGACTGTGGTTGGTTTCAGTTTCATTTCCATTGTATTGTACTGTGTGTAGGGCTCCGCCCATACCTGGCTCCTATGTAAGCTGGCCCAGCCTGCAGCACATCCAGTACGGCAGACCTCTGGATGGAAGATACATTCTCCTCTGTGTGTTACCTTCTAAGTCAATAAAAGCCTTGTTTTGTTTCGCTAACATCGAGTCTCGGATTTATTGAGGCACATCACCCACCCCCCCCCCCCAACCTGCCACAATCTTTTTCCTCCATCACCAACAGACCGCCATGATTTTTTGACCCAGTACATGCGTAACTCTAGACTTTCACTGGCAAGCGGTTTGCATTCCCACTGCAATTTTCAGACCCACCACTATATTTCTTTCTATCAGCCTCCCCTATCAAACTGCAGGAAAAAAAAATTTTTTAAATACTGCGGCTTTGGGACATTACAGGATAAGACTGTATTACTTCATTGTTGCTTCCTCGAGCAACCTGAAATGAGAATCTATCAACAAACACAACAGCAGCGGTTTAGGTGAATTCTGCAGTTAACATTAAAAGGGCTGTGTTTCCCAATGCAGGGATTGCACTTCATTGCAGTTACACAGTAGTGTCTTCCAGTTTACAATGAGCAATTTCACAGGAGCCCCACAAATCCTGTTAAAAACAATTTGTCAGCACACCCAGATGTTACGGTGTGGACATCACACTTGGTTACAGCTGAAAAAAATTGCTTAAAATACAATGTACCTCTTCAGCAGAAGCCTGAAACTGACAAGGCCATTCTAAATAAAAGCAGAAAACGCTGGAAAAACTCAGCAGGCCAGGGCAAATTAAAATTTGACTGAAATGAGACACTGCCTACTCAAGTAGATTTTGTAGCCTTAAAAAGACACATATCCAATCTATTATTCTGCAACACATGGTATAATACTTCCGACCCTGTGAAACAACGTAGCCTCTGACTTACTGCTAACAATGCCCTGGGAGATCCACTTGTTTCTACACAAAAAGTCTTGCTTCCAGTGTGCATCTGTCACACTCCAGAACTTGCACTTTGGGACAGATGCAAAATGATCTTAAAAGCAGAAAGAAAGCCACACATTTCATCCTGGATTCTTATGACCTGGAGCCTGAATTTACAAGCAATTTACTGACCTGCAAATCATCCATTACCAGGATTCTCGCTGCACCAGGTTAGCAGTTAAACATCACAACCATTCTCCTGATCCCAGACTAACCCTGGGCAAACTTTGTTTGTTTATAGAAAAGTTTTGAGAGAGCGCATCACGCTCCAAACGTTACACTTTCTATAAAATATTAACTGGTTACAACTGAATATTCTTTTTAAAAAAATATACCAAAAAAAAAGAGAAAGAAACCCCAGCGTTTCCTACAGTTTTCTCTGATTCGTGAGGAAACTTGAAATGGTTGTTAAGATAACCAGGAATGGAGCCAAGTCTTGGCAATAATAATAAACCTCTAATGAACTTCAGGACCTAGCTAAACCACTTCCCCCCATCCTTTGTTCCTTAACCTGTCCCATTACCACCTCCGCTTGCCTTGAATACCTCTTAATGTCTCTTAATCTCTCCTGCTTTCTATCCTATCACTGACCTTCCCTGTTGTTCTTTCATCCCCTCCCCCTTTTCCCAGCCCCTAAACTTGCTTTCCATTTCCTGCTTTTTTCCAGTTCTGACGAAAGGTCTTCGACCTAAAACGTTAACTCTCCCCAGATGCTGCCTGGCCTGCTGAGTTTTTCCAGCGTTTTCTGTTGTCATTTCCCCACATGGAGTGCCTGAGGAATGATCTTAAAGGGACGGGTCGTGTTAGCAGTTAAACATTAGAATCATGTTCCACACCCCAGTCTAACTATGAACAATATTACAGGAGATCGTTTAGTCATATAAATGATTTTGGTTCCAAATGGGACGTGGGAAAAGAAACTCATCAAAACTGAAATTCTCCTTTAAACACCCACATATGCAATTAGTAAATTCAGAGCTGAGGATTTTTTTTTGGTGTAAAACAACATCAACAAAATAGCCAGAGGAAATCTAATTGTCAGGAGCAGGTGCTTGTGGATGGGAAGCTAACCAGCACATTTTGTGAAACACACAAACCACATAGAGCAACAAAAAGTAATCTCCATTTTTGATAACTAGTTGAATAATCAATGTAATTTTGACCAAACTATTTTAAGTGGCAATGCTGGTTTGGTTTGTTAATTTGAGTTTCTCAATACATTTCTAAAAATCTCAACCCATAGCATACCATAGTAAAACCCAACTAAAAAATGACTGCTTACAGAACTGATTTAGATGGGTTGCTAAGACAGCTTCAGATTGTAGTGTTTAAAAAGGTAGTGGAGAAAGAAAAGTACCTTCAATTTCCCTCCTCCCACCAGATAGGTTGGGAGAAAAATGACAGCTGGTACTAATCTTTTGGGTTTCATTTGAGGAGTATAATCAACATCCAATCAGGTTGAATGCCAAACTAACTGCTCAGCTAAACAGTAGCCAGCCAAAGTTGGACCGTCTGATATGATATTCAAGCAGTTTTATTCCAGCTGGGAGATCAATCATAGCAAGTTTTCATAAGGCTGCATGTTGATTTAAAATACTCAGAGAGAAGGGGCTATTTAATACTTCCCTTATGTTTTTGACAGAGCAAATGTGAGGGAGAAGTGCATTAGATTCAAAAAACTCCCTACTTTCCTTTAGTTTTGTGTGAGACTAACAGATGGTCTTTATTTATAGTTACACTTTGAGTCGTTTAACTATATATTGTGTAGTATCTGAAATGACGGCCATCCAATCAAAATCCATGTAATTAATTTAACACAAATTGAATTGGAAGTATATTTAATTGTTTTTGTGACAGCAATTATATAACAAAACAAGATTATCAAATTAACGATCAGTAATATTGGTATTATGACAGCAGACGGAGGTGTTAGAGTCATAGAGTCATAGAGTAATACAGCACGGATAGAGGCCCTTCGGCCCATCGTGTCCGCGCCGGCCATCAAGCCCTGTCTAATCTAATCCCATATTCCAGCATTTGGCCCGTAGCCTTGTATGCTATGGCATTTCAAGTGCACATCCAAATGCTTCTTAAATGTTGTGAGGGTTTCTGCCTCCACAACCCTTTCAGGCAGTGAGTTCCAGACTCCAACCACCCTCTGGGTGAAAAAGTTCTTTCGCAAATCCCCTCTAAACCTCCCGCCCTTTACCTTGAATCTATGCCCCCTAGTTATTGACCCCTCTACTAAGGGAAAAAGCTCCTCAGCATCCATCCTATCTATGCCCCTCATAATTTTGTACACCTCAATCATGTCCCCCCTCAGCCTCCTCAGCTCCAAGGAAAACAAACCCAACCTGCCCAGTCTCTCTTCATAGCTGAAGCGCTCCAGCCCTGGTAACATCCTGGTGAACCTCCTCTGCACCCTCTCTAACGCGATCACATCCTTCCTGTAGTGTGGCGACCAGAACTGCACACAATATTCCAGCTGTGGCCTAACCAGTGTTTTATACAGCTCCATCATAACCTCCTTGCTCTTATATTCAATGCCTCGGCTAATGAAGGCAAGTATCCCATATGCCTTTTTTACCACCTTATCCACCTGTTCCGCCGCCTTCAGGGATCTGTGTACTTGCACACCCAGATCCCTCTGACCCTCCGTCTTGCCTAGGGTCTTTCCATTCATTGTGTATTCCTTTGCCTTGTTAGTCCCCCCAAAGTGCATCACCTCGCACTTTTCCGGGTTAAATTCCATTTGCCACTGTTCCGCCCATCTGACCAACCCATCTATATCGTCCTGCAGACTGAGGCTACCCTCCTCGCTATTTACCACCCTACCAATTTTTGTATCATCCGCGAACTTACTGATCATACCCTTTACATTCATATCCAAGTCATTAATGTAGACCACAAACAGCAAGGGACCCAGCACCGATCCCTGTGGTACCCCACTGGCCACAGGCTTCCAGTCACAAAAACAACCTTCGACCATCACCCTCTGCCTTCTGCCACTAAGCCAGTTTTGTATCCAATGTGCCAAGGCACCCTGGATTCCATGGGCTCTTACCTTCTTGACCAGTCTCCTGTGCGGGACTTTATCGAAGGCCTTACTGAAATCCATGTATACCACATCCACTGCGTTACCCTCATCCACACACCTAGTCACCCCCTCAAAAAATTCAATCAAATTAGTCAGACATGATCTTCCCTTGACAAAGCCATGTTGACTATCCCTGATTAATCCTTGCCTCTCCAAGTGGAGACAAATTTTGTCCCTCAGGATTTTTTCCAATAATTTTCCTACCACTGATGTTAGGCTCACTGGCCTGTAGTTCCCCAGTTTTTCCCTACTACCCTTCTTGAATAATGGTACTACATTAGCGGTTCTCCAGTCCTCTGGCACATCCCCTGTGGCCAGAGAGGTCCTGAATATATGTGTTAGAGCCCCCGCAATCTCCTCCTTTGCCTCACACAGCAGCCTGGGATACATTTCATCTGGGCCTGGGGATTTATCCATTTTTAGGCCAGCTAAAACCGCCAATACCTCCTCCCGCTCGATGTTAATATGTTCGAGCATATCACAGTCCCCCCGCCCTATTTCTATGTCTACATCGTCCTTCTCCATAGTGAAAACAGATGCAAAAAATTCATTTAGAACCCCTCCTACATCTTCCGGCTCCACACACAGATTGCCACTTTTGTCCCTAATGGGCCCTATTTTTTCCCTAGTTATCCTCTTACCCTTAATATACTTATAAAACATCTTCGGATTTTCCTTTATTTTGCTTGCCAGTGTTATTTCATGGCCCCTCCTTGATCTCCTAATTTCTTTTTTAAGTATCCCCCTGCACTTTTTGTACTCCTCTAGGGCTTCCTCCGTCTTTAGCCTTTTGTATCTACCAAAAGCCCTCCTTTTTTTCCTAATCCATTCTCGTATATCCCCTGTCATCCAAGGTTCCCTGTGGTTTTTGGAACCACCCTTGACCTTTACCTATATGAGAGTAGCTTCCCTCGACCCTCCCCACTCTGTGGGGAAACTCCGAGCCTCCTTGTGCTGTTTGCCTTCATAGCAAAGCCAAGATAAGGAACTCATTGTGTGGCAAATCACCGTTGCGCACCCATATCAATGCATGGTGTCACCTTCAATTTACAGTGAACCAGTGGCTACTTTACTTTTTAGATGTTAAATTCAAAGCTATTTGTGAAGTGGCTGCTGTGTTTTTTAGGTGAATAAAAAGACAAATTAATGAATGAAAAATAAAGCTGGTTCAATGGAAAGCAGGAAAAAATGGTACAGTGATTTGCTTGATCAGATTTTTGCACAAAACAAAGTTTTCAACTGTTGTTCATCAAGGTTGCATCTGACCTGACCTGCACCTGCCTGGATTTGCAGATTCAGGTCACGTGCATGGCTCAGAAATGCCCACAGTACAGGATCACCTCTTTTCAGGGATCTGTACTCCCGAAATGTGGCAGAAAATCAGTGCTGTTGCAGGTCTGAGGGGCCAGCAGAAGCAATAATGGCTTTCGGCTGCATGGCTGTCTGTCTGCTGCCCAATAACAGCAGTCAAAGACCTCCAACCCCGAGTCCAATGGATCCACATGCAAGAAAGACTCAGCAGCAATGGCTGAGTGTTTTACTGGCAAACCTTCAAGAAAATTAGGTTGGAGGGCCCACTCCCATCCTCACTTATATGCCTGGCCTTGTTGTAGGCAAAGGCACACAACCCCTGCCGACTCGCACCTTGGAAATCCCAGGGCAGCCTAAAAGGGTGGTGGGGGGGAGCGTAGAGATCCCGCCTCACTGGTCCCCGCCCCTTTTTCCTCTTCTTTCCACCTGGGAACTGAGCACTCCCCAAGCACGTGGTAGTTTAACATCATCTTCAGGATTCTTTTGTTGATTTTTATCCATTGCTTTTGTTCCTCAACAGAAATAGAAGAAAAATACAAAAATGTCCAGGATAATTCTGAGTGAGTCATTGTTTGATTTTTAAAACGGAATCCTAATGTGGCACTCACATATTAAACTGGTGCATGTTGATGGAATTACAATGAACACCAATCATTGCAGTTCTTTGTTTACTCTACTAATCCATTCTTATCCTAACATGGAAACCTCATCTCCTCTATAATCTGATAATTTGCCATTATTAGTTTTTCTGAGACTAGGGACTACGTTGAACAAAATGTTAAATATTATTTTGAAGCATTGTATTTTCCCCTGAGGAGACCCAAGTTCAGATTCATAACACGGAGACAGGAAAAAGGTTCCCTCTCTCTGTAAAAGTGCTTCAGGTTATAAATGAGCGAGTTCCAAAAGCCCCAAATTAGTCTGTAGTGAGTTGTATGCACAATGCTGATCAGAACTGGAGAGTGTTGCTTTTAATATTTTGTTATCCACAAAACATTCAATTATATCTAGAAATTTATCAGAGGTCAGCTTGATTTTCCTGGCTGGGCCCCTGAAGTTCTCATTTCTGTTCTGCCCAGCAGAGCTTGGAGAAGACCTCACCCTCTGGCAAGCTGTCTCCTGAGCCATCCTTGCCACCAGTGCCTGCTGCTGCTCACTCATGCTAGGTGTTTCACCACGTGCAGACCCCTCTGCCTCACTCTCTAACCTATGTGAAGTGCCAATTCCTATGCTAGTGCTTGGGGGGAATGGAATAGAGGACGGTGCTTCCCCCAGAATATTGTCCTCCTCCAAAGTGTCTTCTACATGGTCCAGGTGCTGATAAGGATCTAGAGAAAAGAGAAAAGGTACAGGAGTTAGGATGACACTGAGAGTCTGGATGTCAGCATGTGACAGCCTTGAGAACGCAGCTTGAAGCTCTGAAGCTTGCTGTGTATTTGCTGAGGTGAATGATGGGCTACAAGTAATATTCAGACATCCTGCTCAGATAAGTCATCAGCCTTGCCTTCCTCGATGCTCATGAGTGGCCTGTGCCACTAAACTCCAGGGCTTCATGCTCCAATTAGGCTACAATGCCAGGTACTCCTCCTACGGTCTTGCTCCTCTCCCTTGCATTATGTCCTGTTTCATCCTGCAGAGAGAGGGGGCGAGAATTTGTGAGTGACTGTTGAAAAGGTAAGTGGACACGTGTAGGACATGTGCATAAAATGCATGCGCTGCGAGCTGGAGAAGAAGCAAGATGGAATGAGGATCGGGAGGTGATGAATGCAAATGTGAAGTGGACTGCTGGGAGTAGTTGCTGATTGTGCAAGTGCTAAGCTGCGAGTGAGAATGCTATTAGTGTGTGATGTGAAGAGAGCAAAGGAAGAGAGGTATTGCAGTGTGTTCTTGTGATTGGATGTTGAAGGATGTGATGGAAGGGAGGAAATCGAGAGTGGCGGGGGAGGGGAGGGGGTGAAAGGGGTGTTGGCTAGTGTTGTGGAATGAGATGATGATAAAGAACTGTACATGCCTTGTGCTCTGGGGAGGTCATTGAACCTCTTCCGATACTGAACTCAGGTCCAGGGAGTGATGCTGCTGACACTGACCCTCTCAACCACCTCTGTCCAGGCCGGCTGGGTATCTTTCTGAGGGTGCAGAGGCCTTAACCTCCTCTACCAGGACCTCCAGTGTATCATCTGTAAATCTGGAGACAGCCCTGTGACTTGTTTCAGAGATTATCCTCCTTAATGCAGTGTAACAGTGAAATATAAAAGCAGGGAATGCAACTTCGCTTTCAGAGGTACAGCCCTGCTTTAGATAGACCTCAGGAGACCCTCTGGAAATTGGGTAGAGAAAATGGGTGGTCTGCCCGTTTTCCGACACAATCAGTTGGGCACCCCATTAATCATTTCCCGCTTACTTCCTGCCCTGAACTGAAATCAGGGCTATATAGCTGAAGCCTGAGCTTTTGAATCAGCCTCAGGTCTTGCAACAAAATTGTAATGTAGTATTAAATGAAACAAAGCAGTGTGGTACTGACTTGGATAGAAAACTGGTTGGCAGACAGGAAGCAAAGAGTTGGAATAAATGGGTCTTTTTCCGAGTGGCAGGCAGTGACTAGTGGGGTACCGCAGAGATCGGTGCTAGGACCCCAGCTATTCACAATATATATTAATGATCTAGACGAGGGAACTAGATGTAATATCTCCAAGTTTGCAGATGACACAAAGTTGGGTGGGCGTGTGTGCTGTGAGGAGGATGCAGAGAAACTCCAGTACGATTTGGACAGGTTGGGCGATTGGGCAGATACATGGCTAATGCAGTATAATGTGGATAAATGCGAGGTTATCCCCTTTGGTGGCAAAAACAGGAAGGCAGATTATTATCTGAACAGCAATAGATTGGGAAAAGGGGAAGTGCAACGAGATCTGGGTGTCCTTGTGCACCAGTCGCTGAAGGTAAGCATGCAGGTGCAGCAAGCGGTTAAGAAGGCAAATGGTATGCTGGCCTTCATAGCGAGAGGATTCAAGTACAGGAGCAAGGATGTCTTGCTGCAGTTGTACAGGGCCTTGGTGAGACCACACCTGAGTATTGTGTGCAGTTTTGGTCGCCTTATCTGAGGAAGGATGTTCTTGCCATGGAGGGAGTGCAGCGAAGATTCACCAGACTGATACCTGGGCTGGCAGGAATGACGTATGAAGAGAGATTGGGTCGATTAGGCTTATATTCACTAGAGTTTAGAAGAATGAGAGGGGATTTCATTGAAACTTGTAAAATTCTAACAGGACTAGACAGACTAGATGCAGGAAGGCTGTTCCCGATGGCGGGGAGTCCAGAACCAGGGGTCACCGTCTAAGGATAAGGGGTAAGCCATTTAGGACTGAGATGAGGAGGAATTTCTTCACCCAGAGAGTGGTGAACCTGTGGAATTCTCTACCACAGAAGACAGTTGAGGCCAATTCATTAAATATATTCAAGAAGGAGTTAGATATATTTCTTAAGGCTAAGGGGATCAAGGGATATGGGGAGAAAGTAGGGACAGGGTACTGAATTTGGATGATCAGCCATGATCGTATTGAATGACGGAGCAGGCTCGAGGGGCCGAATGGACTACTCCTGCTCCTATCTTCTATGTTTCTATGTTTCTATGCATAAATGTAATCAGGTTTTTGTGAAATATGTAATTTTTTTGATGCTTTTGATTTAATTAAAATCTATTTTGGACAATATAACTTTCAGTTACTGAGGAAAAAAATGCAGCTTAGTTTTTTTCAGAAAGCGTGTTGAATTATTTGTTTGGTTCACCACCTTTATTTTACTGACAGGTTCTTCTGGTCATTGAGGGTTGGTTGCTTTCATACATTCATAGTAATTTCTCATTGGCGGTTTTCTGGTTGCTTTTGATTCTACCTCTTTGGTTCTGATCTGCTCCTGATTCACTTCAAGCCAATCAACCAAGTGTGATGGGAAAAGTGTTACAGGAAGTAAGTGTTACACTTACAGGAAGTGAAGACTTCTAATATATTGTAGATGGATGGGCCTGGGTAGTCCTCAAGGATAAGGATAAAGGTGTATAGTGGGCAGTATTAGGTTCAATAGTGCCAAAGCTCTGTACCTTTATGATGTGGAAGCAAATCACAATCAGCAGATATAAAAATTAAAGAATACCATGGTCAGAAATGCAATTCAGAAAACATACCAAATTAAAAAAGTACTTTAAGGCTTCATTATCCTCTTCACACTCTCACCTTATGCTTTAAGCTCCCTATTGACTATAATGAAGCTTCTACCGGAACAAAATCAAAAGACTAATGTGAAAGATTTGCAATAATGAGATTTCACCATAAATCAATATACAAAATCATATCAATGATGTCTTCCTTTCCCTCAGATGATCTACGTGCTTCTTTGTACCCAATCTTATCGATAGTCCCTCTGCTATCACCATCAGGGGCTTCCTATATGGTTAGTGGAATCACCATAACTCTGTGATGAAACTTTGAAAGCTCTAACCATTCCCTTAGAGGAGTCGGCTTTTACAAACTGCTATTCTAAAACCACTCTCAGCCTGACTGGCAGAAGGGATACTTGTCACAAGGAGTTGATACCATTGCATTGACAGCAATCACCACATATTAAAATGCAGCTGCTGCAAAGTTTCATTTTGTTTTTTACTTGTTTTCTTTTCCAAAAGACAGAAGGCATTAGAGTGAACTTTGAAACCGCTGAATTTCCACTGAAGTGAGAAAGAATGTTGAGGTGAAATAAATGCAGACTTTTCTGTCAACAAAGTTCCACAGATACTTGGTTCTTCAGGTAAATAGGGTCAAAGAAGTCACAGGGGATAAATATTGGTCTTGAATTTCCAACCAAAATTCAGTTTCACTAATTGTTTTAACTTATGTATATTAAAAAATATATAAATTAAAATTGTGCACTGCTAGTTTGACTAAAGAAAGTCATCACACCGACACTGCAGGCACATAACACGACAAATAAAGGTAATTGTAACTGGACAATCCAAGGTAACCATAGTGTTAATGAACATGAGACAAAACTATTTTATTGCAGTAGTGAGGAATCATCGTAGGGCCAAAACATCACAACACCATCACCGTTAAGGCATAACAAGACAAACAAAAATGTTACATTGACATTGCTATCACATAACACATCTCATGTGCTGTAACCTCAATTGGCACCGTGCTATTTTGGAAGAGGTGACTGACACACATGACAAGGATTTTTGATTCATTGAGAAGTGTGGATTGAAAATGACAGTGTAGGGCTTGCAAGTGCACAAACAGCAAACATACCAGAGACATCAGTTCATGGAACCAAAGAGGACAAAAGCACCAGTCCCATATTATATTTTAAAAAGAATACATATGCTTTAATTACATCAGGTAACAAGCTAATATACAACGTTTATTGTACTTATCCAATACAACAGCCTGGCAAAGCAATGCTACACAGTGTTACCCAAACATAAGTATGAAATAGAAACAACCAATCTCTAACTAGAGCACCTTCACTGCATCTGAGAAATCTTGATGTTAACTGCACATCAACTTGGATGGATTGAATGCAACACAGAAATGTTATCGAACCCATTTTATTGTTTAATATCAACAGTTCATTTAATAAAAATATCTCAAAAGTATTATATATTTAAATGTTTTTATCTGGCAGACATCAAATATGCATGTGTGCTGCTAGGGTTATATGAGCCAATCAAGAAACAATCTTTCAAGCAGTCAAAAAGAATGAGTGATCGTGCAAATGGTGGCACTGTGAGACACTATTGTTTCAGCACCACAGAGAACAAAATGCAAGCTTGTGATTGTTCCAGTCACAAAACATTATACAATTTAAATTCAATATGGATGGCTGGAAGGATTTTCAACAAAACAGTTGTCAATGGATGCTAGATCCCCTCAAGTGAGCCTTGCTTCTGGAAAACCAGGAATATATGTCTTAGGTTATGCAACCTGTGGCTAAAACAATTGCAGCAACAATGCACACTGGAATTTGCATGGAATCAACAACAAAAACTTATATTTATATAGTGCCTTTAACGTAGTAAAATGTCCCAAAGCGCTGCACAGAAGTGTTTTAAGACAAAAAATTTGACACCGAGCCACATAAGGATAAATTAGGGCAGGTGACCAAAAAGCGTGGTCAAAGAGATAGGTTTTAAGGAGCGTCTTAAAGGAGGAAAGAGAGGTAGCGAGGCGGAGAGGTTTAGGCAGGGAATTCCAGAGCTTAGGGCCTAGGCAACAGAAGGCACGGCCACCAATGGTTGAGCGATTATAATCAGGGATGCTCAAAGGGCAGAATTAGAGGAGCGCAGGTATCTCGGGGGGTTGTGGGGCTGAAGGAGATTACAGAGATAGGAAGAGGAGAGGCCGTGGGGGGATTTGAAAACAAGGATGAGAATTTTGAAATCAAGGCGCTGCTTAACTGGGAGCCAATGTAGGCTAGCGAGCACAGGGGAGATGGGCGAACAGGACTTGGTGCGAGTTAGGACAAGGGCAGCCGAGTTTTGGATGACCTCAAGTTTATGTAGGGTGGAATGTGGGAAGCCAGCCAGGAGTGCATTGGAATAGTCAAGTCTAGAGGTAACAAAGGCATGGATGAGGGTTTCAGCAGCGGATGAGCTGAGGCAAGGGTGGAGACGAACGATGTTACGGAGGTAGAAATAGGTGGTCTCTACTATGCTGCATATATGTGGTCGGAAGCTCAATTCAGGGTCAAATATGACACCAAGGTTGCAAACAGTGTGGTTCAGCCTCAGACAGATGTTATGGAGCAGGATGGAGTCAGTGGCTAGGGAACGAAGTTTGTGGTGGGGACCGAAAACAATGGCTTCGGTCTTCCCAATATTTAATTCGAGAAAATTTTTGCTCACCCAGAACTGGATGTCGGACAAGCAGTCTGACAATTTAGAGACCGTGGAGTGGTCGAGAGATGAGGTAGTGAGATAGAGCTGGGTGTCGTTAGCGTACATTTAAAAACTGACGCTGTGTTTTCGGATGATGTCACCAAGGGGCAGCACGTACATGAGAAATAGGAGGAGGCCAAGGATAGATCCTTGGGGGACACCAGAGGTAACGATGCTGGAGCGGGAAGAGAAGCCATTGCAGGTGATTCTCTGGCTACGATTAGATAGATAAGAATGGAACCAGGTGAGTGCAGTCCCACTCAGCTGGACGACGGTGGAGAGGTGTTGGAGAAGGATGGAGTGGTCAAATGTGTCAAAGGCTGCAGACAAGTCAAGAAGGATGAGGAGGGATAGTTTATCTTTGTCACAGTCACAAAGAATGTCATTTGTGACTTTGATGAGAGCCGTTTCGGTACTGTGGCAGAGGCGGAAACCTGATTGGAGGGATTCAAACATGGAATTGTGGGAAAGATGGGCACGGATTTGGGAGGCGACAACACATTCAAGGGCTTTGGAGAGGAAAGGGAGGTTGGAGATGGGGCGGTAGTTTGCAAGGGCGGAGGAATCCCAACTATATCCTCTGTCAATCCAGGAGGTGGAAAATATCATAGTCAGTATCTGACTGGTAGAGACCAAAACTGCAAATCTATTTGTTTACATCTGAATAATTTACAGTTGCAGAGAAATATGCAAAAGCAATACAGCCCAAGTAATAATTTGCAAGACAGGCAACTAGAATGGATACTTAAAGAGTCCATTATTCTGCCAGTTTCTTCTGGAAAATTCTTGAAATGGCACAATTTCATGTTATAATGCATAAGGCAGCTGCTTATGGAGTTTGATCCAAATGACTGCTAACTATTGAAAGATCCTTGTGTTTTATACATTTAACTGCTTTGAAAACAAGGTTATCAATCACAATCAAAGAAAAAATGACACAAATTCTCACTATGTTAGATCATATAATGATAAAAATGATCCCGGGGAATGCTAATGAACAGGTAGACACGCCTTGTCTGGAAACTATTAATTGGCCATTTGAAAGCATATCAGTCAGAAATTACTCACCTGATACAACAAAGGCTCACTCAGGTCTGGCATCAATACATGATCAAAAGTCCTATAAACAAAATTTCAGGCAGATAAACTGTTGGGCGTTACAGGGTACATGATTTCACACTGCTAAGGGAAATTTGTTATCTTTCAAAAAGCATTAATTCCAATTTGTGACAATAGCAACTGACAGACAAGATCTGGGTGAACCTCTGTCCCTATATTTGCACCATTTTGCACATTTTGATTCTAAATGTACATCCCGTTAACAATATTCATGTGTAGTGGATGGACCACCAGCAATTTGATAAAGAATTGGTAATTGAGAAGATAGATCTTGTTTGAATAAAATATCTTTATTACATGACATATTCTGATACTTTAGCTGTGACTTTTCTTATAAAAATATGGGGTTACTTAAAATATAATTAGCTACTATAATAGGAGAGTTAATGTGCTGGAGGGATGAGCTTTAATGGGCCTTTTCTCATCCTCAACTTTCCTTATATTCTAGTAACAGACTAATGAAGTCACAGATCTAGCTTCTCTGTGTAAAGCCAGTAAAAAAAAAATCTGTGATATAAAATATATCTAAAGTTTAGCTGTTAACATAGGTTAATTATGCAGTCTACTAAATGCTTTAACAGAAGCTCACCAATTATGATGAAATTTGATCCTACTTACGAGTAATGAGCTGTCAGGTTTAGTCAACTTTTGAAAAAACACAAAAATTCAGTCAGCGAACCACCAAAACTTGAATGTCCCTGAACTACTGGGACAACAAGTAATATTAACATAACTCCCCTCTCTCCAACCACCAGTCTGCCAAGGAAGATGGACATAACCCATTATATCAGTGAATAATGGTGAAGCCCCCCTCTCTCAAAACCTCAAAACACCCACGTAAGCAAATTAACAAAATATATATCTGACAAAACTTCCAGTATTCACAGAGTACAACACCAGATAATGTTACCTGTTGATAATTATACTTTTCCCCTATTCCATGAACAGCAGCTTTGTTTTAAAAATGCTTGTTGCTAAAATCTTAGCACAGTGTTTGGAGTTTGTCAAAACTGGAGTTGTTTGACATGAAGTGAGATCACTTATGTTGTACTATTCGTATTAATGAAGAACTTTTTTTGGGGAGAGAAGTAAAATGTTCGCCTACCTTTGTTGCTGTGGCTGCAGCCATGGACAATAGCTATTTCCTTGCCAACTACCAGGATCACTGGAAGCTTGTAGTTGTAAAAAAAATTTCAGTGGACATAAAAACATTTTGACCTTCGATTCATCCGCACTACCGTTTGTCAACTGAAGTGACTCAGAACTTGAAGCATTTTAAATTAAAGTTTTCCCGAATATATCCAAAATGACATAAATTGGATCAGTGCTTATCTGCACTACTTAGCTCTGATTTCTGCAGTAAGGAGAAAAAGGAGCTCGAACAAGCTCAGTAAACAAACTCAGAAGTGTTGGTTATTGTGCAGATATATGAGTTCAGAAAAATCATAAGAGCAACTGGAACAGCAATTAAGGACACAGCTTGCAAGAGACTACACAGCACACAATCCTTTCACCTTTAGAACCTAGCTTTAAATCCTGCCTGGACTGGTCAGATGAAAGTCTCTTCACACTCTCTCTATTGACACATACACTACTAGCGAGTCCAAGGAAATTTCATCTCCATGTGTTTTGTAAGTTTTCAACAAGCACTCCAGTGGTCCAGGATTTCCTGGAGACGTGTGCCATTTGAATAGCGCATCTACGACAATGAATTTGTTTTACACCGTAAAAGGTCCCAGGAAATTATGGCACGGCGTGAATAATGGCAGAACTTACTTACGGCATAATTCCCTGGGACATTTACATCTCTCCACTAATGCCCTCAACCGAAATCATGCAAAATTGATTGTCAGAGCTCATGGTGGGATTTGAACTTAATCTGTACAATTAATCAACCAGGATTACTAGTCCAGTAACATAACCACTAGACCACCATACACCAGTTTAGAGGTAGGGGTACAGCATTGTAGTCCCGATTCTGTACCCCATACTCTCCTCTCGTGCAAACAGCAGTGTCTCACAATTTCTGCTCTTATTGTCATTTAAAGATGTTTCTTCTGGCTTACAGCAATATTTTTCAAATGTTTAATATTTCACAAGTTCATTGCACTTCTGGTAGTATCAAGTAAAATCAATGAGTGTGCATTCATAATGCAATCAACACTTATCTAATTACCAATCCAGCAACACAAATCCAAATTATCCTTACCTTTATACAGTATCTTAGTTCCTTTGTTGTCTCTCCTTATTGAGAAGGAGGTTCAACATCATTCTGGTTACTCCACCTTCTTACATTGCTTTTTAAACATCTCTTTCTGTACTGCAGCTGGCAGTGAAACCTCACAATTTCTGCCCACTTTAAAACCTGATTTACTCAATAGTGTCATTAAACATAACTTACAATGTACTTATGTACCATATGATAGCAAAGGGTTTACTTTATAATGACAATATCAGCTTAGATACTGCCAATGTAAGGAGTCTATACTGCTTCAGTTTTACATTTGAATGCAATTTTTATTTCTCAAGCAACAATCAGAAGAGCTCTCTTATTGACATCACGTTTTAGATTATATTAATGGTACAGCAAGCGACATTCATTGCCTTGGCTATTATACAGGGATTGCCCATCTTTCAGTACAACCAACCCCACATTCTATTATAGTTATTGGATTTTCTTTCTGTGAAAACAGCCTTCCACTGCAGACACAAATGGCAAAGAGCAGTAGGTTAAAAGTTGCTGTCAATCAGCATGAGTGTGGCTGCAGTGCAGCGAGCTCCCTGAGCAATGTACCAGCAGCGCAACTCCCTGGGCAGCACAGATCTCAGAGATGTAGTGAAGACCTGACATGGTAGCACAGCATGATTGGTTGAGTTGACATGGATTGACCCTTCATTTATAGGTTAGTGTCGGAAAGGAGTTTAAGTATTAAATTAGCTTGCCTTAGTACCTGCTTATAATAAAAATGAGGATTCTTCACCGGCTCCATTAACAGGCTTTCACTTTGTGTCCTTTACAGCAAGGTGAAACTTAGATGCAATCATTTATTTCTATCTCTTTGTCCGAGAGGAATACTTTCCTTAGAGACTCCGTACATTCAGTGTTTATACTTAAGTAGGATAACAAAAGGAAAAGTGCTAAATTAGAGTATATAATCCATTGTTTCCAGTCAATTGATCTAATCATCTGCTATTGAAGTTTTTTCAGTTCATTTTGTTTTAAATTAGATATTAACTACCATTTACAGAATTTGAAAGCAACTAGTATACTCAATTAAGCTGAAACTAACAGGATCAGCAAGCGACATTCATTGAACAGTGATATTTCCTACATAAGGAATTTAAAAAAGGATATGCAAGTTACTCCCATCCCATCTAATCACGTCAGAGAAAGTATGTCTTCTATGGTGGGCGAAAGGAGACCACACATTTTCGATGGAATCACTCACTCGAACTATATGAGGTCCCTGATGCACCAAAAATGTATGTGCTAGACATACCAATCAGACAAAAGAACACAACCAATCACGTCCACCAAAAATGACACAATAGTTTCCCCAAAATTCAAGAAAACTCATCAAATGGACAATGTCTCATTGCACGATTTAGTCCCAACACAGATCCATTTTGACTGAGTTTAAAAAGCACCACCTTTACGAAATAAATGTTTGCCAAATCCTTTTCTCATTTGGTAAACAAACACAAAACAAAGATATAAATCATGACAATGGTATTATTGTATCACCAGGACATGACATTATTATGAAAATGACTCATGACTTTTCTCCCTTCAGAAACGATTGCTGCATTTTTATCATGAAGTTAATGTCTCTTCAATAAAAAAACACTGCGATAAGGGAGATTACAGTGCCGTTTTTAAACTGTTGATGTTCTGAAATAACGAGACTGAATCACATAACTGCAATCTATTGATTAAACAAGAGTGTTTGCATGCAAACAAGCCACCGTGTGACAGTTGTGGTCTGGGCAGCAGATATATTGTAGGTTTAAAAGTTATTTCATCAACTCCAAATTTAAAACCTATTAAGCCTTCCGTGTATGCGATGCTGCACGCATCATTTTTAACAGATGCTGCGGACAGAAGTTGGCTTCCAAGCCCGATTCTAGTATTTCTCCCTTATACTCCACAGAGAGTGATCACTTCCCATCCCAGACCAATCTTAACCCTCCCCCCATCTCACCAATTTGTCCCATGATTTGAAACCATGAAGTTGATTTCCAATTTAGGCGCACGACAGACAGTGGATGGAGCACACCTGGTGCCCGCCCGTTGTAACCGCTGTGAGGTCCAGGCCTCATTTGCGTGCATCCAGGTCAAAACCGGCAGTCCATAACAGCTCATCGATTGAAGAGGGCGTGAAAAATCACCCAGTTCTTACATGGAGCTGGCCGAAAGTCAGAGCCTGTGGGTGGAAACCAGTCAGTCAGCCACAGGCTGGAGAACTTTTGTGGGGCTGTTTTTCTGAAGGGCCTCCAGCAATCCCTTTTAGGGCCACTGCTTAGGCCACCCAGCACTGGTACAAGTGGGCAGAGCGTCCGTGGTGCCTGCTTCCGCCCACTTGTACCCCAAAATCATCCTAAGTACATCTTGGGACCCTAATTTTCACATTAAAAGTGGCCTCCACTGGAAACCGGCGGGTGTTGAGGCCTCCTTCCTCAGGACCTGCTCAAGATGGCAGTGGCAGGAGCACCAGTGTAAACAGGGCATTACTGGGCGGAAGGAGTTCAATTTTCCATCGAGAGTCAATTGGTAGTAAAACCAACTACCCTCTGCTAATTTATATGATTATTTTAAATATTGATGGCGTTTCAAAATTTTAGATCATTTTATATGTTGAGGACAGATGATTATTTTTGCACCGTGATACTTATATCAGTTCTCTGACTGCGAATACCTGCACGAGGTTTGCAGGTAGCTCAATGTTTCCGTGGAGGTGGTACAGTCTGAATCAGGTTCATTGATAATCAAAAGGCCAAATTACCTTATGACTCTCTTTCAGTGAGTTCTAATCACACACAACTGTAATTTTACCCACAATCTCTGCCGTATACTGCATTATAATTAGTATATTCAAAACTTTTATTTTCAGAAACCTTACATACATTTATAATAGGTGGAATGAACAGTTACAACACAATTGAACAGAACTTATTTTTCCATTAAGAGCTGTCACACCATACAGCATCATAATGAACTTATAATGGGTTGTTTGTGAGGCATATCCTTTTGTGTCAAGACTTATTATCTTTAATTATCTTAATTAAGTCAAGTTTTTTTCTTTTCTGCAGAAGTCATCTTTACTAAACTATTCAAAATTTACTGAAACAGACAACTGAAATTGATCTACAGTGTCGCAGGTCCTATAAGAACATAGCAAAAATGGGATAGAATTTACAACCTGTACCCAACATCTCAGGGATAATTTTAACCTAACCCACCCTTCGGGCAAATGATGCGATAGGGTACAACACTTGTTTTACACCCTACCCAATTTTATTCTTCATTGAAGTCAATATAGAATAATATTGGGCGGAGTGTAAAACTGGTGTTCCACCCAATCCCGTGAGTTTCCCAAGAGGGTAAGGTTAAAATTACCCCCGAGTGTAAGTTTATGCATGGTTGACAGCATTCTCTCAAAAGCAAAAGTGCTTTGAGATAAGGGTCAAGTGACTGGGGCCTCAGCTCAACTCAGGCCTCCTTTCAACAAACTTTTATAAATAGTTAGATAAATGTAGTTGATTTTGCCCTCCTCCAACCATCAATTTAAATCTTCAAAGCCTGGATCCATAATGGATCTAATTTAAATTTGAGAGATGAAAACACACATTATTTGTGTTTTGAAGTCCAATGTTTGTTCAGAAGTTGTAATTCAAAGTGTTTTTTTTCAGCATTTATAAAATAACATAGTTAAGCAGTAATGGACGTTGCCCTCCCACATATGTTGTAATCGAGGGCAAATAGCCAAATCAACAGCATTGAAAACCATAAAACTCTAGCTTCGAAATTGCATTGGGCAATACTGCAATAACTTTTTGCTCAATCTAACAGCAGTTGTGCTGGTAATATTAATAAATTTATTATCCTGCCAAACTGCCTCAGACACCATTCTATGAGGGGCAGTCATACAGAGGTGACCTTGACTTGCAATAAATGTTTCTTGATTAAAAATTTAGGGCATCCTTTCTTTAAGCGTCACCTTCACGTCTGAGGTTAGCGGGCCACATGTACAATCCTGTGTCGTATTTTAATTTAGTTAAGCATATTTTTTGTAAGAGTTGCTAAGTTTAGTTTATTAACCAGCCATATCTGTTCTAAGATACACAAGGATTTATGGGACTACACTCTTTGATTTTCTCTCCTCAGCAATTTCCTCTGCCAATCTTTTCTCCACTCCCTTCCTAAAGACTGGTCCCACAGGTAACAGTTGTCACGTGATACTTTTCCTACTTTTTTTTTTGCCCTCTCTCTGAATGGGAGAAGCTGAAAACCACTACTGCCTAGACTGAACTAACTCAGCACAGATTGCTCACCAAACCCGGGACCTTGCTGGTTTGTAAGGCTTCGTATGACACTGGCTGGTATGTCAATCAACTGAGCTGCACTTAATTCTTCTAAGCTCCCTTTTTATTTGATGTTCTTTTGTGTTTCCATAAATTTAAATATTGTGGCAGTGTTTCATTTTCACTCTATCGTCTGGATTTTCTGATCAATGTTACTTTAACATGCATGGTAACCCACTTAAAATAGATAAATAAATGAGTAAAGTTGCATTTATGTAGCAATTTTCTTCTGCTCAGCTGTTGCAAAGATCTTCACAGCCAGTGCATTACTTTTGAAGTGTAGTCACTGTTGTTTTGTAGGCAAATGGATTACCGCTATAATAAAATAAATGGGAGATGTGAAAATGATGCTGGTCAGCAAATCTAGGTTTACTTCTAAGTTTGGTGACCCTCTTCTCATCTCCTGCCTCCACATACTGGGTTTCTAAGTTCTCTCCTGTTCTCACACTCTTCCTCCCACATATTACAATCATCTTTTTTCCAAAGCTAGCATGCTGTCCTCCTATTAATGTTATGAACTCCCTTGGTGTCTAAGTACCTCCCAGGGAAAAACATGTATATGCCACTATAAGGATATAAAATTATAAACATAAGAAATATGGCAGTAAGGCTGGTGGGATATGATTCCAAATGTCATAATAAATACTTGTGGATCAGGGTATATTGGTGCAAAACCATAGAATTTTGACATCTACAGTTCAAAAGGTTTTTATCGGCTGTGAAGCTCTTTGGGATGTCATGAGGAGGTGACAAGGATTTTTCTTATTAATGATGTTGATGGGAATTCATGGGATTCTGAGAGCTGTAGTTCACAAGATAATCATAAATGAGGAAGGTTATTCAGCCCAGAAAGAACCTACAATGCCCCACCTATAGCTCCTCCCTATGACTATCTGGGAACTCTTTCCCAAACGAGCTGGACAGCTTAAAATAGAATCCATGATGTGGAGATGCCGGTGTTGGACTGGGGTGGACAAATGTGAGAAGTCACACAACACCAGGTTATAGTCCAACAGAACAACAGAGAATGCTGGAAAAACTCAGCAGGTCAGGCAACATCCGTGGAGAGAAATTTGAGTTGACGTTTCGGGTTGAAACCCTTCTTCAAAACTTCAACCCGAAACGTCGATGACAGACGCTGAAAGACGCCCTCGTAAGAACAGGATATGACGCTCGACTCGTCAATCGACAGTTCCGACGGGCCACAGCGAAAAATCGCATAGACCTCCTCAGAAGACAAACACGGGACACAACCAACAGAGTACCCTTCGTCGTCCAGTATTCCCTGGAGCGGAGAAACTACGCCATGTTCTCCGAAGTCTTCAACATGTCATCGACGATGACGAACACCTCGCTAAGGCCATCCCCACGCCGCCACTACTCACCTTCAAACAGCCGCCTAACCTCAAACAGACCATCGTTCACAGCAAATTACCCAGCTTTCAGGAGAACAGCGACCACGCCACCACACAACCCTGCCACGGCAACCTCTGCAAGACATGCCAGATCATCAACACAGATACCATCATCACACGTGAGGACACCACCCACCAGGTACATGGTACATACTCATGTGACTTGGCCAACGTTGTCTACCTCATACATTGCAGGAAAGGATGCCCCGGAGCATGGTACATCGGCGAGACCATGCAGACACTGCGACAACGGATGAACGGACACCGCACAACAATCGCCAGGCAGTGGTGTTCCCTCCCAGTCGGGGAACACTTCAGCAGTCCGATATTCGGGTAAGCATTCTCCAAGGCGGCCTTCGAGACACACGACAACGCAAAATTGTCGCGCAGAAACTGATAGCCAAGTTCCGCACTCATGAGGACGGCCTCAACTGGGATCTTGGGTTCATGTCACGCTACATGTAACCCCACCTGACGTAGAATCATCCAGACTCGAGTCGTCGTTGGCTTGTTCTCTCTGCACAGATGCGGCCGGACCTGCTGTGATTTCCAGCAAAGTTTTTTGTTTTTTTTCTGTTTTTCATACAGACCCCAGCATCTGCAACATTTGACCCCTTGTGACCCCACCTCATTGTTCTTTGATGTAATGTTTTCCTGACTGACCTGTTTGGACACCATTCACACCTTTGATTGCTGTGATTATCTCTCTGCCGAGGTGTGATAAAGGGCAGTTAGAAAGATTACCTGTAATCATCTGGCAGTTTTCTCTGACTATATATGCTGTGCCTGTATGCTTCACTTCACCTGATGAAGGAGCAGCGCTCTGAAAGCTTGTGATTTCAAATAAAGCTGTTGGACTATAACCTGGTGTTGTGTGACTTCCTACATTAGTGTTATATATAACTGAGTGAAGGATGAACAAAAAAAAAATCACATCATAAATCCAGATATTGGAAACTAAAATGCAATTAGAAAGCACTAAGGTGGTGAATATGTATACTGATGTTGTGTATTGGCTCCCCATGAGTAAGAGAGCTTTCTGTATCATGAGTTGCATCACAACACAGTATTATAGTGAGGGTATTTCATAGAATTCCTTACAGAGGCACAAAAATGGCAGCTGTTTTTTGCAATCTTCTCTCATTTTACACTCTATTCAATTAACGTAAAAAATCAGACCTATTAGAACAAGGCTGTGAATCACAGGACCATAATCTTCAGTGATGCCATCACAAAAGGTTACAGTAGCCTGCTGGGAGTTATCTGATCCAGCCAACAGCCCTCCATGTGCATTGCAAACTTCTGCAAAGCCACAATGGCAGCACATTTAACAGCTATGTTTTCTTTCAAAGCTAAATGAAAGCAGTTTATATGATATATAGAACAGACACAGAGGAACACATTAAGTGCTATCACAGACTTCAGATGACATTCACAAATGACTGGAGCTATATTCTTCACAGTTTGTTTCATTTGAACTCCAGTGAGTGGCAGCCGTGTCACTCACTCACTCACAAATATCCCTTATTTTCTTTGTAATGAATTCAAAATTCAGCCAATTTTCATTGCAAGGTTGGCTTGAAATGTGTTTGTTTTAAAATGTAACCTATTTGAAGAGTGATATCTACTTAACTTCCCCACCAAAGGTAAGGATATTTTATTGTTGCCTACTTGCTTCATGGCATCAGTGTTTGGAATTAGAAGTTTGTGGGTCTATTGTATAACATCTGCAGTTTGCAAAAGAAACTCAGCTTTACAATGACCCCTTACTTTAAACCTCATGCCTCAGAGAGTTAAACTGAAATGAAGAAAAAAAAACAAGAGTTTCTCTTCCAGTAAACAGGTCACTAAACTACAACTCAAAAGCAGACCTTAGTGCCACGAAACTATCACTAGCTTTAAACAAAATCAATGAGATAAAACATCAGGAGGCTCGAGGAGAAATGTTCTTGAAGGTACTTTTCACACTGTGTCTTGTCTCCTGTTTTACAGAGTTCAGTATTAAGGTTATTTCAGTAAACGTGTTGCTACAATTCAGATACTCTAAGGGTTGACTGGGTTATGTGGGAATTCTCCTTTCATGAGCCCAGCTTCATTTCCACATTCCTGCTACCACAGATCACATGGTGCACAGCGAAGTTGTGTATCAGCTGTCATGAAGCATTGTATGGGAGGTCAGTCGAATCAAACAACCACTGTCTTTCATCTGACAGTTCAAACCTTCTCACACTTTGCTCAAAGTATGAAATCTCTTTGCCTATAATCCCTTCTAACAAATTTCACCGGCTCCCCTGGGAACAGACTAATTCCTGACTTTTAGAAGGACCTTTATTGATCCGTATCTTATTATCTAATTCTCCACAGATTAATAAATCAATGTTTTTTTTTCTCCCACTCCAATGGTCGAATGGTTTGTTAGCTAAATAAGGGGAAGTAACCAGCTGCACTTAAACAGTCAATGCTCATTAAAACACACGATGAAAGAAACGGTTCGACATTCTGCTCTTGACTATCATCTGTGTCAGGTCAGCAAGATTTTCAAATAACGATTGGACCCTGTAGATTGGCGTCAACTCATTGTATACTGAATTTCAATCATAGCTTTTATAATGTGTAAATGTGTTATGCTCATGAATCATTTACAGAGCTACTTCTGTTTCTAGCAGTGGCATCAATTTCTTTTTAAATCATTCTTTTTTCTATTCTCTCAATAAAGAAAAATAACTTTTGGGGGTTATTTTTGGACCAGCTTGATACCAAATTTCCAGAATTAGGAAGTCAATTATTAGATTTTATTGTGTGAAGCCAGACAGATTGGTTAATAACCAAGTGCTATTTAATTTTTGCTGCTTGACAATGGTCAACAGTCTACAAACCCGTGATGCTATACTAAACCGTCACCGAACAAAGGGCATTTCTCTATTCTAAATCATTCACAGAGTACTGTGATCGGTAGCTGTGTATTTTGAGTTTGGACAGTAGTGTTTTCCTTTTTCCTAATTCACATTCTTTGATATTCCCAGTGCCCCTAGAAGAAATAAGATTCTCTGATTAGTTGGTTTAGGTTTAGAGTTATGGAATTGTAAGAAGAGCAAAGACCTCTGGAAAGCTACGTCTGGCCTTTGGTTATAAACCAGATTTTCTGCCGAGTTCAATTGTGGTCTAAAGAGGCAATTTACTAATTAGGCATTAAGGCACCGATTTTAACTATGGGCAGGTTTTGGGTGGGTGCGTAGTGAAGCGAATTCGAAATGTACCCACTGCTCCAGACATAAGCCCCATGCAATTTTAACTCCCCTGCCTCATTTAAATCCTGACTGCCGACATCCTGCCAGGGAGCAGTGGAAAATCGCACAGCTGGCAAAAGATAGGTGGCGGAACAAGCTTTCCTTGTGGGCCCCAGAGGACCTCTTCTGCCCCTGACTTCTCTTCAAGCTGTCTTCACCTGGGGGTGAAAGCTACAGCTGCTACCCCACTCAGGCCAGCAGTTGAAATTGCATTGACGTCAACGGGACTCGACAAGCATCTGTAAAGAAGGACCCCGCGCGCTTCGAGCGGGTGTCCTTGCCGCCTGTTTAGTAGAGCAGGTTAAAATATGGAACACTGAGGGGCCTGGCAGCCTTCCGGCGGGTAAATAACCTGGGCAATTGTAACTGCCCCCCTGTTTGGTTTCCATCGGGCGATAGGATTCAAATCGTCCACGAGGAGACACAGGAAAGTAGAAAATACCACTTTTTACTGACATGTAATTTTTTTGTTGTTGAAATTAGTCATGATTGAAATTCAGACCCTTGGATTCCTGGCTTCCCATCTGCATTGGATACTGTTATATTGTGGAGTCAGACTGGATAACGTGGTGAGTTTAACTGACAGTTTGTACATAAAAGATTCTGAGCCCATGTCAGGCCAACCAATAATAAATGTAAATGGCATGCCCTAATAGATCATTCTAAATCAATTCACCAGACAGCTTTTAATCAACAAGTTAGGTGACTTTGATGCTTTCATGGAAATAGTCTTTGAGAAAGGTGGAATTTGAATGAAACTCCAATCTGCAAGGTGTAAAAGTGTGATATCAGATTATAGTGCTGTCTTATTTTTTAAGCGTAAACATACCTCCCATTGATATGGAACTGTGCATATAAAAGAAACATAATTTACAGATACTTTGCAAGAAATGTAATCCTTTTGGTGAAATAACAAAGCAAAATATCATTCAGCAAGGGATACAGTAACATAAGAGCAGAAACACAGCAGCAGAGTAAATATTTATGACCGATAAACAGAAGTACTTCAGATGCTTTTACACATTACAATAGGTGTCAGATTTTAGAGAGGGGTTTGATGGCTATACTGTAAAAACTCAAAATAAATACCACCTTCAGAAAGAGTGATTAAATCAGAATTCCTCTTAGGACACAGTCATTTCAACCCACATAATGTATATCTCGAGGTCCAATTTGCTTATATTAATTTTAACACCCACCATCGTTCAGGAAGTAGTAATCCAGGCAGAAAGTTGTATTTCAGCAGTGTTTACGCCTATTCGGAAAATCCAACATGGGTCTAACAGTTGAGTAAAAACAACAATTGAACCAATAATATTGTTACGGTTCTGATGAAAGGTCGCCGATCTGAAATGTTCACTCTGTTTTTCACTCCACAGATGCTGCCTGACCTGCTGAGTATTTCCTGCAGTTTCTGTTTTTATTTAATAATGGCCCAGATATTCCGATCCCTACGGGTGTACGCGCTGTGTACCCACCCATAGGGACATCAGAAATGCCGGTTTCAGGCATGCACTGCGCATGCGCTGAAAACCGGCATTTCCAATCTGTTAAGAATGGTCTCAGCAGATCCTCCGGCTGCCCTGGAGAAGGGCCTCTGTGGGCGGATAGTTCCACTTTCTGGAGACCCTCCACCCGCAGAAAACCCTTACAATTCTTACGCCTGGTAAAAGTAGGCGTAAGGCCTGCTTTTACCAGGATATGAGTTCAAAAAAGTAAAAAACTAAAATTTTTTCTCTGATTTATAAGTTTATTTTTAGCCCCGTAAAAACTTTAATTTTTTTTTTTAATTTTTGTTTAAAATACTTAATTTATTGTAATTTCAAGTCATTTTAAAAATGTGATTTAAAAAAAAAAATTATTTAAAGTTTTACTATGTTTTTGGGGTGATCTCCATTCATATATTTGGCAGGTCTTCCTGTCAAATGTATGAAGGGAGATTCCCTTCTGTGATTGGCTCCTCATGGCCCACGTGATCCCAGGGACGCTGCGAACTGCCTGCGCCTCTGGGCTACGTGGGCCCTGCGCACTTCAAGTTTGGTGAGGCCCAGGAGTGGAAGCGTGTGTGTCCTGGGAGCCCTCAGGTAAGGGCGCAGATTTTTCCAGATCGCAGGCCTCCGCCCGCGGGAGGCCTGTGATCGGAAAATACGGGCCATTGTTAAAGGTGGTGGGAGAATCCAACTTTAGTAACACTTGCAAACTTGCAGCGGTTCAAGAAGATGGCTCACTGCCACCTTCTCAAGGACAATTAGGGATGGACAATAAATGCTGGCCTTGCCAGCGACGCCCACATCCCATGAATGAATAAAAAAAACTGCAAATTGCGTGGTGTACTAAACTGAAGTCATAAGTCATCATCCAAGACTCTCAGCACAACAACAAAAATGATGCCAAATACATCCCCCGCTTATGCCTAAAATTCATTTGGGTGAAGCAAATCAGATAGTGATGTGACTTTTCCATGGATAGATAGAAAATGTCTTTTGGAAGCCCTGAACTTTTCCCTCTGGATTTCTCCTTTCCCCTCCTGCTTGTGCCAGCTTCTGGACCTCACGTACATAGCCATTCGTCTTGTGGGAGTCTGGGTTGAGAGTGTCGGTAGACTATTCGATGACAGGGGCATCACAGTTAAGCCTGATCCTGCCTTCTTCTGATGTCCACACCCATGCTCTTTCCAGCTAATTGTAGACCCGGAACCCTGGCTATTATTCTCTTCTCTTGCGCAGGGTGCTGAAGCGAGCTCTACCACTCATATAGCCGCCCCAACTGACATCAGCTGTCAAACCTGGAATCTTCCTGATCTGCATTGCTCAGTACTACACGTGGCAGTGCCTTTACCCACTAATGTTCTAATCCAGTGAGTTAACCTGTTTCTAATAAAGGAACTGGCCTATAATAGAGTAATGGGTGAAAAATGCTTCACAGTTGACTAGAAATCACATATTGGCTTTATCAGAAGCTCTCTGGAGATTACAAGGAATTAACTGATTAAAATCCAGATAGACCATTGAAAAATTAAAAATGCACTCAAAATTCTACATAAATTATTTTTTCCTGTGTTTAAATTATAATTATATTTTGCCATCCAGCATCACCTGGTCATTAATATTTCACTGTGACTTTTCAGAGTGACAGTACTTTCACATCATAAAAACTTACAGCATAATGTTAAATTAAAAAGGAGCTAGTTTCCCAGTTCAAGTACCTGTACCACAACCACATATATACAAGCCTCCTCTTAAAACAGCTATTAAAACAGGGTTTAGATTCAGTCAAACAGGCTAATCTCTATTTACCATTGTGTGTATTGTTCTTTTTCAATTACGAGCAACAAACATGCACAAAAGCCACTACTATTCTCACTTATTTAAAACATGAAGTCCCTGAAAAGAAAATGTAGTTAATAAAATGATACGGTGAGATAACATCTTCAAATACTGTTTAATTCTAATCCTGTAGATAAGAAAGGCAATTTTTACCTCGGGTGAATTGATGGATCCTGATCCAGTCAGCATCATTGTTTAAATGCTTCTCACTTGTTAAAGGAGGAAATGAATGTATGAGCCTGGAGTACCTGACAAGGTCATACTAAGGATAGAATTAGAAATAAACTGTGAGTTTGTTGATTCCCAATCCGAATATCCGATAGATCATGCCTTCTTAATGGTGAATGTAGTGACCTCAACGCAAAGACAGTTCTGTTAAAGGGACCTGTCTACAGTAGCCCATAAATACTGATGTTGAAGTTCCTGTGTTAATTGACTATGGATCATGTTAAAGGAGAACTGACTACAATAATTTGTCAACTAACTGCTTTCTATATGCATTTTCAGCTTCTTTATCTTGTGGTGGAGAATTTTGACTGCAGAAGTCACTCTGTAACTGAAGAGGATTGATTACATTTCGAGATCAAATCCATTCATGAAGGTATTTAATTCACAAAAATAGTTAAGTTGGGCAAACTTTAGATGCTTCACTGAATCATGATACGTTTAAATTTCAAACACAGATATCTGCACTGAAGGAAGTTGTGTACATTAATCAAATCAAATCAAATCAAATCAAATCAACTTTTATTGTCATTGTTAGTGCACAAGTGCAGTACAATGAAATGTAGGCTTGCGGCTCCCGAGAGTGTACATTTAGATTAAGACATTTAAACATTCAACATACATTTGGCTTGTAATACATTAACATAAATATAACCATAATAAAGTGCATTGGCAGATGTGCAGGCTTTAGAGTTTATTTGTGGAGTTCAGTAGGATGACAGCCCTGGGAAAGAAGCTGTTCCTAAATCTGGCCGTTCGGGTGCGAATGCATCTGTAGTGTCTCCCAGATGGCAGGAGGGCGAACAGACTGTGGCTGGGGTGGGTAGGGTCTTTGATGATGGACCGTGACCTCCGTAAACAGCGTTTCTGGTATATGTGCTCTATGGTCGGTAGCCGGGTGCCGGTAATGCGTTGGGCAGTTTTGACTACCCGCTGCAGGGCTTTCCGGTCATAGTAGCTACAGCTGCCATACCATACTGTGATACAGTTTGTCAGGATGCTCTCTATTGTGCAGCGGTAAAAGTTAGAGAGTATCAGGGGTGACAGGTTACATCCCTTCAGCCTCCTTAGGAAATATAGGCGCTGCTGGGCCTTCTTCACCAGAGAGGAGGTATTGAGGGACCAGGAGAGGTCTTTCGTGATGTGGACTCCGAGGAACTTAAAGCTGTCCACCCTTTCCACCACAGCCCCATTGATGTGGATGGGGGTGTGACTTCCGCCTTTAGACTTCCTGAAGTCCACAATGATTTCTTTGGTTTTCTTGATGTTAAGGGCCAGGTTGTTATCGGCGCACCACTTCACGAGATGCTGGACCTCCTCCCTGTAGGCTGGCTCATCGTTGTTGGTGATCTGGCCTACTACCGTGGTATCATCCGCAAACTTGATGATGGTGTTGGAACCATGAACAGCCACACAGTCGTGGGTGAAGAGGGAGTAGAGGAGGGGGCTCAGCACACATCCTTGTGGGGCCCCCGTGTTCAGGGTCGGGGGGGGGAGGTGTGGTTACCTAATTTGATAGACTGGGGTCTGTTTGTTAGGAAGTCCAGGGTCCAGTTGCAGAAGGAAGTGTTCAGGCATGAAGGTAGCATAAGCATTGATCGGACCAAGAACTTTGCTTGAAAGATGCTTAGTTTGAGCAGGGGGTTGGAAGAGGAAGCAGGGGTTCATGGGCACTAGCCATGGTCGAGGTTGTGATGGAAGGTGATTCATACAGGTGTTAAGTGGGCAGTGGGTTTTATGATATCGCCATTCATCTACTGACCTCAGGACCCCCTCACTAGTGGGGAGAGGTGTGAAGAAGTATGTGGACAGGAGTGGGTGGAATAGGCCCGCAGGAAGGTGCCCCACATTTCCCCAGATACTGGTGCAGCCATGTATTGTTTGCTCTGATTGGCATATATCCCACAGGTGCTTCATCCATACGTTTATTGTGGGCAGTGCCGATGGCACCGCATTTGGAGAATGCGGATAAAAACGTGTTCAGTTCTTAACCTCCAAAATGTAGGAGCATCAACTGTAGGAGTAGTTTGCTGTCTTGGCAGCAACATGGGTAACACTCAAGAAGCTCGACACCATCCAGGACAAAGCAGCCCGCTTGATTGGCACCCCATCCACCACCTTAAACATTCACTCCCTCCACCACCGGCGCACCGTAGCTGCCGTGTGTGCCATCTACAAGATGCACTGCAGCAACTCGCTAAGGCTTCTTCGGCAGCACCTCCCAAACCGGCGACCTCTCCCATCTAGAAGGACAAGGGCAGCAGGCGCATGGGAACACCACCACCTCCAAGTTCCCCTCCAAGTCACACACCATCCTGACTTAGAAGTATTTCATCCTTCCTTCATCGTCGCTGGGTCAAAATCCTGGGACTCCCTCCCTAACACCACTATGGGAGAACCTTCACCGCATAGACACCAGCGGTTAAAGAAGATGGCTCATCCCCACCTTTTCAAGGGCAGTTAGGGATGGGCAATTAATGCTGGCCTTGCCAGCGACGCCCACATCCTAGGAACTAATAAAAAAATGTATGGAGCTGGCATTCATGGATCCAGCAGTCTCCAGGACTCTGACCTAATAGAGTGCAGTAGCGTGGCCCACTAACATTTTCTGCTGGGGGTGGGGGGGGGGGTGGAATCTGTGAGGTTGTATGCTCAGTGTAGAATTCTGAGTTGACCCCCTCTCGTTCTGCAAGATTTTGTGAGAGATACATATGCCTCAGTTTGGTATTTAAGTATACCAGAGGCATGAAGGCAACTTTCTGGCATCTGTGCAATCCATATGGGAACACATGAACCGAATGTTATGTTCTTGTAGGATAATGTGTTTAGTAATTGCACTTCTGCAGTGGTGTGCAATGAATACATTTTGAAGGGAATTTTTGTATGCAAAGTGGAAACTAAAATTTTTGTACTATATTTTCCTCATTTATGTAGTTTTGTGGCGGAGCCACTGAATGACTCTGGGCAACTGTGTATAATTCCCTTTAACAATGTTCTAACACCAGCCTAAGCCTGTACCATTGTGTTAGACATTACTGTGTTTTGTATATAGTGTTTGTATGTACGGGGCGTGGCAAACGCGATGACGCCACTTCGCAAACCACGTGACTGTCCGGGCAGTCCTCGTGGAATGTCCATCTTGTTAAGACCTGTTTTCGTGGTTCTCCTGTATCGATCTCAACAAACTGTTTGAACTCGTTTAGTCTTACATTAAAGACCTGCTTGATTGATCTCCTGAGTCGACCTCAGTTATTGGTTAGGAATTCGTTAATTCCTACATTGGTGACCCCGTTTTTTGTGAACGTTTTTCGCAAAAGGAACACAGCATGGAGGCCAACGCCGTTTCGCTGAAGCTACCGCAGTTCTGGGAGCAGCAAGCGACCTCGTGGTTCATTCAGGTCAAGGCACAGTTCGCCCTGAGGGACATCGTTGCGGATCAGACCAAATATCTCTATGTGGTCTCCGCACTCGACAGCTCTACCACCTCGCGGATCGTCAGCCTCCTCGAGAACCCTCCAACGGAGCGCAAGTATGAAACCCTCAAGGCGCGGTTGCTGCAAGTTTTCGGGCTCACTAAATCGGAGCGCGCCCGTCGATTGCTCGCTATGCCCGGGCTAGGGGACTCCAAGCCTTCGGAGTTGATGAGCCAAATGCTCACACTCCTGGGCTCAGAACCGGAATGCTTCCTATTCCGTGAACTATTCCTCAGCCAGCTGCCTGAGCAGGTGCAAGCTGCCCTGGCCAGATCCGAGGTGGAAGACTGCGCGGCACTCGCGGCAGAAGCGGACATAATTTTCGCGGTAACGCAGCAGTACTGCACCGCCACGAGGCGCCCATCCCCCACAGATGCCGCCCCAGCTCATCAGCCTGCTGGGCTGTGTTTCTACCACGTGCAGTTCGGCGCGAAGGCGTGACGTTGCCGCCCTCCCTGCAGCTGTCCCCAAAAAGAAAAACAACTGCGACTACTGAGGAACGGGCCTAACGGGCGCCCCGCGGCCGCCATGGCGATCGGCAACGCGGGCAAGTTGCTTTTCATCACCGATACGCTCTCCGGTCGTCGTTTTCTGTGCGACACCGGAGCGCAGTGCAGCATTTTGCCCGTGTCCGCCCTCGGCAGACGGCGAGTGGAGGTGTGCTTCGGGGGGGCAACATTTTCACTGGGAGTTTGTGACGGCCAAGGATTCTCAACCAATTCTCGGCGCGGATTTCCTGTGCGCCAACAGCCTCCTGGTCGACGTGAAAAACCGGCGGTTGATCAACACGGCAACTTTCAATTCTATCCCTTGTTACCGCAGTAACACTACGTCGCGCACCGTCGCCTGTGCTTTCCCGACTCCTGACGAGTTCGCTCACCTGCTCGCCGAATTTCTCGACCTCACAAGACCCACGTTCTCCTCCACAGCCACGAAACATGGTGTGGAACACCACATCACCACCAACGGCCCCCCGGTCTATGCGCGGGCCCGGCGCCTGGAACCTGGCAAGCTGGCGGTCGCAAAGGCAGAGTTCGCGACCATGGAACGGTTAGGGGTTATTCGCCGGTCGAATAGTCCCTGGTCTTCACCCCTCCATATCGTCCCGAAGCCTGGCGGCGGATGGCGACCATGCAGCGACTATCGACGCCTAAATGACGCCACCACTCCTGATCGGTACCCGATCCCCCACATCCAGGATTTCTCCACCCATTTGGCAGGGAGCACCGTCTTCTCGAAAGTCGACCTTGTACGGGGCTACCACCAGGTCCCAGTGCACCCACAGGACGTCCAGAAGACCGCAGTCATCACACCATTCGGCCTCTTCGAGTTTCTGCGAATGCGGTTTGGGTTAAAGAACGCCGCCCAGGCTTTCCAACGCCTGATGGACTCCGTGCTGCAGTACCTCAAGTTCCTCTTCGTCTATCTGGACGATATCCTAATTGCCAGTCCCACTAAAGAAGAACATATCTGTCACCTACGCACCCTTTTTCAACGCCTCAGCCAACATGGCCTGATTATCAACCCGGCCAAGTGTCAGTTTGGCCTGCGCCAAATTGATTTCCTGGGACATCGCATCACCGCAGAGGGAGCGGTTCCTTTACAAGCGAAGGTAGAGGCGGTGATATCCTTCCCACGCCCGCAAAGCATTAAGGCCCTGCAGGAATTCCTAGGCATGGTAAACTTTTACCACCGTTTCGTGCCTAAGGCAGCACTACTCATGCAGCCCCTATACGAGGCCCTCAAGGGCAAGACTGGCAAGAACCCAGTATACTTGACGGACGACATGGCCCGAGCGTTCGACAACACCAAAAGCGCCTTAGCCAACGCAACCATGCTGGCGCACCCGCTGCCAGGAGCCACCATCGCCCTCACCACCGACACGTCAGATTACGCCATCGGCGCCGTGCAAGAGCAGTGGGTGAACGGGACTTGGCAGCCGTTGGCATTCTTCAGCCGTCAACTACGGCAGAACGAGAGAGCGTATAGCACGTTCGACCGGGAGTTGCTCGCCCTTTTTCTGGCCATCCGCCATTTTTGCTTCCTCCTGGAAGGACGTCCTTTCACGGCCTTTGTGGACCATAAGCCGCTCACCTTCGCCATGGCCAAGACCGCCGAACCGTGGTCATCCAGACAGCAACGTCAACTGACCTACATATCCGAATTCACCACGGATATACAGCACGTGGCCAGTAAGGACAACCTGGTGGCAGACTGCCTCTCCCGCGCGACCGTCAATACGGTTCATTTGGGCATCAATTACGCCCTTATGGCAGCGGACCAAGCCTCAGACCCAGAAGTCCAAGCCTGCAGAACGACCGTCACTGGCCTCCGGTTGGCCGATGTGAAGTTCCATTCGGCAGGTACCACGCTGTTGTGTGACGTCTCCGTACAGGACCCTCGCCCGGTCGTGCTGGTCGTCTGGTGCCGTAAAGTGTTCGACGCCATGCATGGGTTGTCACACCCAGGAATGAAGGCCTCTCAGAAGCTGATGTCAGCAAAATTCGTATGGCATGGCATGCACAAGGATGTCCACGACTGGGTCAACACCTGCGTGGTCTGCCAAAAGGCCAAAGTACAGCGCCACATCAAAGCTCCGTTGGCCACCTTCACAGTTCCGGAGCGACGGTTTGACCATGTCAATGTGGACCTGGTAGGACCACTCCCACCCTCCCATGGTTTTTCACACATCCTGACCATGGTTGACCGCACCACCAGATGGCCGGAGGCGGTTCCCCTGTCATCCACTACTTCGGCGGACATGGCCAGGGCATTCATTTCCACCTGGGTCGCCCGGTTCGGAGTGCCCGCAGATATTTCTTCCGACAGAGGACCGCAGTTTTCCTCCGAACTCTGGAATGCAGTGGCCCAAGGACTCAGTGTCAGATTACATCGCACCACAGCCTACCACCCACAGGTGAATGGCCTCTGTGAACGTTTCATCGATCACTGAAAGCCCCCCTGAGGGCCAGCCTCCAGGACGCTGGATGGGCAGACAAGCTACCATAGGTCCTGTTGGGCCTTCGCACGACCCCCAAAGAAGACCTTCGCTCTTCATCAGCGGAGCTGGTGTACGGTCAGCCGCTGCGAGTCCCGGGGGATTTCCTGCCAGCTTTGACGAAGCCATGGTCCGCGTCTGACCAGCTTACTAGTCACCAGGAGGCGGCCAGATGCTTCGCGCCGGTGCCCACTTCGCACCACGGGCCGCAGAGTTCGCACGTTCCCCCGGAGCTTCACAAGGCTGAGTACGTCTTTATTCGCCATGATGCTCATAGGGATGAACTCAAGGCCCCATATACTGGTTCCTTCTGCATGTTGGAAGAAGGGGACAAAACCTTCACGGTGGATGTCGGTGGTAAACCGGACCACATTTCGGTCGATCGCTTAAAGCCAGCACATCTGGACCTCGACCGCCCCGTCGAGACAGCACAACTCAAGAGGTGAGGTGAGAGTGACTGCCCTTGACATCAAGGCAGCATTTGATCAAGTGTGGCATCAAGGAGCCCTAGCAAAACTGGTCAATGGGAATCAAGGGGAAAACTCTCCATTGTTTGGAATCATACCTAGCACAAAGGAAGTTGGCTGTGGTTGTTGGACGTCATTCATCTCAATCACATGACATCACTGCAGGAGTTCCTCAGGGCAGTGTCCTAGGCCCAACCATCTTCAGCTGTTTCATCAATGACCTTCCCTCCATCATAAGGTCAGAAGTGGGGATGTTCGCTGATGATTGCACACTGTTCAGCACCATTCGAGACTCGTCAGATACTGACGCAGTCCGTGTCCATATGCAGCAAGACCTGGACAACATTCAGACTTGGGCTGACAAGTGGCAAGTAACATTCGCACCACACAAGTGCCAGGCAATGACCATCTCCAACAAGCGAGACTCTAACCATCTCCCCTTGACATTCAATGGCATTACCATCGCTGAATCCCCCACTATCAACATCCTGGGGGTTACCATTGATCAGAAACTGAACTGGACCAGCCATATAAATACTGTGGCTACAAGAGCAGGCCAGAGGCTGGGAATTCTGCGGTGAGTGTCTCACCTCCTGACTCCCCAAAGCCTTTCCACCATCTACAAAGCACAAGTCAGGAGTGTGATGGAATACTCGCCACTTGCCTGGATGAGTGCAGCTCCAACAACACTCAAGAAGCTCGACACCATTCAGGATAAAGCAGCCCGCTTGATTGGCACTCCATCCACCACCTTCAACATTCACTCCCTCCACCACCGGCGCACTGTGGCTGCAGTGTGTACCATCTACAAGATGCACTGCAGCAACTCGCCAAAGCTACTTCAACAGCACCTTCCAAACCCGTGACCTCTACCACTTAGAAGGACAAGGGCAGCAGACGCATGGGAACATCACCACCTACAAGTTCCCCTCCAAGCCACACACCATCCTGACTTGGACCTGTATCGCCGTTCCTTCACTGTCGCTGGGCCAAAATCCTGGAACTCCCTTCCTAACAGCATTGTGGGTGTACCTACACCTTATGGACTGCAGCGGTTCAAGGAGGCGGCTCACCACCATCTTCTCAAGGGCAATTAGGGATGGGCACTAAATAGCCAGCGACGCCCATATCCCATCAATGAATAAAAATAAAAAAAACGCCAAGACGAGGTCGGTCACCCATCGCCGTTACAGCAGACCAAGTGCAACCACCCGCCAGCCCGCCAGCCGCCCAACAACCTCCGCCTCAGGAGTACAGGAGTCGTTCCAACAGGCTCATCAGACCCCCTCACCGTTTGACTTTGTCCGTTAAAGCGAATTCTGGGGGGGCGCATGTGGCGGAGCCACTGAATGACTCTGGGCAACTGTATATAATTCCCTTTAACGATGTTCTAACACCAGCCTAAGCCTGTACCATTGTGTTAGACATTACTGTGTTTTGTATATAGTGTTTGTATGTACGGGGCGTGGCCCCTTTAAGAGCGCAGGAAAACACGGGCAAATGCGATGACGTCACGTCGCAAACCACGTGACTGTCCAGGCAGTCCTCGTGGAATCTCCATCTTGTTAAGACCTGTTTTCGTGGTTCTCCTGTATCGATCTCAACAAACTGTTTGAACTCGTTTAGTCTTACATTAAGGACCTGTTTGATTGATCTCCTGAGTCGACCTCAGTTATTGGTTAGGAATTCGTCAATTCCTACAGTTTCATCTTTCTTAATGGCCAAAATAAACTAGATTATTAGACAGGTTTTACTAAAAAAGGGCAAGTTTTACTAAAAAAAATCAAAGAAGCCAGCAATTCAGCTAATATAAAGAAGGACTTTGATCAATTGATGCCCTTTTAATGAATTCACAGTCATCTCTCAATTATCATTTAGCTTACTGATTTTTTTTGAAGAAGCAGTAAGACCCTGCTGGGCCTGGAACATTTCTCTCTGAAATTCTGAGAACAAAGGAGCTAAAATCACAAGCAAGTGTCCAAAGGCAGCCATGTGAAGAGATACGGAGAGAAATTCGACTTTGATACATCCATTTCAGGGGTGTAAAACGGACACACGAGGCCCAATTTTGAGGACCTCAGTTCTGAGCCCTGAAGGGTTAAAAAGGGTTAACATTGATCCCGAGGACATTGTACATTTAAATCGGCGGGTCATTGTGAATTTAAAACAAAAAGAGAGCCTGTGCAGAAATCGCTTCAAAAGCCCCAAAACAACTGATAAGACCGAAATAATTAAACTTGAACAGTCCTTGATTAAAGGCTGCTGCCATTATAAAGCGTTGGGAAGGACAAGACTTGTCGGCGTGGAGCAAGACTTCGAGAAAGTTCTGACACTGATAAGAGCGGCCTTCGCATTCCATAGTCTGGAACAAGTGAGATAGAAGAACAGGCTGTGGGTGAAGGGTCGCACCTAGTCTAACCTCTAAGGAAGTTGAGTGACACACACCAAACAGCTCACCATCCATCATTAATGGGTAATTGGACAAAATGGATCTTTCCCTACCTTTTATTTATACTTCAAACAGCAGAAACAACATAAAAAGAAGACATTGTGGTAGATCTGGCACTGCAGTCGGAGGACCCTTAAGAAGCTTCGCCTGGAGGAAGGACGTGCAAGAAGAAGAAACTTCAAGAGCTACGAGGGAGCTGATCACTCTTCTGCTTTGATGCTGGGATCCTTGGGTTTAAGGGTCATATGTGTTGCTTGATGCTGTCTTTATGCATGTGTATACTGTTTTAATGTTGTGTGCAACGTTAAATCATTAAAGGTAACTTTGATTAACATACAGGGTAGTGACTCTTTCTTTGGCTGGCTACTGTCCAGGTTCGCGAATCACTGGAACATCTGTATCCCTACAGCCCCAAGGACACTTCAAAAACATCTCACCCGAAATTGGGTCAGGCCATTTTTTCAGGTGTCTCTGGCAGCCGCCTAAAACAGTTGTTAGGCCCCTTTACAAATGTATATTAGGGGCCTATCGACTGGTTAAAGCCCCCATGTCAAAATTGGTCTGCGATAAACATATCGTGCCTGCCCACCCAGGATTCTTAGGCAGAGTCCGCCAACCAAAGGTAAGTTATTTTCAACAAATAATCTTAAAAGACATTGTTGTCATGCCGGGAGCAGCATGAGTGCACATCCCAGCTCCATAGTCCTCCCGAGCGCACGTTGCGGCCACATCACCACCCTTGTGCGAAACAATTTCTACCCCATAATATCTGACAGCATCTGTCACTATACATATATTAACCTTTTTATCTATAATAGATTAAGGGGGAAGAGTGCTGCCCAGTACCCAAAACTCCTTCACACAGCATTGAATCTCTCCAGAAGTCTCTCTCTTTCAGAATGCGTGGTGCAAAAATGTCACCGACAAAAAATGGCAGGAAGCGGTCGCCTTTAAATAGCGCTCCCCTAGTCCCTTTCTGACAGCATATCGCTCCCCTCAACCTGTCGTTGCTAGCGGCAGGCGGTAAGGCAGGGGGCGCCACTCAATTTCTGGTCCGGGCCGTTGCGCACTCAACTGACGTCACAATCTGCCAGCGTAGGGGATCGTGGCGGTAGTGTTTAGCGCCGCCGCAAAATGTCTAGTTAATTTCACGAGCGGTACAAACATCACTGCGCCCGGGCGCTAGTTACTTTGCGCCCCATTAGCGTCCTCTTAAGGCGCTAACGGGAGGCGCAAACAACTGAATTTTTCCCCCTAAAGGCCTTGTACAGAATTTGCATTGCCTGCGTCACACCTACTTCCTATAACACTTTCCCTATTACATTTTATTGATTTGGCAGAACAGAATTTCACTTAATAAGTCAGGTAAATCAGTGGCCCTGGTAATACAGTGTGTGATACATGGCAGCACACCCTTATTACTAGAAAAACAGCAAATCTCCCAAATCACTGTGCACAATGCCATTGGAGAGCTGCTAGTATTATTAAAAATTGTACATCTAGCATGTAATTCCTGTCTACTGCACTTCTTCTATGATGCCAGCCACAATTTGTGGGTCAGACTTACAATTCTGTGCCACACTTTGAAAAAAGTATACAGAAACGAGGGCAACCTTATGAATTACTTTAAGTAAAAAGTAGACAGAAAGCCAGAAGGGCAATAAAACTCTGACCTCATTCAGTTTTTACCGAACTGCATTTAGACTCTGTGGCCGTAAAGGAACACAGCTTCAACTTGGCCAAACATCCTGCACTATGTTGCATACTATAGCTCTTACAAAGTAGCGTATCGTCTGACTACACTGAGCAATGCCTGGGAGATCAGCTTGAATATATCTTTATCTCTCGATGATATATTAAAAAATGTTACAACTCTGCACATTCCATTATAAATTCCTAGGTCCACATTTATAATGGAAACTGCTTATGTAAGCTTGTCACGCTGTAATGGCATAGCGCATCCGTTTTGCAGCTCCCAGCTCTTCAGTATGTACTACAAAGAAACTCCTATGCTCCAACGGACTCTATTCTGTGTCCATAATTGCCCTAGGTTTTGCTATTAAGCTATAAATAATGAAATAAAATAGAAGCATTATATTAAAACAAAGACAGAATCTATGACTTTAAAATGGGGATTAAATTAAGTCTATGCACCCTAGCCTGGCTATACCGTCCACCAGTTGCCCCGCCCAAACGGTTGCGGTGGTGCTGTGGCTCATATCACCAAATCACACCTTGGTCTGTCCCCTTACTCCTCTGGCACCTTCTCTCCCTTTGAGCATCTCACCTTGTTCCACCCCTCTCACCTCTCATTTAAAATCCTTGTTCTTTACCGCCCACGCAAGCACCATGACAATTTTCTCACTGAGATATCTTCACTGCTTTCCTCCCTCAGCCTCTGCACCCAGTGACTTCTCATCCTCGGTGGTTTCAAACTCCATCTCAACTCCTCGTGCTCTCTGTCCTCTGAGTTCACTGCCCTCCTATCCTCCCTTAATCTCTCCCTCAATATAAACTCCTATCCATTTTCACAGCCACCCCCTTGACTTTGCCATCTCACGCAGCCTCACTACTCCCATCGTGTCAATCACATATAAGGCCATCTCAGATCACTTCCTTGTATCGCTCTCCACCCACATCCCCCGTCCCCCTCCCAACCCTACTTCCTTCTGTGTCCACCCTGGAAAAAATGCTTTCCTAATTTACTTACAACTGAACTTTCAAAATCCCAACTGTCCAGCCTTAGGCCCTCCGATCACCACAACATTTCTGCAGCTACCGATCTGCTCAACAACACCCGCACCTCCACCTTTGATACGCTAGACCGTATTAAAAACATTACTCTCTCTCACCCTGGTCGTTCCCCTGGTACAGACTTCATCTCCACTCCCTTATGTCCAAGGGACTCAGACTTGAACATTTATGGCAAACAATTGGTTTAGTCATTCATTGCCAGATCTGGCTGGACCACATAAAGCACTGTCAGGTCCTGCTCTCATCTGCCAAAACTGCTCACTGTTCCAGGATCATCCTGGAATGCAAAGCTAACCCCGAGCTTCTTTTCTCTACTGCTAACTGTCTTCTTAAACCCCTCTCCATTCTCCTCCACCCTCACCTCCAGCAAGTGCGAGGAGCTCATGGACTTCTTTGTCACTAAGATTGAGACCATCTGTTCAGCTGCCTCTACCACTTCCCTCCCATCCCCATACCCACTGGGCCAACCTTCCTCTAAGGTTTCCCCCCTGCCCTAGCCTTGAATTCGCACCTTTCTCTAGTTTCTCTCCTATCTCCCCTCATGCCCTCTCCGAGCTCATCTTGTCCATGAGACCCACCTCCTGCTTCCTCGACCCTATTCCCACTAAATTGCTGACCATCCAACTTCCCTTCCTGGCCCCCATGTTAGCTGATATTGCCAACGGTTTTCTCTCCTCAGGTATTTTACCCCACCCCTTCAAATCTGCCAACATCACCCCCTCCTCAAAACACCAACCTTTGACCCTTCTGTCCTTGCAAACTACTGCCCCATCTCCAACCTCCCGTTCCTTTCCAAAGTCCTTGAACATGCTATCCTCTCCCAAATCCATGCCCACCTTTCCCACAACTACATGTTTGAATCCCTCCAATCAGGTTTCCGTCCTGCCACAGTTCCAAAATGGCATTTATCAAAGTTGCAAATGACATCCTATGTGATGGTGACCGTGATAAACTATCCCTTCTCTTTCTTTTTGACCTGGCTGCAGTCTTTGAAACGGTTGAGCACACCATCCTCCTCCAACGTCTCTCCTCCATTGTCCAGCTGGGTGGGGCTGCACTTGACTGGTTCCATTCTTCTCTATCCAGTCATAGCCAGAGAATCACCTGCAATGGCTTCTCTCCCTGCTCCTGCATCATTACCTCTGGTGTCCCCCAAGATTCAATCCTTAACCCCCTCCTATTTCTCATCTACATGCTGCCCCTCAGTGACGTCATCTGAAACACATCGTCAGATTCCACATGTACACTGATGACACCCAACTCTATCTAAATGGTCAGACTGCTTGTCCAACATCCAGTACTGGATGAGCAGAACTTTCCTCCAACTCATTTTTGGGACGACCGAAGCCATTGTCTTTGGTCCCCGCCACAAACTCCATTCCCTTGCCATTGACTCCATCCCTCTCCCTGGCAACTGTTTGATGCTGGCCCAGACTGTTCGCAACCTTGCTATTATGTTTGACCCTGAGATGAGCTTCCGACCACATGTCCGTGCCATCACCAAGACCACCTATTTCCACCTCTATAACATTGCCTGATTCCACCCCTGTCTCAGTCCATCTGCTGCTGAAACCCTCATCCATGCCTTTGTTACCTCTAGATTTGACGATTCCAATGCACTCCAGGCTGGCCTCCAATCTTCCACCCTCCATAAACTTAGGTACATCCAAAATTCTGCTGACTGTGTCCCAACTCGCACCAAGTCCCGTTCTCACGTCAGCCTTGTGCTCGCTGACCTACATTGGCTCCCAGTTAAGCAACGTCTCGATTTAAAAATTCTCATCCTTGTTTTCAAATCCTTCCATGGTCTCGCCCCTCCCTATTTCTGTAATCTCCTCCAGCCCCACAACCCTCCGAGATACCTGCGCTCCTCCAATTCTGGCCTGTTGCACATCCCTGAATTTAATTGCTCCACCATTGGTGGTCGTGCCTCCAGCTGCCAAGGCCCTAAGCTCTGGAATTCCCTCCCTAAACCTCTCCGCATCTCTAACTCTCTTTCCTCCTTTAAGACGTCTCTTAAAACCTATCTCTTTTACCAAGCTTTTGGTCATGTGTCCTACTATCTCCTAATGTGACTCGCTGTCAAATTTTGTTTGGTGATGCTCTTGCGAAGCGCCTTGGGACGTTTTACTACGTTAACGGCGCTATATAAATACAAGTTATTGTTGTAGTACAATTATCTCTGCCCTCTGATCTCACTTCACTTTAAGATTACACTTGCTTTTGACTTCCAATGTGCAATCAGGAGATTGACTAATATATTATAAAAGCAGTACAAATGTGTGCACTTCCTGTCAGTATAACATCATCGGGGGCGGGGGGGGGGCGGGAGAGTATTCACTTTGGGTACAATCAGCAATCCGGGCACACATTGCACCCAAAAGTTATCTAGTTTTGAGAAGTTTGTTTTTCTCTTAAGTTTCCACTTAAAAAACATTGGGCAATTGGGCAGCGTTTCAGAACGTAATTTAAAAAAATATAAAAAATATTTGCTTTAAAAAAAAATTCCGGGATATATTTAAGAGTGGTAACTTGGTGCCGTTTGATTAATACTGCTGAATATGCATTTATCACAAAAAAATAAGCATTTGAATCACAGTGTCAATCCACCACCTATGAGTAACCCGCTTTTAAATAACTGAAAATGACTTTGAAAAAACATACAGAGTCATTTGCTAGTTATATTGGTGTACAGGAGTCGGTTTCTCACTAAATTTAAATGTTTTTAAAATTTAAAACATGCCTATTGAGTCCCTGCACCCAAAAGAACCAGCTTATTTTTAGATTCTCTTTGAAGGCCTGCAAACGAACGCAATTAGCAGAAACTCCCAATGGTGATTCACTCATCCTGGGGGCCTGGCATGTTTTGTGGGTGGAGCCTACGTCTAGCGCAATGTTTTTTCAAACTAGCACAAAAGGCCGCTGAATGTAATTTGCGCTTAAAAATTCCGCGGTCTTATGCGCTGGTTTCGATGATTCCGGGCGAACTGCTCGTAAAAAAAATAACGCAACCAAGCGGAAACTCCAGGCCCAGGCATTCAACTTCCTGTATCACACCTCGGGTAACAGCCCTTGACTGTTATATCTCTGATATGCAGCGATTGCATCACACTTTGGGTACAGTAGCTTAGTGGTTATGTCACTGGACTAGTAATCCAGAGGCCTGGACTAATGATCTGGAGACATGAGTTCAAATCCTATCAAGGCAGCTGGGGAATTTAAATTCAGTTAATAAATAAATCTGGAATAAAAAGCTAGTACAGGAAACTCTTTGGTAGCCGGCACCGACGGGACTGGGATGGTGCCGGTTGATTAAAAATTCCGGATGACAGAGAGGGTTATCTACCGAGGCTATTTTTAACAAACAAAAATAAAAAAATCAAGAAATGTGCAGTATACAGTAACTGGGTACTCACCTACACCGCGGGAGAGTCAGACTCCTGTTATTGAGGTGTTCGGATTTCCGACAGCGCCAAGAAGCCGAGTAGTGGCAGTTTGGAGAACTACCCCCACTGACTAATTCAGCCACCGCGGGAGACTCGGACTCGGCAACATTTCCGGTTATTGAGGTGTTGTTTTCGGAGTATGAATTTTGCCGGTTAATAGAGAATTCTTGATATTTAGGTGCTGTTTAAACGAGAGTTTCCTGTATCAGTAATGGTGACCATGAAACTACCGGATTGTCGTAAAAACCCATCTGGTTCACTAATGTCTTTTAGGGTAGGAAATCTGCCGACCTTACCCGGTCTGGCCTATATGTGACTCTTAGCTGCCCCCTGAAATGGCCAAGCAAGCCACTCAGTTGTATAAAGCGGCTCACCACCGCCTCAACGGCAATTAGGAACGGGCAATAAATACTGGCGACGCCCACATCCCGTGATCGAATAAATAAAAAAAAACACTTAGATCTGATTGGTTCAAATTCTGCATTCATAAAACAGTGACAAAACACAACTGAACAGGTCAGAATCATACCAAATGAACATAAGGAAAGTGCGTAGCTGAACAACCAAAGTAAAACTACTGTGGATTTATGAAATCAATCAATCCTAAATGACCCGCCGGAAGTTAAAGGAGAAGCAAACCAATCAAATGACTCAAAGCACCTCCTCAAAATGTTTTGGTTGCCATTTCCCTCCCCTTAGCAAGCCAACTACGAATTTAAAATAAGGTTTATAACATATCAAAATATTTTAACATTACATATTTAATAAAAACGTGATTGAACTTAGCTATTAAATCGTCTTTCAGGGTCTTATAAATATTTTTACTTGGAGGCCTTATCCCCTCTTGAAAATTTCAGCTTGCATTTGGTATTTTTTAACAGCGATCATTCTCTCAGCTGAAAGGAGTTACCAATCACACCTGCACACTGACACGAGATTCCCGCAATTTCTAGGACGCTTGACTCTTAGCTCAGCCGAGTGCAGAATTTCCCAGCATGAACCAGTAGGATTCCTGAGTTTTCTTGGTTTTCCAAATGATTTGAAAACAAGCTTTTTGAGTAAAGTTTCATGTCAAAACTATTTTCAACTGCTGTTTAACTTCGTATGAAAGACTTCAGCTGAGAGACAGAGAGACAAACAGTCAGATGATTACAACACCTGCTTTTGTTTATATTGAGAATTTTATGGCAATTATTGTTTATGAAAAGATTTAATTATGCAGCTGTGCTAATTATATCCATAGTGTATTGTAACACAGATACAGAATTTGAAGATAGCAAGAACAGCCAAATGAAAGATTTTTGTTTCTTCATCTTTTTTATACACCAAACTACGAAATACAAATTCTGAAGTAAATGGATTTAGATTAACGTTTTCTTCTACCTCACATTGCAGCTATGTCTACTGGTTGTGCCAAGATTGTTTATTTATGTATTTTATGTTCATTAAACCAGCCAGGAGAGAGAAAGAATCAGGAGATGTATTTATACAGCTGCAGTACGTTTTTGGAAGATCACATATTTACCAAGAAGCAATCAAGACATACACAAGAGATCCCTTACAAACTTCTTTTTACATTCTCTCACTTTCCCCATCTCCACACCCTCAGGCAGCATTACTTTGAATTCATTGCAAGCGATACCACGCTAGTATAAATATATATCAAACATTTATTAAGAAATTACATCTAGTTCATGCTTTGCCGATCATATTTCCCGTGTTGCACCTGATATGAAAAGTATGACTCCAAAAATCTGCTCAGTTGTTACGTGGATTTGGTGGGGCTCCTGCCTATTCGTGACATACATACATGAAATACATACATACATGGTGGAATATGCATGGTCAGCTCATTTACATTTTGATGTAAGAGGCCCATTCGAGAGCACACTGCAATGCCCCTCTAGTATATTGGGGCAGCAAAACCTTCCCTTCAGAATCCCGATAGATGGTACTGGTAACTTGGCCAATGGAGGCACAATACTGCATCCAGTTGTTGCAGTATTACCTCATTGCAGTTTAGAAGGAACCAGTGGTATAAAAGTTGAGAGCTCTGCTGACTTTGACAGCCACTGGCAGTTATTCAGGCTGCTGATCTGGGCTACAGGTCAGTGTGCAGAAGCTGGCATAGGTTATCCAGGGCTTCTGTTAAAAGTTTTGGGTCTTGCGTTAGATATTCTCTTGGCCACGATGGTGATAGTCAGTTCTACAAGTGGTCTGTGTGTCTTATGTTTAAGAGTGTGCCCATGCTGCATAATATCTAACTATACAATAGAATAACCCAGGAGTGTAGCAGAAGTATCCCTTGTGATCTGAATTGCATATTCAGATCTTTCTTTTTGAAAGCAAACATTTGGCAAGGCATGTCCAGATACAAATTGCTATGCTGATTTATTTCACAGTGAGCGAACATACAAAGCAACAGTTATGATTGAACTTACTAGTTCAATCAGTACAATTTGTTTTCACATAAAAACACAAAATAATGAAGATAATGAACATTGGTGGACCACCTTGCTTGACTTACTCTTTTACATGCTAACCTCCGTGCAGCTTTTGCTGGGCCAGAATGCCCTTGTAGCTTTCAGTTTTAATATACCTGACTGAGCTCACAGCCTCTGCTGGACCTGACTGCCTTCATGTGTCTGTCCATATCTTTTATCTCTCTGTGTTCACAAGCAGAAGCGAGAGCCTATGCTAGTCCATCCCCACCAAGTGCCTGGGACCAGGGATCTCCCGACACAATGGGTGTGAGATGTTTATTAATTTATCAAAACAGGCTAATTAATTGCTTATTATTTATCGTCTTTTGGGATACAACTTCAAAGCTTAACTTATTAGCAATTTAATTACCCATCATCTCAAGCCTTATTGGTGTCCTGGCCAATATTTATCCCTCAACCAACATCACTTAAAAAAAAGATGATCTGGTCATTGTCACATTGCTGTTTGTGGGAGCTTGCTGTGCATAAATCGGCTGTCACGTTTCCTACATTACAACAGTGACTACACTTCAAAAAGTACTTCATTGGCTGTAAAGCACTTTGGGGAGACCTGAGGTCATGAAAGGCGCTATATAAAAGCAAGTCTTTCTTTCTTAAAAGATTTATGCGATTACACTTTGTTTTCAAAAATGTCTGTAAGGTGACAGCTTCCTTATTGAATTGATGTCTATGAAGGCACAGCCCTTCACTCATTCCCTCATGAGAGCTCTGGGGCCTATAAACACATTATGGGGGTAATAGTAGGTTGGCCTTATTCTTCTATGATGCCACTTTACGCTCCTTTGCTCCCTTCTGTTCTCTCCTCCATCAAGATTGCAGATGAATGAACCCCCATGGGTAAACCTGTGTTGGTTTATAGCATCCTTTACTATGGGTGTGGTCAAAAATTTGTGGGTGACCAGAGAGGCCCGAACTCCATCAGTTAATTGCCCACCTCAGATGCTTACAGGAACAAAAGAAAATTTTAGAATATGCAGGCAAACCTGAGATATAGGTAAATATTGTCCAGGCTGCAGGCAGCTTTGAATGGGGCACTTCTGTCAGCCTCAGCTAACTATGTGCCTTTTATCTGGTCATAAGTTACACCGAGCACAACAGGAGTGGAAATGACGGGAATCCCAAAAGCTTAGCTCATTGCATCATTTCCATCCTATTTGCATTTGTGTGCTGCTGAAGAGGCAGGTGAAGGAAATGACCACTCCAACTGGAGATTTCAGTCGATACAAAATGGATGGAAGGTCCTGACCCTGAAAATGGAAATGCTCCCACATTACACCATTATTTTGCCAAAAATATTGTAGTGAGTTTGTAACATTGCTGACTAACCATTGCAAATCACTTGCCAATCACATCCCAACCTTGATCCATGTGACACCACAGATCAACACAATCATTGGGGTAAAAATCAAGCTGCTGTTGGCTGCAGTGGTTTCCCCTCTTAACTAATCCTTCACACCTGAATTTTGTTCACACTGCCTCAACTCCTGTCTCCTCCCGGTTCCCCCTTCTCTTCTAACTGAGCATTCCAGCACTGCTCCACTTCCTTCTTTCCTATCCGCATATGCTGTAGCAGTTTCCAGGCATCCCTGACTCCATTCCCACCAAGAAAAGAAAAAAAAGACTTGCATTCATATAGCGCCTTTCATGACCACCGGACGTCTCAAAGCACTTTACAGCCAATGAAGTACTTTCGAAGTGGAGTCACTGTTGTAATGTGGGAAATGCGGCAGCCAATTTGCACACAGCAAGCTCCCACAAACAGCAATGTGCTAATGACCAGATATAAGCTGTTTTTGTTATGTTGGTTGAGGGATAAATATTGGCCAGGACATCGTGGCTATCTCCCCTGCTCTTCTTCAAAATAGTGCCATGAGATCTTTTACGTCCACCTGAGAGAGCAGATGGGGAATCAGTTGAACGTCTCCTCCGAAAGGCGGCACCTCCAACAGTGCAGCACTCCCTCAGCACTGCACTGGAGTGTCAGACTAGCTTTACAACCTTCTGACTCAGAGGCGAGTGTGCTACCAACTGAGCCACAGCTGGCACTCATCCCCAGTGCTCCAGCTTTACAACCTTCCTTCCTCACAGCAGTTTGAGGAGTAGCCTCACTCTCCACAGCTCCAGGCCTCAATCCCGTTACTTCCACACCCTCCTTTTGCTGCACTTCCAGCTTCAAACCAGGTTCCCAAACCAGTGGGAGAGTGAGATGCTGCTGCTCATCAGGCAGACAGCCTCGCTCAAATTCAGGGCCAGCTGATTTGCTGACACTGATACTTCTAAGTATTAAATCAGGGAAGCAAAAGCTTCAGTGCTCAGGAACTCAGCCAATACACAAGACTCGATATTGACTGAGCCCATGTGGCTTCAACCTTAGACTGCCGTGCAAAGCGGCATCCTGCTGTTCCTCTGACTCAGACGCCAGCAATGTTTACCGTGCCCCAAACACAAAGATGCCAGTAGATAAATGTTCTCTTTTCCACTTTTGACTCTGCTCCACTCTCTCCCTACTTCAGTGTCATTCCTTTGCAGCTGTTTTGGTTTTTTTCCCTACACCAGCTTGAGGTCTTGAGCTCAACTTTGCTCCATCCTACTCCACTTTCAGTGCTCACGATTTGTTGAACTCCCTCCCAGCTCCAGCTTTGGACTCGACCCACTCCCTCCCAATCTCAAGCCCCACCCCCTCCCTCCCCGAGACAGTCCTCACTTAATTTCTGCCCACCCTTCAACTCTGCAGCCTCCTCACCCCAGGCCCCAACTTCTCACGGATACCCAAGCCCACACCCCTAGTTTTTCTTTTATATGCATTTGTTGTAGCAGTTTCCAGATATGCCAGTGTTGGTCTGGCCAGAGGCTTGAGATCCAATAAAGCATCACTAGTTCGTCTATTTGGCCCAGGGAGTAAGGCCACAGCTCAGGAAGCACCATTCTCTCCAAGCCAAGCCCCAGCACTCTCTGCTCCCTCGCAGCCTGATCTTCCTACTTCCTTCCAGCTCATGCCTCAACCTCCCATTTCTCTTACACCCATGGGTTCTCTGGCTCACAGCTTATTGCTGATCATCAAGTTCGGTGAACTGCTCAATGGTCGGCCTGTGGGGGCATCTGTCTTCCTGCTCATCGGATCCTCAGATCTTGTGAGACCACAAAATGTTCAGCTCACTGACTGAACGACATCAGGTCCTGGCCTTTTTAGCCAAAATAGCCTTAAATCATCTGGTGCAGTTTACATAAATAACGATCTCTTCATATGAACCCATACACTTCATTAATAGTTATTACAATCTCTTGATCTAACAAAAATGTCCATAACACTTTCATTTTTATCACCTGTTATCTATAATTACAGTTATGATTTTTCCATAACATTTTTAATTTACACCTATACATTTTTAGCAGGAGGTTAAAACAACAAGACGCACTCATATTTCTGAATCATAATTCGCACAATACATTCAATCTAGTGGTGAAAGCACAAGAGCCTTAATATTCAATGCTGGTGCGAGCACTTTAGCCCACCTAGCATGAGCAACAACACGGGAGATTCGCTAATAAATATATATTATTTTCCTACATACACAAAATATAAGTGTCTTTGGGGCTGAAGCCTCTATTTTCATCAGCTGGTTTATTTTAAATTTCACAATCCAACTCATCTCTCTTATATTTTCAAGTAAGAAAAAGTAATTTGAAATAATTTCATGGCTACATTTAAGTTGCACACGGACCTGCAAAGATGGAGATTCACAAGAGTCCTTGACTAGACAGTAAGTTTTACTGTGTAAAAGATCAGCAGCAGATAGAGAGAAATATGGGGACTGGAAGAGACTGAGGATATGCTTGAGGCTTATAGCTCTAAAGCTTCTATTTTGCTGGAGGCTAAGAGACAGACAAGATTTTATAGGCAGATTAAATAAGAGTAATATATTAATACACCTCCCTAATCCTCAATGTTTTTGAACTCTTTTTCTATGCCATTTTCAGTGCTTGTGATTTGTAAAGCCTATAAAAGCCAGTAAAAATTGCTTCTATGTGGAATAATCTAGTTTCATTCCCTCAGTCCAAAAGACTTCAGTGGAAATAGTGTGGTATTTTTTGTTCCCAGCTATTTACAAAAATAGTCACGTATCTGAATTAAAATGTTACACTGCTGCACCTGTCTGTACCCAGCATGGAATGGATGATGGGCAATTAAGCAAGGTTCAAGTATTTTCTAAAGTGAGTTATTCAGTTACAGTGAACATTATCTGTTTGAAGGACTGAACATACACAAACAAGGACAATTAACTCGAGGAACTGCTTTTTTATTTAAAAAAAAATCATGAAATATGTTGGTGACTGCACATGTGCAATCACAGGCAAAAACCAGGAGCTGTAGCGACAGCAGCTATTGCGTCTGCCAGCTCCTTCTCTCTCTCTCTCACACACACCTCTTCCTTATATCCCAGGCTGACATTCACCATTTTTCTGCCATCCCTTGAATTCTCTGCCATCTCATGCTGTCTTTATTCCTTTGCTACCTTTCAGCTTTCCTGTTGGAGCTTTAATCCCCTTTTTCCAACTTTATCTCCATTTGTCCTTAAGTTCCAGCAGAGGCATCACAGCCTTACGTTCCCGCACGCTGTCGCTGGAGAGATTTGACCAGCAGCTGCCCGTTGTTCACATTACTTTGCTATTCTCAGTGTGCCCTGACAATCACAGCAGATAATAAATAAAGGGGTGGAATTTAACTCTACCCAGCTGGCGGAAACCGGGCGGGCGGGCAGTTACTTCCCAGATCAGAAGTCCCATCGCCCGTGATCCTGACCTGTAGGGTTCTGCGGCAGGCTGCGGCGCCCACCGAAAGCAGGCCGGGGCCTCGTGAATCTGTGCAAATTAGGGTCCCGTTACTTCAATAGGATCCCGATTGCATTTTAACGCAGGCCTCAGCAGAGAAGCCGCCACGGTTTTGCTGTCAGGTGAAACCAGGTTGGAGCTGCCCGAAGGAAGATGGGCCCAAAAGGTAAGTGGACAACTTTCCTTTGTGGGGGCCAGGAGGAACAGGAGTGCTCCTCCAGGCCCATGGAAGGTCACGGCCTCCCCTGCCCTGGGTGTCCATTCCCCTCCACCCTTTCCTCCAGCAAGACCGTTCTGATACCCCTGCCCACTATTTACCTGCAATCTGGGAGGGGAGGCCAAGGGCTATAGATTTCCCCCTGCCGGCAGCCACTCTGCGCCCTCTTCTCGCCCGCGCTAGGCTTTCCTGTTTGGTTGGAATATATGATCGAATGTGAATTTTAAGCCAAGTCATTAAAACGGTTTGATTTTGTGTGACTGCCAAGACAAATCATGGACTCATTTGACTATATATGAATCTCAAGCCAGAGTTACTTACTCCCTCGGGTGGTTTAAGTCCATGTGAATACCAATCATTAATTTACTTCTTTATGATGTAGTTTAACTCTACCACGATCCCACGTTTTCACCGTGTAAATAAGGGCACAGTTTTTCTTCAGACTTTTGAATCCCTTAACCTGATTTCTTAGCTAGAGGAATGACAACAGGAGCTACGAATAACATAGATTTGAGGGGTCTGAGACAGATTCACAGATGTTAAATCACCAGTAAATGTTCTTAAATATCAGCCAACTGACACATCACCCATTTTAATACTAGTTTCTCCACCCCTGCTGTAGACAAACTAGAATTCAAGGATTCTTCCATTGACCGTAATGCTTTGGTGATTCTGTCTCCTCATGGTGACCTACTCTGTCTGAATAAGGATTTATTTCAGCCATTTACAGCCACTCTCTTCTCACATGTTGGCATGGCAAATTATACCTCACATAAATCTAACCTAGTCTCACAATTTGAATGCATCTGCCAGTCTTTCCTGATAAGTGGCATAGACTTTACTTTTAGCAACTTAAGTCTTAAGCGTCCACAATCAACTTTGCCTAACACTAAGGGATTACCTTTTTATGGTTTAAGAATTCTACACCAACTTCAAGTGGTCTACTAGGACTTCATTTATTTCACTGAGATGTTGTTCAATCAGAAATGGAACAGAAAAGATAAAATTGGATGTATTATTAAGTAGAGGAACGGCAGTACTGAAAGACGGAAAAGGGTTTTCCACTTTGCTCCCTAGGGTATAAATTAATTTCAATGCTGGGTTCCTTGTCCTAAAAATTGCCCTCAGCACCACAGAAAAATATCTCTTATTTCGCTAGTGTTAGATTTGAACTCCCACTTCCTGCAACCTCTCATCCCATAGCTAGCTTGTTGGATCAAAGTCAATTTACCTTTTATATTGTTGATTATGATTAACTAAGAGCAAGGCTGAAGTTGACCAAATACATTCACTGAATTGAGACGGGTACTCATTCTAGAGTCTTACAGGATGGAGACTGACGTCCATTCACTCATGTACATTGGGAAACTAATTCAAACTGACCTGACTTGTGTGTGTGTGTGTGTGTGTGTGTGTATATTGGTATCTGGATTGTTAGTTAGTGAATACTGAGAACAACATTGAAATTAAAACTCATTCATTGAAATACACTGAGAGTAGGATGGAGACTAACTAAATTAATTCACTTGTGTACACTGAGAACTGGACTGAGGGTCACCTTACTTGTTCAAGTTATTTGTTGATTTTGATATAACTATTTTATACATTTTTATCCTGATGAATTTTATACTTTCAAGTCAAACAAAGATCATCAGTCCTGAGAAATTAAGCAATTTCTACTTTTTAACTTCCTGTCAGTGACAAGCAAGGCAGCCAGTTAACACTCTGCCTTAACCTGGACTCCACCTCTGCTGCATCCGACACAGGCACCATTTACTTTCGGATGTCACTGACTAGAGTTAATTGAGATGTTTGAAGATTGAGGATTTTCACTTAATTTGAATTAAAATAACTTAAGTCAGAGTGCCTGTGCTGGATTAGTGAGTAAATGTGGTACTAAATCATACACTGGTCTGTGTTGAGTGAGGTGATTTCAGCTTCTGCGCACTTCATCCTGTGTAGATCCCTGCTTTGGAGGGATGGAGCGTGTGGCGAGGTCATTTCCCAGCTCTGCTGATCAGGATCTTCAGGGGTCCAACCTTGAAAAGAATACTCCATGAGGCACACAAACAATTGTACACCTCATGGCCTGCCAAAGAGTTGCCACATCATGGCTCAAATTATAGAAGAGTCCACTTCCAGCTTGTGTGGTGTCCTCGCAAACGGTATCAGCACTCTGCAGTCTACCTTGGCGTGTGTGGCCACCCCCAGGGATGCCCTCACAATATGAGTATGTGTTACCAGTCTTTGCAACTTTGGTGGAAGCGCAAATGGTTCCCATCCAGATTCTGGGCTCCACCTTGGTAAGACTGGTGGATTGCATTGATGGGCATCACCGATCTCCCCAAATCTGCTCTCCTGCAAATCAGTGGGAGTGCCTCATCACCCCTCAGTCAATATGAGTCATGGTACCAAGTAGTCAGCTGGACCAGACTATGTCGGCAGCAGTCGAGGTGCAACAGTCTGCAGTCGGGCCCTCACAGGCTTGCACACCCAGATGGCCACGAGCATCTCAAGATGAGCACCAGCAGCCTTCCACCAGCATTGCTAAAACCACTAGGGGAGCACCTTGTATGGGTAGTAGAGTTAGGAAACCTTCTTATAAGAAAGTTGTTATGAATCTTATGATCCATGAAGAAAGACTCATGAAATAACACTGGACGGCCAGCTGGTGGTGCCGTCCAAGGAGTATAAATACTCGGGCGTGGGCCCAGCTCTCCCAGGACATTGTGTAAACAGGAACTAGTGAAAGATAACTAGACCTCCATGTTCTGAAACAAGTTGATTAAAGCCTTGCTTTATACTCAAACCAAGTGCGTAGTGAGTTTTATTACGTCAAAAGATATCATGAGTTGACACTTGGATGAGAAATTAATTCAAGGCAATTATTGTGCTAGGAAATAAATTCATCACCTTTATCACTTTGGTCTGCAGTGTCATTTTATGGCGGCGTTTGAGTCTGCATTGGCAGTATATCTATATATATAAAAGGATATGTCTATCTGTCTGTCTCTCTGTCTGTCTCTCTTTCTGTCTCTCTGGCTGGCTATACAATCAAAAGTTATAGAGCGTACCTACGCATATGTTATATCAAAAGAAAGCTCATCGTTAGGGGACTCTTGTAGACATATTTACTTTTTGCTCCGACAAAAATTGTGCCGACGGTCGGACAAAAATTGTGCCGACGGTATCCAAAAAACGTTCAAAATGCCTCTCATTATCTGCTCATTTGCATCGAGTGGGGGCGGGTTCATTGTGCGGGCGGGCCATCCTACAGTTGAGTGACGTGATGATTGACCAATCGTACAGTTCAGTGACCTGACGGTTGACCAAGCGGTGCGTGTGTGGGCGGGCCTTATCATTCTGAACCGAGGTGAGTCGCCGCCATCTTGATTCCAAACTTTTCATTTCTTTTTCCCACTTTCTGCGTGTTTCTTTTCAAATCTACATTTCCAGCAAAAAAAAAGTTGCTTTTAAAACACAAATTGTTTTTTTAAAAAGTTAATTAATTTGTAAATCTTTTCTCTAACATCTAGAATTTTCCTACCTTTCACCGTTTTTCCAGGCCTGTAAGCCTGGGCCTCTGTTGCCCAGCCACACCCGAGCTAGGCACCACCCGTCGCGCTCAACAAGCGGCTCACGATCGCCGCCATCTTTGTGAAGGTTGGAGGGAGCGGGCCTGAGCTGAGCATCGCCGCCGCCGCCATCTTAGTAAAGGCGGGTGGGGCAGGAGTCAGCGCGCGCGACTTGAGTCCGGCCCGGCCTCACACGGTAGGTTGCGCGGCGGCATCTCTCTCTCTGCTCTTGAAGCCGGCTCGGGTGGGGGGCGGGGCTCGGGGTTCGGCAGATCGGGGCTGGGGGGGGGGGTGGCGGGGCTCGTGAGATCGGGCCTCGGGAGATCGGCGGGGGGGGGGCGAGCCTCGAGAGATGTGGGGGCGGGGCTCGGGAGATCGGAGATCGGGCCTCGGGAGATTGGCGCTCGGGTGATCGGGGCTCGGGAGATCGGGCCTCGTGAGATCGGGCCTCGGGAGGGCAGCGCTCGGGACATCGGGGGGCGGGGCTCGGGAGATCGGGAGATCGGGGGGGCGGGGCTCGGGGACTCCCCCCTCTCCCCCTCCTTCCCCCTTCCCCCCTCCTTCCCCCTTCCCCCGCATCGCCGGCAGAGGGGAGAGGGTCTGCTGGCTCCCCCCTCCCTTTCTCCCCCCCTTCCCCCACCCCCTTCCCCCCCTCCCCACCCCTCCTCTCCCTCCCCCCTCCCCTTCCTCCCCCCCTCCTCCTCCTCCCCTCCCCTCCTCCTCCCCCCTCCTCCACCCCCCTCCTCCTCCCCCCCACCCCCCTCCCCCTCCTCCCCCTCCTCCTCCTCCCCCCCTCCTCCTCCCCCCCACCCCTCCCCCTCCTCCCCTTCCCCTCTTCTTCCCCCCCTCCCCCTCCTCCCCTTCCCCTCTTCTTCCCCCCTTCCCCCCTCCCTCCTCCTCCCCTTCTTCCCCCCTTCCCCCCTTCCCCCTCTTTTCTTCCCCCCCTCTCCCCCCCTTTTCTTCCCCTCTCTCCCCCCTCCCTCCCCCTCCCCCCTCCCTCCCCCCTCCCCCCTCCTTCCCCCCTCCCCTCCCTCTCCCCCCTTCCCTCCCCCTCCCCTCCCTTCCCCCCTCCCTTCCCCCTCCCCTCCCCTTTCCCCCCTCCCCCTTCCCCCCTTCCCCCCCAGTCACGCTCTCTCTTCCCCCGTCGCTCTCTCTCTTCCCCCCAGTCGCTCTCTCTCTTCCCCCCAGTCGCGCTCTCTCTTCCCCCCAGTCGCTCTCTCTCTCTCTCTTCCAACAACAACATGCCCTCAAAAATCCCTCGGCACCGCCGGGCACTTCAGCTAGTCATTGATATAGAAGTTGTCTGAATGGTTTCCGTGTTCTTTAAGGCAGGATTAAAAGAGTGGTGAAGGATGTAAGTGTGCAAACACTCAGGGCAGGGGAATGAGCAGGTTACTGGAATAATTGAGCAATGAACTCATTCCTCACATTTCTAGCTGCAAGGCATTGAGGTGATCTTCCTTCTTCTGCTCCAGCCTTGCCTTCACCCTGGTCTACCTCACCCGATGAAGAGTGCTGCCATTGATCTGACTGCTCCAAATGCAGCGCTCTCTGGATCGCTATGTTGTGCAGGGTGTGGCAGACCACCATGATGCAGGAGACTCTTTGTGGGTCATATTGTAGGGAGCCCCTAGATCTGTCAACACACTTGAAACCTTTGATTGAGGAACCATATAGTGAGCTCAATTATGATCCTGATGGTGCCATGGCTTTGATTATACCTGTGTTGCTCTGGCATGGTGAGGTTGCAGAGAGGTGTCATAAGCCATGTTTGTAGAGGGTATCCATGTCCCCCAGCAGTCATCCTTTAACATTCCTGGAAGGATCAAATATCGGGGGGATGGTTGAGCGTTGCAAGATAAAAGCACTGTGACAATTGCCCGTGAACCTTGCACAAACTTGTATTATTCTGTTTCTGTGATTGGAGACAAGCTGCACATTAATTAAGTGGTAGCGTTTCCTATTCATGAAGGCTGCTGCCTGGTCTTCTGGTGCTCTGATCGCACCATGTGTGCATTCCATGACACCAGGGATGCAAGGGAAGCCAGCCACTGACACAAACCCCTCAGCTCTCTCCTGTAGATTGGAGAAAATGAAACATTGGTGACCTGCTTGATTCAGCGGTGTACTGCAGACTGGGACATGCGGGAGATGTCCCCTGCAGCTGCCTGGCAGGAGCCAAAGCCAAAGAAGTTAAGGGCTGTAGTGGCTGTAGTGAATTTGACAGCCACTGGCAAAGCATGGCCACCTGGTGCAGCAGGTCTTGCTGCAGAGGCCTGCAGCGTCCTGATGCACTGCTTCTCAGATAGGCCCAGCAAAGCAACACTTGGCCTATAGACCCTGCGGGCTGGGTACGGCCTCCTGCCAGCAGAACCCCCTTTACCTGCTGTCTTCTAATAGGGCCACTTGCTGCTTGTGCTGGCTGCTGAAGCTGCTACTCCTACTCTTGCCACATCTCTTCCTCCATCCAAATCCAAGTGGCTATAATAGCCCCCCTCATACGCTGTAAGAGCTATTTCAGGGTAAGTAAGGCAAAAATCTCAGAAAGAAACAATCTGGAAACTATAAATTCTCCTGGCAATCCCAAAACACAGTGGCACATAGATTTCTATGTTCCAATTGCCTGCGGGTGAGTGTCCCTTTAAATTGTGTTTCCAGTGGCCCAGAGAGATCAATCTTGCTAGGTTGTACTGGCAGGTTGGATGCTGAACGGCACTTCTGCGATTTTGCGTTAAATCATGTCGGAGTCCTAACAACCTCATAGGACCCCGATTTGCACGCATTCATGAAGCCCCCGCCTGTCTCTGGCAGGTGCCTCCACCACCTGAAAAAAGATTGCGGTTAAAATGGCCGTCGGTAGGAAAGCAACGGGAACAGGGAAATTAATTACTCTGAAGCAATTGTAACAGCGAGCTCGCCCGTGTATTAAAATTGCCCCTTTAGTCTATGAATTAGAATCAAAATTAAGCCCTTACAGTTCTTATCCTTCATTTCTGGTTTGACCTACAATTCTACTAAATTCTTGTTCAACCTATATCAACAACATTATGGGATCTACCCTACACAATTAGCTTGAACATTAACCTCTACTTCATAAAGCTAACCCCCATAAGATGTTACTCAATTCCGGCCCAGAATGCATGACTCCTTTAATATCCTTTTGGTTAACACAACTTCTGACTTGAAGCTCTTTTTCAGTAATGGTTTCCTACTCCAGCCTTCCTCATCTAACTGATTCTATCTCGAGGCTCCCTTTGATAGATTACATTAATAGATAGTCCTTGTTTCCTATTAATAATACTCCAGGCCTCCTCGCTAGCTCCAACGCACCTCAACAATCTGTCGGCCTGTTGTAACTAATGGCTTGGATCTTTTCAGATAGACTCGTCCACCCATGACATAATATAACCTTTTGTACGGTTTGATTCTTCCTGCGTGGAAATATTTACCGCTTTTTATGGTTGTTAACTCTTACAAGAATCCTTACATACTCAGAACTGATTTTTTTTTAAGGCAAAACTCTATAGCTGAAGACTGGAAGGCTCTAGAAAACAAAAATTATTAAGGTATATTTTCCAGTCATGAAGGCTGGAAGCATAGGAGTAGAACAGACAATGGGGGACCAGAAAATCTGGCTCAGATGCATATAATCTAATCTGTGCCACCTTAGTGCAAAGCATAATTTTTCTGCAGCCCTTTTACACTGGGTTAAAGTGGTCTCACCAAATAGCTTCAAGCAGCCATAGCTTAATTTCGATATCACAATGCACTGAAGTGCGGTCTAGTACAATTTTCCATCTACTTAAAATGGAACTGCGCCAGGCACTCCCTTTTCATTGGGCCTCAGGAAAACCTTATGGGGGTGAAATTGGTCAATAACAGTTGTGCAAAACAGATGTTGCCTGACCTGCTGAGTGTTTCCAGCATTTTGTGCTTTTAGTTCAGATTTCCAACATCCACAGTATTTTGCTTTGGTTTTAGTGATAACTGGTACAGGTAGACTATCCTTTATCCGAAAACCTCGGGACCAGCCATGTTTCGGTTTTCGGAAAATTTCGAATTTCAGAAGGTATTTTATAAGACTGGGAAATTTGTCGGGGTGGGGGTCGGCGGGGGTCGGGGTCGGCGGGGGGGGTCGGGGGTGGGGGTCGGCGGGGGGCGGGGGTCGGCGGGGGGTCGGCGGGGGGTAGGGGGTGGGGTCAGCGGGGGGTCGGGGGTAGGGGTCGGCGGGGGTCGGCGTCGGCAGGGGGTTCGGGGGTGGGGGTCGGCGGGGGTCGGGGTCGTGCGCACGACTTACGCTGAACGAAAAAACTTTCGGTTTTCAGAGGATTTCGGCTTTCGGAAGTGCGGATAAAGGATACACTATCCCTTATCCGAAAGGGTGGGGGTCGGGGGGGTGAAAAGAATATCGGACAGGCCGCTGCAGCTATCGGACGGGCCACTGTATTGTTGGGTTCACTCTCCCGGTATACCTCCTTCACACTGCCCGGCTCGGCCTGCAATCTCCTACCCAGGAGGGAACTCAGTGACCCTCTGCCCTCCTCAGCGTAATTCGTGCGCCACTCTGGTCATGTCGTGCGCACGACTTACGCTGAACGAAAAAACTTTCGGTTTTTAGAGGGTTTCGGTTTTCGGAAGTTCGGATAAAGGATAGTCTACCTGTACTGTTGGATAGTCTTACACTGGCAGCTTCCTTGAGGAGTGCCATCTTCTTCTATATTTATTCCAGGTCTTGCTGATACTGTACATAGCATTGACCCTGGCTGCATCTTTCTGCAAAACACACTGCATTGCTGTCCTCTGGGGAGGGCGCCCTGGAGTGACAAACAGGGCAACCTTCCTTGTACTCATTTCATGCAACACCATCTCCATTTCAACACTCCATCACTTGCTCACAGATTCTGTTTCCTGGTTCCACAATTATCTTGCCAAGTACTGATTTTTGCTAACCTTTCTTTTTGCTCCTTACAGCCTTTGGAAAGGCTGAAATATACTTAAAAAAAATATTTACTGTTTTTTTTAGGTTCTAACAACTTTTACCCTCATAGGTGGCCACTTACCTTTAAGTGGCCGCAGCTGTTGAATTTTTTGTTATTTCAACTACCACATGCCATCCGGACTTGGAAGTATATCGCCGGTCCTTCATCGTCGCTGGGTCAAAATCCTGGAACTCCCTCCCTAACAGCACTGTGGGAGTACCTTCACCACACGGACTGCAGCGGTTCAAGGAGGCGGCTCACCACCACCCTCTCAAGGGCAACTAGGGATGGGCAATAAATGCTGGCCTTGCCAGCGACGCCCACATCCTATGAATGAATTAAAACAAATGCAGTTCCACTTCCCCTTTTCAGTGGAGTTCCCAGCATCAGGCCCAATAGAAGCTGGGAGCTTGTCATGAGTAATTAATTGAGGCCGAATCTAGAAAATTACAGGGTTTCCTGGGCAGTTGGTAAGCATGCTACTCGTTGCACTCTTGTACCCCTCCCCCACACCCACTTTAGTGTCAGGACCCCATCATATAGATCACTTTCTGAATATGTGCTTATACAACAAGGGCATACTGAGATACTTATTGTGACCATATTAATATGGGGGAGGATTTCCTCCATGTGGAACAAAAGCAAAAATCAGTTCATGAACAACGGCCTTATGATTTCATTATATACAGTGCACATAAGAAATATCTCGCCATGGTCATCGGTAAAATCCCAGGCTATAAATTCTGTTGAAATAGTGAACATTTATATACGTGCATGTAAACCCGTATACACATATGCTGCATTAAACTTCTTAAGGGTAGTTTGTTCTTCATCAAGGAGAAGATGCACTATGGCAAACTGGGGAGGAGGATTGAGAGTCACATACAGTTTTAAAATGGAAACATGTTGACACAGTGTTAATGGGGCTCTATGAATCAGATGTCAGCATTAAAGTGCTGGTGGGGTAGCAGGGTCAAGAACACCATTTGAACCTTTAAAAATGCTGCAGTTTCTGAACAGCTTTTAAATGAAATACATTAATCCACATGCTGACATTTCTCATAGCAGTTATTCAGCATCATTGAGGTGGAAAAAATATTTGCACTTGATCACAAAACCAAATCAAAGAAGGAGGAACAGCATCACAACATCCATACAAGATCAGCATATCAAACGAAGAACAGTTGATTTTCAAACCACCTACTCACCATCCCTGACAATTAGAGGAGGAGTTTTCATTATAATCAGTGACAGTAGCAAGTACACATCCTCGTTAATATCTGATTAGCTACTCTATGCAGCATCACACACCATTCTTAGAATATACCCTCGAGCAGTTTACCATCAACATGACCCCATACACACAACACAGCCATAGAGTGAATTCCCTGCTTTTGACCCTTTGAATACTGAAAGAGCACTTCAATGGCACGATGCAAAATAGAAAGTTTATTACATTTTGGCTTATTCTCAGATTATTAGGGCATATTTTCCAGTTGCAAAGCTCGATGGTGTCGCACCAGAACAGGGGCTGGAGGAGCACTATGAGCTGCTTCAGGCCCATCAAGCTGAATCTGGCACTTCAGTGTTGAGCACAATTTCCTTGCAAACCTTTTAACCAAAGCTGTCGATCATTCAGCCATCGCCATTTACACTTCATCCAGAGTCATATTTTGTTTCTTAACTTGTCCCATTACCATCTCCTTTTGCCTTGCACCGTCATCCCTTTTGTCTCTTAATCTCTCCTGCCTTCCACCCTATCACAGACCTTCCCCTTTGTTCTTTCCTCCCCTCCCCCCTTTCCCTGCCCTTACACCTGCTTAAAACCCTGTTCCATCTCCAGCTTTTTCCAGTTCTGACGAAGGGTCATCGACCTGAAACGTTAACTCTGTTTCTCTCTCCACAGGTGCTGCCGGACCTGCTGAGTATTTCCAGCATTTTCTGTTTTTATTTCAGATTTCCAGCATCCGCAGTATTTTGCTTTTGTATAATATAGGCTGTCTCACCAGCAGCATGTAGAGCTTATCGGTGGCATCAGAACATAAGGACGCACAGAACAAGAAACGGCCATTCAACTTATCAGGCTGATTCTGTACAATTTCCCATTTAATCTCCTGAGGAAAGATTCCACAAAGTTTCTCCTTGCTTCCCATCACAAAGACAAATCAGGCAAAGCTCCAGAACATTCACCAAACTATCTATCTTGCTTTAATGACCCTCAAGCGATTATCATCCTTGTAATGGCATTTCCATGGTCCCACCAGTTCATGTTTCATGCACTATTCAATCGACTCTATCGGTATTTATCCTTACAAACCTCAATTCCCTGCCTTTCTAGATATTCAGCTGCTCTTTTTTGAAGATGCTAATTGATACTGCATTAACTGCTTTTGCTGGGAGTCTTTCCCATGTTCCCATGGGGTGAACTTTCACTTTACCCCCATACGGTAGTGGAACGGCCGCCTGTTTTACACCACGCCCGATTTTTATTTTCATTGAGCCAATCCGCTGGGCAGTTAAAGTGAAAATGAATCCTTATGGGTGAAAATAAATATTTCGAATCTCAAGTCTTCTATTTCAGCACTCACTGTCCGAGTTAAATAACTTGTACCTACTATCCTACTATAGTGTCAGCTGTGGCTCAGTGGGTAGCACGCTTGCCTCTGAGTCAGAAGGTTGTGGGTTCAAGTCCCACTCCAGGGACTTGAGCACGTAAAAAATCCAGGCTGACACTCCAGTGCAGTGCTGAGGGAGTGCTGCACTGTCGGAGGTGCCATCTTTCGGATGAGTTGTTAAACCGAGGCCCCGTCTGCTCTCTCAGGCGGACGTAAAAGATCCCATGGCACTATTTCGAAGAAGAGCAGGGGAGTTATCCCTGGTGTCCTGGCCAATATTTATCCCTCAATCAACATAACAAAAACAGATTATCTGGTCATTATCACATTGCTGTTTTTGGGAGCTTGCTGAGCGCAAATTGGCTGCCGCGTTTCCTACATTACAACAGTGACTACACTCCAACAAAGTACTTCATTGGCTGTAAAGTGCTTTGAGACGTCCGGTGGTTGTGAAAGGCGCTATATAAATGTAAGTCTTTCTATCCATTTTAGTTTAGTGAGTCATTCTTCAGAACTTACAGCAACTTCCAAAATAGTTGTTGCGGTTCTCTGAACTCTGTCCAATGCACTAATATTGGTTTGATGGCAGGGTGCTCACAAAGCTGCACACAATATTCCAAATGTGGCCTCACCAATAACCTAAACAGGATTAGAATAACTCGATCACATTATTGTACTTTGTATAATGTTAAGTTGATAAATTGGTGCAATGTGGATGATGTTTGTACTGGACCAAAGCACACTATCTGTAAAACAGTTGCAAGCAACTTACAAAACTTAAAGTTTTCTTGTTTGCAGCAGACTCCACTTCCCTCACCGTAGCTTACAGTGGTGGGAACACGAAAAGGGGGATTGTTCAAAATTACATCATTTGTAGTGACAAACAGGAGCTGAATCTTGCATTGTTTCAACTTCACTTTACTGCTTTAAACAACCCTCCAGATACTAATGAATTGTTAATAAATATAAATGTCCATCCAATACTCATACATTCGATTATGGTTGGCTTCATGATAGTAAACCAAATGTGCCAGTAAACCATGCATCACTGACCAATCCGGAGAGCGTTAATGTATTTCTACAGCCCAGCAAGGAAGATAGAAGGGTTCACCTCTGTTATTTGTTACAATGTGACTTATTGATCTCACCCAGACATTACGGCACAGGAAGGAAAATCAAAGGCTAGGCTAATGCATGCCACTCGTTTATCTCCTGGTGTCTGATTCATGGATGGTACTGAGAGATCGAAAGAGGCATCAGAAAATCACTTCCAAAATTAGAGAAGGAACAATTCAAAAACATATGTAACAACCCGACACAAAACAAATTATTCCCCCCCAGAGTCTTGCTAAGATGAACCTTTTCTAAAGGTATATAAAATACAGAGAGGAATGGAAAAGGTTAATCCTTTGGCATTATTCCTGTTAAACCATGACTACAGGATAAAGGGACACAAGTAAAAACTGGTCAAATGTGAGTTCAGGACTAATGACTGATGCAGAGTGTAGTCTTCCAGGTAGATAGTGGGGGAAGAAACCCTAGAATAATTCAAGAGGCAGTTAGATAGTGTGATTGAGGGGAGAGATTGAAGATTGAACTAGATGGACTGAATGGCCTTTCATCTGTACTGATCTTTGTGGTGTGTCATGCAACAGATTTCAGACTTGCAGGTTTCAAATGTGAACATTTTTCACACAGGCTGTTACTGATGGAAGTCGCTCATTGTGATGAGAATCCACAGCCGTTTCCTTGTCAACTCACTCTCTGCTTTCATCAAAAATGCAGTCGTTTTCACATCTTTCCCTCGCTGTTTAATAGAATTTATAAAGTGTTTCCAGGTTTGGATCGCTGTCCTTGTATGAATGATTAAGTGACCCCCTCCCGCCCCCCCCCCCAACATTTCACTTCCAGTGGCCACATTACAGCATTCACATCACAGCTGGTTAAATACAGTTGCTGCCTCAGCATACGCTGTGGTGCTGTATCTATGAGCACTCTTGATCTTGAAAAGCAGTAAATTTACATGTTACAGACTGATCCACTTCAGATAGAAAGAGAAAGCACACAAAATTTGAAGAAAGTTCAGAAAAGTAACGGAATAGTGAAATCTATGAAAGCAGGCATGAAATGCAAAGAGACGGATAAGAGACTTTAAGAGAGAACACAAGCAAAATTTACCTGTAGACATAAACAGCACAGCACAGCCTACTTCAAATATACCAGAAGCAAGAAACAGGTACAAAGAGCTGTTGAGTCACTTAGAAATGATAATAAAGAGGTGGTGACTGAAGACAGGGAAGGTGCTGAAATACTAAAACACTACATTCAGCAGTGTTCGATAATGAAATCGGAGAAGAAATGCCAAAATGGAGGAAACAGTTTACCAGCAAGTGCGGAGTAGAAACCTTTAAAGTCACCAGGAAGGATATATTGGACAGTTGTGGAAGTTTTAGATTAGGCCCTAAGCTCTGACAACTTTCATCCGAGGGGTTTGCCTGAATTGGCTCAGGAGATTATGAATCCCTTCACTAATATTTTCCAGAGCTCACTGAACTCAGGTCACATACCAGGAGATCAAAAAGTAGCAGACTCCTATTTTTCCAAAGGAGGCTGTGGACAAACCAGCAAATTACATCAGTTATGGGGGAATTTGTTCGAAACTATGATGAGGGAGGTGCACTGTCAGAGGGATCATCTTGAGGGACAAAGGTAATTGGAGCTGGCAGTGTTATTTTAGGAGAGACAATTTGTGCTTATTGGATTTCTTCAAGGAGGTTACATACCTAGAAAAAAGAAAGACTTGCATTTATATAGTGCCTTTCACGACTGCCGAATGTCTCAAAGCGCTTTACAGCCAATGAAGTACTATTTGAAGCGTAGTCACTGTTGTAATGTGGGAAACGCGGCAGCCAATTTGCACACAGCAAGCTCCCACAAACACCAATGTGATAATGACCAGATAATTTGTTTTTGTTATGTTGGTTGAGGGATAAATATTGGCCAGGACTCCGGGGATAACTCGCCTGCTCTTCTTTGAAATAGTGCCATGGGATCTTTTACATCCACCTGAGAGAGCAGACGGGGGCCTCGGTTTAACGTCTCATCCAAAAGACGGCACCTCCAACAGTGCAGCACTCCCTCAGCACTGCACCAGCGTGTCAGCCTAACTTTATGTGTTCAAGTCCCTGGAGTGGGACTATGAACCCACAACCTTCTGACTTAGAGGCAAGTGTGCTACCAACTGAGCCCCAGCTGACATTAGTGGATACAAGTGAGATAGTGGAAGTTGTGGGCATGGGTTTCAGAAAGGCATTTGATACATAATAGAGCACTGCATAAAGTTCAGGCCTATGGGGTAGATGGCAATGTGTTGGACTGGATTAGCAAGCAGCTAGGTGGTAAACAGAAGTGAGTTGTGGTGTATGAGGAGGGGTTTGAGTGACATCATGTCTGTGGTGCATCACATGGGTCAGTGTTGGGGCCACGCTTGTTTATAATTTTTATAAATGATTTGAAGGATGGAATCATGTCCAAGGTGTCGAAATTTGCAGATAACACCAAATTAGGAGCAGTGACCAATAAGGCGCACAAATCAAAAAGGAGCCGGAAAAGCGTGTGGGCAGAGAATTTGGGAATGCAAAGTTATGAGGTTCAGCAGAGGAAAGAATACCGCACTAAATGAAAATGTGCTTACATTGTCACAACAGGGAAAAGAGTTTGGAAGTCTGGCGGACAGATCACTTAAACCATTGGTGCAGTGTTTACAGACAGCTATGAAAGTAAACAGAATGTTTGGATGTACAGCCAAGGGTATAACTTATAAGAGGCGGGAGTTATCTTTAAAATTACTTCGGGCCTTGGTGAGATTGCACTTGGGGTGTTGGATGCAGTTTTGATCTCCCTACCTTGAAAAGGATATGATGTTGTTAAGGGAGTGCACAGACTCCCTTGGATTCATTCCAGAGGTAAGGCGATACAGCTGTGAGGAAAGATTGGGTTTTTTCTCCCTTGAAAGGAGATCAAGGGATGAAACAAAGACAGAAAATGTTGGATGTGCACAGCAGGTCAGTTAGCATCTGTAGGGAGAAAAGTCAGGTTGATGTTCCTGTCAGATCCCTGCTTCAAAACGAAGAATTGCAAGATGAGGTATTTTAATAGAATCAGAAAAAAGGAAAGGGACGGGAAAGAAAGAAAAATAAATGTGATGGCCAATCATAAACAGGGAATTATTAGGTTTAATGACCTGCAACCTGCTTAAAAGCAGGAGATTATTAGATGAGTCTCAGTCAGGCAGTAGAAAGACAGTACAGAAACTAAAGAGCGCAAAAATAGTTAAGACAATGAGAGGCACACGCGGAAGTAAAAGCACGAGAATGGCGGAGGCGGGAGTGGGGGTGGGGGTGGGGGTGGAAACAGAAAAAGCCTGCAAATACAGATCTAAAATGAAAAGTGAAATGTTGGAAATGCACAGTCAGACCTGCAGGGAGAAAAAACAGGCCAGCACGTAGGGCACAGCTGCCCCCCACCCACCAGAGCTGTGTTCTGATGATGGGTCTACACCCACCAATCGACTCATTAAAGAAAATGGGGGACGTAGCTAAGATCTGAAATGACTAAAGTCAATGTTCAGACCGGAAGGTTACAGAGTGCCCTGGAGAAATTGGAAGTAGAGGGGTAGATCGTAACTTTCACCACTGAGTGGAAAACTGGTTGTAGCAAATTGACCAGCAATTATACACCCTTCCCAATTTTCCAAAGGAAAGGATATCAGGCGGGGTGTATACTGGGCGGCCGATCTGTTACTGCCAGTTTTCTGTCATTTTCGGGCAGTGAAAATTAAAATCAATCCTACTGTTTCTGAAGCTAATTTTGCATTGAGCTTGGGCGGAAGGGCGAAAGATGGAAAGATCAGAACCTCTTGTGGTGAGCCACAACAGGCTCAAAGTCATATTTATTGATGGATTGCAGGTGTTGGGCGAAGTGGACACCTAATCTAAAATGTTTTTAGTAAAAGGGTAATAAGTATGTAGAACAGGCTACCAGCAGACATGGGAAATAAGAAACTATGGTAGGGTGCAAAAAAATGGACAAAAATATTCCTTTCAGCAAATAATATTCAGGATTATTAGACTTAGAAATACGTCAAAGTAACCTTGTCAGAAATTGAATGTGTAAGTGAAATACACAATTGGTCTACTCCTGCCTGAAATATGCCACCATATAAGACATATTCAAGTTTACTTTTATGTGCAGGAGATTAACTTTTCACTGCTTGCATGCCTACAATTTTTCTTTTATTGGAAAATGGGAAATAACTGTTCAGTAGCAAGTTAAATAGTTCACACATTGAATTAATTTTTTAAAATTGCAATAATGAATGCATTGTCTTTACAAATTGGATCTGCAATACAATGTGTTTACATTTACAGATGTTATCTGTTATAGATCAGAGCAACTCAGTATTGTACATGGCTTCCAACACAAGGCATTCTGATCATAAGTTCATCGCGAGTATAGACAGAATAATGCGCTACTCATTTAGGTTATAGTGCTTTGTTCTCCAGATTTATTTCATGGCCATAATTGCTGCTAAAAGTGCTGTCAGCTCTCTAGTAACAGAACATAAAGTTTTATCATGAAGACAAAAGCAAAAATGTACTGTGTGGAATGTATATTTAGCCAAGTGCTGCAGGTATCAAGATCTGTCTGACGGGATAAAATGCAACAGATGCAGGCAGTCATTTCCGCAGGGTTTCTCTTCATCTCCCACCATAACCTCAGCGGGAGATCAGCGGAAACCCCAGAGAAGTGGCGTGAACAGCTATTTATGCTATTTCTCTGGGGCCTCTGCCGATCTTCCACCGAAATTACAACAGGGAATTGGGGAACCGCCAAGGAAATTCTCCATTGTACAGATGAATTTTGTACGTGTGTTTATTTGTAATTACTGTAGGTAACTGGTTTTGAGTTAAGTGAAAAAAGTGGATGACCAACTTATTGTTGTTTACTTACACACACATTTATGCAGTGTTGGAACTCCAATGTCAATCGTTCACTGTGTTAGTATTGTGATGAAAACATTTTTCTAAGCATTTTTCTTAAAGGCACCGAGGTAGAATTTCCGTGAGGATTCCCCAGTCATCCGACGTAACTTCAACGCAAGATTGGAAGAAACCCCTGAGAAATGTCATAAATTGCCATTTACACCATTTCTCTAGGGTTTCCCATAATTTCACGCTGAAGTTACAGCAGACGATCAGAAGAATCCCTGCGGAAATTACTGGTGAGTGTCTCTTTAAATAATTTGAGTTATTTCTTCAAGATACATAAACTTAACCATACACATTGGGGATGAGTTTAACCCACCCCACCTGGCAGGAATGGAGCATCCAGACAGTTAAAACTGCCTCCACAAACCACGCTCTTCCCATTCCACTCCCGCCTGCCGCCATTTTAACTTGGCCCTTATTTTAAGTGGCTGACTCATCTGCCTGACTCCGAGAGTAGCCCACAAACTGTGCCTGACATGCCCCCTTGATGCAGAAAGGCGCCAAATATCTGCCCATTGCCCCTTCGCCATTGGAAAATGCCTGGAACTTAAAAAGGGGCAGAATCCAGCAGCAACCTAGTTCCACTTTATTTTTCAGTCCCTTGACCAGAGGTCCGCTCTGCACCTTGGCTCAGAATATATATACATTTAGTATATAAAAAATATATTGGGAAAAATAACTCTAAACTATCGTACAATGGCATCTGGAGATGTTTTTACAGCGTTTAAAAAAAAATTTGTTTATGGGATGTGGGCGTTGCTGGCAAGGCCAGCATTTATTGCCCATCCCTAATTGCCCTTGAGAAGGTGGTGGTGAGCTGCCTTTTTGAACCACTGCAGTCCGTGTGGTGAAGGTACTCCCACAGTGCTGTTAGGGAGGGAGATACAGGATTTTGACCCAGCGACAATGAAGGAACGGCGATATACTTCTAAGTCAGGATGGTGTGGGACTTGGAGGGGAACTTGGAGGTGGTGGTGTTCCCATGCGCCTGCTGCCCTTGTCCTTCTAGGTGGAAGAGGTCGTGGGTTTGGGAGGTGCTGCCAAAGAAGCCTTGGCGAGTTGCTGCAGTGCATCTTGTTGATGGTACACACTGCAGCCACGGTACGCCGCTGGTGGAGGGAGTGGATGTTTAAGGTGGTGGATGGGGTGCCAATCAAGCAGGCTGCTTTGTCCTGGATGGTGTCGAGCTTCTTGAGTGTTGTTGGAGCTGCACTCATTCAGGCAAGTGGAGAGTATTCCATCACACTCCTTACTTGTGCCTTGTAGATGGTGGAAAGGCTTTGGGGAGTCAGGAGGTGAGACACTCACCGCAGAATACCCAGCCTCTGACCTGCTCTTGTTGCCACTGTATTTATGTGGCTGGTCCAGTTAAGTTTCTGGCCAATGGTGACCCCCAGGATGTTGATGGTGGGGAATTCAGTGATGGTAATGCCATTGAATGCCAAGAGGCAGTGGTTAGATTCTCACTTGTTAGAGGTAGTCATTGCCTGGCACTTGCGTGGCGCGAATGTTACCTGCCACTTATCAGTCCAAGCCTGAACGTCATCCAGGTCTTGTTGCATGCGGGCATGGACTGCTTCATTATCTGAGGAGTTGTGAATGGCGCTGAACACTGTGCAGTCATCAGTGAACATCCCCTTTTCTGACCTTATGTTGGAGGGAAGGTCATTGATGGAGCAGCTGAAGATGGTTGGGCCTAGGACACTGCCCTGAGAAACTCCTGCAGCGATGTCCTGAGGCTGTGATGATTGACCTTCACAACCATCTCCCTTTGTGCTAGGTATGACTCCAGCCAGTGGAGAGTTTTCCCCCCGATTCCCATTGACTTCAGTTTTACTAGGGCTCCTTGATGCCACACTTGGTCAAATGCTGCCTTGAGGTCAAGGGTTAATTGAACACTAACAAATATTAAAGGACAGAATAAGTTGGATCATATTACATTATGGTCCCATATACTCAAAGCAAATAATCTTTGTAAACTCACAGTGCTGTGATTGTTCACCAGAAGGTGTCTCCATTTTCCTATTATAAAATGTAAAAAATATAGCAGATTTACCTCATACTTACAGTAAAATAGAATCACTAAGATCAGCCCACACTCACTGTATCAAAGGGGATGTGCATATCCCTCTGATGAACACAAGTAGCCTCGCCATTAATCTTAACGCAAAATCCAAGCCAAACTATGTGAAGTGCCTTTCTGACACAGGTGAAAAATATTTTACAATTTTCCTTTTGTTGGTGTGTTGTTATCATCCAGGCTTGCATAATTAAGCAAAAGATTTTATTTTATATAATGACAATGGCAAAGAACTGAAACAGTAGAACTGTAAAAAACTGTATCTGGTTGAACTAGTTTGTATTTGTCTGCCTGTTGTGCTGTGTGATGTCTGTTTGCCTCTTGCGTGTAAGACCCCTTAACCCACTGTAAACAAGTTTTCAAGATATTCTGTACAATCTTTTGTTTAAGTTATGTTTCTGCTGATATTTTATCCATGTTAAGGTGAGGGTGTCAGTACAGTACTAAGCTAATTAACATATCCCACTGTTATCCCCTAGTATCAACATTAATCTCTCCCGGCCAGGTATATCATCGGACAAATGGAAATTAAAGCTGCTTCTTCTACACCCAAATCATCAGCCTTAACTTTCACCTCAGAAAAGCATCCCGACTGCACCAGCATGATATATCTATTTCCACCAACAGTTAGCGTTACAGCCTCTCTGAGTTATGGTATCAATTTGTGCCAAGTTATAGAATGTTAGAAATCGCAACATAGAAGAAAGCCATTCAGTCCATCAAGCCACATTGACGCTATTTACTCTAATCCAATTTCTCTGCTGTTTCCCCATGCCCCTAAATAGTTTTCTTTCAATATTAACTAATTCCCTCTTAAATGTTGTGATTGGCAGCTTGGATAAGCACCCTTTATCAATATATTCCATATTTTAATAACCTTTAATGTTCTCTGCTCCACTGAATGAAGCCCGAGTTTGTCAAGCCGCTTCGCCTAACTTTATGCTCTCATTGCTTTTATCATCCTAATAAATCTATGTTGCGCTTTTCCATGGCTCTACTATCATTTCTATATGTGATTTCCAAAACTGCAAACAGTACTCAAATTGTGGTCTAACCAATGTTACACAGATGCATAATTGTCTCCTTGTTTTTGTATGAAATAGCCCTATACATAAAACCCGTGATACCATTCAACGTTTTTATGGCTTTTTTCCACCTGCAATCCTTCTTTTAAAAATATCTGCATTCCTGGATCTTTCTGTTGCTCCATTCCATTAAGATCATAGTCTCATTCTCAGTTATTTTTCCCAAACTCTACATCTTCACGTCTACATCTACATTAAATATACATTTACCGCCAATCTGCCTAGCACCTGAATCTATCTACGTGCTCCATGCAATCTCCCACTTTTTTCCTCAGAGTTTGCCGTGCCGTGCAATTCGGCATCTGTTGGTAAACTGCTGGCAGTGTTTTGCTGTAAACTCGTGCTGTTGGAAAATGGATTGTGATTAACCAGACAGATTTCATGTAATCCCCTTAACTGTTGACAGAGAGATGAGACTTTTATTCCATTTGGCTGGCCTGCATTCAAATTGAAATCCTAAAAGTACACGGGTGATGTGCTGGCCCATTGCATCACCCAGTCGTCCTATTTGAATATCTGCAATAAGCACTGCTTTGTTGCAGCTGGAAACAAAATTGGAAACAAATATGAATTTCCAGCACAAGCTGAAATGAAGAAGTCTATGATCATATCACTTGAACATTCAGAAACCCAGTGAAGTTTTGGAACCTATAGGTTCTGAGAAGCTGCTTTGCTCAGTTGGAATCCAAGATCTAAGAGACATGAGCTTTCTGCTTCTTCACTGTTCTACTTAGAGGGGAGCTGTTCTCATCGGTTTATCTGCTCCAATCGTTGAATTGCTTCGCACAAAATAGAGTCAAAACTTTTTTTTTCACCTGATGCTTCAGCAGAATGGTTTGCAAGTTGTTATTTACTCACTTCTTTGTGGAATAAAATCAACCAGCACATTTATATTTTGAGAACTGCTATCAGGTGATTTCTTGGGACCCAAGTGTAGACATTTGGTGGATATAGGTAATAACAACAGAAAACGCTGGAAAAACTCAGCAGGCCAGGCAACATCTTCCCCTCACCTCCCCTTTCAACATTCTGAAGGGACCACTCTCTCCGCGACACCCTCATCCACTCCTCAATCACCCCTAACAACCCTTCCCCTTCGCCCGGCACCTTCCCGTGCAAGCGCAGGAGATGCAACACCTGCCCTTTTACCTCCTCCCTTCCCACTGTCCAGGGCCCCAAACACCCCTTCCAGGTGAAACAGCGATTTACTTGTACTTCTTGCAATTTAGTATACTGTATTCGCTGCTCACGATGCGGTCTCCTCTACATTGGGGAGACCAAACGCAGACTGGGTGACTGCTTTGCGGAACACCTCCGTTCAATCCGTAAGGGTGACCCTGAGCTTCTGGTCGCCTGTCACTTTAATTCACCGCTTCACTCCCACTCTGATCTCACTGTCCTCGGCCTATTACATTGTTCCAATGCAGCTCAACGTAAGCTCGAGGAACAGCACCTCATCTTTCGATTAGGCACTTTACAGCCCTCTGGTCTCAACATTGAGTTCAACAATTTCAAACTATAACCCCCGCCCCCATTTTTTATGTTGTATGATTTTGCCATTCCTATTTGCAACATTTTATCTTTCCTGCCTCTTACAAAAGCACAGTATGTTCCATCAATTCCTCTCCCCCCCCCCCCCCCGCCCACCCCTGTCTCTGCACCTGCTTAATATCTGTTATATCTCCAGCTTTTTCCAGTTCTGATGAAGGGTCCCAGACCTGAAACGTTAACTCTGTTTCTCTCTCCACAGATGCTGCCTGGCCTGCTGAGTTTTTCCAGCGTTTTTTGTTGTTATTTCAGATTTCCAGCATCCGCAGTATTTTGCTATTGTGTGGTGGATATAGGTGGTTGGCAAGGTGCTCATTTTTGTTCCCGGAATATTCTATGTTAGAAGATCAAAACCTTGTATGGGGAAAGTAAAACTGGAGGCAGACTCCTTGAAGGAGGTTTGGAAGGCAAGTCAAAAAGCATTTCCTTATTATTGGAGAGGTATCATAATGTTGTTTTGCTGTGATTGAGCAATATAGTTAATATAGCAATTCATGCAGAACAAAGTAAAATCAAAGTGAGATACAAATTCCACAGAAACAGAAATGTCCCAGGTAAAAATATAATTTGTGAGCAATATTTCAGGCAGGAGTTGCGGTTTAATTTTCAGTGCAATTCTCCCGAAATCAGCCAAACCAGCACAAAATTGAGTCTCCGCGACCTGTTACGCTCATTTAAAAAACATCGTGCTAGAAACCAGCACCGTCCACAAAACTGGATCAAATTAATCACCAGGACGAGTTTCCATTAATTGCGCCATTTTCGGGTCTTTGAGGAAGTTGTTAAAATTAAGGTTTTCTTTAAAAAATTAGACACAAGGACACTAATAGGCACGTTTTAAAAGCTTTTAAATATTATTTTTTTAATTTACTAAGAAACTGACTACTGTACACCATTGTAACTAGTAAATGGTTCTGCATAGTTTTTTAAAGCCATTTTCAGTTATTTAAAATCAGGTTACTGGATTAACACTGTGATTAAAAATGCTTATATTTTGTGATGACCCGTTTTCAGCTGTATTAATAAAGCTGCACCAAGTTACCACTCTTAAATGTACGTTCTAAAACGCTGCCCGATTGCGGTGTTTTATGGCAGATTTTACGTTCAGCGATATGGAAATGAGTTTGAGCAGAAACTTGAGCAAAAAAAACTTCTCAAAACAAGCGCAATTTTGCGCCCGGATTGCCGATTGCGCCCAAAGTGGAATCTCTTGGCCGGAAGTGTCAACAAATATTGATGAGAACAGATCAGAATTAAGGAATAAATTAGGTAAATAAGAAAATCCAGAAGATTAACATTTTATAAAGGATTCTATGCTTTCATTACAATCAGCTCAAATCAATTTAATAATAATGAACCACCTGATGTGGTACTGGGTGATACAAAGCAGGAAAGCTCAGGTTTGATCCCTTGTCTGTGCTGAGTTAGCTGATACGAGTCAAGGTGGTGAGAATGGTACATGTATTGTCCTCAGTGCCTCCAGGCTAGAGAGGAGGAGGGAAAAATCAGACAGGGTTCTTACATATTTTTCTATCCAGTAGCCTCTGCTAAGCACTGGGGTGGGAGAGCGGGGCGGCAGAATTAGAGTTGCCCAGTGATGCTCCCACTGTGGAATAACCTTCTGGCATTGTCTGATCGAACACATGAGAATAGCCTCTTTGAACGAGGCACTGGGAGGCCACCAGAACCTATAAAACTACGGGGGTAACTTGCGGAGTTTGCGCCACTGGTGGGGAATCTCACCCACCAACAGTGCACATTAGACAATCATTCACAGTGCACCGCGGGTTTTCAATATGTGCTGCTGGCAGGCAAAGTTCCTGCTGACTGAAAATTAACCCTTGTATTCCAGCATCAATCATATATATAGTACAGAAAAGGTTGATTGATCCATACATCCGTGTGTACTTCCATACTCGTCTCATCCTTGCCTGCACAGCGTCATGCACTCTTATACTGGTGGGGGATCTTGAATTATTATATATCCCTATTCAAACTCAGTTTTATAATGAGAACCTATGGGAATTTTCAGCAGGTCATCTCAGCCTTTCTAAATGTGTTTACATTCTTGTTGCATAAAAGAGATCCCATTCAGTTCCCATCAGATGATGCAAAGTAAACGTAATCTTCTACTTTTTACATGTTTGACTGCCCTGATTCGGGTCATGCGATGGGCAGTATTAATTCACTAGCTTGCTGCACACTCTAAGGTTTTCCTCCTCACACAGAAAAATGCCAGATTTGTACTAAGTATTTACAATGGTGTGTGTGAAATCTTCTGTTTTGTGACCCAACTCAATGCTAATGTCAAGAGACTTTTTGCTCTGAATCACAGACTAAGCAAGTAATTCTGCACCATTTGAACATGGCCAAATACACAACAAATGCAAATTTATGTCTGAAGTACAAAGGGAACATCTGGCTCTTTCTCATTCTCTTCCTCTATTTTCATCTCAATTCCTCCCTCATCTTTTCATTCTTTCTTGTCCTTATTTATTTCTCTCTTTTTTTCTGCACCCTAATCGTCCCACCGTACGACCCTCTTTTTTTTATATCATTGCAGATCTTTCTCACATCTGAGCTGCTTTTGCTGCCATTGGCTGTTAACACGGTTTGAAATACGACATTATTATCTGTTATCAGCTTTTTGATTCCTGCCTCTAATCATTACTACTAGAAACAGTTCGAACCCAAGATAATTAGCACAGAATCCAGCAGCTCCACCAGCCACAGATGCATGTTAAGGAGATCTTCTGCTGTACTGTCGTTTCTGTCAGCGCTGCCTCCTGGGGCTCAGCAGCAGCGAAAAAAAAAAGATTCCTACACAATTTTTTTAGATATCAGTCTCTCCATGGGCCAATTCAACCCACGCACAATCCCACATCAAACAGCTTGTGGATAAGTCAGTCTTCCCCTGGCTAGCTGAAAATTTTAAACTAAGCTGTTTTTGTGTGTGTGTGTGTGTGTGTGTGTGTGTGTATGTGTGTGTGTCTCTCTCTCTGTTTTCTCTCTACCTTCGAACAAGCCTGTTGGCTAGAATTTACAATTCCCTGCTGGTGCTACGCTTGTGATGATTATTTTTTTTAACATCCGTTCTGTTCTGTCTGTAGTAAATATGGCTAGGTTTATAACGCTGGTTATATTTATTCCGCTTTGCAACAATTCCAAAAGATAAAAAAAAAACAAGGAAATATTATTTCCAGCTGACACACCAGCCCCTCTCTGTGACAATCGTTCACCTCTGAACTTTTCACTATGATAATATGAAAAAAATTACAGATAGACAATGCACAGTCTACCAACTATAAACTTACTATTTGTACAAATTGCAACCGCTTATTAACAGAGACAATTCTTTGGCAAATATACAAATCTGGTAACAATTTACTTGTGTAGGGAACTTGTGTCAAAGCCCAAATTTGTTTCTGATATACTAAGTGCATTTATAAATATATACATATATATCTATTTTCTTTATGTGACTCCAAATGGATCGTTATATATAAAATGGTTATAAACAATTTTTTTCGTCCATTCTAAACTTTTAGATATCACAAGATTTCCACTATAAACAATTACACACTATGCAAGAAGAATAAGATGGCAGGGGGGGAGGTTCCAAAGGGAACATTTTCCACTGAGGTTTCAGCTTCTAGTAAATGCAGAGTTGTGCATTAACAGTTCCCTTTGTGCTAAGTGTTTAAAAGCTGCCTTAATGCACAGCAGGCAAAGGCAATTAAGCCATGTTCAGCAACATCAGAAAATGTGCAGTTATTTGTAATGAAAAGCCTGCATGAAAGAATACAAATGCTTCAGTTCTGTAACCTTACAAAATGTTAAGTGATACAACTGATGTACGGTATAGAAGAAAAACTTAGCAGCATGTAATTCAATACTGCAAACGTTGCCTTTCTTGTGCTTTTCACATTGCATTTAAAGGTAAATTATTTCCCACGTTAATGAAATTAGCACACATACAAGGATGAAAACAGCAGAACAGTTAAATTTACCAGTTTAGTACTCACGCTAACATGTAACTTTACCCTTGTATTGAATGAACTATTTTTGGAGACCACATACGTCTGTCCTCTTTCTCTGGCATGAATTTTAGTTAATTTTCACCATCTCTCTTGCGGTGCAGAGAAAATATAGAGTTGTGCATCTAGGTGAACTGATAAAAGTAAAAGCCATAAATTTCCACTCTTGCACTGATCCTGTTAAGGAGTATTTGACCTCAGCTTGACTGTCTCATCATCCTTCCTTTAGCCCCTGTGGCTGCTAGTGCCAGCTCTCGGAGACAGAGCAGGAGCCAGATTGGATCTGTGTGTCCTCTGACACTTACAAGCTTTACAAACCACCCCTAACAGTCTGAGAAAGAAAAGAAAATGAGTGGCAGAGTCCAAGCCCATAATCACTCACATCATTGAATTCTCTCTGTCTCTGTCCTTCTTCATCCACTTCTGCATTCCATCAGTAAAAGTCTCAGATTCCCATTACTATATCTCTTCTGTCTCCCAAATAGCCTGCAAGATACCTATTCCGAAATCCTATAGGATTTTCATAGTGCTTATAACAAAGTGCTAATAATAAAAGTTAAATCCTAAAAGAATGCTATTGTGCTTTGGATTTAATCCTAGAAAATAATTTCAAATCCTGAAAGGGTTTTTTGGGAAAGCATTCTTCTTCCCATGCAATATTTTTAATCTACTGTCCATCTCTTTACAATGTATTTCTCTCCAGTCTTCATGATTCTCAATCCCTCTATCTCTCTTGCCTCTTTTTGTCTTCACACTTAGCCCCTTTGCCACATTCAAAAGACAATGAAATGCTGTACTTACAGAACTGTACAGATCAGAGTTAAAGTGCTGGTTGGGTTGCTAACATCCCGAGGCAGAGACAATCAGAGTTTCCTTCAGCAGCACAGAGCTCGATCAGTCAGCATCTCCCCTCAGCAACCATCGCAAGCACTGACAGCTCCGACTGATGCTCACAGACACACAAACTGACAGGTGCTGTCTGACGACGACTTGAGGTGACTGCCTAATTAACTTGACCCTTCCAGGCGATAAATTAGTGTTGTCAAGACACAAGCATGACTCAAACGGGCTTCTGCCTCATTTCATTTATTCTTATTGTACAGCTGAAAATATTAACAGAAAATAATTGTTGTTCCTTCGGTCAGCTGGGTTTTATGAATGTACTTTAGCTTTACATTACTCCTGTTACTTTTGTGATGCTTTTGAAAAGTCTAGGATTTTATTCAGTAAATGAAAATATAGCTTCGCAAATATTGCACTGGTTCCTGATTTAAGATGAAATCTTTTAGTGATGGTGCACTGGTTACATTTGGCAAACAACAACTATTTAAATTCTGTAAGAGACCAATGAGCAGCAACTGATTTTATAGGGGAGGCAAAACTTGGTCTAGTGGGTCAGGTCCTTTTGCAAAATTCATGAAAGAAAACCCAAAATACTGAGCAGTGATTATGTGCATTGAAGCTTATTGATTCCTACACCCAGGGACAATGATCATTGGCAAACAGTGAACAAATCAAACTATTCTTGCTGTACAGCTAATTAATGTGACACTTATGATGCTTAAGATGACTGGGATCTCAAGCTTAACTCTCATGAATGTCTAATACTTGAATCCGAGTGTGAAGTTGGAATTATTGGGACTACTGATGGTAGTGGTGTCAGGGGGGGAAAGGAACAATGCATTTCAGTGCAGCTATTAAACCAATGTCACTCAATATGCCTGATGTTCAGGACAGTAAGCAATGGACTTTAACCCTTGATGGGGACATTTGTGTTCCTTTCTACTCAAATCTCCTTACTGTGTCAATTATGGCTTTTTTGCAAGATTTTTCAATTAACTGTTAATGGGAGAAATCCCAGCCCAATGATTATTAGGAGAAAAATCTCAGGTCTGAGAAGCACTTGCTACTTTGAGCTATAAAGTTAGGGATCTCAGCTCAGGGAAACAATAACATATGGTACTTTATGGGAAGAAACAGCTCTGATGACCACTGACCTATGAGCAGAAGAATCTGCTTTAGGAAACAATGACACAAAGTGACAAAGGCTCTCAAAAAACCCCAGATATGCTAAACAGTAAAGAATTTGAGCTCTGGAAAACACTGGCACACTAAACTATGAGGAAAATCATTCAGAATCTGGAGAAACATTGGTAATGTCCAAATACATTTCATGACATTATTTCAGAAAAATACTTCACTGGCTGTGAAGCGCTTTGGAATGCCCTGAGATCATGAAAGGCGCAATATACATGCCAGTTCTTTCTTCTTTCTTTCTATAAGAAAGCATGGAAGGAGAAAAGGAGTTGACCCATCAAACATGTTAGTTCCACAAACCACCTGCAATCAACTTTATCATAGGCTTTACCCAACCCAGTGAAATGGTCCTGTAAAATGTTTTCCTGGCCTGTCCAAAAAAGTAAAATCATAAGATCATAAGATAATTACAGTGAAAAAGACCATTCAGCCTGCATTAGTTCGTCCATCCAGACACACCCCACAGTCCCCCCGCAACACCTTGCAGCTTTCACTGTTTCTTAAATCCAGTGCAAAGTCCCATCTATGCATGAAGAAGAACTTCCTGAAAACAGCCTAAAGTTACCTTTCACTCGTTTGGACCTGTGTCTCCTTGTCCCACTTTCACAATTTAATTTAAAGCAACACTCCAGACAATTTGCAATCTGATGTAACTCTTTGAAATCGCCTCTTGGATGCCTCGTTTCCAGGCTGAAAAACTAGAGTCTCTTCGCTCTTTCCTCATCACTCACCGACACCGGGGATCAGCCTCCTGCTTCTTCCCTGCAATACCTGCACTGCTTGAATGTCTCCATTGTATCTTGGTGACCAGAACTGGATGCAGTATTCAAGGTGTGATCTAACCAGGGCGCTGTACAGTTTGATCACGACTTCCTATGACTTATTTTCAACTGTTTTGGCTCTGTAGTTTAACATCCTATTGGTTTTGTTGATCGTTGCTCTGCATTGCTTGGACATTTTAATTGTCGGGTCTACTAACAGCCTTAGGGCTCTTTCCACTTCAACATTAGTTATTTTAACATCACTCACAGAGTACACCTGTTGCTTATTTTTCCATCCTATGTGCAGTACCTTGCACTTGTCTGCATTAAACTTTAACTGTCTTTGATAAGCCCACATATTTATTTTGTCCAACTCGCTCTGTAATTTCTGAGCTGCTTCCTCAGATTCCACTGCCCCTCCCAATTTGGCAGAATTAGTAAGTTTGACCACTTTACATTGAGTGTCTGAATCCAGGTAATTGTGCAAATGGAAACAGCAGTGGTCCCAACCTTGAGCATGAAGCACCCCATTCAGTACTTTCCTCACCGCCTCCTCCCCTCCTCCCACCCTGACATAACTCCTCCAATGAGGATTTGCTGCTTTCTACCTGCAGCCATTTTCTTATCTATTCCCATGGTTTAACCTGAAACTTTACAGCTTTGAATTTGGATACTAGCCTTTCACGTGGAACTTTATCGAATGCCTTTTGGAAATCTAGATACAAAATGTCATAGGGATTTCCACAATTTACAGGAATTTTGATTGGATGTCTTAGTGATCTACTTGTGAACCTTTCTGCCTCATGATGTTGGAATGGTACAGTGGGAAACAGCAGAAGGATTTTTTTTTCTCAAAACTAGTGGAAATCCATTTATGTAGCCTCCATAATCCACAATCTGGATGATTCCCCCTGTAGTTTTTAGTACTGAAACCTGTCTATAAAATAATTTTCAGTGGGGAAGCCAATATTAAAATTATGTTTTTTATTCAGTGCTGCTCATTAATTGCAATATATTAAGTAGCATTCAGAGGTGTCACCTTTGAATTGATTTGGGAGGGAGCATTTCCCAAGTGCTTATTTGTGTCATGACCCTTTATTCTTCTGTCTGTTACATAACATTATTATTATTATTTTCCACTTAACCAATATACACAGACTTGAGGTTCATCTGTGGCTCAACTAATAAAATTAACCTCTGGGTTAAAAATTGTAAAGACAAGTATCATACAAGTATCTTCTTTATGCTCTGCATCCAATCATTATGCTGATGGTAATCCATTCACATCAGCAACATGATCAGAAAATCTCGGCCATATTGATGAATATTTTTACTGGGATAGTAAACTCCAGGGCTAAATGCTCTATTTCCCCCTGGATATTTGTTTTGAAGTCTATTCTGATTTCAATGTTTTTTGTACCATGTTCCCGCTCAATGTCCAAACAGACCTTGCTTCCAATGATCTGGAAGAAATCTATTTTCTATTCTCTATTCTCACAAAGATGTTTACCTGAGGGGAACAATTATCCCACTTGCAGTAAACTGTTTACTTATCTTAACGTAGTCTCAGATCATGCTGCCAAATTCTCTTCAAAATGGTGGACAATATGACCCAGACCAGAAGTTGACAGGAACGACTATATATATATATATTTACACATAAATAGTAGTATGAAGCACAATCATTTGAATATACTAAAGGTGATTATATATAAAACTATTAAGACTAATTTTGTGTGCTGGGGGTTTTCGGGCAGTGGGCAGGGAGATTGAGCCGCATGCCCGATGTCACTCGTCTGAAGCCCACACCGTTTTGATAGTTGGGTCTCATTTAAATTTCATTGGTGGGCTGCCTGCCCATTTCCAGTGGTAACAGACAGCCCGCCCAATTGGAGGGCAGGATTTCCAGCAGGCCCGCTGCACATTTAGAGAGTGAATGCACTTCTTAAAGTTAGCTGTCATTCTACTCAGCTGAATTCAGGGCTACCACTGGGAGATCTCTGCATTTCCAAATGTCTCAGAGAAGAGCACTTTGCTTTGCTGATACAGGGGGTGCAAGTGCTAGTGGAGTAGGTGAGAACACACGGGCAGGTCCTGTTCATCTCAAGCGGCGGGAAGGTGCCCAAACTGACGCTGCAGTAGACTTGGAGAGAAGTGGCAGACAATGTCAATGCCCACTCATATGCCCCAAGATGTGGGTTCAGTTTTTTTTTTCAGTGATAGAAACGTTTCAACGACCTGAACCAGACAGCAAGGGTGAGCATAAGGTCTTCCTATCGGTATTTCTCTGCATTATACTTGGCCACTGCGTTACCCCACCCTCAGCACACTAAACACTTCCCTGCTTTTACCTGGTAACAATTGCTAAGCATGTCGCTCCTCTGCTAACTGCTTTCACATTTCACAGCGGAGCCTCTTTCTTGCACATGACCACCTCCTCATCCTGCTCACAACTTGCTGCTTCTCCCTCTCAGCAAGCGCAACATATAAAGCTGACATCTGCATAATCGTTTGCAACCACTTGTCATTAGCTCTATCCCTCTCTTTCTGCAGGTGAAGCCAACTCGCAATAACCAGGGGAGGACCAGAACCGGGGGGTGAGGGCCAGCACCCATCCAAGCTCTCGGCAGTAGTTGGTAGAGTAAGGGGAAGGAGAGGACCAGCTGAAGTGTTGGGCAATCAACTTCTGGTGAATAGCACTGACGACAGGCTGGTGCTGTCACCCTCCCGCTTCAGCTGCTCGCTGTTGTCTGGGTCTTCATCATCAGATTGGGGAAGGTGTTCTTGCTGTGCTGGCTCCAGTAGCAGTCCACATTGGACAGCGAAGCTGTGTGTGAAATGCAACACACAAACACAATGCAGGAGTCTCTCTGTAAGTTGTATTTCCGAGAGCCCCCCAAACCCAGGCAGTAAAAGCATTGTTTCAGCAGCACAAGTGTGTGCTCTATGATATCTCTAGTGGTCCCATGGTTTGGGTTATATCTCCATTCTGCAGGCGAGTGTGGGTTACATACAGGTGTCATGAGCTGTGTGTGCAGAGGGTGGTCCTTGTCCCCTAGCAGCTAGCTTCTGACATGCTGAGTCAAGTCAAATAATGGGGGGATGGTGGACTACGTTGTGACTTCTGCCAGGAAAACGGGCACGTACCTGCATGATTCGGTGGCGGTGATCACTCACAGGCTGATCGTTGATAGAGTGGTCATTTTTCCTACTCATTGGGCAGGATTTTCATTGGGCCGTGGAGTCGGGATTGGAGGCATGGGGGGGTGGGGGGGTTAAAATCCTGAAATCAGGGGTCCCGACCCCATCCCGCACCCAAACCCGACCATGCCAGTTCCAAAGGAGACGGGTACCTGCCCCACACTGGGACCCACCTACCCGAGGCGGGAAGGGATTAGTGCCAATTAACTGCCTGTTAACAGGCACTTTTTAGCCTAATCCCTATTTTTAAGGTTGAAGTGTGGGATTCCCAATGGCTCCAAACCACGCCAAGTTAGAGGAGGCAGGCCGTCGGGTTGAAGGACTTGGAGGGGTTGAGATGTCGGTGTTCAGGTGGGTGATGTGTGCATGAGTGCAAAGGTAAGTGTGTTTGGTGTGTCTAAAGTGATTAAATAAGTTTTACATACCTTTTCTTACCTTTTCAGCCTTCCTTCCTTTAGGTCTCAGGAGTCCCTCATCCTACCGGCACAGAAAGCAGAATGGCTGCGAACTGTCAAAAGTGACAGCCTGCAGTTTTCTGTGTGGGAGAGATTTCTAACTGAGTCTGTGGAGAAAGACTCATGTTAGAAGTAAGACTGTCAGTGTTTGACAGCTTCAAACAGCTCTGAAACACTGATATTTCATCTGTCAAAACCTCTTGAAAGATGAAATTTCAGTCTGTGACGTCACCTGTTGCCGGATGGCCCTTAATTGGCCTGCTGAGCCCGCTGGGCGGGCTCAACAAGGTCAATCAAGTTAAAATCGCGTGGATTGGTCGCATCTCGATGGAGGCGGGATTACAACCCCGAAGGTTGTAGTCCCGTCTCCCACCCGACTCCTGAATGAAAATTCTGCCCATTAAGTTTGCTGGCTGATTGGGAGGAGCCCTGATGGCTGCATGTGTGCAGTCAATGACAACCTGCACTTGTGGGAAGCCTGCTTTTGCAACAAAGTCACAGCCCTTTCCTACTGACTACTGAGGTCCATAGGGAATGAAATGTACTGTTGGGCCTGGCAAAGAGAGCATCGGTGACCTGTTTGATGCAGGCATGGACAGAAGACCGACTTATATGACTGATGTCACTTGCTGCAGTCTAAAATGAGCCCAAAAACAAAAGAGTTAAGGGCCATAGTTAAAGCTATTGTATGGCCAGCTGGGAGAGTAGATTGCAGGTGTTGTGGTAAGAGGCTGGCGAGGTCCATGAAAGCCTCTCTGGAGAAGCACTGCTTCTGACAGAATCACAGGTAATTCACTCTGGACCGATAGATCTTAGGGGCTTGGTAAGGACGCCCTGTGAGTGGTCTTCCTCATGTGGTCCACCTACATAGGTTCCCGGGCTGGCAATGCCTCGATTTTAAAATTCTTATCCTTGCTTCCAAATCCCTCCATGGCCTCACCCCTCCCTATCTCTCTAACCTCCACCAACCCTCCAAGATGTCTGTGCTCCTCTAATTCTGGCCTCTTACACATCCCCGATTTTCATTGCTCCACTATTGGCAGCCGTGCCTTCAGCTGCCAAGGCCCTAAGCTCTGGAACTCCCTCCCTAATCCTCTCCGCCTCTCTAGCTTTCTCTCCTCCTTTAAGACACTCCTTAGAACCTACCTCTTTGACCAAGCTTTTGGTCATCTGCCCTAATATCCCCTTATGTGGCTCAGTGTCAAATTTTGTCTGATAACGCTCCAGTGAAGCATCTTGGGACATTTTACTACATTAAAGGTGCTACATAAATGCAAGTTGTTGTTGTGTCCCGAGAGGCCAAAATTCAGCTCCTTCAGGTTCCCCACCCTGCTGCCGCTGCTCCTTCTGTTGGTTCCATTGCTCCTCCTGCTACAGCCACATTAGAGTTCCCAGGATGACTCCCATCTCGAGTCCTGTGCTTCTTTAGTGTATAGAAGCAGAATAATAGTGAAATACAGAAAATCCGTTTTACACACCTTAACGGGGTTCCCACCTGTTTCAGGCGGGTGCTTGGGCCGCCCTGCAAAACCCCATGCAAATTGGCAGCGTGTGGGATTGGAGCGGGAAGGGGGCAGTAAGTGCAGTACTTTGATTTTAGGGCTGCTACTGCCCTGTTTTTGCCAGGCAGATCAACTTAAAATAGGCTCTAATGGTTCAATTACCCTTTATAAAACTGAATTCATGAGTCTGTTACCTAATGAATAATATTGCAGTCTCTTTTCATCATCAAGTGCACAAATCTATGTTTATGCTCAGGCAGAGAACTCCCATTCTGTTCAAACAACCGCACGCTGTTTCAAACACCCTTCTTTTAACTCCTTAGTTTTCAAAATATTCTGTTAATTCCTCGATCTAGAGATTTCCCGGACTGTCTCAACAAAATTTCCTGCATATATTCAATTACCAATAGAAACAGATGTCACAAATACAACGATGAATATTCACAAAGATGTGAACACTTCTCAAATATTCAATTCTTCTCAATGGAATAAAGCAATTCTTCTCAATTAAAGGAACAAGCCACTTTTCAAAGAAGCAATGCCGCTAATTAAATCAAGCACGCAAACCAATTTGATTTTTTCATCAAAGACACAATCTGATCTTTATGTAAAGGAAGCAAAACAACTCAGATTTGGTTGCGCAGTCTGCAAAATTTGTATATTCACAAAATCTCAGCTAAACATTAACACTAATTAAAACATTGCAGATTCTTTAAATAAACTGAGAGATGGTTGCCTTAGACTGCTCATTTGTTGAGCTGTTAGACATTGCATGTAAAGTATTTGATTGAGATTTAGTTGTGTTAGAGATAGAGAGACGTTGGTGTACCCAAATACAAACATGCAAACAAGTATCAATGCCAATAATAATGATGCTGTTAGGAGAATCTAGATCAGGCATTAGTCTCCTTTAAGTACGCCTACAGTCACTTGTACTCCATGACACTTTTTCATGTTGTCTTGTTCATAGTTCTGAATTTGGTTGTAATCGTTCAGCAATAAGAATCTACCTATGTTCTGCTAGGTTAAGGATCATGAAGGGTGGGAATTTCCACCATGTGCATGACTGAGCACATTCCCTGATGCTGGTGTTCAGTAGCTCTCTTGACAAAGATAGATTACTGCCCAACATTGTGCCTTTCAGTTTTCCGTGCACTGTAAAACCCAACAAACAAATTGTAAAATTCCAACAAGAGCAAGGTTCACCAGAATATCATTTCATTCAAGACATGTCAATACAGTGGAAATCTGTGTTTTATATGCTGGAGTGATTCCTGGAGTACAAAAGGCCTCAGCTTCTAGTGTTCTTAGATCAGAAGATAGCAGGCCCAATGACGATGATGAATTGATTTGAGGATGCAGGTAGTGGTTAAAGTGCTGAGGCCATTTGAACAGGTAAACTGGGAGCATAGCATGAGCCAGCTGCCCTCAACCAAATTGTTTTGAGGACCAGCATACTCTGGCACATGGTGATGGAACTGCAGAAAAAGCGGATGCCTTCAGTATTTGTTGCTGTAAGCTGTCAGATACAATACCCCATTTTGACTGCATCTTTAATGTATAAAAATTCATATTGGCAGAAATCTAGACTCACAATTCAAGGCTTTCACGAGAGACGGGAAAAATTGAGTCATGCCCCCACAAGTAACTTAGCTACTTTTAGCGCCCCAAAAATGTTAGCACTCCCGCACCCGAAATTCACCGGTAGTGTCCAAAGAGGAAGGCGGTGCGCCACTGGAAGCGCCCCGCCTCCCTCTTGGGGCGCTGCGAGTGAATATCGCGGTGCTACGTGCCGCAGCGCCACGCACTGCGTGCATCGCGCTGTGGTACTGCAGGCATTCCTCCCCTTATTAAAGGGGAGGGGCCTAGCGCAGCTCGACCCGGGGCCCAGCTGGGCCACCAGGGATCGGAGTGCCGGCAAAAGAGCCCAGCACTGAAGAGAAGTACTGGGCTCACGGAACGCAGCCGGCGCTCCGTGGGGGAGCTGCACAGAAGGCCGGGGACGACAAAGCAGGCAGGTGCTGGCAGGCGGCCAGCAACAAAAATGGCCGCCCGGCACCTTCCCTTTAATTTGCGCCACCTCAGCCGCAGGTAAGCCCCCCTGACCCTGTCGGACATAGTGTCTGGCGGTAAGTCAGGGGGCGCTACCACAGATCGTAAGCGGGGTGCTGCGCACGGTGATGATGTCATCGCTGGCAGCGCAGCGCCACAGGGCACTAACGGTTACCGCCGCCACTAACCTCCCGCTGAATTTCATGGGAGGTGTTAGCGGCGGCGCGCCCAGGCGCTAGTTGTTGCTTTGCGCCCCGTTATAGGGCGCTGACGTGAGGCGCAAATCAACCGAATCTTTCCCAACTTGAAGAAGGGATTCTACGCTTCTACCTCCTGACCAGTCAAATGATACCTCAAAAGGAGACAAACTTTGCGTAAAGGGGGGAGGAATTTCAAATTAAATTATTATCAGTGGTGATTCTAGCTCAGCTGCTGACACTGACAGGATCTGAATATAACTAAATGTCACTGTAAGCACAGTGACAATCACCTCTTTCATCATTGCAGCAGAGAATATGATAGTCTGTTACTTACTGGAGCACTAAGAAAATTTCTACGGTTAATCTGTTGACATATTGAAAGGTGAAGAGCATGGTATGGCAGTTGAATATCTAGTATGCTCGCCCACTAATGTTTCTTTAGCATTTTAATACTGCAAACAACATATTCTCAATTGATAGATCCAGGTTACAGCCTGAGAGTGTCCAAGATCACTGGTTACAGAATTAATGCAATTACATAGCTCATATATATCTAGATCTCATGTGATTACTGCTGTTTCACTACTGTTACAAACCTGGATCTTGAATGGCATTACCGTAATGACATAATTCCCAATGTAACTCAATCTCACATGATATTACTGTAATTATATGATCCATCCAAGGCTGGATCTCACATGTTGTTACTGTAATTACACCATTCCCAATATAACTCAGTCTCTCATGGTATTACTGTAATTACATGATCTACACAAACCTGGATCTCACATGATATTAGTGCAATAATTGCATCATCTTCAGATACCTGAATTTCACCTGGATCTACTATAATTACATTGTCTACATTAACCTGGTTCTCAACTTGGGCTACTTTAATAACATTTACATGTAACTTTGCTTTAACTAAGATTACTGTTGTTACATCATCTAATTAAACCCAAATCTCACAAGAGATTAGTACTTGTAGCACTCATTTGTTGCGTATATATGCAATAACTAAAGGCCTCTTATTTGATTAAATGGGAATGATAATGTTGAGACAAGTTTTTTAATCAATGCTTGGGAGTTGTTGATTGCCAAGGATTCGATGGCCATATTAAATTATTGCCGAAATATCTATCATAAGGACAAACTGCCATATTAGATTAAAAAAAAATAATGTGTTAGGTTTGTATTCCTAGCATGTGCAATGATGGTATTTTACCTTGTAGTACTGTGTTTTGTCAGTGGGTGTCACAAAATGGAACTGCAGGAGATATCATAAATTTTTGTGAGGTAATGCCTTAAAAATGTAACCAATGTTTCGGTATATTCTTATCCTCAAAATGTTGAACTGCCTAGTTTGAAAATGTCCTTATTGTTTATTCAGAATATTTGCTTTCAGTTGTAACTGGTCTGTGATTACACACAAAACAATGGATGTCAGGGATTAATTACAGACATTTAGGTAACCTTAACTGATATTTTGGCTAATATCTGCATGGGTTATGAAGGTCTTTCTTGCAGATGAATTAACCCGAGTATTCAGGCTCCTCACACTTCTCCGCAGTTTTTTCAGATACAATTACAGATATAATTATGTACTTTTTTTTAACTCGGAGTTCAAAAGGAGCTTTGAAAAATGTGTTCTGGGTGCCTCGGGCATTCTAGACAGTGCACTACAGTACTGGCTGAAATGGTCTGCCAGATTTTTCACCAAATAATATTTTAAATACATTTTTTGGAGCTGGAGGAATTGATGAGCGCTGGAGAAAACCATACAGCAAACCATACCGCTAATTATGTGGATGCTGAACACAGGGCAATTAAACCTCCCATCAAGCCAGGAAAGTCAGTGCTGAACTAATTAAATGTTTATTTTCTTGAATAGCAGGAAGAATAATTAATGAGCATGTCAGTCCTAATCAAAAAGTAAAAGAGTAAAATAGGCATGAAAGTCACATTTTTTTCTGGGTATAAAACACATTTACATATCTAAGCAACTTTAATATCAACCAATTCTAATTTTTGTCAAATGACTACTTCCTGTTTTCAACCTTGGTGGTGCCCTGCACTGTGGGCCTTGGTCCTTTACCTATGTCTATCCATAAAAAAAATACAAATCACAGCAGCAACTGCCCTCCCACCCTTAGCTCACGGTTCTGTCTTCACTTACTTGTTTGTACATTTGTCTGAGAAGATTCTGAAAAGTTGAAATGCTTCTGATGAATCTCAAAGGCCCCCTTGAGGAAAGGATAAATGAGAGGAGAACAACTACTAGATATTCCAGTGTCTCCCTCGGCCTTCGTTTTCGACTGGCTGGAAAACTTACTCAGTCATGACATTGAATTTATTAGGAAGAACATCAGCTCCTCCTCTTCACTTTTGCTCTCTCCCTCCTTTTTTCTTCACCTACAATCCATGAGGAAGCTGCCTATATTCACCCTCTCACTCAAATCAGTGACCAACAGTTCTACAGCTCCTCGTTTGCAAGAAACTCAAAAGGAGATCTGATTTGTATTTTTATTTTTGTGGACCTTCTTTTGTAATAATACAAAACTACTACAACTGTCATGTTAGCTGATGCATAAGTGGGAAACATAAGTGGTTCTGATGTACATGCTGGAAGAAAAGAAATACGAGAGCAACAGGTCTTCCTCAGTAAGAACTGGGGGGGACATTGCAAGTTCCCTGGATGCGAAGGAACAACGCTGGAAAATCCTTCATTGGAAAAATTCAACAAGTTTTGTGCATGATAACTGCAATCTCATGAAAAAATAACAACAGAACACTTTTTGAAAATTGAGCCAGCTGCCTTTAATGCAGGCCAGTCTATTCTTTATCTGTGCCATTCTATAAAGGTTATTATCCAATTCAGAGATAAATCAGTAAAGCTGTGAACATGGCACATCACAGAATCATCAGTATAACATTGTCAAATGTAATTCAAGTATCTCTCAATGCCAGATCAAGGGGCAATGAAGAGAGCTTTTGCATCAAGACAACATGCCAGAGAGGGAAGTAAAACATTGCAACCACTGAGATCTAAGATGGCAGTTTTACATCAAGTATTCAGCGATACAATCTGCCCAAAAGCAAAACACTGTTTAAGAAAACTTGGAGCTGTCTGAATTGTTTATTTAAAAGCAAAACCAGACAATTAAAGTCTCAGAGAGCTGTTGAAGAAAAAAAAATTCACATCTCTGTGGGGGACTTAGCAGCCATTCGTGTGCCGTAAACTTCACTCAAATTTATATCTTGTTAAGTTTATAATCTAGTTTAATTAATACAATATGAAATCAAACCATTTGTTGTTCATTCCCATGCCATGATACAATAAAATGTGGTTATCACTACTGATTTGGGCAGCCTTCCATCTGATTGGTCATTGCATGCAAATTTCTGGGTTTATATGTGCCCCATTAATGATACAGTCAAACAGAACTGATTTTATTCACAGAAAAACAATAACACAATACTAAAGCAACAAATAAATAGTAAAATGTGTCTAAAGTACAGAAAAGTCTGTAACTTTGGTGTTTATTTTTTTCCTCCCGTGACATGAATGATAGGTCTCCAAAGGAGCCTAGTTTCATTGCAATTGTAATATTCTATTTATCAAATTCATAGAGGACTGACAACCCTCCCTCCCTCCCTTATACAAAGATCAGACACTTCTACATTGGCATCAGCCTTCATCTCGAATCCTTCTGAACACAGTGTTATTTTGTGCATTCCAGTAACTCAACCAGGCTTCTGTTGATGTGAAATCAAGCTTTTCTATTGCTTTCAGTAGAAGTAGTGGGTCACTCAGCATCACACTACGTGATAGGGCATGCATTGTCCAGCATAAGGGTGCACCTCTAATGGGAATTTTCATGAGCTGTGAAATTCCTTCCTACTTTCACGAATTGATCTTTACCATTGGAATCATTACATTACATAAGATTACACAGGATATACGGCACAGAAACAGGCCATTCGGCCCAGCCAGTCCATGCTGGCATTTATGCTCCACTCGAGCCTCCTCCTGTCTTTCCTCATCTAAATCTATCAGCATAACCCTCTATTCCCTTCTCCCTCATATGCTTGTCTAGCCTCCCCTTAAATGCATCTATACTATTCGCCTCAAGCACTCCCTGTGGTAGCGAGTTCCACATTCTCACCACTCTTTGGGTAAAGAAGTTTCTTCTGAATTCCCTATTTGATTTCTTGGTGCCTATTTTATATTGATGGCCTCTAGTTATGCTCTTTCCCACAAGTGGAAACATTCTCTCTGTATCCACTCTATCAAAACCTTTCATAATTTTATAGACCTCTGTTAGGTCACCCTCAGCCTTCTTTTTTCAAGAGATAAGAGACCCAGCCTGTTCATCCTTTCCTGATATGTATACCCTTGTGGCAGAGACCACATAGGGACAGTAACACAATTCACTATGTATAGCCAATGTTGTTATCGCTCCACGTTATCCCCAGGGTCTGATAATCTACATCCTAGGGTACTTAAGGAAGTGGCCCTGGAGATAGTAGATGCATTGCTGGTCATCTTCCAGAACTCGATAGACTCTGGAACAGTACCCATGGATTGGAGGGTAGTTAATGTTACCCCACTATTCAAAAAAGGTGGTAGAGAAAAAGCGGGGAATTATAGACCGGTAAGCCTGACATCGGTAGTGGGGAAAATGCTAGAGTCCATTATAAAAGATGTAATAGCAGAGCACTTGGAAAGCAGTGACAGGATCGGACAAAGTCAACATGGATTTACAAAAGGTAAATCGTGCTTTACTAAGCTACTGGAAGTTTTTGAGGATGTAACTGGTAAAATAGAGAAGGGAGAACCAGTGGATGTGGTGTATTTGGACTTTCAGAAGGCTTTCGATAAGGTCCCGCATAAGAGATTAGCTTGTAAAATTAAGGCACATGGGATTGGGGGCAAGGTATTGACTTGGATAGAGAACTGGTTGGCAGATAGATAGCAAAGAGTTGGAATAAATGGGTCATTTTCCGAGTGGCAGGCAGTGACTAGTGGGGTACCGCAAGGATTGGTCCTAGGACCCCAGCTGTTCACAATATATATTAATGATCTGGACAAGGGAATTGGATGTAGTATCTCCAAATTTGCAGATGACACAAAGCTGGGTGGGAGGGTATGCTGTGAGGCGGATGTTGTGAAACTCCAGTACTATTTGGACAGGTTGGGTGATTGGGCAGAAACATGGCAAATGCACTATAATGTGGATAAATGTGAGGTTATCCACTTTGGTGGCAAAAACAGGAAGGCAGATTGTTATTTGAATGGCAATAGATTGGGAGAAGGGGAAGTGCAAAGAGACCTGGGTGTTCTTGTGCACCAGTCGCTGACGATAAGCATGCAGGTGCAGCAGGCGGTTAAGAAGGCAAATGGTATGTTGGCCTTCATAGCAAGAGGGTTCGAGTACAGGAACAAGGATGTCTTGCTGCAGTTGTACAGGGCCTTGGTGAGACCGCACCTTGAGTATTGTGTGCAGTTTTGGTCGCCTTATCTGAGGAAGGACGTTCTTGCCATGGAAGGGGGGCACGGTGGCATAGTGGTTAGCACTGTTGCCGCACAACGCCAGGGACCCGGGTTCAAATCTGGCCTCGGGCGACTGTCTGTGTGGAGTTTGCACATTCTCCCTGTGTCTGCGTGGGTTTCCTCCGGGTGCTCCGGTTTCCTCCCACAGTCCAAAGATGTGCAGGTTAGGTTGATTTGGCTATGATAAATTGACCCTTAGTGTTAGGGGATTAAATACGTGGGGTTACGGGGATAGGGTGGGATATGTGTCGGTGCAGGCTCGATGGGCCAAAATGGCCTCTATCTGCACTGTGGGGATTCTGTGAGTGCAGCGAAGATTCACCAGGCTAATACCTGGGATGGCAGGAATGACGTACGAGGAGAGATTGGGTCGATTGGGCTTGTACTCACTGGAGTTTAGAAGATTGAGAGGGGATCTCATCGAAACCTATAAAATTCTGTCAGGCCTGGACAGACTAGATGCAGGAAGGATGTTCCCGATGGCCGGGGAGTCCAGAACTAGGGGTCATAGTCTAAGGATAAGGGGTAAGCCATTTAGGACTGAGATGAGGAGGAATTTCTTCACCCAGAGAGTGGTGAACCTGTGGAATTCTCTACCACAGAAGGCAGTGGAGGCCAATTCATTAAATATATTCAAGAAGGAGTTGGATATATTTCTTAAGGCTAAAGGGATCAAGGGATATGGGGAGAAGGCAGGAACGGGGTACTGAATTTGGATGATCAGCCATGATCTCATTGAATGGCTGAGCAGGCTCGAGGGGCCGAATGGCCTACTCCTGCTCCTATCTTCTATGTTTCTATGTACGGAACTTGGTTGGGTTGTCGGGGCAGGGTCCCTTTAAGAGTCGTCGATTGTGTGATGACGTCATAGCCCTGCGACGAGGCAGAGTCTCTCAGTCCATGCGGAGAGTTAATAAAGCTAACACACGTTTTTCTTTGCTGCTATGAAAGTCTCACAGTCTGTTTATTTCCAGCGACTCCTACACCCTCGCATTTCTGGTATCATCCTTGTAAATCTTCTCTGCACCATCTCCAGTGCCTCTATATACTTTTTATAATATGGTGACCAGAATTGTACGCAGTACTCCCAAGTGTGGTCGAACTAAGGTTCGATACAGGTTTAGCATAACTTCCCTACTTTTCAATTCTATCCCTCTAGAAATACACCCTAGTGCTTGGTTTGATTTTTTATGGCCTTGCTAACCTGTGTCACAACTTTTAGTGATTTGTGTATTTGTACTCCGAGATCCCTTTGTTCCTCTACCCCACTTAAACTCGCACCCTCCAACTGATAAGTGACCTCCCTGTTCTTCATACCAAAATGTTATACCTCACATTTGTCTGTGTTGAACTTCATTTGCCAATTGCATGCCCATTCTGCAAGTTTATTAATGTCCTCCTGTAATTTGTTGCAGTCCTCCTCAGTATTGACTATCCCCCCCTAATTTGGTATCATCGCAAATTTAGAAATTGTGTTTTTGATTCCAAAGTTTAAATTGTTAATGTAAGTTGTGAACAGCAGTGGTCCCAGCACTGATCCTTGTGGAACACCACTACCCACCTTCTGCCACTGTGAATAACTACTCTTTACTCCTACTCTCTGCTTTCTGTGTTGAAGTCAGCCAGCAATCCATTCTGCTACTTGTCCCCTGACTCCACATTCTTTGACTTTATTCATTAGTCTATTATGGGGTACCTTATCGAAGGCCTACTCTCTCTGAAACCTCTTCAAAAAATTCAATAAGGTTGGTCAAGCAAGATTTTCCCTTTTGAAATCCATGCTGACTATTCATTATTATACTTTTCGTTTCTAGATGTTCTTCTATTTAGTAGTGATTCCATTATTTTTCCTACCACCGATATTAAGCTGACTGGTCTATAATTCCCTGGACATGTTCTATCCCCCTTCTTAAATATAGGTATTACGTTAGCTGTCCACCAGTCCTCTGGCACTGCACCTTTTTGTAACAAATTATTAAATATGCATAGTAATGCTCTGCTATCTCTTCCCTAGATTCTTTTAAAATGCGTGGATGCAATCCATCCGGACTAAGGGTTTTATCCTCTTTAAGTTTGATTAGTTTATTTAATATATCCCCTTTTTTATTTTAGATGCACTTATCTCATTACTCTTCTCATCATCCAATGCCATGTCCACCTGTTCTATCTCCCTGGTAAATACCGAAGCGAAATAATGATTTAATATTTCTGCCATCTCCCTATCGTTACCTGTGGTATTGTCCTGTCTATCCCTTAATGGCCCTATTCCTATCCCAACCTTCCTTTTTTTATTGACGTGCCTTAAAATATTTTACTATTTTGTTTTAAGTTCCTTGATAATTTAATTTCATAGTTCCTCTTTGCCTTCCTAATTTTTGTTTGACTTCACTTCTAATCCCTTCATATTCTCTCTTATCATGCACTCTTCTGCTGTCTATGTACTTAATGTATGCTTCTTTCCTTACCCTCAATTGGTTCCTTATGTCTTTATTCATCCATGGCGTCTCATTAGTGTTTAGTTTGTTTTTTCCTTTCAGCGGAATATATTTTTCCTGCACTCTGTTGAACACCGTTTTAAATGTTTCCCTTGCCGTTCTACATCATTGTTTGCCAATATTGTTGCCCATTTTATCTTCCCAAGTTCTATTCTCAGCCCCTCAAAATCAGCTTTTCTCCAATCTATTAACTTGGTTTTTGTCATTCTTATGTCCTTCTCTATTGTCATCTTAAAACGTATTGGGCCAGAAATTTGGGTCCTCATGCGTAGGGCCAACGAAAGTGCCGGTTTCGTGCATGCACTGCGCATGCACTGGAAACCGGAACTTCCGTTCCCTTGAAGGGAGGGATTCACAGGTCAAACGCGTGCGCCGGAGAGGCAGCGCGTAGACCTTGAACTTCTGTTTTTTTACAGGTTTCTCCAGGAGGGTAAGTCTCTAGCAGCTGCGCGTTTAAAAAGCAGGCACAAGGCCTGCTTTTAACAAGGTAAGTGGTGAATTAAGTAAAATTAAAACATTTTTTCCACAGGTTTATTATTTTTAAATACTTTAAAGAAAGGTACGTTTATTTTTAGCCCCGTTAAAAACTGTAATTAATTTTTTCAAAAACTTAAATTATTGTTTAAAATTGTTATTTTATGTAATTTATAGTTATTTTAAAAATGTGATTTAAAAAAAAATGTATTTGAAGTTTTAGTTAGGTTTTGGGGCCGATCTCTATTCATAGATTTGACAGGTCTTCCTGTCAAATTTATGAATGGAGATTCCCTGCTACGATTGGCTCTCCATGGCCCACGTGATCCCAGGGGACACTTCGAACTAACTGTGCCCCTGGGATACGCGAGCACTGCGCGCCGGCAGCTGGAGGAGGCCCAGGATTGGAATCCCACGCGGGCCCACAACACAATGGCAGGTGTGCTAGGTAAGTGCAGGTCGGGGGCTTGCACCCGTGGGAAGCCTCTGACCCGAATTTCTGGCCCATTATATTATGGTCACTATTGCCTATATATTCCCCTACATTTACTTCTCTTACCTGCTCTGGCTTATTCCCCATAACTAGATCCAATAGCCCTTGTTGGGCTTTTTACATATTGGGTTAGAAGGGAGTTCTGTACACATTGTAGGAACTCCATTCCTTTATCCCCTTTACCTACCTCTTCTATCTAATTAATATTGGGTAGTTGAAATACCCCATGATTATAATTCTATGTTTTTTACTCATTTCCCTAATTTGTCTGTATAGTTCTTCCTCCGCCTCCCTTCCACTATTAGGTGGTCTGTAGACTACGCCTATTAGTATGTTTGATCGTTTATTATCTTTTATCTCTATCCATATAGATTCTATTTTTGTCTTGCTGATAGCTGCGTCACTTTTTTCTACTGCCATTATGTTATCCCTTACAGCTACTCCACCTCCCCTTTTTCCCTCTCCATCTTTTCTAAATATGTTATACCCTGCAATGTTTAATTCCCAGTCCTGATTTTTCTGTAGCCATGTCTCATTAATTCCCTACTATGTCCCTCATCCTGTTTGATCAGATCAGTACTAATGGGAAAAGGTTTTGGAAAGTAAGACTGATCCATAAAACCAACTGATATCATTAAGAACAATTTCACTATATGTATGTTCAATTAACATCATTAGGGATTCTTGTTCATTTTCTTAAATCAAAATGATGCACCGGAATCTGTTCATTACGTTGGGCCATCTGCACAACACTATCTTCAGAAGCCATAAAAATGTATTCTCTGATGGGAAGTATGTTACGCAGAGAATACGTTATATGCTTTCGCTGCATTTTGTATGGAGAAATCAAAGTGAATGGGCAAGGCTGATAGTGCAAGATATCAGCAAGTTTGAAAAGAGTAAGAGATGCGGTAAATTAGGAAGTAGTGATTAGGTTTTGAAAGCCTGTATTTTGTAGGGAAATGTAAAACTAAAGGGAGTTATGGATTTGCACAGTTTGAGCTCTTGGGAAAGAACGAGCTTAAGTAGGAGACAGTGTGATGTGTCTTGATTTCAACAGTGAAGATGAACAGCCTGTAGAATGGTGTATTTGGACTTGGAAAGAACAAAAATTGAGAGTTCAGAGGGGCACTGGCTATAGTGTGAAAGAAAGAACACATTCAGTTATATCAGAGGTCACAATATAGCCCAGAAAATTATAGGATGGCAATTGGAGGGAATTTTGCATCAGAAGGCAACATTTACATGAATTGAGCTGCTGATCGTAGAATCATAGAAATTTACAGCACAGAAGGAGGCCATTCGGCCCATCGTGTCCATGCCGGCCATAAAAAAGCTATCCAGCCTAATCCCACTTTCCAGCTCTTGGTCCGTAGCCTTGTAGGTTACGGCACTTCAAGTGCTTAACCAAGTACTTTTAAATGTGATGAGGGTTTCTGCCTCTACCAACCTTTCAGGCAGTGAGTTCCAGACCCCAACCACCCTCTGGGTGAAAAAAGTTCTTCTACCAATTACTTTAAATATATGTCCTCTGGTTATTGACCTCGCTGCTAAGGGAAATAGGTCCTTCCTATCCACTCTATCTAAGCCCCTCATAATTTTATACACCTCAATCAAGTCTCCCCTCAGCCTCCTCTGTTCCAAAGAAAAAACCGCAGCCTATCCAATCTTTCCTCATAGCTAATATTCTCCAGTCCTGGCAAAATCCTCGTAAATCTCCTATTACCTTCTCTAGTGCAATCACATCTTTCCTGTAATGTGGTGACCGGAACTGTACGCAGTACTGTAGCTGTAGCCTAACTAGTGTTTTATACAGTTCAAGCATAACCTCCCTGCTCTTATATTCTATGCCTCGGCTAATAAAGGAAAGCATCCCGTATGCCTTCTTAACCACCTTATCTACCTGTCCTGCTACCTTCAGGGATCTGTGGACATGCACTCCAAGGTCCCTCTGTTCCTCTACACTTCTCAGTATCCTACTATTTATTGTGTATTCCCTTGCCTTGTTAGCCCTCCCTAAATGCATTACCTCGCACTTCTCCGGATTGAATTCTATTTGCCACTTTTCTGCCCACCTGACCAGTCCATTGATATCCATGCTTTATTTTCTCTCACCAGTGCCTAATGGTTTCCTGACATGCAGCACAGTGTCAGAGTGAATCTGCAGTACCATATTTGCCACAACATTTGGTCCCACATATATAGTTCTGAAGAGAACAGAAAAAAACAATATTTTGATCACATCTTCTTGGTATTCTATAGACACTTTCCATTCATTTGAAGCACTGATTTATACTGTAGCTCTGTTATACACAATAGTTTCAGCTGAACAAACTGTTAGATATAAACAGACCTGCACATCTTTATTAATTTAAAAGATATGGGAAAACTTAGATACAATAGGAATATATGGAGTAGCATATAAATTGATATCCTTGCTTTATCTTCTCTATCACCGGTGCCTAATGGTCTCCTGACAGGTAAGCAAATCTTTGACTGAAATCACAATAGCATTGACATTTTAGCTTTTATTTTGAGTGGATCTAAATCTATCTTGTCTTGTGCCGCTCAGTATAATAGCCCCAGATGCAGTAATAAAGTGGATAAATGTTGAAAACTGATATCAAGTTTTGCATTCCTGCATTATCATGATTGAGGTGGGGAGGGCAATGATGTGTTAAACATTTAATTTATTTGCACACAACTGTCTCCCAAACTGTTTGTTGTCTGTGTTATAACAACTAAATAAAACAGTCCCAGGAGTAAACAGTTTGAGAGCAATTAAACACTCTGGGTGAAAATTTCACTCTGTATGCTATTTGTAGTAAAATTATATGTGTGCTCTGTGCACACACAGTTACAGTTTCACTAATAAAACATAACAGAGGAAATCTTCCACTTAATTTTTAATCTTAGTCTTTGTATTTAAATGCATTTTATAACAGTTTGTTACATTATACCAAGAATCATCAAATTCTAAAATCATAGCATCTGTGGCTTTCTGGCATTTCCATTGGTACGTCTTAGGATTGGCTGAGGGATCCTGCTTGTAGGAACATTTCAATTTTAAATATAAAATTCCAATCCTGAGTGTTATCACTGCTTTTAGGCTGGGAGGATGTGAAATTTGTAGCGCAGCAATCAGGTTCCCATGTCGCACTTCAGCAGAAATAAACTGTTTTAACAGGAAGTCACTGATTGATGCCATTACTATGGTGCTGTAAATAGGTGGCAGGTCAAAGTTGTTGGAAGCAACAATGGCTTTCATCCAGTTTCTTTGGAAAACATAGATATTGCTAATTGGGAAATGTAAGCAAACCATCAGGGACTGTTAGAACTGGTTATCTTTAGGGTTTTGCATGTTAACATTACTTCAGATTCTGTATTTAGCATTATGGCAAAGGGTTTTGTGTAATCAAAGATATTACGCTGTATATAACATATTGGAATAGAGAGAATGGGTTGTGGCAGAGACACATTAGAAGACTCCAGCAACACAGGATGAAATGCCAGAAACAGAGAGATACATGCCAGGATTACAGAATGCAAGATGCTAAAAAAGGAAAGAAATAGATAGATAGATAAATAAATAGATAGATAGATAGATAGATAGATAGATAGATAGATAGATAGATAGATAGATAGATAGATAGATAGATAGATAGATAGATAGATAGATAAAACAAAAGGGGAGAGAGAAAGAACAATTGATAGAGTAAAGATAAAAAGTGAGAGAATGAAAGAAAGGGAGGGAGAGAGAACACATGTTATGAAGCTTCAAAAAGTGCTGGGAACAGATATGTATCTAGAGAGAGAAGATTTTCAAAAGGTAATGGGCTCTGTGTGGCAACACTGCCGCCTGAATAGTGGCAGCCATCTTCTTACAGTCTTTATCTCCTAATTGTTACGGCCAATTTTCCTTCACGCTTTTAGGTCTTTTGTGCTATGCACTGTTTCCTGACTCAGCCAGGGAACTGGTACTCTGCTCCCAGGATTAGTTCAATGCTTCTCTTGACCTATCCACTTAGAAGATCAAAAGAGCAGCACGGGTGACACCAACCCTTCCAGCCCAATCCCTGATTTCCCCTCATTCCCTGTAGGAAACTGGCTGGCTAGAATCAGACTGATTGACCATGTTGACGGAGCTCCACCCATTATGCATGAATGTGACAGGCACGCTTATGTAGTCAGCAGCATGAAGGTGACAGACCACATTCAGTATGTTCCACAGTGAGCCTTACACAGCCAGACCTCATTGTGTGTGTGTCACAGTCAGGCTTACACACACGGACCACATTCTGTGTGTGTTTCAGTGAATCTCACACACCCTGGTATCACAGTAAATCCATTCATCCAGACCACTCTCCAGCAATAGTTATAAGCGGGGGCACATTATAGAAATCAATATTCCAATCTTTATTGCAGGACCAGCAACATCAAAATGAACCCAAAAAAAACTCAGCTACAGCACAAAAGAAAGCCACACAGCAATCTGCTACTGCACAATATCTAAAATTCATTTCCAAATGTAAGGTGACTTTTCTTTGTCCATTTAAGTCAGTTGTTTTCAGTTTAACATCTCCATAGAGATACTTAACAAATCCACCACAGACATTCAGTTTGCAATCCACCAAACAACATAGCTGACTCTCTTCAGCAGAGCTACACTCCTGTTTATTTTTTTTTTTAGTTGTTCAATTAACTCTTTCTTTAACTTTTTTGTTGTTGTTGAATTCTATGGTGTTTAAAGTTGGTTATTTTAATTCAAAGAGATGATTTGTATCGTAGCCTGGTGCTTTGCAGAATATTTCCCTGTGGCAGGTGCCTCTATTGACAGGAAACCAGAGAAGTGCAAGGGCGAGCAGGATGCGCGACCAGATGCCTGTTTAACATTGGAAGCATCTGTTATTTCAAAAACTGGAATGTGTTCAACAGGGCTTGTGTTTGTATAAAAGGCAAGACTAGAAGGCTGTGAGACTAAGAAATTACTAAATGAAAATGCTCCGGACCCGTCCAAAACATATAGGAATCTGATCTTTGATTAGGCACGATCATCTTTTGACAAACTATGTTTCTGAAGCATGTTGGTTGAATGATCAGTGAACACTTGTGTTCGTGTGTGATTGTGTGAAGTTGTGTTTGTGTTTGTGTGAGGTTATGTTTGTGTTTGTGTGAAGCTGTGTTTGTTTTAGTGTGCAATTATACTTGCATTTATGCGGGAGCAGTTTTCAGTGCCATACATATGTGTACACAGTTTTAGTTATGCACAGAGCAGCGACAAGAATTTCGATATCTATTCAGACCTTGGGTTTGGTTTCAGAGCATCCATAACTGGGTGATTTAATATCACGTTACAGGTTGTATTGACACCACCCTGGATTCCGCCCCCCGCCCCCCACCCCGCCCCGATAGCTCAAGTTGGTGAATGTACTGCCAAGTGTGGAACTGAACTGAACCATGCTGACCAGAAACTTGAATTTCATCCTAGTGGCTGTCAGCTGTGATGATAATAGAAGCTTTACAATTGGCCTCAGCACCCCTAAGCATGGGCAGGGAGGATAAACAAACCAGCCATTAATCCCACTGGCCCCTGCTGGAACGTGCTGGTGTGTGGCTATCAGGCGAAGACAGGATCAGACTTACTCATCATCATTTCCCTTACAGCTGAGATGTCTGCCAATTCTGACTGCCCCACTGGATGGCTAGTTTTATTGTAAGAGACTTCAGCTCATAAACTGTGTGGCTCAAGAATCACCTAATAGAACATAATAATGCTAATGAAATGTCAGGAGTAGCTTTATTACCAATATTATATATGATATAGATATACATTCCCTCAAAAATTAAAACATTGCAAAACAATACTTCTGCTCTCTTGACCTTGTAATTTTATCCCATTCTCTCTTCCCTCTATATTCTCTATTTTTTGCATTATTTCTATCTATATCTTCGGTTTTGCCCTTTGTTTTACTTGGCTTTTTCTCTTTTAAATCTAGTACTCTACCCATTTCCCTCTCCCCCGCGATCTATATTGGAGCCGGGTCTCACAACATTTCAAATCTGATTAGCTCAAAACTGTGTTTTTTTCCCCAGCCAATTGGCAGGCGCGGCTGCAGTTTAACCTCATTGGCTTGTTAGAACAACAGGTCGAGCTTATACCACTTTTTTTTTCAAGCCAAAACCGAAGCGACAAGTTAGTTTTTATTGCTAGTTTAAAAACCTGAGTGTTTTTCAGACCTTTTTCTTTAAAAGGGGAGAAAGTCAAGGGTAAATAAAAGTGGGCCACAAAGAAATGCAGGCAAATTCATAGAAATCAGTAAAAATCAGTTTTGATTTTGAAATCGCTAAAACAAGCAAGTTGGGGCGGTGGCGGGGGAGTGGGGCGATTGGGGGGAAGGGGAAATACAGGTAAGCTAAACGACAACATACAATTGTTTAACCAGTTCAGTGGCACTATTTGTACGAGGCTCACGATCTGACTCTCATTTCACACCTAGATTAGATTTGAATTAAAAGTAAAATAGAAAAATCTATATTTATTGTTTAGGTTCCAATCACTTAGCTACTGCTATGATGGAGTGGCAGGGAGTGGGGGATAATAAAAATATCGCTGGAGATTATGCACAGGGAGATAGTTGCGATCTTGCTTTTAGTAAACAATGCATGTGTGACCTGAGTCAGCCTTTGACAGATGGCCTCAGTCTTCAGGGGACTACAGGTGTGGTAACTGTCAGTGCACTGCTGTCCTTGCTCCATACCTAACTAGGAATGAAAGACTGACCTTTGCTGTGGTATAAATAATATTCTCCTCACAGCAGAACCTAAAGATGATCCTGGACCCCTTAAAAAATCCAAATGACAGACATTTTGTTTCTTTTCCTGTCAAAAATCAGACCTGGTGTACTGTACACACATTGCATTAGTGACCTCAGCACTGCACATTCGTGTGCTGGCATCATGGATGTGATAGGTGCGCATCTCTGGACTTGATTTTTGGTAAGCAAACAATGGGAAATTTTGGAGGGGGGAAATGAGCTGGAATGGGTAATGGAGTAGCCTTGGTGACAAGTTGGGAGCTATTTAGAAATGATGATATGCTGGTTGCAGAATGGTTCTGCTGGCATCACCTTTCTTTTTCCTCACTGTGCTCTTTAGCCTCAATTCCATGAAGAATATCTCCTGCCAATGTTATCACATAGTTGACAGCTTTTAGGGTTACAGAATGTGTTATTGTGCCAAAAGCTTGAACCTCTAGGCTTGAGTATACAGTCGAGGTCACTATTATATCCCGAAGAGATAACAACAGTATTGTAGCACAAAGATTACAATTTGTGTTTGTTTTATCATAACATTATTCCGAAAGTATTTCTTAATGGACTTTTTCTAGTTTTAGTGAGTAGCAGCACTGATTGTAGCCTCTTTATGATGTCAGTGAAGAATTATTTCTGTTCTTCGGCTGAAAATTATTGTCAAACATGTAAGGACTTTTCAATCACATTTAATATTTCAGTCTGATGTTCATCAGCAACACGCTGCAATTTGTGCATCAATTTATACTGTAGTTTGCGTACAAGATATTTACATAGAATCATAAAATCTTACAGCACAGGAGGAGGCCATTCGGCCCATCGTGTCTGTGCCAGCTCTTTGAAAGAGATATCCAATTAGTCCCACTCCCCAGCTCCTTCCCCATAACTCTGCAAATACATCGATTTTATTTTAATTTTACTTAATCTCTAGAAGCATTATATACTTCATGAACAAGAGACTCAGCGTAGAGTCACAATGGCCCAGATTCGCTGTAGCAGGGCATCTAATTGACATCTGCCATTAGTTAAACTCGCCCTTTCAGATAAAGGCAAAATTTATTTTACGTGGAAAGTACAATCTGAGAACTGCGCAGCAAGGGAAACCGGACAACTGAGACCTGAGTGAACAAGGCAAGCAACTGTGTATCTCCTTAACCAATCAGATTGAAGGATTGTGAAATTAACAGCATAAGGACTGAGAAAGAAGTGTAAATTAGAGTGAGTGAATTCAATGTCAAATCAGGTACAGAAAGAGAAATAAAGAGAGAGGAAGAAAGATTGGATTAAGAGAGGGAGAAAAAAAGACAGAAAGGAAAAGTAAAAAGTAAAAATTTTAAAAGTTACATTTTAAAAATCTCCAACAACAATTAAAACCTGAAGGAATAAGACTCCACACATTCAGTACCAGAGAGGCAGTAATTAATACTTATCACATCATTATAAGGGTACTTAGATTTGAAATGACTTGACTTAAGTTTCTGTGCTGAGTTTAGTTTGTATCTACCGCGCAAACACAGCAACTTCACGCCATTCAATGTATTTCAATGGTGAGGCAGGCAACGAGATGCCGTTTTCGTGAAAACAACGGTGGAGCGGCACAACTCGGAGAGCAACTTTTGGGTATTTGAGTTTAATCATGCATATGCCCCGCGCCTGAAGTTGCTGTACCATTTGTGCATAAATAACGGCGACGTCATTAGCCTCGCCGTCATTTTGACAGCAAAATCGAGCCCATTAGAAACTGGATCCCTTATTTTGTCCTATTGCTAACATACTATTAAAGCTTTCTCTACCTGCACCCTGTTGCTATATCACCAACACTACCAAAATCTCTCCCCCTTTTTCCCTTCAGTGAGTTGACAACGGCAATAATGGATCTATAGAGTGGGACTGAATTGACCAGACAAGCACATTTTAAACCATATGCTGATAGTTATAATATTTTTATTATTAGCAGTTTTACTTATGCACTGGAGAAAGAAATCAATGTTGATGTCTCTTTAGTATTGTTCATTCCTAACCTGGCAATATAAGTTTTAAATCAAAAAATCTTAATTAAACTTTTACTTAACAATAGAAGAATGGGAAATATATGGTTTAACTCCTGAACTGAGCTGACTAAGACAGTCTCAGCTGAGGGGCTGGTGGGGGCACTATAGCAACAATAACAGCAATAGTAAAACATACACAAAAAACATTTTATGTATTAAAAATTATCATATTTAGCAACTGACCATGGCCAATGCCAAGGGCAATTTATATATGTTTATATTGGTTTTGTCAATTGGAAACCCCATTTTAAAAGTATCAACATTTAACTGCAACAAGAACAATTTGCATTTATATAGCATCTTTAACATAGAAAACATCCCAAAGTGCTTTACAGAAGTGAATTCAAAAAAATGGACGCAGAGCCAAAGGAGGAGATATTAGGAGATGTAACCAAAAGCTTGGTCAAAGAGGTGGGTTTCAAGGAGGGTCTTAAAGAAGGGAGGTGGAGAGGCAGATGGGGCTTAGGAAGAGAATTCCAGAGACTAGGACCTAGGAGGCTAAAGGCACGGCCTCCAATCATGGAGAGAAGGGAAGGTGAGGTGCACAACAGGAGAGAGTCAGAGGAACGGAGAGTTTGGGGGGGAATTGTAGGTCTGAAGGAGGTTACAAGATAGGGAGGGGTGAGGCCATGAAGGGATTTAAACATTAGGGTGGCAATTTTAAATTTCAGTTGTTTGGGAACTGTGGTGTATGTAACCTGTTCCACCTTAAGAGAACTACCTTAAGAGATGTACTACTTTCTCTTGGCTGCTGTATACTGTAATACCGGTGGTGACCACACCGGTATATAAACGTTGTGTAGGGATTTGCTGGGCAGTTCAGCCCTGACCTCCGAATAGTAAAGACCTGTTAAAGTTATTCTTGTGGTCTCTGTCCAGTGATTTATAATAAGCATAACTGGGACACACAGACTTAACAGTGGCGACGAGTCCGATCTTACCCTGCGGCAGTTTTACATCCAAGGCAGCTTCGTCCTCAGAACGGGCGTCGAGAAGAGGCATCCGCCCTCATCATCCTGCTGAGCACCATCGCACGGGAGGCATCGAGAACCCGGGTTAAAAAGAAAAATTCTGACCATGAAGCCCTCCATCAGCGACAGGCAGTGATCATCCCTTCTACCACGGTGGTGGGTAAGCCGATCAGCGACACGAGCAGAAAGTCGGCCGCGTTGACTGTGGAGTGGGGGAGGGAAAACGGAGGAAAAAGGGCGGAGAACTCGACCACGGCCGGTGAAAAGGGCCGGGCTGCAATCGAGGCCGAGAGGCGCAGCGACTGGGGCAGCTTAAGGCACGAGAGCCGCGGAGAACTCAAACGCAGCCGGTGTAAAGGACCGGGCTGCATGCGGGGCTGAGAGGCGCAACAGCAGGGGAAGCGTGAATGCCCACGGGAACCGCGGGGGAGTAAAAGCAGCATCGGGGAATTGAGAACCGCTGGGGAGGCGAGAACGGCAGCAGCACGGCAATCGCCATTGCAGCCAGCGGGGGAAGAAGGCAAACGCGGGAATCCGCCATTGTAGTCGGCGGGGGAAGAAGACAAGCGCGGGAAGCTGCCATTTTGAGAAAAAGAAAAATTAAAAAACTTGCAAGGATGCCTAAACATGGGAACATTAATACCTTTGATAGCGATATCGAAGATTGGACCACGTATGTGGAACGCATGGAAGTTTATTGTAAAGCAAATAAGGTACCAGATGATGAGAAAGCACTAACCTTATTAAGCTCAATGGGTGTGAAGACATACGGGCTATTAAAGCACCTTCTATCACCAGATAAACCGGCGGATCAGACCTTCGCGAATATTGTTACTGTCCTGAAAAATCATTTAAACCCCACGCCGCTGATGATAGCGGAACGATTTAAATTTTACAGAAGAACGCAGCTGAAAGACGAAAGCAACGCTGAATTTTTAATTGAACTGCGTAAGCTATCAAAGTACTGTCAGTTTGGAACAGGACAAGCAGATGCGCTGAGAGATAAATTTGTGTGTGGATTGTTAAAAGAAGGAACACAAAAGCGACTGCTTGAGGAGAATGATCTTACGCTTGATAAAGCTGTCACTATTGCAGCATCGCACGAAGCCGCAGCGAGAGGCACTGTGGAAATGCAGCTACGGTCACCGGAACTCAGCACCAATCAAATGGTCTTGGGTACAGTAAAATGTTATCGTTGTGGAAAGACAATGCACGATCAGAACCAGTGCTGGTTCAAAAATCAGGAATGCAGAAAATGTGGCAGGCTTGGTCACATAGCTAAAGTATGCCGGTCAGGAAAGAAGACCAGCAACAAAAAGTCACCGCAGGAAAAGTACAGAAAGGTACACAAGGTGACAGAGAACAGTTCGAACGAACAGAAGTCAAATTCAGACTCCAGCAGTAATGAACTGGGTAGTCTAAGAGTACACAATGTTGGTAATGAAACAGACCTCCAAACAATCTGGGTCACACTTCAGATAGCAGGAGTCCAAGTGAAGATGGAATTGGACACTGGATCGGCATTGACGGTCATGAATAAACAAGATTACAAAAGGTTATTCCCACATATTCCCCTACGGGATACGGAGATTGTATTGAAAACATACATGGGGCAAAGAGTATACCCCATCGGGAAGATAGAGGTAAAGGTGGTCCACAAGGGCAAAGAAAGCCGAGGAATGGACTTATATGTGCTACCTGAGGGAGGTCCACCACTACTGGGACGGGAGTGGATTAGGAAAATAAATATGGACTGGCATTCCTTAAAAGCACTAACGGTAGATATTGGTGAAAATGTAATACGGCGTCATGCTGACCAACTGGTAGAATCGAGAACAAGGGTCGAACCCAGGGTTACGGCAGAGACAACCGTGGAAGAAGTTAGTGAACCTGAAGCATCTACCTCAGAAGTGAATGTACCTGAGGATGATGTCCAATCCATAAGAGATCAACTAGATGAGTCACCCCAGCAACGAGAATCAGAGACCCCTGAAAGGCGTTATCCAACTCGAATCAGGAGGCCTCCTCAGAGACTGAATCTTTGAACTGTTTTGCATGAAGTTGTATATATATATATATATATGTTATTATGTTATGTTAAATGGGGATATAACTGTTAAGCTAAAAAGGGAGGATTGTGGTGTATGTAACCTGTTCCACCTTAAGAGAACTACCTTAAGAGATGTACTACTTTCTCTTGGCTGCTGTATACTGTAATACCGGTGGTGACCACACCGGTATATAAACGTTGTGTAGGGATTTGCTGGGCAGTTCAGCCCTGACCTCCGAATAGTAAAGACCTGTTAAAGTTATTCTTGTGGTCTGTGTCCAGTGATTTATAATAAGCATAACTGGGACACACAGACTTAACAGGAACCACGAGCCAATGTAGATAAGCATGGACAGGAGTGATGTGTGAGCAGGATTTGGTGCTGGATAGGCTAAGTGCAACAATGTTTTGGATGAGCTGAAGTTTACAGAGGTTGGGAGGCTGGCCAGGAGAGCTTTGGTATAGTGGAGTCTCAAGCTAACAATGTCATGGATGAGTGTTTCAGCACAAATGCCAGAGGTAGGGATGGAGGCAGGCAATGTTACGGGTAATAGAAGTAGGTGGTCTTTGTGATGGAGAGGACATGGGGTTGGAAGCTCAGCTGAGGGTCAATAAGGCCATTGAAATTGTGAACGGTCTGGTTCAGCCTGAGACAGTACCTAATACACCTGTAGGTACTACTGTGATAGGGTTTTTCAATGTTAAAGTGTCATGTAACGATAGATACTAGATATAGTGTACTGAGAGTTTATGGTAGAAAAAAATAGGTTGAAATGGCTGTTGTAGGTCCTGGCCATTGAGTGTCACTGTAAAGCAGCCAAAGACTCTTGAGCCTCCATCAGCCATGTTGGTTCGGGTAAGTAAAGGAGGTTTACATATAAATTTAAAACTACATTTTAGTATTTGGCCCCTTTACAGATTTCCTGCACAGCTGCCTTTCTTTGTGATCCTTTCTTCAGCTTTATTGGCATTCTAGCTTCCACTCCGTTTAGTCCGCCAGACAAGGCCCAGGAGGATTGTGGCCTGGAGAATGGAAAGTCCTTCTCTCCTGCACCACATACATTGCTGTCAAATTCACTGTGCAAAAGAGCACAATGCCCTCTTTGTGCCTCCCCCTCACCCGCCCCCAAGTTGAATGGAAGATCAGCACCAGGTGGTATTATGAGGCCCCCCTGCTCCTTCCATTGTGTAGCAGATCGACTGAGAAAGGGTCAGGAGGCCTGCTCATGGACCAGCAGGTGGCTCTGCAGCAAGTGAATCCCTCTAGCTAGGTCATTCGAAATTAACACGCCCGGAAGGAAAGTAAAATCAAGCGGGGTGTAAAATGGGTGGCCGATCCAATCCCATCAGTTGCCGCCGGGCGGGATAGCTTTTATAGATATGTGAAGAGAAAAAGATTGGTGAAGTCAAGCGTAGGTCCCTTGCAGTCAGAATCAGGGGAATTTATAATGGGGAACAAAGAAATGGCAGACCAACTAAATACATATTTTGGTTCTGTCTTCACAAAGGGGGACACAAATAACCTCCCAGAGATGCTGGGGAACATAGGGTCTAGTGAAAGGGTGGAACTGAAAGAAATCAGTATTTGTAGGGAAATGGTGTTAGGAAAATTGATGGGACTGAAGGCCGATAAATCCCCTGGGCCTGATAATCTACATCCTAGGGTACTTAAGGAAGTGGCCCTAGAAATAGTAGATGCATTGCTGGTCATCTTCCAGAACTCGATAGGCTCTGGAACAGTACCCATGGATTGGAGGGTAGCTAATGTTACCCCACTATTCAAAAAAGGTGGTAGAAAAAAAGCGGGGAGCAGGAGTAGGACATTCGGCCCTTCAAGCCTGCTCCGCCTGACATCGGTAGTGGGGAAAATGCTAGAGTCCATTATAAAAGATGTAATAGCAGAGCACTTGGAAAGCAGTGACAGGATCGGACAAAGTCAACATGGATTTACAAAAGGTAATTCATGCTTGACTAATCTACTGGAATTTTTTGAGGATGTAACTGGTAAAATAGAGAAGGGAGAACCAGTGGATGTGGTATATTTGGACTTTAAGAAGGCTTTCGATAAGGTCCCACATAAGAGATTAGCGTGCAAAATTAAGGCACATGGGATTGGGGGCAAGGTATTGACTTGGATAGAGAACTGGTTGGCGGACAGAAAGCAAAGAGTTGGAATAAACAGATCGTTTTCCGAGTGGCAGGCAGTGACTAGTGGGGTACCGCAAGGATCGGTCCTAGGACCCCAGCTGTTCACAATATACATTAATGATCTGGACGAGGGAATTGGATGTAATATCTCCAAATTTGCAGATGACACAAAGCTGGGTGGGAGGGTATGCTGTGAGGAGGATGTCGTGAAACTCCAGTATGATTTGGACAGGTTGGGTGATTGGGCAGAAACATGGCAAATGCACTATAATGTGGATAAATGTGAGGTTATCCACTTTGGTGGCAAAAACAGGAAGGCAGATTATTATTTGAATGGCAATAGATTGGGAGAAGGGGAAGTGCAAAGAAACCTGGGTGTTCTTGTGCACCAGTCGCTGAAGGTAAGCATGCAGGTGCAGCAGGCGGTTAAGAAGGCAAATGGTATGTTGGCCTTCATAGCAAGAGGGTTCGAGTACAGGAACAAGGATGTCTTGCTACAGTTGTACAGGGCCTTAGTGAGACCGCACCTTGAGTATTGTGTGCAGTTTTGGTCGCCTTATCTGAGGAAGGACATTCTTGCCATGGAAGGAGTGCAGCGAAGATTCACCAGGCTGATACCTAGGATGGCAGGAATGACGTATGAGGAGAGATTGTGTCAATTGTCGCTGGAGTTTAGAAGATTGAGAGGAGATCTCATCGAAACCTATAAAATTCTGTCAGGCCTGGACAGACTAGATGCAGGAAGGATGTTACTGATGGCCGGGGAGTCCAGAACCAGGGGTCATAGTCTAAGGATAAGGGGTAAGCCATTTAGGACTGAAATGAGGAGGAATTTCTTCACCCAGAGAGTGGTGAACCTGTGGAATTCTCTGCCACAGAGGGCGGTGGAGGCCAGTTCATTAAATATATTCAAGAAAGAGTTGGATATATTTCTTAAGGCAAAAGGGATCAAGGGATATGGGGAGAAGGCAAGGACAGGGTACTGAATTTGGATGATCTGCCATGATCTCATTGAATGGCGGAGCAGGCTCGAAGGGCCGAATGGCCTGCTCCTGCTCCTATCTTCCATGTTTCTATGTTTCTATAAAATCACCCTTAACTGTGGATGGAGTTGCTCCGTAGTATGAGGTGGATTTCTTCTTTTTGTTTCAGTTCTATTATCTGTTGAGAAACAATGTAACTTGGATCTGGCTTAGCCAGGCATAAACTCAGCATTTATCTGACCGCCCTAATTAGGACTGCTCCTTCCAAATCCCACTCTGATGCATGGCAGATCCTGGCAAGGCTCTCCTATATTCCCGATCCTGATTGCTGGTCTTTTAGAGGGATGGGTAGCTTTCCAGCCATTCCAGAGTTTTCCAACCTCTGTTGTAGTAAACAGAAATTCAACGTGCCAATCAAGAAGCAGTAAGGAGGCACAAAATCTAGTCGTCCGCAATCAGCGGCGAACAAACATTTACCAATAAAAGAATAAGGGTAGATTTCACTCTGATAGGATTACAATTCCAAGAATTCAATTAAGGCTGCTCCTTTCTCCTCAGTCCAAATATAGTCCCATCACCAGCCAGAAGGTCCTGACCTGTGAACGGCTTGCAGCTGCACTTACATTTCCAGCCCCTTCTATTGGGCAAGGCCTTATCAGAGGGCAGGCCTGTGCCAGGATGCCCCAGGGACATATTAATAGCACAGGAAATCCCAGCACTTCTGGGCATGGACAGGAGCAGATCACTTTGGGCAGAGCGGCAAGCATTGGAGCAGGGGGTGGGTCAGGCGAATCTATCCTTAAATCTCTTTGATTCCTCCATTGTTCACCATCTAATTACCCTTCCTGAGAAGTGAGGTACCCCTGCTGGGAAGTGCATGTGTGTGGACATCAGATATGACGAAGCCAACACTCATTGTCTAGGCTTATGTGAGCAGTGGCCACTTGCAAGCTCCTCTGATGGCTCAGTTAGCTTACAAGTTTATCTAGCGAATAGTTAACTAAAGATGAGAAAGAACTTGCATTCATATGTTGCCTTTCATATCCTCAGCATGTTCCAAAGTGCTTCGCAGCCGACAAAGTGATTTTTTTTGAAGAGCAGCCACTGTTGTGATGTGGTGAGAAAAGAACAAAAGAAGTACAGGTAGACTATCATTTATCCGAACTTCCAAAAACCGAAAACCTCTAAAAACCGAAAGTTTTTTCATTCAACGTAAGTCGTGCGCACGACATGACCAGAGTGGCGCACGACTTACGCTGAGCAGGGCAGAGGGTCACAGAGTTCCCTCCTGGGTAGGAGATTGCAGGCCGAGCCGGGCAGTGTGAAGGAGGTACCGGGAGAGTGAACCCAACAATACAGCGGCCCGTCCAATAGCTGCAGCGGCCCGTCCGATATTCTTTTCTCCCCCCCCCCACCCGACCCCCGACCTGATTTGCGGGCCAGCTTAGTAGGAGTCAGCCGATATCCGGCTTTCCAGAGAAGCAGGAAGGGGAATGAGACACGGAACAGTCGCAAGAGGTAGCCTGAACTTTTAAAATTTATATTAAATACAAATTTCCCAGTCTTATAATAATACCTTCTGAAATCCGAAAATTCCGAAAACCGAAACTCAGCTGGTCCCAAGGCTTTCGGATAAGTATAGTCGCTACTTAATTGAGGTACTGGAGTGTTGCCAGTGCTGCCTAATTCACCATCTTCGGTGGGGAAGAAAAGAGGATTAGATCACTTTTGTCCAAAGGGAAAGCCCATTCTACTAACCCTAAATGTTATAAAGGGAGGTAGCTACACTGCTAACACTCACATATTTTGTTAATTCAGCACAAGTGTTTTAATGGACATGCTTCACTGGGATAGTGAAAAGGACTATTTTTCTCTCTCTCCATTTTATCCTTGTGAATGGCGAACATTGAAACAATAATGCACAATCAACAAATTGTCAATGTAATCACGAGCATTGGCACGCCAATGTGTCAGTGTCACCGAGTCAGAACTCCTGCGAGAACCAGCTGGGAGAGCAGACATTTTGGACAGAGCTTCTCCTTCTGAAGCATCATGATGTTCCATTCACTGGCATCAAGAACACAGAGGTTCGCCCAGCTTCCACCGTTTTTGGACTCTGTATGCAGCGTCATACATATAAAAATTAGGAGAGATGAATCATTGCCTCCTTACTATTAATCCCGTGCATTTTGCTGTTTCTGATTCAGTAGTAAGTTAAGCTTGGAGGTGGCTCTCCAAGGCACAGATGAGGAATTCAGTGCAGTGGGATGATGCAGGAGTGAAGTCAACATTTCAGAGGTGAAGGAAGCAGTCTTGACAATAGACTGGAAGGGTGAAACAGGACACAAAGGTTTTGCAGGCTCATTGGGTTCAATCTGATTGAGAAGCCAGGAATGGGGATGGAGACAGGGACTAAGGTACAACGTTTCTGGCGAGGGCACAAAAGGATTGCTTCTGTCTTCCCAAAGTTAAGCTGGAGAATGTTCCGGCAATCCATAAGGTCAGGCAGACAGTTGGACAGCACAGCAAAAGTCGTGGACTCTAAGGTGATTATCAGTGTACAAATGGGAGCTGGAAGTGTACGCTGGGAATTGAATTATGGAAGCAGAGTCCAGAGGACAACGTGTTAGTAAAAACAAATTGCACAGTCAATAAAAAAAGAGTTATAATAAAGAATAGCAAATAAAAGTTAATGGGGAACAGGGAAGGAAAAGCAAATGAAGAAAGAGAAAACAGGCAAAGCTCTGTGAAGGGTTTTGTAACAATGTACTTTTATTTGGGTTTTTTATGGTGTACAGTATATTCGATTGATGTTGCTGTAATAATTTCAAAAGCATTGTCATTGCAATTTTAGGGGATTCGTGAGCCTCACAGTGTGAGTTGAAATGGCAGAAAAGAAAGACTGGCCCAGGAGAAACAGAATTCCCTGGAGTCATCCGTGTTGTAGGGATTAATTAGCTTTAACTAGGAAATTTCATTCAGCGAGACCATAAGTATAGAAAATGATAATACCACATCGGTGTGTTACGGGAAGCTCTCCTGGAATTGTGATTAAGGCACATTAGAGAGCACTATACCCAGCTCTGGGTGAAAGGAAGCAGGAGTGATAATTACACACCACTTTTCCCATTAACTTTTCCCAAGAGTGTCCTGCCATATCAGGGATGTTGTTGTGGCACTGTAAAAGGAATCCAAAACTGTACCAAACTCTGATCTACCTTCCCGGGAAACACTTGATACTGTCATTAAGTGCAAGGCTTTTTTAAATCTATTTCTCCAACACTGTAATACTTTGTCTTGATGAGCACAAAATTGAGAGAGAAAAAGAGGGAGAGCGAGAGAGAGGGAGAGAATATTTATAGACAACAAATAACCTTGGGAGGCAATCCTAAAGTGTTACATTGGACAGATCTCTATGTCCAATTTATATTAAAATCTATTGTTTACAGGATAGTCTGAAACTAAGAGCTTGTTCCTAAACCAGTTCCTGTAACATCGTGAAATACATTGAACAGATACTTAACTTCAAGGTCACTGATAGACAACAAAATCGCATGGTGCTGCAGGATGATTGTGAACTTGTGCCCTGTTTAAAAGACAAAAAAAAGGAAAAATGTCTTTGAAATTACCTCACTCAAACTGTAAATCAATATTCTAACAACTTTCTGCAAAAAGTAAAATGGCAGCAGTAGTCATTTTGTTCGTACTTACTGAAGAGCGAAAGTAACATGCCTGACCAAACAGTCTTCTGATGAGAGCAATAAAAATGCCAGCAGTTGCTTTCTAAAGTGGAGACAATTTTCTCACCGGCCACCTACCAAGGACATAGTACCACAGATATAACTTTTCAAATGGTCATCTAAATTCTGGATTAGATCAGTATTCTGCTCTTAGACTGTCAATCACAATGTGAATCCTAAAATGGGTAATCTTAAAAAAAAATGAAACAATCTGTTCACATTGAGCTGTACGTGTCACGCACTAACCCTTTGTACAGATCATATTGAGCTACACTTGTCACAAGCTGCCCCCACATACCCAATCACTTTCAGCTATGCAGGCCATGCACTGACCTTCTGTGCTCAGTGCACTCAGCACTACATGTCACACTAATCTGTGTGCCCATACCACTCAAGGATTTTTATGTGGCCATCATTCTTTTATGTAACATTTTGTTTATTTCTAACTTGTTCCAATAATAGGGTATACTGAACTTTAACCCTCTGGAAAATAAATGTCCTCTCCAAATATATTACCTGACCAATAACATTTACAAAAATTATTTCCCGAAAAATTCTATTGTTGAATATAATCAAGTAGAATTAAGCAGTCATATCAAACAAGAGACTGAGCTGAAAGACAGTTACAGAAATCTAGGGATTAAGATGGAGTTATAAACTATTAATGCCATAGAGAATCATTAAACTGTTTTTGCTTTGACTTCACTCATTGTCCTCTACTATTTTCATAGAATTATAGAAATTATAAAAAATTTGGCCCATCATACCCATAACAACCTCTGTTAGCGCTAGCTCTTCAAATGGAGCGACATACTTTAATCCCATTCTCCAGCCCATTTCTTTTTACATTCTTCCTTTTTAAGTATTTGTCCAGTTTTCCTTTTAAATGATGCTATATAGTCTCTGCCTTAACAGTCACTTGTGGAAAAGCATTCCATGTTCTAATAACTTTTTGTGTGAAAATATTCTTCCCCTTCATTCTCCTCATGATAATCATGAGTCTATGTTATTGATTACTAACCAATGGAAAAGATCAGTTATTATTTACCTTCTCTGTACCTTTCATAGCCTTCTCTGTTTTGGTGAGAAGAACCTCACATTTTTGAACTATGACCTCTCATTCCTGGTAACAGTCCAGTGAGCTTTTGCTGTAACCTTTCTGTGGCTCCAATATCTTTCCTATAATGGGTGCCTAGAACGCTAAGCTTTTGGTCACCCCTCCTAATCTCTGTTACTTTGGCTTAGTGTCTGTTTATTTCTCTTCATGCCTCTATGAAGCACTTTGGGATTTTTTTCTGCACTTAAAGCATTATATAAGTTGAAGTTGTTGCTGATTATTTATCCCCAGTTATGGCTCTTTCACATCTTCCCTCAGACACTTTCTCCGCAAAATACTTATTAAGCATATCTCTCCTTCCTTCACTCTCAAGTACAAACGGCCCATTCATCCCTAAGTGGCGCCAATGCTTCCTTGTCTACCCTTTTATCTATTATATACATATGATAGCCCTTGCTATTTCGCTTAATGCTGACCAACAGATTTCTTTCTTACCATCTCTAAACCTTCCTACTCTCGCTTTTGCTTCTCTTCTACACTTGTTAATTTTTTCAATATTCTTCTGTATTACCCATCCTATATCTACCATATTCCTCCTTTGTAAACTTCAGTTTTGCTCCAACCTCTGTTCATTTGGAACCCCACATTTGACACAATCCTTTTAGGCAGAATCTATTTAACCTATATCATCCCATCCTCATTTTTTAAATATCTCCCACTGTTACTTGTTTGATTTTGACACCAATTAATTTGGGCTGGGTTCCCTTTCATCCCATTGAATTTAGATCATTTCTAACATAATACTTCATCTTCGCCTCCTCTTTTTCTTTATTTTCAGTGCTGGTGTTATTAGCTTATGGGCAATCACTTGCTCCATGGTGTTTGTTATGAACACATGTGTAGATGTGTTATCATTACCTTGCATTGCAAAACCTTTGTTCACATCATATAATCCATCACTGCGTACCAATTAGACAACTTCAAATCTGCAGGCGTATCTTGCACAGCCTTTGCCCGAGCTTTCCTTCCTCCCCAGAGCATGTTTGCCCACTTCCCTTCTACTGCCTCACTTTTCCTCTACAGTTATGGAGTGACCACCTCTTGAAATATGCATTTGGAAAAACTTTCATCCTCCTGTACAGCATGGTGGGCCTCTGACTCTTTCTCAAGTTCAGTCACCAAGCTGAAGTGAGTCCAGCTGCAGACCATTTTTGTAACTTTGATTGCCTTAGACAACACTGTTTCTATAATCCTGCCATACTAAATAGAGAAACTAAAACAACTAAAAGTAATTACCAGTCAACTATACTCCCATGCTAAATTAAACGGGAAGAATTGTAAATGTTCTTAAAAACATAATTGATGATGTTGCTTAATTGTTATTTTGGCATCACTGAATGATTAGGCGGTAACATTTGTTTATCAATGGCAAGAGTTATCAATCACACACTGGTGCATTTTTCACTCATGCTATTTCACGTTAAATCATGGCCACTTCATTTTCTTCAAATATTATTAAAAGTGAATGAATGCCAAAGTATGGTGGGTTGTATAGCACGGCACTATTTTATTTTGGTTATATCGATAAAGATCTTACAAATCCTGGAATTAAAAAAAAACTACAGAAGGGCTACCTGGACAGTTAAGTGATTGAACTGGAGAAATTAGGGGCCATTTATCCCACACAGATTTTCAGTTGGTTGGAACTATCTAGAGTCTAGTGGTGGAGGGGGGAAGGAGGCTGATGTTATCTGGACCACTAAAACATAAAAATTTCAAGCATTTTCCATTGTGTAAAATATTTACCAAGATTTTCTTGCCAAATGAAAACCCTTGATTCTGCAGATATTGAGAGCAGTGCTCATAATTCTATATACACTATGCACGCACTGTCTGTGTGTGTTACCAATACCTTTTGTGACTGATTGGTAGTGATATATACGGTGACAACCACTCGCAGCACAGTGTCGTGTTGTTGCCATGAAAATCACAGCTAACAGATCATTGGAAAATGTATTTTAGCAGTGGATATAAAAATGGTTACGCTCCCTTTTTATAAATTGTATTTTTTTCGTTATTTGTAATTCCCCCTCTCATGTTTTAACTATTGCAAAGTAGTTCAAAAATTTAAGTTTACAAAATAAGATGGTGAAGGACTGACTGTTTGACCTGTGTGTCTGGACTGAAATCCAATGCATAGCAACACATAAAACAAACCGAAGCCTTCACGTGCCTGGGCTTCTGTTATTCTGGAGGGCTCCAAGATTGGCAAATCTTTCATAGATGGATAGCACGCCTCTAAAGACTGTCAACAATATATTTCCATTCATCATAACAGCAACTTTTCCCATGAATATTTCAATTTTTGTCACAACGCATACTTAATATGTACCCAAAAAAAACTGACAAAAGAAAATGTTATTCCTCCATAGTCTGCAGTGTAACTTTAACTGAAACCAGATTTTTTTTTAAACTTCATTGTATTTTTCAGCCTCCAGTCATGAGTGGGAAAGCTGTGCTAATTAAAAAAAGAGGTCACTGGTGCAACTAGAATACTGATTTTCAGAAAGATGAAAGCCTGTGGGAAAAGACGCCTAATGCAGGTTTAGTTAAATCATTGCTTCCCTAATAGAGATGACAGTGTGAGTCCCTGAGTGAGCCCATTCTCTGCATTAAAATACGTTGGTGAGAATGTGAAAACTCAGCATGTGATCACTGTTCTAAGCTCCAGGGACTTAGCTATCCTGTGCAAATTTTTGATGACGGCTTCAGAAGATAAGCTATTTCTCTTCTTTCAATCATTTCCAAGTTAAAAAAAATACAGATGGTTAGAAAATATGCCTATTTGGTTGCCATGTCCTTAAGCCTGGGGTGTTAATGTACAACAGTGGATGTTAAGCATATTTCAATTCAAGCATTATTTGCAAATATTGTTTTCTTCCACATTTCCATATTACAAATCCTCCAACAATATTGCCTGCTTAGGTGATTCTGTATCAACCCCCTAAACAATGTTCATATTCTTCTTTTTATGCAATCTTTCCAAAAGCAGGAAGCACATTTTTGCACCCAGTAAATGCAATTTGTCAAAGTAAGCATTTTTCAGTCTATTGACTGAATCCCATCAGCTCTTTGAGTACTGAAGAATCATTTATTTTCAATACATAAAGAGAACAGTTCATATTTTTTAGTTCGCTGCTTGAATGCCATTAACCCTTTAAATACTGGAGCATGGTATCAGCACCAAGGATATAATTTGCAAGTAATGTGCAGTGAGGCAAGCTCACTCGCAATTTACGTTGAAGTTTGGCCTTAAAATATAATTCTCAAACTCAAAAATGCCTGTCCGAAAGCGGCTGCAGAAATTGCTATTCACAGGCAAGGCTGCTCTATTTTCAACCTCTCACAATAAACCGTGGCCAGACTCCAAAAAAAATATCAAATGAGCTGCTGCAACTGATTTTTCTGTGTTGTTTTTGTGTTTTTTATTTATTCTGTAGATTTGGAAAGCTCTCAGCTAGTGACCCAGGATAGATTTTTGCTGGCCTGGAGAGAGATGCAATATTTTGTATCTATTACTAGGAGAAAATCGCTCACTTACAACTTTTCATGTACGAGTCACAGCACAAGAACGAGTTACATTTGTGATCCAGCAGTGTGAGCATTCCATGAAAACTGGACCTTGAGGCACTAACACAACTGACATTCTTCAGTTGAATTACAGAGCATCATTAACCCTTTAAGTATTGTAGGGCCATTTGTGCACCTAGTTATTAAATATGGGGCGGTTTTCAATTCTCAGGTTATCAATACAATGTCATTAAGCCTTCAAGTAAAATCAGGTCACGTGTTAAGCCTGCTACTGTAATGACAGTAGACAGTGACATAAATCATGCCATTCATGTAGAAATGACATGAAATATACTGGGCGGCCTGCTGGTGGCGCTGTCCAGGGAGAGTGTAAATACTCGGGCACGGGCCCAGCTTGCTTAGGGACATTTTGTAAACAGGAATTAGTGAAGGATAACTAGACTTCCATGTTGTGAAACAGTCGATTAAAGCCTTGTTTAATACTCTGACCAAGTGCCTAGTAGTTTTCTTACATCAGACAGTACTACCTCTCACTGGTCAATGCCGAGTGCCAGGCGGTGGGTAATAACCTGGGTACCTCCAGAAAATGCCTACAGGTTTGGGCGAGTGCCTGTAGGAGGCGAGTGGGACCCTTGATGGAGGAAATGCCATCAAAAGAGGATAAGCTAATCCTTGAGTGAGCCAACGGCACCCATAACCTGCACGCCATGATGCAGCTTTGGTACATAACAAGTCAATGAAAGAGTGACCATAGACAGTCCAAAACACAGCACCAGGGTTCAAGTCCCCGCCTGACGGTGTTGAGGACATTCACAGGAGCGCTGACGATAGTTTGACCGATGATCATGGTGAAGCTTTTAAGTAATGAAAAGCTATTTCTGTTCTAGTCATAAAGCACAATGTGTAATAATATTTTGGTAGGCCTAATGATGTGGACCTTTTACTGTGTATATGCACAAAGCTAACTTCATAGAGGTTCTGTGTGTCATAATAATTTATCTTTCACCCCTTCTTTGGAATAATTTGATTCCAGAGACAAATATGCAGAAAAGGCCTACCACCTCTGATCTCAAATAGAACTCTCACATCTTCTTCATTGCTAAATCTGCCTCCAAGAAGCTTAGTTCCCTGTACCAAGCCTCTCTTTTGCTCTCGGTAACTGTTAACTCTATGTAAAGCCCGAGTCCATCCAGACTGATACCTGGGATGGCAGGAATGACGTATGAGGAGAGATTGGGTCAATTGGGCTTGTATTTGCTAAAGAGTTTAGAAGAATGAGAGGGGATCTCATTGAAACTTATAAAATTCTAACAGGACTAGACAGACTAGATGCAGGAAGGATCTTCCCGATGGCGGGGGAGTCCAGAACCAGGGGTCACAGTCTAAGGATAAGGGGTAAGCCATTTAGGACTGAGATGAGGAGGAATTTCTTCACCCAGAGAGTGGGGAACCTGTGGAATTCTCTACCACAGAAGGCAGTTGAGGCCAATTCATTAAATATATTCAAGAAGGAGTTAGATATATTTCTTAAGGCTAAAGGGATCAAGGGATATGAGGAGAAAGCAGGGACAGGGTACTGAATTCGGATGATCAGCCATGATCTCATTGAATGGCGGAGCAAGCTCGAGGGGCCGAATGGCCTACTCCTGCTCCTATCTTCTATGTTTCTATGTTTTCTATGATTTGAATACTGCTCAAATGTATATGGAGCACCTCTTCTAACAACTCTCTCTCACTCCTTGACAGAATACAAGAAAAAGTTTGTTGTCTGTTGGGCACTCTCTTGCTCACCTCTTTGGACAAGTAATAGCATAAACACTGTAGTGTAATCCTTCTACTCACCAAGAGAACTGCACACAAATGTCCAAATCCAATTGTACTGTTTACAGGCCTGTATAAATCTAAAGAGCAGTTTGTCCTGCAAGAATCATGGAGTAAAACCTATCTCAGTAGAGCATCCTTCTGCAAACTTCTTGCGCCCTTTCGCTGTTCCTTCCCCTTCTTCGTCACCACTAGTTCCCCTCTTTCCAGTTTCTTTCTATCTGTCTTAAGTTCCTGTACACTTTCTTTATCTTCTCTTGGGGTTTTTGTTCCTTTGCCAAGCTTCTCTTCGACTGTCCCAGTTTTGCTACCTTCCCCTACTTTTCTGTTTTGTTTTTGTTGCCTTTATAATATGTTTTACAATATACATTTTTATAATGCGATATAGTACTGGACATATTGCTTACAGGATTAGTCAAATGGTCAATACCAGCAGGAATTTCCCTTCAGCTGCATTCACCTAAATGAAGTACAGTGCAGATCAACATCTCAACTTTAGTTATGGTCAGGGCTGTCAGATCAGTTGGCACCATACAACATGTATTTAATGTTACGACTATAAATTAACAGGCATCAGTTTTCATCAAGTAATTTTGGTTTTAATCTTATGTTTTAGTTTATTTTTAAATTATTGTTCACATTTGTTATTTTAGTTACAGTAGCAGAGTCACTTTGTTGCTCATGTACCACATAATCACTAGATTACAGAGGAGGCAAAACTACAACAAAATATATTTACCTCAGAAACAAAAACACCGAGCTGCCATATTTTGAATCTTCAAGTGATGATGAAATAAAGATTTTGCAGAATTTAATTTGACCATCACCTGGAATGATGCTTATTTGTTTCTTCACACAATAAATCACCTTGACAGTCTCTGTATTGTTAATAGTTTAATGCAGAAAATGTTAGAAAATATATATTCCACAGGAGCAACTGCAGGCAGGATAAAAAGAGCATGTTTCCCCAGAGGTTTTTCAAACACTAGATAATTAGTTGGTGCTGGACTGAGTTCTCTGGTTTCCACAAAATCTCACAGAATCAGGTACGAACAAAACTTGATAAACACACAAAAGAATTATTTTCCAATTGGGCTGAGTGTTTCTGCAAATTTAAATGTTAATGAGATTTTAATGAGAATGTTTGAATAGAGTAGTGGTACTCATAAAATGGCCAAAGGATATGTATTACTTGCCTCATCTCACCAGACTTGCTGGTCCATGTGCCTCAGTTCCCATCAATGGCCTGCCCACTGTGAGATATTGGCTTAACTGTGATTCAAGACTGTTCCCTTTCCATTTCCTTCTCCAGCGCCCCAGCAAAAGGAGAACAAATATCATTGGGAAGCATGGTTTTCACAGCCTTTATACAGCAAGCAAAAGAGCCCCATTAAAACAGAAATATTTCACTGGACAGTGACCCCATAGTTTTCATTTTCCTCCCTTCCTGTGAAAAAAATACCTGGTCTCATCCGGCAACTGTCTCATAGATTGAAATCAGAAGCTCGTTGTATGGGGAAATCACACGCTCGCAACAAACATTTAGTAACACTGAGAAGGAGCACCTGAACTGACAAGTGGCATCTCCTCTTGATTGATTGAAGAAATATTTACGTTCCCTTCCTGTTGTCCCACTTAAGGGGGAGGGGGGAGAAACCGAAGCCCTGTTAATGAAATGTAACCAGTTATTTTCAGACATAACAAAATGGATTCAGAATTTTAGAAGAAAGGATTCCCCCCCAGTCAGATTCCCCCACTAGTCTGGTGATGTAGCTACTCTTGACCATTTTACATTGTTGCAGTACTAATGGGGAGAGGGAATTACATATGTGCTTCCACTTGTATTAAGAGTGCTCTAGTAGGAGGTTTGGCAAACAGAAAGGACTGTAAAGGACTTAAGGAAGAGACAGGTTAACAGAATGGGCGAGAAAGGTGGTAGATGCTTTTCTACATGGATACATGCAAGGCAATACATTTTGACAGGAAAAACAAAGGCCTAGAAATTCAGTATAGCCACTTTTGGGGCGGTAAAGTCGGGCAGCCGCTGAAGTTTGCGCCCGGCGCAAAGTCGAGGCCACTTCGCCGATATTCAGTAGCATCACCCTAAGAGGTTGCTGCTGCGCTAAAACTGGCGATGCACGACTATCTTTAGGCGCTAAGCCGGCGGTGCTGAGTGATACCGCCGAGGCCGGGCGCAGCGCAGGTGCGGTGATTTTTTGATTGACGGCAGACACGCTGGCCCCGGCCAGCTCTTAAAGGGGGAAGGGTCGATTTGTTTGCCTGCAACGCCCTGGACACTGCAGCCCTCCACCTAGGCCTGAGCACTGCTGTTGCAACTCTTTACCGCCCAGGACGATGCAGAAGGCCCGGGAGAGAGCGCAGCGCTTTAGCGAAGGTGACCTGAGGCTGCTGGTTAGCTCAGTGGAGCGAAGACGCCATGTTTTGTTTCCTGACAGTGGCAAGAAGCCGCTGGCCAGCGTCTACCGCAAAGCCTGGAGGGAGGTCTCCAACAGGGTGACATCCAACAGCGTGGTTGCCAGGAATCCTGTACAATGCAGGAAGAAGTTCAACGACCTCACTCGGATTGTCAAGGTGAGTACCCTTTCCAGTGTCCTCCTCATCCTTGCATGTGCACCTCACATTATGGACAAAGGGACCTGAAAGCCCTAATGGCCAGCCCTCATCCAGCAGCTATGGGACTGGCATGAAAATCACTTGCACATTCTGCACTTTACACAATGTCCAAGCTATTCGACCATGGGAGGCAGTGCAGACAAGATCAGGGCTACACAATGTCCAAGCTATTCGACCATGGGAGGCAGTGCAGACAAGATCAGGGCTACACACCGTACTTAGAGGCCGTCCTTTCTCTTGCAGGCCAAGCTGGCTAACAACAAGCGTAGCCAGATTGCGACCGGGGGAGGCCGACCTGAGCTCCAACAGCTCACCGACCTCGACCAGCGCGTGGAGCGCATTATGGGAGGCCGGCTGATTGGCTCCGTTGCCACTGGAGATGCCGACCCTGTTCTGGGCACCAATGGTAAGGACATCACCTTTTGGACCTCTCTCGTTCCACTTGCGCATCAGATCAACATCCTTTGCCACTGTCCGACCAATGCGGTGAATGGCACCACTCATGCCTCCCTCTCTGACGCCCTGTCCTCACTCTAAAGCTACTCTTGTGCCTTCCTGCTTTCAGATGGTGACTCGCCAGGTGAGGAGGAGGTCCCTCAAGCTGCCAGTGTCAGCCCCTCAGAAGAGGAGGAGGAGGAAGAGGAAGCCGGCCCATCAGTGGCACCCTCAGCCGCGGTAGCCCATGGCGATGTAGGGGACACGGCTTCCCTGGAGGGGAGCCTGGGGGAAGGGTCGGAGGAGAGTCAAGTTCCGGGGCCCAGCGGCCTGCAGCAACGCGGGAGGGGTGGGGAAGCTCGGCGGCCTTCTCCCCAGAGGGTGAGTGCGGCCTCCAGTCCTGCGACGGTCAGCGCAGAGGAGGTGCGCCTCCTAGAGGAGATGGCCGTCAACTCTGAGCACAGGCACACTGAGCTCATGGTGGTAGTGGCATGGATGCCTGACTCCATAGAGTCACTGGCTAAGAGTGTCCAGGAATTCGGGGCAGCACAGGCCAGGAGTCTGCAGGAATTCGGGGCAGCACAGGCAGCTAGTATCCAAATGCTCAGTCGTGCCGTCCAGCCACTGGCTGGTCTCATGCGGTCACAGACCAGGGCAACACGGGCACTAACTGCTGCCACACTCGCTGCGTCAGGCAGGCATCGCCAGGGCACCCGCCGCGCTGCAGCAGCACAGCGGTCTGTCCTTCAGCAGATTGCTGCGCATGCTGCAGTGCTGGCCTGGGCGAGTGCCACTGTATCAGGCGACCAGAGAGCGCCTGCGATCAGCCAGCTTGCCCCCATTCCTGCAGCCGCCACTGCCACTCCACCAGTGCAGCTGCCACGAGCTGCTGGACAGACTGATGCTGCCCAGCCACAGCTGCAGCAGTCACCAGCCGGCCCCTCGAGGGCCAGAGCTCGTGCAGGCCGACCCCCAAGGGCATCTGCCGTCACGCCATGTGCCCCTCAGGAGCCTTCCCCCAGCCTTGCTGCAGCCACTGGGCTTACATTGAGGAGGAGCAGCAGGGCGGCCAGGGGCCACACAAAGATGCGGAAGGCATCGCCCTCGCGGGGCAAAAAGTAGAATGTGTGGGCAGTTGTGTTTGTTTGTTATGAAGGCCGAGGATGTTGTGTTTGGTTTCTATGAAGGCCGAAAATGTTATGTTTGTTTTTTATGAAGGCCGAGGATCACGGTCATTTTTGTTTCACTGTTTTGATCATCCTCTCCAGGTTGTGGGAGCCAGTTATGTGTCTGACTGTTTTTTGGGGGGTTTTTCTGTTGTTGTTTGTCATGCGGGAAGGGCACAGAGTTTGTGAAATAAACAATTTTCTTTATTCAGATTGTCCATGTTTGAACTTTGAAGTCTTTGTTGCCTTGACCGGCTGAGGGCTTGCGGAGCGGCTCCATTCATCTTCTTTCATTGGCACAAGCCATTCCCTGAGAGGGGGCCTAGAACCTACGTTCAATAAGCCGCCGACGGGCGGCCCTTGGACCTTGTGCCTCCCTCCTGTGCTGGTCCTCCTCCTCCTGCTCCTCTTGCTCCTCCTCCTGAGGTGGTGCTCCAATCTGTGGTGGCAGTGCCTGAGTCCTGCGGATAGCCAGGTTGTGCAGCATGCAGCAAACGACCACAAAATGGGAGACTCGCTCCGGAGAATACTGCAGGGCTCTGCCAGAACGATCCAGGCAGCGGAACCGTTGCTTCAGGACGCCGATTGTTTGTTCGATGATGTTCCTGGTCGCTTGATGGCTCTCGTTGTATGCCTCTTCAGCAGGGGTCCTGGGCGCGCGGAGCGGGGTCATGAGCCAGGTACACAAAGGATAGCCTTTGTCCCCGATAAGCCATCCTCGTGGCTGAGGCTGTGCCTGGAACATGTCAGCCACAGTAGTCTGTCGCAGGATGAAGGCATCGTGGCTGCTGCCTGGAAAGCGGGCATTGACAGCTAGGATGAGCTGCCTGTGGTCACACACCAGCTGCACGTTCAGCGAATGGTAGCCCTTCCGGTTGCGGTAATCCTCGGCATTCTCCACAGGTGCCCGCAAAGCCACATGCGTGCAGTCAATGGCGCCCTGCACCATGGGGAAGCCCGCTATTCTTCCAAATCCCATTGCACGCTGTTGCTGCTTGTCCAGGGTCATGGGGAAGGAGATGAACTGACGTCTCCTTCTGAAAAGGGCATTGGTCACCTGGCGGATGCAACAATGCACGGCGAACTGGGAGATGTTAGCAATGTCCCCAGCAGCGGATTGGAAGGAGCCGGTGGCATAGAAGTTGAGAGCCACCGTCACCTTCACTGCCACTGACAGAGACGTCCTGCAGCTCAGCTGTGGCTGCAGATCTCTCTGAAGCAGCTGGCAGATCTCTGTGACCACCTCCCTTCGGAATCGCAGCCTCCTAACACACTGCTCGTCAGACATGTTGAGATAGGAGAACTGCTGGCGGTAGACCCTGGGTGGGTAAGGCCTCCCTTGGCGACGCCTGTTGCCCCCTCTCCGTCTAGCCAGGGCTCGCAGTCTCTCACGGCGTCTGTGAGCCCTTTGGATGTAATTGTGAAAGCCAGCGTTGACACCCATTGCAGCCCCCATAATATGCTGGCAAACAATGAGATATCAATGAGGCCAAAAACAATTGCAAAGCTGTGGCCTGAAGCCAGAAGTACCTGTCCTAGTGTTGGGCCAAAGCAGTGAGCTCTCTACCTTGGTCTCTCTCCAAAGATCCGTTTCACAAGAATGAGTGCTGCAAAATGGCAGCCTTTGATAGTGCAGGGGAAGTGCCCTTTAATTTGCGCTCCCCGCGGCCCGCATCGGCTGAGCACCGTTCCACTCAACAGTCGCTAGGGCCGCCAGGCGCACAATGGGCCGGCGCGACTGAAGATCTGGTTGGGGGCGCACAAAGGGCGTTGCACGAGGAAATGACGTCATGATCTGCGCGCGCAGCTGAGCGCGCGCAAAGACTTTGCGCTGGCGCTAAATGTCTACTGAAGTTGGGGCGAGGCGCAGATCGCGCTGCGCCCGGGCGCTAAGCGCCTAGCGCTCGACATCTACTCCTCCTAAGGCGCTAACGGCTGGCGCAACCAACTGAATTTCTAGCCCAAAGAGTACATACGCAATGGTAAAATACTGAAGGTTGTGTTTGAGCAGAGAGACCTAAGGGTTCAAATACATAATTCACTGAAAGTGCGAGTGCAGGTAGATAAATCCATAAAAAAGGCCAACAGCAATTTGGATTTTCTAAATCGGAGTATGGAGTGCAAGAGAAAAAAGTAATTTGTGCAAGGCATTGGTTAGGCCACAGTTAGAGTACAGTGTGCTGTCTGTGGTGCCCCATTATAGAAGACATTAAAGCCGTAGACAGTACACAGCATCGATTCACCAGACTGATGCCAAGGATGGGAAACTATAGTTATGAAGAGACACTTGTGATAATAAAACTATTTCCACTGGAACAGAAAGGGCTAGGAGGAGATTTAATCGAGTTTCTTTTTAATTATGAAAGGCTTTCGTAGAGTGAATAGTGAAAGAGTATTTCCTCTGGTTAGGGAGTCAGTGTTGAGACAGCATCAATTTAAAATTGTCACTAAGAGAGTGAGGAGAGAAGAACGACAGATTTATGCAATGGGTTGTTGGAGTATGGGTTGCTTTACCACACAGAGTGGTTGAGGCAGAAACCATTCCAGCTTTAAAGGGAAAATTGGATAAATATTTGAAGCAGATGATGATTGAGCGCTATGGGAAGAGTGTGGATAGTATTGGGCCAGTAATTCCTGTCCCAACGCGTGAGTGCGGTCGGGGTACTCACGCGTCTGGCCGGAGGAAATGCCGGTTTTCAGCATGCAGAGTGCATGCGGGGAAAACAGGCATTTCCTGTCCTCTGAACGAAGGGGTTCAGAGGCAGAACGCGCACGACTGCACGACTGCGCAGTAAAATTCCTTTATTTTTTCAAAGTTGTGCGCGTGTAAAGGCCTCCGGTCTTTACGCGTGGAAAAACAAGACGTAAGTATTTAGTTTTTCAGGTAAGTGGGCTTTTAGTACAATGTAGAAATTTTTTTCCCACAGGTTTGTTATTTTTAAAGAATTTACAAGATGGTAAGTTTAGTTTTAGACCCTATTTTTTAAAAATTTATTTTTTTCAAAAATTTGATTAATTGTTTAAAACATTTTTAAAAACTTATTTATAGTTATTATAATCAGTGGGATGCTTTTTTAAATTTTATTTAAAGTTAAAGTACTGTTTTGGCAGCCCATACTTTTCATGAGTTTGACAGCTCTTACTGTCAAACTCATGGATGAGTTTCCCCTCCCCGATTGGCTGCACAGTGCTCACCTGATCCCAGCCGGCACATCGCACTAACTACGCCGCTGGGTCAGGTTAGCACAGCGCGCCGACAGCTGAACCGGGCCTGTGACAGGAAATGCAAGCAGGCCCGGGCTTCAGATGTCGGCGCGCAGGGTGAGTGCAGATCGGGGGCTTGCACGCGCGGCAAGCCCCCGATCTAATTTCAGGGCCATTATATATATATATATGAAAGAGCGAATTATGTGGGAGCTCAAGGATGCACTTAACAGAGTGCTGGGACAGTTTTCATGAAGGAATATTAGCATTATACCAACATAATCACAATCTGCACTTGCATTTGGGGCATTTTTCATGTATCCCTGCAAATGATAGGTGCCAGCAGCTTGCACGAAAAATGTTAATGAGGACCAATTTCAGGCCGTCCTCAAGCCTCTTTGACGGGGCCACCCGGTTGGGGGAACACGCTGCCTGCACAGCACCAATTCTGAGCCTGCCAGTTGGAATAAGTTCCACATAACTATTTGCAATTTCCAGTGCTTCCCACCTGTAGTAACTCCTTTGCCTTGATTTCTATCTGTTGTGGAGGTTCTAACTGTTCCATGGCTGTAACCTTCAGGTACTTTCACTATGCCTATCACAAGCTGATTACTTTCTTAATTCTAACAAATGTATGGGGCGAGACGGGTTAGTGGTTAAGAAATTCATTCAGGAAATTTTTTCAGTACTTTGTCCCACCGAGAGACAACAGAGATCAGTTTTCAAGTTTTAAGGTAACGGATTTTTTTCTGTATTTGTTTTAGCTGGGACCCCGTCTCTGACTTGCAATCTTGTTTATTTCAGCCTTTCTTCTTAACTCTGACTTTCTGCAGAACCACTTCACTTCTGATACCCAATTTTACCTCTCAGGTTCTTATCATCACAAAGGAGTAATCAGAGACTGCATTGCCAAACAAGAATCTTTTGTTTTTAGAAGAGCCAATGGTGGCTTCATCACTGCATACATCTCATAGAATGACAAATGCTATTATCTATATATATAAAGCGGCTCTTCTGTCTGTCTGTCTGTCCGCCTGGTCTCTATACATTTGGAAGTTACAGAGCGTACCGACGCGCGCGTCGCCTCAAAAGAAAGCTTGCGATTCTGGACCGGTCATAGGCGTATTTACGTTTCGGCCGGACAAAAATCCCGCCCGCGGTATCCCAAAAACATTCAGCGTTCCGCTCATTAGCATCTCATTAGCGACCGTGTGACGTCGAGGTCTTCCTACAGTTGAGTGTCGAGTGACTCGACGATTGACCAATCCTACGCTTCGGTGACCTGACCGGTCGACCAATCGGTGCGTGTGTGGGCAGGCCTTATCCTTCTGAACCGAGGTGAGTGGCCGCCATCTTGATTTTCCACGATTTTTTCCCCCACACTTTCTGTGTGTTAGGGAACTAAGGTAAATATTTCAATTATGTGTTAGGCAATTAATTAACAATTTATTTGAGTTTTATATTGTGTTTAGCAACCCCCCCCCCTCCTCCTCACCCTCGCGCAGGGGGGACTCGGGGCCTGAAGCTGAAAAAATTTATCTCTCTCTCTCTCTCTCTCTTCCTTCCCTCTCTCTCTCTCCTTCTCCTCTTCCCTCTCTCTCCTTCTCCTCTTCCCTCTCTCCTCTTCCCTCTCTCTCCTTCTCCTCTTCCCTCTCTGTCTCTCTCTACTTCCCCCTCTCAGGTGTCGCGGACGGAGCGCGGGCGCGCCGCCCGAAGTTTCCCGCTCGCTAACGGCCTTGCCGGCTCCCGCGGGCCGCTCGCACTGACCGCGCATGCGCCTCCCGCACTCACCGCGCATGCGCCGCCCGCACTCACCGCGCATGCGCCGCCCACACTCACCGCACATGCGCTGCCCGCCCGCCCGCAGCGGCCGTCCATCAGCCGCGCGATACGCGGGGGACTTCAGCAACGGCACCGGACCTCAGGCGCTAGGCAGGGGGAGGGGCCGGAGAGAGGGACAGAGGGGAGTGGGGGAGTGGGGGAGGGGAGGGGAGGGAGAGAGGGGAGGGGAGGGAGAGAGGGGAGGGAGGGATCGGACAGGGAGAGGACATGACAGGGAGAGGGGGGACACACAGGGGCAGGGAGACCAAACGCCCCAAAATTGCCCTCGCGCTCCAAAATTGCCCTCGCAACGCGGGGCTCGCTAGGCAGGGGGAGGGGCCGGAGAGAGGGACAGAGGGGAGTGGGGGAGCGGGGGAGTGGGGGAGGGGTGGGGGGAGAGGGAGACAGGGGAGGGGAGGGGAGGGAGGGGGAGGGAGGGAGAGAGGGGGAGGGGAGGGAGGGAGAGAGGGGAGGGAGGGAGAGAGGGGAGGGGAGGGAGAGAGGGGAGGGAGGGATAGGACAGGGAGAGGACATGACAGGGAGAGGGGGGACACACAGGGGCAGGGAGACCAAACGCCCCAAAATTGCCCTCGCGCCCCAAAATTGCCCTCGCAACGCGGGGCTCGCTAGGCAGGGGGAGGGGCCGGAGAGAGGGACAGAGGGGAGTGGGGGAGCGGGGGAGTGGGGGGAGGGGTGGGGGGAGAGGGAGACAGGGGACGGGAGGGAGGGGGGGAGGGGAGGGGAGGGAGGAGAGGGGAGGGGAGGGAGGGAGAGAGAGGGAGGGAGGGGGAGGGGAGGGAGAGAGGGGAGGGGAGGGAGAGAGGGGAGGGAGGGATAGGGACAGGGAGAGGACATGACAGGGAGAGGGGGGACACACAGGGGCAGGGAGACCAAATGCCCCAAAATTGCCCTCGCGCCCCAAAATTGCCCTCGCAACGCGGGGCTCCCCAGCTAGTATAATTATATAAAGATACAGGTAATTGCTCAGCCTATGCACTAGATGGTGATATTCTAGGAATCTATAATCAAGTTAACTACTGCTTTGACAGAAAAAAAATCCCCTTGCTGCATTCATTCTTCTGTGTTTAAAAAAAAAAGTCTACTTAAAACTAACCATTATTATTCAAAAGTTCAGCTTGACTGGGTCAAATCCCCTTGCCTAACATAAACTATTAATCTCTAATGAAATATTTTACGCGCTTTCATTTTAAAATGAATCAACAAACATGCATTTCAAACAAATAATAAATCATAAAGCAACAGAATCTTTCAGGTGAGCTCATTTCTTAACAGTCCTTCCATATCTTGTCACAACTCCTTTTCGTCTTGATTTATCATCAGTTTTGAAGAAGGCATTGTGTTCTCACTCTTAAGCAACGACTTGTCTAAAACATTGGGGGAGCCGGAGTGAAGTGCACTGTGCGGCATGTCAGGCTTGACATTGCCTGGTAATTTGTCTTTCCTCACCTGCCTGGCTGATTCCTAATGCACTGCCTCTTCCCACTCTTCTGGCTGAGTTTCAACCTCACTAAAATGTGATTATTTCCATATAAAACCATACAAGAGTTATGGAACACTGTGCAAGGGTGAGATGACTATTAAAACGTGATTTACTGCAAATTCACCTCATACAAATTTAATTAAAGCAAAATTCCAGCATCTGATATTGTGCATCAGTTTTTAGAAAGCAAAACGTATGTAAAGGCAGCATTTGAAGAATCCATGTGGAAGTATTGCAAGATATTTGGAAGAGCACACGGACTGAAATGATTTGATTTGTATGCTATGGATACGAAACAAAAATAAATACCATTTCCTTCCTGTTCCTTCATGCGACGATTGACAGTGGATGACTCAGCCGGCACACTTGAGATCATTCCTGCTTCGATATTGTGGAGCTTCATGGCAGCTCTGCCATCCTGACCAATCCTCAAAATAGCCCACCAACAAACTATTTTGAAATGCTTACCTCAAACCTCACATTACCAGCACATGTTCCTCAAACCCAACCAGATACTCCATTTTGGCACAGAATCAAGCACAACACAGTGGCTTCAAGCAAACTATTTAGAGGAACCGTACACAATTTCAATAAGGAACTTTGTCCAGAGTCACCTAATGTCCTTTATCTTTTTCATAAAAAGAACTTTACCTTAAAAAAATGCTAACCTGGACTACTTATAAGCACAAATTTTCTGAAAAGAACATATTTAACATGTCAGCCTGACCACTTCTTAACTCATCACATCGGCAGTTACCTAAGTCTGCCATGTTGCAGTATTCTCAGGGTATACATGACACCAGCAGAATCTATCGCATGCATCAAAACGTTTCTCTGGTAACTGAGTCAATGGTGCTCTAAAGGCAGTGGATTCAAATTTCCCAATGCTTCAAGGACCCTTTACATCAGACACCACCACAGCTCCCCAGAGCACTGTAAATTTAAATATGCCAATTCAAATGGCTGCAAACACAGGCAAGCAGGCCACAGCCACCAAGTTCCAGCACTGATTGCCTTTGCCTTGATGTCCGGAATCCCACTTGTTCATGTTTCCCAGAGCACAGAAAGTTTCAATCCATTGATTTAACTCACTGCAAAATATGGACAATATCGAAGACAAAAACATCCATTCGAGCATTTGGTTTGACAACAGGAGATCAAGGAGGGAATTTTCAGCATCGGCTCAAAACGGGCACATAGTTGGCGATGTGCCCGTGGCGCCCGCCCAAGGCCACAGACTGAAAATGTTTCGAGCCTCATCTGCATTTTACCGGTGTTCCGCTGGCTGGGATTTCTGACTTGCTCCGTAACCAACCATTCAGATACGTTTCTTCAGTATCAGAAGGCTTTCATCTCTTCCAGTCACAGTATATTGAGTCACAGGTCGCCGTCATGGCTCCGCAATAGACGCGTCTTCTATCATATTAACTCTTTCTAACTCTACCTGCGGCTCATAGAAAAAATATGCCCTAATTAAGGTATCAGCAAACTGTACCTGCTTTCTTGTCTGATAGACAATCCATATGATTTATATCTGAAGTCTCATTAATGTCCTTTGTAGCTTTTCTGGAGCATTGCCAAGTGTTTTCTCCACGATAACTTCTAAGGTTTTACAATCTGCCCATACAGTCACTGCTCTACCATAAGAATATTGGAGGAATCTCTCAGCTCCAAATACAGTCCCTACCACTTCAGACATCCATGTTTAAATTGGGCAATCATTTAAAATTGGCCAAAAAGTGCTAACCATTTCCATTATAGTCAACTACAAGGTTACCATTGACATCATGTTAAGTGCTCCATGTATTTCGGGCACGGTGCCGAGTATTAGTTGAGGGGTGGCGAGGGAACAGTCTTTCTGATGTCCTGAGAGAGGGCAATATGTTCTGCTCCCACTGTGCCACAGCCATGGGACTGAGGTTCATCACTCCCACTGATCTGCAGGGGAGCAGACTGCAGGAGATGAGTGACGTCTTGTAAGCCTCTATTTATTTGGTGCCCCAGTCTCTCCATGGCCGCGCCCAGAAACTGACTGGGAGCCATTTGTTCTGAGGGCCTGGCTGAAGAACCCCTGGAACAGGTCACATGCTCCAAGGTGGACTGCAGTGGTGATGCCCTATGAGATGATACCACACAAGCTTGAAGCAGCCTCATCCACACTTTCAGCCATGGGCTAAAAATCCTTGGCAGGCTTCCAATACCTGGTATTACTGCTTGTGTAGCAAGCAGCTTTCTTTTTATAGCTGGGCATCTGAAGTCCACATCTCTGTCCTCCTCAGCAGCCGTAGCTGGAGCTGTCCCTCCAAACGTTACCTGCTCCTGCTCACTCATGCTGGGTGCATCATCATTTGTAGAACCCTGTAACTTACTGTCTAACCCATCCAAGGTGCCAATTTCTATGCAGGTGCTTGGGAAAGATGGAGCGCATGACATTGCCTCCCAAGAAGGATTGCCCTCCACCTGTTCTTCTGTAGGGTCTTGTGCTGAGAAGGACCTAGAGGAAAGAGAAAAGGGACAGGAGTTAGCTTGGTACTGACAAGCTGCACAGTAGCAGATGACAGTCTTCAGAATGCAGCTTGAAGTTCTCAAGCTGGTTGAATGTGCATTTTTCTGAGGTACATGAAGGGGTGCAAGCAATAGTCAGAGACCCTGTTCGCATAAGCCCCCGGCCTCAAAATCTCAATTGCAGATAGCTCTCGAGAGGCTACGGTCTCAAGAGCTTGCTGCTCCATCTCTGAAAAGGTCACGTTTTTGGGTGTTCCTCTTCTGGTCTTACTCCTCTTCCTTATGTTGTGCACCATTTTCTCCTGCAGAAAGAAAGGATGAGAGTTAGTGAGTGACTATTGAAAAGGAAAGTGCACACCATTGGGGTGTGGAGACCCCCAGGATTGGGATGTGATTGCATTGGAGAGGGTGCAGAGGAGATTCACCAGGATGTTACCTGGGCTGGAGCGCTTCAGCTATGAAGAGAGACTGAACAAGCTGGGGTTGTTTTCCTTAGAGCAGAGAAGGCTGAGGGGGGACCTGATTGAGGTGTACAAAATTATGAGGGGCATAGATAGGGTAGATAGAAAGGAACTTTTCCCCTTAGTAGAGGGGTCAATAACCAGGGGGCATAATTTCAAGGTAAGGGGCGGGAGGTTTAGAGGGGATTTGAGGAGGGTGGTTGGAATCTGGAATTCACTGCCTGAAAGGGTAGTAGAGGCAGGAACCTTTACAACATTCAAGAAGCATTTAGATGAGCACTTGAAACACCATAGCATACAAGGTTACGGACCAAGTGCTGGAAAATGGGATTAGAATAGACAGGGCTTGATGGCCAGCGCGGACACGATGAGCGAAGGGCCTCTTTCTGTGCTGTATAACTCTATGACTCTATATGCTGAGAAGGAGAAGAAGCAAGGTGCAAGCAGGATGGGGAGCTGTTGAATGGTAAACAAATGGCTGGAGTGTGAAGTGAGGAAGGAGTCACAAGAGGAGCTCTTTGTTCTGCAATAGCTACCATGTGATGAAGAGAATGCTGCCAATGGCTCCTGTGTAGGTGATAAGCAAGAGGTTGTTGTATCCGTGTGTTAATGAAGACACGGAATGCAGGAGTTGGTTTACAGGTGTTTACTGGACAAAGTCTGGAGGTGAACTAAAAGATACAAAACACTATACAGGCTTATATAGCCCGAGTGGCCATTACCGGCATTACAGTACACAGGGGCTCTTAAAGGCACATGCACCACAATTCCTCCCCTTTTAGACAACCAGTACATAACATTTTAAGTAATTGTTATTTAACATGTTTACAAGAACAATAATATACATATTGCTGCAGTTAATCAATTATACTCGGTCCGGATAACGCCTCGGTGGTGTAGTAGTTTTCGGTGGTGTAGTAGGTTCTTTTGGCAAGGTCGATTCGGCCGGGATGCCAGTGTCGGGTTCATCTGGTTCTAGCATCACCGGATCGGAGGTAGATACTATGGGTATCTCTGCTTCATCATCAGGTGTATAGAGTTGTGGTGTAGGTTGTCCCTTTTCGGATGACTCGATGATCTGGTCAGCATGGCGCCTTATTATGCTTTCTCCAATGTCCACGGTATACATCAGCGGTCCTAGTCGTGTGCAAATAGTTCCAGGCTGCCATTTCTCGGTACGGTAGTCCTAGGCCAAAACTTGTTGACCTATCTGGAAGGTTCTAGTTGGCCTTTCATTCATGCCTTGAAATTGCCGGTTCTCTACGTCCCTTCTGATGTTTGGCTTGATCAAATCCAGCCGGCATCTTAGTCTTCTATTGAAAAACATCATGGCGGGAGTCTGGTTTGTAACCATATGTGTTGAATTCCTGTAGGCAAACAAGAAGTTATCTACCTTATGCTGTAGATTTATGTCTTCATTACCCATGGCCTTTATGGCCTTCTTGAAGGTCTGGACAAACCTTTCAGCCAATCCATTGGTGGCGGGATGGTATGGGGCGGATGTGTAGTGCTTAACCCCATTGTTTTTTAAGAACTTCCTGAATTCTTCGGACACAAATTGCGGTCCATTATCAGAACAGATCTGTTCAGGCAGCCCATTCCTGGCAAATATGGTCCTTAATACTGTGATGGTTTTTTCCGTGGTGGTGGAGGACATCTTTATTACCTCCAGCCACTTGGAGTGTGCATCAACCGCGATTAAGAACATTGAGTCCATAAATGGACCAGCAAAGTCGATGTGTACCCTTTGCCATGGAGATGAGGGCCACTCCCATGGATGTAGAGGGGCTTGTGGTGGGGCGTTTTGGACCTTCTGGCATCCTAGACAGCCCTTGGTCATTTCTTCGATGTCTCCATCGATACCTGGCCACCACACAAACGCTCTGGCTAGGTTCTTCATTTTCACTCCACCCAGATGCCCCTCGTGAAGCTCCTTTAGCACTTTACCCTGGAGTTTAGGTGGAATCACCACTCTGGATCCACACATCAAGGTTCCTCAGCACACTGACAGCTGTTCCCTTCTTTGCGAGAATGCTGGCAACAGTGGTTCGCCAAGTGCTGGCCAACCCTTCACCGTTAAATCGTAGACTCGTGAGAGAGTCGGGTCATTTCTCGTTTCCTTTTCAATGGCAGAATTTGTTACTGGTAGACATTCTACTATGGTAGAGTGGAACATTTCCACTGGGTCCACTGTAGGTGCCTCTTCTACCGTTGGCAACGGTAGACGCGATAAACCGTCAGCATTTCCATGCTGTTTTGATCCTTTGTATTCTATGTCATATTGGTGTGCCCCTAGGAAAAGGGACCACCTCTGTAGCCTTTGTGCTGTCATAATGGGAACGCCCTTTTTAGGGTTGAATATGGAGACGAGGGGTTGATGGTCAGTCAAGAAGGTAAATTTTTGTCCGTGTAGGTAATGGTTGAATTTCTTCACTCCCCATACCAGGCTGAGTGCTTCCCTGTCGATCTGGGCATAGTTACGCTCAGCTGAGTTCAATGAGCGTGACGCAAAAGCTATTGGCCGTTCTGAGCCATCAGGGAATCTATGTGATAATACCGCTCCTACTCCGTAAGGGGATGCATCGCACACCAGTCTGATTGGCAGTGATGGGTTGTAATGAGCCAAAACTTCCTTGGACGTGATCAAGCCTTTACATTTATGGAAGGCACCTTTACAGTCCTCGCTCCATTCCCAAATTACTCCCGTTTGTAGCAGTTCATTAAGAGGGTGCAGAACAGTTGACAAGTTCGGTAAAAATTTATGGTAGTAATTTATCAATCCCAGGAACGACCTTAATTGTGAGACATTTTCAGGTGCTGGTGCTTTTATGACCGCTTCAATTTTCTCAGGGGACTTATGCAACCCTTCTTCATTAATTATGTGGCCACAATATGATATTTGTTTCTGGAAAAATTCGCACTTGGGGCGGTTTGCTCGTAGGCCCCATTCTCTCAGCCTAGTGAGCACCTTCTCCAAATTGGCAAGGTGTTCGTTGTCGTTTTCTCCTGTTACAAGGATGTCGTCTAGGTAGCATTGAGTCCCAGGAATCCCTTGCAGGACTTGTTCCATAGTTCTTTGCCAGATAGCTGGAGCTGATGCTATTCCGAAAACCAGTCGATTGTACTGGTACAGGCCTTTGTGTGTGTTTATCATGAGATACTTTTTAGAGGCCTCCTCAACCTCCATCTGTAGATATGCCTGTGCCAAGTCAATTTTTGTGAAACGTTTCCCTCCGGATAGTGAGGCGAAAATATCTTCTATCCTCGGAAGAGGATACTGTACCATGTGAAGGACTGGGTTTACAGTCACCTTGAAGTCCCCACAGATGCGAATTTTTCTCTGTTCTTCAGATTTATCATTATTTAACGTTTTCTTCATGACCGGGACGATGGGTGTTGCCCACTCGCTCCAATCTATCTTGGATAACACGCCTGTCTTTTTCAAATTCTCCAGCTCTGCCTCGACTGCTGGACGAATTGCGTATGGCACCGGCCTTGCCTTAAAAAACTTGGGAATTGCTGCATCTTCCACCTTTATTGAGGCGGTGACGCCTTTCAAGGTTCCTAGTTCCTGTTGGAACACTTCTTTGGCATTGGCCAAGATGTCTTTTAATCGTTCAGGTATGATGTCATCATCATTTTTTTTCTTACTGGTCACCGTCAGTGCCTGAATGGAGTGCCAGTCCAAACGTATCTTCCTGATCCATTCACGTCCCAACAGCGGTGGACCACCATCTTGCAGAACGTATAAATACAACTTCTGTATTTCCTTGCTGTTGTATACAACAGGCACCTTTATTTTCCCTTTGGGGTATACTTTCTGCCCTGTATATGTTTTCAAGATAATGGATGTGTCTTTCAAAGGTATATGCGGAAATAGCCGCTCGTAATCCCGTCTACTTATGACAGTCAGAGCTGATCCTGTATCTAGCTCCATTTTAACTGGGGACCCCGCTATCGTGAGGGTAACCCAAATGGTCTGGTAATCTTCTTTGGCAATTACATTATGTAATTTGAGAGAGCTTAGTCTCTTGTTTCCGGAGTCGCTATCGCTCTTCTGGTCTTCGGAGCTACTGTCCGTCATCATTTGTACCTTTCTGTACTTTTCCTTATTGATTTTCTTTCTGTCAATGGATTTTTTCTTTCCAGAGCGGCATACACGTGTAATGTGTCCCATCTTTCCGCATTGCCTGCATGCTTTGTCCTTGAACCAGCAGTCCCTCTGGTCATGGGTGGATCTGCCGCAGCGATAACATCTCTCAAAACCCCGTGTCATTTCATGGGTGCCAAAGTCCTGTGGTTTTTGCTGTATCTCTGCAGCTCCTCTTGCTGCTGCTTCGTATGATACAGCTACACTGAAAGCCTTGTCCAGTGTCAAATCTTTCTCAGAAAGTAGCCTTTTTTGTGTTCCATCACTTAGGAGACCGCAGATGAATTTGTCTCGTAGAGAATCTGCCAGTCCTGCCCCGAATTGGCAGTGTAGGGTATCAACAATCTCCTTAAAATTCTTGTCCATCGGTTTGGCTGGAGTGATTAAGTTTCGTAACAACCTGTATGTCCTTGCGCCCATTAGATTTAGAAGTACCGATGCCTTTTTATCATCCTTTATTTCATTCGCTCTGCAATATACTTCCACTCTTTCCGCATATGTGGCCCAATCCTCTACATCACTATCGAAAGTAGTAATGTTGCCAGTCTTAGGCATCCTAAAAAAAATGGCGCCTCCCGCGCTTTCCTTTCTTCCTTGCTGAAAAAAAAAATGCCGCCTCCCGCGCTTTCCCACCACTGTTGCTGCTGACAACGCTGTTCTCCGCGGTTTTTATTTATACAAATATTTTTAATAGTCGGAGACTTGTTCCCGCCGGACTCTCCGGGACTTTCCCTGCCCTCTGCGTGGTCCGAACGCCGACCTGCTTTGCAGAGCTGGCCGTCTCCCGAGTGCTCCACCCTTTGTATTTGTTTGCCTGCGCCTTCACTGCTTGGCCCCGCTGTAGAGCCAGCCGATCGAGCCCCAGCCCGCCGCCCAGAAAGGATTATTGCAGTACCTGCCACCAGCCTGGCTAGCTGGTGAAACCACAATTTTTTCTCTTTTTTTCTTCTTCCTTCGTCTGAGGAATCGATCTCCTTGAGGTGCTGCCGAATTGCAGGTAAGTCCGTTTCCAATTCGTCGCCACTGTTGTATCCGTGTGTTAATGAAGACACGGAATGCAGGAGTTGGTTTACAGGTGTTTACTGGACAAAGTCTGGAGGTGAACTAAAAGATACAAAACACTATACAGGCTTATATAGCCCGAGTGGCCATTACCGGCATTACAGTTCACAGGGGCTCTTAAAGGCACATACACCACAGAGGTGAGTGTGTGTTTGGGCTGAGAATGAGAGGTGGTATAGTGAGCTCATGTGATGGATGATGAAGGGTGTGATGCAGGGAGGGAATTGTTCAGGGTCCTGGCGATGGGGGAAGAACTGTTGTCAGATGTTATTGAGAGAGATGGAGAAATGAAGAGCTGTACTCACCCTTGCTGCGCCTGTCAGGTCATTGGGCCCAGGTCTTGGAGGTGATGCTTCTGGAGCTGACAATCTCAGCCACCTCTCCCCAAGCCTGGCGAACATCCATTTTGGGTTTCTGCCTCCCATGGGTGGGAAAGAGAACTTCCCTCCTCGCCCTTACCCCTTCCTCCGGGGAGGCTTCAGAGAGTCTGGGGGCTTGATTCTGACTCATCTTGCGGTTTGCAGCACTACAAGATAGCAGTGTCAATAAAGTGAATGGAATCCCCCTTTAAAAGGTGCTTTAAATAGATCTCTGGAGGACTGCCAGAAATTATGTCCAGAGAGTGGGCGGGCATCCCATTACTGAAACAATCAGGTGAGAAATCCACCAGTAAAATTTAAATGAGGCGTAGGAGTTAAAATACCTTGAGCCTGAAATCTAGGTTAGCAAATGTGTTTTGTACTCACCGGCCTAGAAATTCAGTGGGCCTTGCGGCCACTTAGCGCCTAAAGAGGTCTTCTGCGCCGGCGGGGTTGGTAGAGCGGAAATTGAGTGCAGCGTTAATGGCGGCGGTAGCCGGTAGCGCTGCGCCAGCACCGATGACATCATCGGTGTGCGCAGCGCCCCGGTTCCGCCCCGATGCCGGCCCGACGCCCATATTCAGTTGCGGCCGCCTCTTCCGCAGCGGCCGCAAACAACGTTCGTGAAACACGGCCTTCATGCAGCGTTAGTGGGGCGCATAAAGGTGGAGGTGCGGCCGGCCGCTTTTTCGGTGGCCGCCTGCCCGTACCTCCCTCCCCGGCCTCCTACACCACCCCCCCCCCCGCGGCATTGGTGGCTGATTCCCGCGAGCCCGGCACTTCTCTGTGGTGCCGGGCTCATTTGCCGGCAGAATCCAGCGGCGATCTCACGGCTGCAGGCAGCTCCTCCTTAAGAGAAGGAGGAGGCCTGCAGTACCCCAGCCTGCCGCACCGCATCGGGTGGCGCAGCAGCAGCTGGAGCGCTGAAATTCACTTTCAGCGCCCCAAGCGGAGGCGGGCACACCCTGGAACAGCGCCCGGTTCCGACTTGGGGCGCTAAAAGTGAATTTCTGGCGGGCGCAACGGGCTCCGGGCGCTGCGCAAACTTTTGGGCGCAACTGAGCTGGCGGGGCCATACCTAATTTCTAGGCCACCGTGTCCCTTGCCCATGCAAAACCCACTCCAGTGAAAATTGACCCGCAGGTGTCCAATCTGTGCGAGTGTTGCTTGAATACTAAGGGAATCAAGGGATATGGGGTTAGGATGGGAAAGTGGAGTTGAGTTAGAAGATCATCCATGATCTTATTGAATGGCGAAGTAGGCTTGAAGGCCGAATGACCTACTCATGCTCATATTTTGTACGTTCTTATGAAGATTTTGTTTCCCTGAGACTTTGCCTTGCAAGATGAATTCTTCTTGCAGACTGCAGTACAGTACTTTGGCACTAGATGAGTTTTTGCTGGAATCTTGGCTTGGTCAAACGGATGTGCGTGTGGGAAAAGCTTTTCTGGATATCTACCAATGCAGCACGGTCTCTTCCTCGAGACTAAACTGTAGAGCCAGGTACCTTCCCCACGTCATCCACGAGAATACAGAAAGATACTTTTGATCAAGGATTAGCTAAAATAAAGATTTTTTTTAACCTGAAGGGTAATTGGGGACAGTGTGTATAAAAATGGAACTGAAATTTGCAAGATGTCTGCAAAACAACAAAGACTCTATGGTAAATTATACCACAGTACTGTATAGCAAGTTGCTAGCACCATTATATTTTTTTAAAGGTCCACTTAGGCTGTCTATTACAGTTAGTTCCTATAGCAACATATTTAAATCTTAGAGAAATATTAAGAGTGCATGTACTTTGTAAAGTGTCAATATAATATTTGATATTCAACTTAATCAAGCTTGATTGACAATTCCAGATTCAAAGTGAAAACTATCTCAAACCAATTATGCCTGCCATTTTGCAGTTCAAATCCCAATCTACCATAACAAAACTTACACCATTCTGCTTCCTTACACACATTAGTAAGATTCTGCAAAAATTTAGTGAGATAAGTAACAAAGCCCTTGAACTTTTGGATTTATCTGCCAGGCTCCAGGCTGCCTGTTCCCTGAAAGATATCTGGTACTCCACTTAGTTAATCCAGGGTTGTTGATTCCTGAGACTAATGGCTTCTAATCAAATCACTGCAATCCTCTGGTTTTATTATACATTGTCAGAGCCCATTATGTCTCTTGAAGGTGATACTTGCTCAGATCTCCCAATTGCCTTGCTGTTATCACATTACAGGTTGCATCTCAACCTCAATGGAGGTTAGCTGATCTGTCACCAATATAGACAGTGGCATGAATCTGAATGGAATAGTGGCAATCAGAAACAACATTCACATACCCTGCTTCTGGCAATAGGGTTACTTATTTTATCATCTCTCTGTTTAGCTTACTGTCCAGTGTCTCTTTACCGATCTTCTTGCTTATGCAACGAGCTGTCCAATTTAAAAAAAAATGTATTCATTCATGGGATGTGGGTGTCGCAGGCTAGGCCAGTATTTATTGTCCATCCCTAAATGCCCTTGAGAAGGTGGTGGTGAGCCACCCTCTTGAACAACTGCAGTCCATGTGCTGAAGGTACTTCCACAGTGCTGTTAGGGAGGGAGTTCCAGGATTTTGACCCAGCAACGATGAAGGAACGGCGATATATTTCCAAGTCAGGATGGTGTGTGACTTGGAGGGGAACTTGGAGGTGATGGTGTTTCCATGCGCCTGCTGCCCTTGTACTTTTAGATGGTAGAGGTCGCGGGTTTGGGAGGTGCTGTCGAAGAAGCCTTGGCGAGTTGCTGCAGTGCATCTTGTGGATGGTACACACTGCAGTCACGGTACGCCGGTGGTGGAGGGAGTGAATGTTTAAAGTGGTGGACGGGATGCCGATCCAGCAGACTGTTTTGTCCTGGATGGTGACGAGCTTCTTGAATGTAATTGGAGCTGCACTCATCCAGGCAAGTCTATTGCATCACACTCCTGACTTGTGTTTTGTCAGCGGTGGAAAGGCTTTGGGGAGTCAGAAGGTGAGTTACTCGCCGCAGAATATCCAGCCTCTGACCTGCTCTTGTTGCCACAGTTGTGCCTAGGAAACTGTCCTGAGGAACTCCTGCAGCGATGTCCTAGGGCTGAGATGATTGGCCTCCAACTACCACAAACATCTTCCCCATTGACTTAATTTTACTCGGGCTCCTTGGTGCCACACTCGGTCGACTGCTGCCTTGATGTCAAGAGCACTCACTCTCACCTCACCTCTGGAATTCAGCTCTTTTGTTCATGTTTGCACCAACATTGTAATGAGGTCTGGAACCAAGTGGTCCTGGCAGAACCCAAACTGTGCATTGGTGAGCAGGTTATTGGTGACTGAGTACCGTTTGATAGCACTGTCGATGACACCTTCCATTGCTTTGCTGCTGACTGAGAGTAGGCTGATGGGGCAATAATTGGCTGGATTGTATTGGCCTGTTTTTTGTGAACAGGACATACCTGGGCAATTTTCTACTTTGTCGGGTAGATGCCAGTTTTATAGCTTGGCTAGAGGCGCAGCTAGTTCTGGAGCACAAGTCTTAAGCACTAGTGCTGGGCTGTTGTTGGGGTTCATAGCCTTTGCTGTATCCAGTGCACTCAGCCTTTTCTTGAAATCATGTGGAGTGAATCGAATTGACTGAATACTGGCATCTGTGATGGTGGGGACTGTAATGATCAGTAACATGTCATTCTAGAATGGTACACTAGGTGGAGCTGTATGTTTAGTAGTGGGCTACCCACAAGGCAGTAGTCAAGAAGGATGCCTGCACACTAGTCCACATGGCTGAATAAATTACTAGCTCAAGCTAGCTGTTCATAATGAAAACGTCTATTTATTTATCAACATAACATGGTACCAGGAGTGGTAATATCTGCTGAATATTGTGAAACGCGACATGGAGAATTTGAAGCCACCAGAGGGTTTGAAACTCACGGGGAATGTCGACTGCAATTGGCGGACTTTCAAACAACAATTCGAACTCTACATTGCTGCCATCGAGTTCGGTACGATGCCAGACGCAAGGAAAATAGCGTTACTGCTCACAGTTGCAGGCCCGCAGGCAATAGAGGTATTTAATACATTTGTATTTGATCAAGAGGAGGACAGAGAAAAAATGGACGATGTGCTAAAGTAGTTTGATACACGTTGTTCTCCCAAAAAGAACGAGACCCATGAGAGGGACGTGTTCCGTTCACGAACACAGCAGCAAAATGAGACTTTTGATAGCTTTGTGACCGATCTGAAACTGAAAGCACAGACAGGTAATTTCTCTGAACTGAAATCATCCATGATTCATGACCAGATCGTGTTTGGTATTCATGATAAAAAGGTCAGGGAACGTCTGTTGAGAGAAACCGAACTAACATTGGAGGATGCTGTGAAAATATGCCATGCCAGTAAGCTAGCTCGGCAGCACGCAAAGACTTTCAGTGAAATTAATAATGATGCGACTGTAATGAGTGACTGTGCTGCTGTCGGTGCTGTGTCCTACAAGGGGAAGAAACAGGGGCAGAACAGAAATGCAAAGCAATCGGAGGATGGAACTTTCAATTGTAAACGCTGTGGTTACCAGCACCAGTCAAGACAATGCCCAGCATTTGGGAAAATGTGCACAAAATGTAATGGAAAGAATCACGTTGCCAAACAATGCCTTTCAAAAGTAAAAACAAAGAAAGGGCAACAAGTCAATGTGATTGAGGACACTGATTTAAGTGAGACATTTTTTGTAGGAATGGTGTCATGTGACAATATAGAAAAGGATACAGAAAATGTGCAGCACTCAGGAATGGACAATGCTGAACATAAAGTTAACGCAGAAAGAACTGGACAGAATGACCACACTAGGAGTCATCAGGAAAGTCAAAGAGCCAACAGACTGGGTTAACTCCATGGTATGTGTAAAGAAAAAGAACAATGATCTAAGAGTATGCATGGGTCCAAAGGACTTAAATGCAAACATAAAACGTGAACACTACCAGATTCCCAAGCGAGAAGAAATCACCAGTGAAATGTCAGGTGCCAAATACTTCACAAAGCTCGATGCCTCACAAGGATTTTGGCAACTAAAACTGGATGAAGAGAGCACCAAATACTGTACCTTCAACACACCATTTGGCAGGTATTGTTTCCTCAGAATGCCTTTCGGGATAATATCTGCATCTGAAATCTTTCATAGAGCGATGGAACACATAATTGAAGGTCTGGAAGGAGTTCAGGTCTATGTTGATGACATCATCATCTGGGGCTCCACACTGAAAGAACACAATGAGAGACTGACTAAAGTGCTACAGAGCATACGCCGGAATGGACTGAAGCTCAACAAAGCCAAGTGTCAGTTTGGCGTCCAGGAAGTCACTTTCCTAGGAGATAATCTATCTGGTAAAGGAATAGGGCCAGATATGGAAAAAGTAAACGCCATACTCAGCATGCCCCGACCCACTGACAAAAAAGGAGTGCTACGCATCATGGGGATGAGAAACTTCATTGGAAAGTTCATTCCTAACTTGTCAGCCAAGACAGCCTGTCTGCGAGACCTGCTACATAAAACAAATGAGTTCGCATGGACAGAAAGACATGAACAAGAGTGGATGAACCTTAAAACAGTGCTGACAACCACACCTGTACTTACCTTCTTTGACCCAACAAAGAGAATCAAAGTGTCAACGGATGCATCAAAAGATGGCCTAGGCGCGGTCTTGCTACAAGCAGAGGGTGAAGATTGGAAGCCTGTTGCCTATGCCTCCAGGTCTATGACTGACTCTGAGTGTCCATACGCCCAGATTGAAAAGGAATGTCTAGGCTTGGTAGTTGGACTAGAAAAGTTCCATGGCTACATATATGGACTTCCCACCTTCACAGTTGAGACAGACCACTGCCCACTGGTTGCCATCATAAAAAAAAAATCTGAATGAGATGTCTCCAAGGATTCAACGACTCATGATGAAGCTGCAAAGATATGACTTTGAACTGATCTACACACCAGGCAAACACATAGTGTTAGCAGATGCACTATCCCGAGCACCCACAATGAGTTATGTGAGCTCTACTGAGGAAGACGTGGATGTTCATGTGAGTATGGTCACTGCTGCGCTGCCCGTGTCAGACATAAAATCAAAGCAAATAGCAGAAGAAACAGTAAAAGATACAGTGTTACAAACAGTAATAGAGAACATTCATCATGGTTGGCCAAAAGGTTCCTGTCCAAAGTACTATCACATCAGGTCAGAGTTAAGTGTCGCAAGTGGACTATTACTAAAACAGAACAGAATAGTCATTCCACAGGCTCTACATCAAGACATGCTCAAAAGGATTCATGAGGGACACCTCGGAATTGAAAAATGCAAAAGGAGAGCAAGAGACACTGTTTATTGGCCTGGCATAAATAAGGACATTGAGAACATGATAGGCATATGTGAGACATGTCAGAAACACCAAAACAAACAAGCAAAGGAACCAATGATAGTAGCTGACTTACCAACAGCACCATGGCAAAATGTTGGTATGGACCTCTTTCATTTGAATGGTAAAGACTATCTAATAGTGATTCACTACTATTCTAACTATCCTGAGATGGCGCTGCTCTCAAGCACATCAGCAAGCAGTGTCATAATGCATGTTAAATCCATCTTCGCCAGACATGGAATTCCCAGGATTGCCATTAGCGACAATGGTCCGTGCTTCAACTGTAAGGATTGGCAACAGTTTGCAGCACATTATGACTTTCAACACATCACATCCAGTCCTCTGTATGCTCAGTCGAATGGTAAGGCAGAGAAAGGTGTTCAAGTTCTCAAACAGCTACTGAAGAAAGCAACAGAAAGCAAGTCTGATCCTTATCTCACCCTGCTGAGCTACCGAGCCTCCCCTTTAGACTGTGGTTCTCCACCTGCTGAACTCCTAATGGGTCACAAGTTGCGTACCACGCTACCCTGCTGTGCAAAAGAAAAGCAGAGTAAGGAACTGAGACAGAGACTTCAACTGTTAAAGCTGAAACAGAAATCACACTATGACAAGTCATCCAAAACTCTGAAACCATTGACAAGGGATGATGTTGTCAGGATTGAGGATCCAGATGCATGGAACAGGAAAGCTACAGTTCTTGAGGAAGTAGGACCAAGGTCATACACTGTTAGAACTGAGGAAGGACAGATTCTCAGGAGGAACCGCCGTTCCCTCCTGAAAACACAAGAAACTATCCAAGAGCAAATCGATGACAATGCCACAACTGAATCTTGTCACTCACCACCAGAACAATCTAACACAAACACACATACAGGCTCTCATGCAAACACATCAGACTTACCTGTGCTGAGAAGATCCACACGTGAAGTAAAAAAGCCTGATAGACTTAATCTTTGAGCACAAAGAAAACTATAATAAAAGAATGAAAAGCTTAGAGTTCATAAAGTAAAGCTTTGAAAATGTGTTGACTGTTGTGAAGATGTTTATGTCGTTATGATTGATTGATACAGATTTTGTTTAACCTCTAAGGAAGGGGGATGTAATGATCAGTAACATGTCATTCTAGAATGGTACACTAGGTGGAGCTGTATGTTTAGTAGTGGGCTACCCACAAGGCAGTAGTCAAGATGGATGCCTGTACACTAGTCCACATGGCTGAATAAATGACTAGCTCAAGCTAACTGTTCATAATGAAAACGTCTATTTATTTATGAACATAACAGGGACCTCAGGAGGAGGCCGAGATGGTTCATCCACTTGGCACTTCTAGCTGAAAATAGTTGCGAACACTTCAGCCTTGTCTTTTGCACTCACATGCTGGGCTCCACCATTATTGAGGAATGGGATATTCATGGAGCCTCCTCCTCCCATTAGTTGTTCAATTGTCCACCACCATTCACAACTGGATGTGGCAGGACTTTGATTGTGGGATCGCTTATCTCAGTCTATAGCATGCTGCTTCCGCTGTTTATCATGCATGTAAGTCCTGTGTTGTAGCTTCCCCAGGTTGGCACCTCATTTTTATGTACATCTGGTGCTGCTCCTGGCATGCTCTTCTGCACTCCTCATTGAACCAGCGTTGGTCCCCTGGCATGATGGTAATGGTAGGGTGAGGGATATACCGGGCCATGTGGTTACAGGCTGTAGTGGAATACAATTCTGCTGCTGCTGATGGCCCACGTGCCTCATGGATGCCCAGTTTTGAGCTGCTAGGTCTATTCTGAATCTAGCCCATTTAGCACAGTGGTAGTGCCACACAACATGATGGAGGGTGTCCTCAGTGTGAAGATGGAACTTTGTCTCCACAAGGACTGTGCAGTGGTCAATCCTACCAATACTATCATGGACAGATGCATTTGTGGCAGTAGATTGGTGAGGACGAGGTCAAGTAGATTTTTCCCTCATGTTGGTTCTCTCACCACCTGCCGCAAACCTGAGCATCAGCGGGCGAAATCTCGGTGGGAATCGCAGAGCGGCGGCAGTACAAAAGGCTCCCAGAGACCAGGTAGGCCTCAGAGCATCAGCGGGCGAAATCTCAGCGGGAATCGCGGAGCAGCGGCAGTACAAAAGGCTCCCAGAGAACAAGTAGGCCTCAAAGCGTCAGCGGGCGAAATCTCGGTGGGAATCGTGGAGTGGCGGCAGTACAAAAGGCCCCAGGAGACCAGGTAGGCCTCAGAGCATCAGCGGGCAAAATCTCAGCGGGAATCGCGGAGCGGCGGCAGTACAAAAGGCCCCAGGAGACCAGGTAGGCCCTACATTTACCTATCTCCAATCTCAGAGGGAAAGAAGTAAAAAGTAATCGAAGTGTGACATTACCAGAAAGCAGGTAAGTGATTGGTTGGTGAGTATTTCTCTCTTTATAAACTTTAACTCTGTGGTTTATAGTTTCTAAAGTCTCTGTGGTGTAGCGGGGACTGTTTACAAACCAGGGCCCTTAAATATACTATTTAACGGTAGTGTAATTGGTGGGATTGATTTGATTTAATTTAATTGCAATTAATTAAAAGTTAAGTCATGGCAGGAGAGCCCGGCCCCGTTGTATGCTCCTCCTGCGCTATGTGGGAACTCAGGGACACTTCCTGTGTCCCTGACAACGATGTGTGCAGGAAGTGTGTCCAGCTGCAGCTACTTGCAGATCACATTGCGGCGCTGGAGCTGCAAATTGATTCATACTGGACCATTCGCGAGGCTGAGGAGGTCGTGAATAGCATGTTTGATCAGTTGGTCACACCGCAGGCAAAGGTTGGACAGGCAGAAAGGGAATGGGTGACCAATAGACAGAATACTAGGCACAGGCAGGTAGTGCAGGGGTCCCCTGTGGACATCCCCCTCTCAAACAGATACATCACTTTGAGTACTGTTGGGGGGGATGGCTTACCAGAGGAAGGCAGCAGCAGCCAACTTCCTGGCACCAGGGGTGGCTCTGCTGCACAGGACGGGAGGAAAAAGAGGGGGAGAGCTATAGTAATAGGGGATTCTATTGTAAGGGGAATAGATAGGCATTTCTGTGGCCGCAAACGAGACTCCAGGATGGTGTGTTGCCTCCCTGGTGCAAGGGTCAAGGATATCTCAGAGCGGTTGCAGAACATCTTGGAAGGGGAGGGTGAACAGCCAGTTGTCGTGGTACATGTAGGTACCAACGATATAGGTAAAAAGCGGGATGAGGTCCTAAAAGCAGAATATAGGGAGTTAGGAGGTAAATTTAAAAATAGGACCTCAAAGGTAGTAATCTCAGGATTGCTACCAGTGCCACGTGCTAGTCAGTGTAGCAATAGAAGGATATTTCAGATGAATACGTGGCTAGAGGAATGGTGCAAGGGGGAGGGATTCAAATTCCTGGGACATTGGAACCGGTTCTGGGGGAGGTGGGACCAGTTCAAACCGGACGGTTTGCACCTGGGCAGGGCCGGGACCGATGTCCTAGGGGGAGTGTTTGCTAGTGCTCTGGGGGAGGGTTTAAACTAAAATGGCAGGGGGTTGGGAACCTGAGCAAGGGGACAGAGGAAAGGGAAACAAGAATAAAAGAAAAAGATAGGAAGGAGAAAAACAAAAGTGGCAGTCAGAGAAATCAACGGTTTAAATCAAACATGGCCACAGTAAATAATAATTCTAATAGGTGTAAGAGTGTTAAAAAAACAAGCCTGAAGGCTTTGTGTCTTAATGCGAGGAGCATTTGTAATAAGGTGGATGAATTAGCTGGGCAAATAAAGGTAAACGAATATAATTTGATTGGGATTGCGGAAACATGGCTCCAGGGTGGCCAAGGCTGGGAACTCAACATCCAGGGGTATTCAATATTCAGAAAAGATAGGCAAAAAGGAAAGGGAGGTGGGGTAGCATTGCTGGTTAAAGAAGGGATTAACACAATTGTAAGGAAGGATATTAGCTCTGATGATGTGGAATCTGTATGGGCAGAACTGAGAAATACCAAGGGGCAGAAAACGTTAGTGGGAGTGGTATATAGACCTCCAAACAGTAATGCGGAGGTTGGGGACGGCATTAAAAGGGAAATTAGAGAAGCGTGCAATAAGGGCACAGCAGTCATCATGGGTGACTTTAATCTACATATAGATTGGGCTAACCAAATTAGTAACAATACTGTGGAGGAAGAATTCCTGGAGTGTTTAAGGGATGGTTTCCTGGGCCAATATGTCGAGGAACCAACCAGAGATCAGGCCATCTTAGACTGGGTATTATGTAACGAGAAAGGATTAATTAGCAATCTTGTTGTACAAGGCTCCTTGGGTCGGAGCGATCATAATATGATCGAATTCTTGATTAAGATGGAGAATGAAGTAATCGACTCAGAGACTAGGGTCCTAAATTTAAATAAAGGAAACTACGATGGTCTGAGGCGCAAGTTGGGTAGGATTGATTGGGGAATGTCACTCAAAGGGTTGACGGTGGATAGGCAATGGCAAACATTCAAAGACCGCATGGATGAACTACAGAATTTGTTCATCCCAGTTTGGCATAAAAATAAAACAAAAAGGTGACTCAACCGTGGCTAACAAAGGAAATTAGGGATAGCATAATATCCAAGGAGAGGACATATAAATTGGCCAGAAAAAGCAGTAAACCTGAGGATTGGGAGCAGTTTAGGATTCAACAAAGGAGGACAAAGGGATTAATAAAGAAAGGGAAAATAGAATATGAGAGTAAGCTTTCAGGGAACATAAAAACTGACTGTAAAAGCTTTTATAGATATGTGAAGAGAAAAAGATTGGTGAAGTCAAGCGTAGGTCCCTTGCAGTCAGAATCAGGGGAATTTATAATGGGGAACAAAGAAATGGCTGAACAATTAAATACATATTTTGGTTCTGTCTTCACAAAGGAGGACACAAATAACCTCCCAGAGATGTCAGGGAACATAGGGTCTGTTGAAAGGGAGGAACTGAAAGAAATCAGTATTTGTAGGGAAATGGTGTTAGGGAAATTGATGGGATTGAAGGCCGATAAATCCCCAGGGCCTGATAATCTACATCCTAGGGTACTTTAGAAAGTGGCCCTAGAAATAGTTGATGCTTTGCTGATCATCTTCCAGCATTCGATGGAATTTGGAACAGTACCCATGGATTGGAGGGTAGCTAATGTTACTCCATTATTCAAAAAAGGTGGTAGAGAGAAAACGGGGAATTACAGACCTAAGCCTAACATTGATAGTGGGGAAAATGCTAGAGTCCATTATAAAAGATGTAATAGCAGAGCACTTGGAAAACAGTGACAGGGTCGGACAAAGTCAACATGGATTTCCAAAAGGTAAATCGTGCTTGACTAATCTACTGGAATTTTTTGAGGATGTAACTGGTAAAATAGATAAGGAATAACCAGTGGATGTGGTGTATTTGGACTTTCAGAAGGCTTTTGATAAGGTCTCGCATAAGAGATTAGCGTGTAAAGTTAAGGCACATGGGATTGGGGGCAAGGTATTGACTTGGATAGAGAACTGGTTGGCAGACAGAAAGCAAAGAGTTGGAATAAACGGGTCTTTTTCTGAGTGGCAAGCAGTGACTAGTGGGGTACCGCAGGGATCGGTCCTTGGGCCCCAGCTATTGACAATATATATTAATGATCTGGACAAGGGAACTAGATGTAATATCTCCAAATTTGCAGATGACACAAAGCTGGGTGGGCGTGTGTGCTGTGAGGAGGATGCTGAGAAACTCCAGGATGATTTGGACAGGTTGGGTGATTGGGCAAAAGCATGGCAGATGCAATATAACGTGGATAAATGCGAGGTTATCCACTTTGGTGGCAAAAACAGGAAGGCAGATTATTATCTGAGTGACAATAGATTGGGAGAAGGGGAAGTGCAACGAGACCTGGGTGTCCTTGTGCACCAGTCGCTGAAGGTAAGCATGCAAGTGCAGCAGGCGGTTAAGAAGGCAAATGGCATGTTGGCCTTCGTAGTGAGAGGGTTTGAGTACAGGAACAAGGATGTCTTGCTGCAGTTGTACAGGGCCTTGGTGAGACCACACCTTGAGTATTGTGTGCAGTTTTGGTCGCCTTATCGGAGGAAGGATGGTCTTGCCATGGAAGGAGTTCAGCGAAGATTCACCAGGCTGATACCTGGGATGGCAGGAATGACGTATGAGGAGAGATTGGGTCGATTGGGCTTGTACTCACTGGAGTTTAGAAGAATGAGAGGGGATCTCATTGAAACTTATAAAATTCTGACAGGACTGGACAGACTAGATACAGGAAGGATGTTCCCGATGGTCGGGGAGTCCAGAACCAGGGGTCACAGTCTAAGGATAAGGGGTAGGCCATTTAGGACAGAAATGAGGAGGAATTTCTTCACCCAGAGAGTGGTGAACCTGTGGAATTCTCTACCACAGAAGGCAGTAGAGGCCAATACATTAAATATATTCAAGAAGGAGTTGAATATATTTCTTAAGGCTAAAGGGATCAAGGGGTATGGGGAGAAAGCAGGGACCGGGTACTGAATTTGGATGATTAGCCATGATCGCATTGAATGGCGGAGCAGGCTCGAGGGGCCGAATGGCCTACTCCTGCTCCTATCTTCTATGTTTCTATGTAAACCCAGTCTGCCACCTATGTCCTTCAGGACTCGGCCAGCTCAGTAGTAGTTCTGCTACTGAGCCACTCTTGGTGATGGACATTGAAGTCCCCCATCCAGAGTACATTCTTTGCCCTTGCTGCTCTCAGCACTTCTTCCAAGTGGTGGTCAACATGGAGGAATACAAATTCATCAGGTAAGGGAGGGCAGTAGGTAGTAATCAGCAGGAGGTTCCTTGCCCACCTGATGCCATGAGACTTCATGGGGTCCAGAGCCAATGTTGAGGACTCCCAGGGCCACTGTCCTGACTGTATACCACTGTGCCACCACCGCTGGTGGGTCTGTCCTGCCGGTGGGACAGGATATTCCCAGGAATTGTGATGGAGGAGTTTGGGACTTTGGCTGATGGGTATGATTCTGTGAGTATGACTATGTCAGGCTATTGCTTGACTCATCTGTAGAATAGTGCTCTTAATTTTGGCACAATCCTCAGATGCTAATGAGGAGGACTTTGCAGGGTCAACTGGGCTGCGTGTGCCTTTGTTGTGGCCGAATCTGATGTCCGAGTCCACTTTTATTCTTATTATACATTTTTGTAGTGGCTTGAGGAAATAGCAGAGGCAATTGTAATGTATATACCTTTAAGGGGGGAACTACTTTTTACAGCTCATGTATACTGTAGTACCGGCAGTGACCACACCTGTACATAGCACTGAGTAGTCATCTGTACAGTCAGTTCCACTGTGAGCCACGTTGAGTAAACACCTGTTGTACCGTTTCTCCTGCAGTCTGTGTCTTATTATACACGGACACAACATTGGCGACGAGGCAAGTTCGAACCTACCTGCAACTCTGCATCACCTCCCGGGGATTCGTTCCTGGAGATCACTGGATTGGAGGTCAAGGCCAGAGACTCGGGCGTCGACCACGGGCAACCGCCCAGTCATCCAGCAGAGACTCGAGAATTGCGGGGGAGGCTGTCGAGAGCCAGGCTTGGCTTTCCAGTCGAGGTGGTCCAGCGAAACGGGCTGGCAACAGGTAGTGCGCAGACCCTTCCCGGACAGCGGCGGGCTAGAGCCCGACCGAGCGGCACAGCAAAGGTCCGAGCAGCGTCGATGGGGGAGAGAGAGAGAGGGCACAGCGCACAGGGCGCAGCCGGTGTTCAGGGGCCGAGCAGCGTCAAAGAGAGGGAGAGAGAGACGCGCAGAAACCCACGAGGCGCCGCCATTGCCACGAGGACCGCCGAGAGCGGCGTTGGCAGCAGCGCAGGAGAAGCGCGTGAAACCTACAGGTCGCCGCCATTGCCACGAGAACCGCCGGGAGCGGCGTTGGCAGCAGCGGGGGAGGAAGGAAAGCGCGGGAGATGCCATTTTAAGCCATTGGGAGACACCATTTTAAACCACACCCAAAATGCCGAAGAGTGGCAGTATCACCGCATTTGACAATGAAGTCGAAGATTGGACTACATATGTCGAACGAATAGAGGTGTACTGCAAGGCAAATGAGGTGTCAGATGACAAGAAAGTGTCGGTATTGTTAAATTTAGTGGGTGCAAAGACGTATGGTTTATTACGAAATCTAGTAACCCCAACGAAGCCAATGGAAAAGAGTTTTGAAGACATAGTAAGGATACTACAGGGACATTTAAACCCCACACCGCTGCTGATAGCAGAAAGATTCCAGTTTCACAAACGGAACCAGCATAAGGATGAAAGCAATGCTGATTATTTAACAGAACTGCGCAAACTATCGAAACACTGTCAGTTTGGAGCGGGACTGGCAGACACCTTAAGGGACAAGTTTGTGTGTGGGCTTCAAAGTGAAGGAACCCAGAAACGGCTTTTATCTGAAAAGGACCTTACGCTGAAAAAGGCTTTCAGCATTGCGGTATCATGTGAAGCAGCAGCACAGGGTGCTGCAGAGATACAACAGAGACCGCAAGAATATGGCACAAACGAAATGTCATATGGAACAGAGAAGTGCTATCGCTGCGGCAGAACAACACACGACCAGAATGATTGCTGGTTCAAAGACAAAGTGTGCAGACAGTGTGGAAAAGTAGGACACATAGCACGAGTCTGCAGGTCGGGAAAGAAAACCAGCAATAAGAAACCTACCAAAGGAAAGTACAAGAAGGTACATAAGATGACGGAGAATAGTTCAGACGAACAAAAGAGTGATAACGACTCCGAAAGCAGGGAACTGAGTTGTCTGAAACTACATAATGTGATCACAATGGAGGATCACCGAACCATTTGGGTCACTCTCAAGATAGCAGGAGTCCAGGTAAAGATGGAATTGGACACAGGATCAGCCCTAACAGTCATAAACCAATGGGACTATAAGCGGCTATTCTCACACATGCCCTTGAGAGACACAAAAATTATTTTGAAGACGCACACGGGGCAAAAAGTCTACCCCAAAGGAAAAATAAGGGTGACCGTTATATATAACGGTAAGGAAACACCAAAACTAGACCTGTATGTATTGTAAGATGGAGAACCACCATTAATGGGACGTGAATGGATCCGGAAAATACAACTGGATTGGCATTCCATACAGGCACTGACTGTGGCTGACAAAAAGGATGACGACGTCACACCTGGGCGACTGTCAAAGATCCTAACTGATGTGAAAGAAGTGTTCCAGCAAGGACTCGGAACACTAAAAGGCATGACAGCGATGATTAAAATTGAAGAAAACGCAAGTCCAAAATTTTTTAAGGCCATACCGGTACCTTATGCAATCCGCCCAGCCGTCGAAGCAGAGCTGGAGAGTCTGGAACGTTCAGGTGTACTGTCCAAGGTAGACTGGAGCGAGTGGGCTACACCCATCGTCCCTGTGATGAAAAAGTCATTGAGCAGCACGCCTGGGGAACCAAGGAAGGTTCGCATCTGTGGGGACTTTAAGGTAACAGTGAACCCGGTCCTTCACACCGTACAATATCCACTTCCACAGATTGAAGATATTTTCGCCTCGCTATCTGGAGGGAAACGCTTCACTAAGATTGATCTGGCCCAGGCGTATCTGCAAATGGAGGTAGAAGAAGCATCAAAAAAATACCTCACAATCAACACCCATAAAGGTCTCTACCAATACAATCGGCTGGTATTCGGGGTAGCATCAGCTTCGGCTATTTGGCAGAGGGCAATGGAACAAGTCCTGCAAGGGATCCCAGGGACCCAGTGTTATTTGGATGACATCCTGGTCACGGGCGAAAATGACAGTGATCACCTTGCCAACCTGGAGCAGGTGCTCACTAGATTGCAGGAATATGGGCTCCAAGCTAACCGCCCCAAATGCGAGTTTTTTAGAAAACAGATCTCATATTGTGGCCACATTATCGATAAAGAGGGGTTACATAAGTCCCCAGAGAAGATTGAGGCAGTAGTCAAGGCTCCAGCACCGGAAAAAGTGTCACAACTGAGGTCGTTCCTCGGGCTGGTAAACTACTACCATAAGTTCTTGCCAAATTTGTCTACAATACTACACCCACTGAACACCCTACTGCAAACTGGGGTGCCATGGAAGTGGAGTGACGAAAGTAGACGAGCTTTCCAGAAGAGCAAAACACTAATCACATCGAAAGAGGTATTGGCCCATTACAACCCAGCATTACCAATTCGGTTGGCATGTGATGGGTCACCCTACGGCATTGGAGCGGTGCTGTCGCACAAATTCTCGGACGGCTCAGAGAGGCCAATAGCCTTTGCGTCATGATCACTAACCTCAGCCGAGCGTAACTACGCCCAGATTGACAGGGAGGCCCTCAGCCTAGTGTGGGGAGTGAAAAAGTTCAATCACTATCTGCAAGGGCAGAAATTCACCTCACTGACTGATCACCAGCCTCTTGTCTCCATTTTTAATCCGAAGAAGGGCGTTCCAGTGATGACTGCGCAACGACTACAAAGATGGTCACTTTTTCTAGGGGCGCACCACTATGAGATTGAATATAAGGGCACAAAACAGCATGGAAATGCTGATGGGCTATCACGCCTGCCACTGCCTACTGCGGAGGAAGCACCAGCAGTGGATCCTGTTGAAATATTCCATTCGACTATAGTTGAATACCTACCGGTAACGAACGCTTGTATCGAAAAGGAAACCCGAAATGACCTGACACTGTCTCGGGTATATGATTTGATGGTGAAGGGATGGCCAACACATGGCGACTCACTGTTGCCAGCATTCTCGACAAGGAGAGAACAGCTGTCAGTGTGCCGGGGGACCTTGATGTGTGGATCCCGAGTGGTAATTCCACCCAAGTTAAGGGATAGAGTGCTCAATGAGCTTCATGAGGGTCATCTGGGAGGGGTAAAAATGAAAAGCCTAGCCAGGGCTTATGTGTGGTGGCCGGGAATCGATAAACAAATCGAGGACCTGACCAAGAGCTGCTCAGGATGCCAGAAAGTCCAAAATGCACCACCACAGGCCCCTCTACACCCATGGGAGTGGCCCTCATCTCCATGGCAACAGGTGCATATTGATTTTGCTGGTCCATTCATGGACTCAATGTTTTTAATAGCCGTGGATGCGCACTCGAAATGGCCTGAGGTGATCAAAATGTCCTCCACCACCACGGAGAAAACTATTGCAGTCCTACGGACCATTTTTGCCAGGAATGGCTTGCCAGAACAGATTTGCTCCGACAACGGACCACAGTTTGTGTCCGAAGAGTTCCGGAGGTTCTTGAAAAAGAATGGGGTAAGGCATTACACATCCGCCCCGTATCATCCAGCCACAAATGGATTGGCTGAGAGGTTCGTACAAACCTTTAAGAAGGCAATAAAGGCTATGTACAATGACAACATTCCGCTGCAGCACAAGGTGGACAATTTCCTGTTCGCCTACCGGAATGCGACACATGCAGTCACCAACCAGGCCCCAGCCATGATGTTCTTTAACTGAAGGTTAAGATCTCGCCTGGATTTGCTCAGACCAAACGTACGAAGAGATGTTGAGAGTAAGCAATTCCAGCACGTCCATGAGAAGCCAACAAGGAGCTTCAATGTAGGGCAACCAGTCTTGGCCCGCGACTACCGAACTGAAAAATGGCAGCCAGGAACGATATGCACACGGCAGGGCCCACTAATGTACACAGTGGACGTTGGGGAGAGCATCGTGAGATGCCATGCTGACCAGATCCTAGAGTCACAGGAACAAGTCAACCCCATGCCTCGCCCATACGTACCTGGTGATGAACCTGACATACAGGTCGCATCTACCCCAGAAACAGTAGCATCGGAAGCTGATGAACCAACCGACAACAGGGGGCCAGAATCGCCTCCGCACCAAGAGCAATACACTCGGGAAAGGCGCTATCCAGAAAGGATCAGGAAGCCTCCCCAAAGACTGAATGTATAAATAGACTATTTTCAGCTAATGTTGCATGTTAAAAGTGTTAATTGTAATTAGTTTGATATTTAATTGTTAAATGAGTGTTATGGTACTGTTAATCTAAAAGGGGAGGAATTGTAATGTATATACCTTTAAGGGGGGAACTACTTTTTACAGCTCATGTATACTGTAGTACCGGCAGTGACCACACCTGTATATAGCACTGAGTAGTAATCTGTACAGTCAGTTCCACTGTGAGCCACGTTGAGTAAACACCTGTTGTACCGTTTCTCCTGCAGTCTGTGTCTTATTATACACAGACACAGCAGCTCTGACCATCATTTTCCAATCCTCTCTGGCTATAGGTGTGGTACCAGAGGACTGGAGGACTGCTAACATCGTACCGTTGTTTAAAAAGGGGGAAAGGGATAGACCGAGTAATTACAGGCCAGTCAGCCTAACCTCGACAGTGGCAAAATTATTGGAAAAGATTCTGAGGGACAGGATAAATCTTCATTTAGAAAGACACGGATTAATCAGGAACAGTCAGCATGGATTTGTTAAGGGAAGGTCGTGTCTGACTAACTTGATTGAATTTTTTGAGAAGGTAACAAGGAGGGTCGATGAGGGTAGTACCTTTGATGTAGTCTATATGGATTTTAGCATGGCTTTTGATAAGGTACCGCATGGCAGACTGGTCACAAAGTTAAAAGCCCAGGGGATCCAAGGCAAAGTGGCAGGTTGGATCCAAAATTGGCTCAGAGGCAGGAAACAAAGAGTAATGGTCGAAGGGTGTTTTTGTTACTGGAAGGCTGTTTCCAATGGGGTTCCACAGGGCTCAGTACTGGGTCCTTTGCTTTTGTGGTATATATCAATGATTTGGACTTGAATGTAGGAAGTATGATTAAGAAGTTTGCAGATGATACAAAAATTGGCTGTGTGGTTGATAATGAAGAAGAAAGCTGTGGACTGTAGGAAGATATCAATGGATTGGTCAGGTGGGCAGAACAGTGGCAAATGGAATTCAATCCGGAGAAGTGTGAGGTAATGCATTTGGGGAGGGCTAACAAGGCAAGGGAATACACAAAAAAGTGCAGAGAATCAGAGGGACCTTGGAGTGCATGTCCACGGATCCCTGAAGGTAGCAGGACAGGTAGATAAGGTGGTTAAGAAGGCATATGGGATACTTGCCTTTATTAGCCGCAGCATAGAATATGAGAGCAGGGAGGTTATGCTTGGACTGTATAAAACACTAGTTAGGCCGCAGCTAGAGTACTACGTGCAGTTCTGGTTACCGCATTACAGGAAGGATGTGATTGCATTAAAGAGGGTGCAGAGGAGATTTACGAGGATGTTGCCTGGGCTGGGGAATTTTAGCTATGAGGAAAGATTGCATAAGCTGTGGTTGTTTTCTTTGGAACAGAGGAGGCTGAGGGGAGACCTAATTGAGGGACCTAGATAGAGTGGATAGGAAGGACATATTTCCCTTAGCAGATGAGTCAATAACCAGGGGGCACAGATTTAAAGTAATTGGTAGGAGGTTTAGAAGGGATTTGAGGAGAAATGTTTTCACCCAGAGGGTGGTGGGGGTCTGGAACTCACTGCCTGAAAGTGTGGTAGAGGCAGAGACCCTCATCATATTTAAAAAGTACTTGGATATGCACTTGAAGTGCCGTAACCTACAATTAAGATGGAGAATGAAGTAGTTGACTCAGAGACAAGGGTCCTCAATTTAAATAAAGGAAACTACGATGGTCTGAGGAGCGAGTTGGGCAGGATTGAGTGGGGAATGGTGCTCAAAGGGTTGACAGTGGATAGGCAATGGCAAACATTCAAAGACCGAATGGATGAGCTACAGAATTTGTTCATCCCAGTTTGGCGCAAAAATAAAACAAAAAAGGTGACTCAACCGTAGCTAACAAGGGAAATTAGGGATAGCATAAGATCCAAGGAGAGGACATATAAATTGGCTAGAAAAAGCAATAATCCTGAGGATTGGGAGCAGTTTAGGAGTCAACAAAGGAGGACAAAGGGATTAATTAAGAAAGGGAAAATAGAATATGAGAGTAAGCTATCAGGGAACATAAAAACTGACTGTAAAAGCTTTTATAGATATGTGAAGAGAAAAAGATTAGTGAAGTCAAGCGTAGGTCCCTTGCAGTCAGAATCGGGGGAATTTATAATGGGAAACAAGGAAATGGCAGACCAACTAAATGCATACTTTGGTTCTGTCTTCACAAAGGAGGACACAAATAACCTCCCAGAGATGCCGGGGAACATAGGGTCTGATGAAAGCGAGGAACTGAAAGAAATCAGTATTTGTAGGAAAATGGTGTTAGGAAAATTGATGGGACTGAAGGCCGATAAATCCCCAGGGCCTGATGGTCTACATCCCAGGGTACTTAAGGAAGTGGCCCTAGAGATAGTAGATGCACTACTGATCATCTTCCAGAACTCGATAGACTCTGGAACGGTACCCATGGATTGGAGGGTAGCTAATGTTACCCCACTATTCAAAAAAGGTGGTAGAGAAAAAGCGGGGAATTATAGACCGGTAAGCCTGACATCAGTAGTGGGGAAAATGCTAGAGTCTATTATAAAAGATGTAATAGCAGAGCACTTGGAAAGCAGTGACAGGATCGGACAAAATCAACATGGATTTACAAAAGGTAAATCATGCTTGACTAATCTACTGGAATTTTTTGAGGATGTAACTGGTAAAATAGATAAGGGAGAACCAGTGGATGTGGTGTATTTGGACTTTCAGAAGGCTTTCAATAAGGTCCCACACAAGAGATTAGCGTGCAAAATTAAGGCACATGGGATTGGGGGCAAGGTATTGACTTGGATAGAGAACTGGTTGGCGGACAGAAAGCAAAGAGTTGGAATAAACAGATCGTTTTCCGAGTGGCAGGCAGTGACTAGCGGGGTACCGCAAGGATCGGTCCTAGGACCCCAGCTGTTCACAATATATATTAATGATCTGGATGAGGGAATTGGATGTAATATCTCCAAATTTGCAGACGACACAAAGCTGGGCGGGAGGGTAAGCTGCGAGGAGGATGTCGGGAAAATCCAGTACGATTTGGACAGGTTGGGTGATTGGGCAGAAACATGGCAAATGCACTATAATGTGGATAAATGTGAGGTTATCCACTTTGGTGGCAAAAACAGGAAGGCAGATTATTATTTGAATGGCAATAGATTGGGAGAAGGGGAAGTACAAAGAGACCTGGGTGTTCTTGTGCACCAGTTGCTGAAGGTAAGCATGCAGGTGCAGCAGGCGGTTAAGAAGGCAAATGGTATGTTGGCCTTCGTAGCAAGAGGGTTCGAGTACAGGAACAAGGATGTCTTGCTACAGTTGTACAGGGCCTTGGTGAGACCGCACCTTGAGTATTGTGTGCCGTTTTGGTCACCATACCTGAGGAAGGACGTTCTTGCCATGGAGGGAGTGCAGCGAAGATTCACCAGGCTGATACCTGGGATGGCAGGAATGACGTATGAGGAGAGATTGTGTCGATTGGGCTTATACTCACTGGAGTTTAGAAGATTGAGAGGGGATCTCATCGAGACCTATAAAATTCTGTCAGGTCTGGACAGGCTAGATGCAGGAAGGATGTTTCTGATGGCCGGGGAGTCCAGAACCAGGGGTCATAGTCTAAGGATAAGGGGTAAGCCATTTAGGACTGAAATGAGGAGGAATTTCTTCACCCAGAGAGTGGTGAACCTGTGGAATTCTCTGCCACAGAGGGCGGTGGAGGCCAGTTCATTAAATATATTCAAGAAAGAGTTGGATATGTTTCTTGAGGCTGAAGGGATCAAGGGATATGGGGAAAAGGCGGGGACAGGGTACTGAGTTTGGATGATCAGCCATGATCACATTGAATGGCGGAGCAGGCTCGAAGGGCCGAATGGCCTACTCCTGCTCCTATCTTCTATGTTTCTATGGACCAAGTGCTGGAAAGTGGGATTAGGGTGGATAGCTCTTTGTCGGCCGGCATGGACAAAATGTGACGAATGGCCTCCTTCTGTGCTGTAAATTTCTATGATTCTATGAACTGAGTGACTTGCTAGACCATTTCAGAGGGCAGTTAAGAGTCAACCACATTACTGTGGGTCTGGAGTTACATGTAGGCCAGACCAGGTAAGGACGGCAGGTTTCCTTCCCTAATGGACACGAGTGAACCAGTTTGTTTTTTTACGACAATCCAGTAGTTTCATGGTCACCATTACTAGCTTTTTATTCCTGACTTATTTAATTAACTGAATTCAAATTCACAATCTTCCATGGTGAGATCTGAATTCACATCTCCAGATTATTAGTCCATGGATCTGGATTACTAGTCTAGTAAACATAACCACTATGCTACATACCCATATCATATGTCTATATGAATGCTGATTGAAGATTTCTTTCTCTCTCAGACATCACATTGCAAGACAAGTTCTTCCTGCAGATTGTAGTGCAGTGCAGTACTTCAGCATGACTTTCGGCAAATTCAACACTGTTGACCATATTCTTTTGGCTGTATGTGCTTTTTCCCACAATACAGGAAACTTTGTGATATCCAGCACCGACGGGACTGAGCTGTTGCCGATCTATCAAAACTGCCGGACATACAAAGTTAATGTTGAAGCATATGGAGGTTTTCATCTCCGTATCTGACAACAAACACTGTTGCTTAGCAACAGCTTCTAAACAGTCGGCTGCAGCTGCAAGCATCTCTAGCTGTTGCTATAGCTACAGACCTTGCAGTGCCTGACTGGGAACTAAAAAAACTTATAGGAAACGGCTCCTGATTTTTGCCGTTAGATCGAGTATTCCGGACATATAACCTCCGGATAAACAAAAGTTTCCTGTACTTACACTACTGTACTAGTACTGGTGGATGCTGCTCCACTTACTTATTAGACAGTGTCATCTACCATTTCATCTTCTGTTTTAGTGTGTGTACTGTTGACAGAGTTTCCCATGGATCTAGTGTGCTCTCTAGAGAGATGTACTGCTTTTCACTTCAAAAGACATTTTGTTAAATCTAAGTCTGGCTCTCTAAGGAGCCTCGCTCTCAAGTGTGAGCGTCTAATACCACGTAAGATCATATCTCTGTCAAAGATTCCCTAAAATTACAAGTGGCTGTTAAAATTTTCAACTCAGTTGTTTCCTTTCCCAGTTTGTTTTTTTTGGTTGCAGGTAAAAATTAATTGCTGCATTCAACTATGTCGTTTTTCTTAAGGCTGCATTATCTCTGCAAGCATGTGATGCATACGGTAACCCGAAGAAAACCATTAAACTTGACTTCTCTTTCTGCAGCTCTAGTCAACTGGATAATACTCCTCAACTCTCTGCCCCGGTACAAAAACATCTTAACTTTTATCTTCTCATCCCTGCTTGTCATTGCAAGTTCCGTACAACTGCAAATGTTCATTAGCAATTTTAGGCCAATGATAATGATCAGATATAAAAAACAGAAAATGCTGGAACTACTCAGCAGGTCAGGCAGCATCTGTGGAGAGAGAAACAGAGCTAACGTTTCAGGTCGATGACCTTTCGTATTCTGATGAAAAGTCATCGACCTGAAACGTTAACTCTGTTTCTCTCTCCGCAGATGCTGCCTGATCTGCTGAGTATTTCCAGCATGTTCTGTTTTTATTTCAGATTTCCAGCACCCGCAGTATTTTCCTTTTGTAATAATGATCAGATAATCTGTTTTAGTAATGTTGGTTGAGGGATAAATATTAGCCAGGACACTGGGGAGAACTCCCCTGCTCTTCTTCAAAATAGTGCCATGGGATCTTTTACATCTACTTGAGAGAGCAGACGGGGCCTCGGTTTAACGTCTCATCCAAAAGACATCAACATACTAAACTTCTTCCCATTCAACCTTACTGTGTAGAATACACAATGGAAGTAAAAATTTTAGATACAAAATGTGAATCCAAGCATACAACGTGAACATCATGAACTTGCATTTATATAGCACCTTTAATGTAGTAAAGCATCCCAAGGCACTTCACAGGAGCGTTATCAAACAAAATTTGACATCAAACCACATAAAGGTATATTAGGACAGGTGACCAAAAGCTTGGTTAAAGAGATAGGATTCAAAGAGGTAGGATTCAAAGAGGTAGGATTCAAAGAGGTAGGTCCCCAATTATCCATGGCTTTATGTTCATCAGACTAAATCAATCAGCTGCTAAATTTCACCCAGAGACAGCAGCCTATTTTAGAAGTCTAATCCCTTTTATGTAAAATGTATGTGATGGCTAAATGTCTTCTGTTGTTTTTATTGAGAGTGAAATGCTAAGTCAATGTACCACAGCTCATTTAATCAAAGATTTGCAAATTGGCTTATTTTATCTGCACTTTACAGAACTTCTGATCCAAACATAATCCTGATCCAAGTAAAAAGAAAGTCTTGCAAAACCACTTCTGTGCTTATTGTATTAGTCAAAATTTTAAATGCTAGTTTTCCAGGTCATAAGTGGGTGTTTAATACAAAGGAAATTCAGTATTCAAATGGTTACTAACACAATTTCTGTATCTGCTAAAATGTATCTGAATCTGAAAGTCAAGTGATTCTGTAATGGAGTTGATTATCGAAAGTCTTACTAATTGATGCTAGATGCGTTGACAGGTTATATAACACAAATAGAATTGTGACTCATTGTTACACCCACATTTCTTTCCTGCTGCTACATAAACAAGTCTAATTGTTATATAGTTATCTTCAATATCAAAATCACTTGGAGAAAATGTCATTTTATCATAGCTGTTGGACAACGACCGAGTCACACACTGGTCGGCACACTGCATCTATCTATAGTGTCAGGGCTCAGTTTGGACTTCATCAAGTAGCAATTCTGATATTCTATTCTTTTAGTCAACAAAGTGTGGGCATGAGTTGAGTTGGCTGTTGCCAAGATTAAACCTGGCACTTCCACCTGATTTACTAATGTTCAGCCTATGACTTAAAAGGACAATTTGATTATTCTGTGTCACGTTTGAGGCATTTTATAAAAAAAGTGAAATCAGCTATAGTCAGTGTTAATCCTCGCATCTATTAACAAGTCAAATCCTAATGTTATAACACTTATTGAGGGGGTTTTTGTGATTTTGAGTGTGCAGTCGTGATACTCCCTCACATTATATAACTATATACAAGGCATCATAAAATCAATAAAGTTCTTCAGCTTTATGATGTCTCCCACTGCAACTGCAGAGATTTAAAGATGCACACACCATCCCTGCCACTGAAACGTTCTGAACCTGTAGTCACGGAGACATCATCCGTGGGTGCTAAGTATTTATTCCCTTAGTTGAAAGAATTTAGACATAGGACTCAGCAATTTGATCTGTATCTAAGTGGCCAGGAGAGACGTCATAATTCATCATGCCCAAAGCCACCTTGAAACAGACTGGAATTGCATTTATTGCAATTAATCAGACATACAGAAGAGTAGCTTAGTGACATTAGTAAAAGATAGAACACATATCTTTCTGTAGTAGGATGCATTCACACTGCCATTTAATGCAATTATTTGTTAACATTTGGTGACTAGTTAAATCTAACCTTTGAGGTCAACTCAGCTGACCTGAATGGAATGGATGAGGCTGTAGCAAAACATTATCTTGTCTTTTGCCATAGCCTCTTTGTCAACATTTTGATTGACCCGTGAAAAACAAGGTGGGACGTCAAGAAAGCACATCAGATATAAATTCAGCCAATGATTTATTACAATACAGTGTTGTTTTGTTCTGAAAGTAATGTTCACAGTCAAACCATAGGTTTAGTATGAACTAGGACATTTAAAAATGTGATTTCTTCAGCATCCAAGGAACAAAGTTATTCTAGAATTTTCTAGTGAATGCGCATCATATGATTCTACTTATTATTTTCTCCGGCCTCTCGATGTGTCTACATCTGGTGTCAAACATTTAAATGTAGATACAGCTTTCCCATACAGTAATTGTAACCACAAACTATGAAGGCATATCATTTACTTCTAAGTGAACATGAGTTCACAAGTGAGTATTTTATACTCACACATAATTTTCTACTAAAATTAGCCAGCAGATGAAAATATACCTCAAAATGTTTTTTTTTTACAAAGATTATATAATCTTCTGGCATGCATTTGCACCAGTGCACTATCAGTGCCACAGAGTAAGGCTGAAGGAATGGAATGAATGATCGCAAAACTTACTTGTCATTACAGGGCTCATTCTTCCCCGCCTCTAATTAAGAGCAACTGCAAAAGAAAATACTGGAAAAATACAATAGCCATTCAGAATTTCTGCCATATTTCAACTGAAAATGAAAGGCATTGAGTTGCACCTGGTATGTTTGTTGGGTTTTTACACTAGAGATCTTCCTCAGGTTGAGTATCATTGATGACTCCCATAAGCAGACCTCATCAAATCAAAGTATGCCTTAACTTGCCCAATATCCAGGGAAATATAGCAAGCATCTTTGTCACGTGCTCTTGTGCTGCCATGGGAACACCATGTGAACATGAATATTAAACAGGTAAATGAAGAGTACTAAATGCAATAATATTTACAATAATTACAAACTATACTATTTGTCCAGGGTGTCAAAACAACAAAGACACCTCCCTGTGCTAACACTCAACATAAACCTGACCACTGAAGCACAGTTGCTTACTTCTTGCACCTCCACTCACGACCCGGAGTCGCTGGTTAGCCTTGTACACCTGATGGCCTCAGATTGACTACCAACTTGGTGCAATACAGCCCAAGATATAGCTCCAAATTCCGCAGAAAATAAAGAAAGCAAACACATAGGGCTGGATTTTGCCAATGGGGAGCTTTTGGAGGCGGGACTCCCACTTGTCGGGTTTCAGTCCCGCCTCCATCAACTTCTGGCCAACCCACGCTATTTTCCCTTGAATGACCTTGTTGAGCACGCCCAGCGGGCTTAGCAGGCCAATTAAGGGAAAGCCGGTTGCAGAGAACGTCAATGTATGACATTTCATCTGTCATGAATTGTCATCGTTTGACAGCTCTGTGAAGCTGTCAAACACTGACATTCTCTGTAGTTTGATGAGTTCTTGAATTCAAACCTCTTTCTTTTGTAGAAATTAGATGGTTGCTCAATTGGAGAATGCAACAGCCATCTGTCACCTCTACTGCGGAGGTGCGAGACTCTCCGCATACCCACCGATTGAAGCCTGCAGGAAGAAACAAAGGTAAGAACACTTTTTCTAACACTTTGCACTTACCTCAGATACTCACCTCTGCACACTTGCACCCATCACTCACCTCCACAGCACACTTTTGGACCCCTCCGACCCCCTCCGACCCACTACTTGCCTCAGTGACCCTGGCAGGTTTCGGAGCCTTTGGGAAGCCCACACATGTGTGGGCAAAATGGGGATAATCCTATTTTCTGCCTGTTAACTACCTGTTAACAGGCATTTAAGTGGCTGTAATACCTTCCCGCCTCCAAGGAGATAGGACCCGGTGCGGGATGGCTACCCGCCTCCTGGCAAATTCTGCCATTTTCCCGGCAGTCCCGCCTTCAAACCCGCCTCCCCAGGGCTGGCAAAATCGCCCCCATATTTCTCACAACTACATTTGTAGGTCACCTATTCACAGGATTCAAACTAAGTGTTTTCCCTCACAGATATAGTTCCAAACAAACATAAACTTTAAATTATGCTAAAGATGTTTATATTTGAATTGAATGGCTTGACCCTCCCCTATCTAGGACATAGATCAATCTGTCCCAAAACACTTCGAATGGCCTGTTAGACGGGTCCTCATCCAAGGAAAGTACCAGCAATCACCCCACACATATCAGTAGATTTCGTAAATATGCTTCATCTCTCCCGTCTCTATTAGCCAGACTGGTTCAAGTCTGTGAGGGAATTTCAATTTAATCCTGAGTGTATTGTGACCAGCAAAAAAGAATCCAATAAATAATCCATTACAAACAAACATGCTTCATGTTTGTGACAGTATCAATGCTAAGACACCTCAAGGACAATCTAATATGTGTCACCAGACTGAAACCCATATGCCAAAGAGAATTTATAGAATTTCACTGGTGACACGGGATCCACCACGTACATGATCTTTTTTCCCAGTCCTATCCCTTCCAAAACAATTAAATTATGGAACTGAATTGGCAACATAAAAGTGTGTAAAAAAATCTGAGGTTTTTTCATTTGCTTCAGGATGAAAAAGAAGCAGTAGCCAAGTCCCAAAGTGAGTGTGTACACATTTTGAATATCTCGTCATAGTTTCTCAACTTTTATGGGAGCAGGAAAGGCAACAGATGCAGCCTGCAGGTTGAGCCACCCAAAGAAAAGCAGTTTTAATGTTTTAATACACCTAGCGACTACCTAGAAGGGCTGCTGACAGTCTATAGTATGGTTGGGTGAAGGGTTATGTGTCTGTTGGTGTTGACAAGTTGGAGCAAGGTGTCTATATCTGATGCTTTAATGATTTAGTGACGTCTGATTCTTGGCAGCAAAGGGCTGAGGATGTATCCATATTCTTTTGCAGTAGCTGTAAGGGAAACAAGTCTTTGTTCCCTTGTGATATGGGAGAGGGATTGTCTGCAGGTTATTTTCACAAGTATCTGAAGTGACAGCTGAGAAAACAAATCCTGGTCCCTATTCCTAGGTTGCACGACTCCAATTCCCTTCACTCTTAAAAACAAAATTGGCTCACCTTTCACCTGGAAGTGTCCAGCAGATGAAAACTTTTAAATTAGAAATGAAGAGAAAGTAGGTCAGCCTGAAAGTGGAGGTGGACCACAAACAAACCAAGGATAGGTAGGAGGTGATCCAATATTAAAACTAGAGGCAGCCAAGAGATTAGCCATGTTTTCACTGCAGGTGTTCCAGACATGGGTTATTACTTTCACTCGACACACTCCATTAGGATTTGACACTCTACATGAACACTGGGAACTCGCCTGGGCTTATCAGATTCTTCGCTATCACTTGGCCAGGGCTGTTGCTGTTTTTGAATCAGGGAGTATATATTTAATAATGGGAATGCTGAATTCTGGTTTGTACCAGTTCTCCCAGAGGGGCTGCTCTGTTTACTGACACTAAACTATGATTTTTTTTTTTTTAAACAGATAAAATCAATCAACAAAGTGATGTGAGATGCAACAGCACAACTCTGTTGCCCTCATCATTCCCAAGCAGCCGCTGGCATTCCGCAGCAAGGTCTTTGTCTTGTCATGCTTACCTGACTGGCCTGCTTGAAGTGTCTCGGATGCTGCCTGACTTGCACTGACCAGGTTACACTCTCCCCAGCCAGTGATTCTTGAGCTTTTCACTGCAGAATTTACATGCTTGCTGTGTGTACCCGCCTGCACCCTTGCAATCGCATTCTGAGTTTCAACGGAGCCTTAAGCACCCAATAGACACAGCTCGTTTCACCCAGCTACACATATTAAATCTACACACCATCATGAGTTTATCAGGGAAGGAGTTAGATTTTGTACCGATAAGCAAATGTAGGGTAGATTCATAGCTTATCATGATATGCATTGGATTCTTGGTCATTTTGTCAGCTCCAGCAGTTTATACTGGAACTGATACAATATCATTCCACTGCTGATTCGCCTATTTTATGGGACTTGGTGGAGGTGCTGCAGTTGAATTAGAATGCAATTTGACTGCTTATGATTTTCATGACAAACTACCGCATCCACAGGTATAAATTCAGGATGAAGATTGCAGTTTCACACAAGCTCTATAAACTGTTTACATGAAACCAATAAGCTGGAAAAAGATGATCCCATATAAGTTGACTGCAAAGTGTGCAATCCACCCACATTCCCACGTGAACGGACTCAGAAGTGGGTATTCCATTAGCATTTGCATATGTTTTAAGCACAAGTTGTGTTCCTTAGCGAGGGTGTGATAAATTCATCCAATTACAGGTATACCACCTTTGTGGCAAAGTCATAAACTCTGGCTGTGGGTTTTGTACAGGCAAGATGCTGGGGACAACACAACATAAAAACGTCTCTAGAGAAATAGCAGAGATCACTTAATGAACAATCCCCATAACTGGGAAATGAAAATGAATATTTTTGAACCCATAAAGCTAACTACAGCAAATCTCGGTTATGGCAGCATATTTTTATGTAATAGTAAAAGAAAATTGTGATAGACTCAATGGCCTAGAATTTCGGTTGTGCAGCACGATTTTTGGGGGGAGTTAAATGGCCTACTATGCTTCGAGTTTGGCGGGCAGAAAGTGAGCACACGTTTCTGTCCAGAAGTACGCCACCCGCCATATTGGTGAAGGTAGATGCGCTGGTGGCAGGAGTGCATGCCTGCAGAATTTTAAGTGGAGAATAATTTATTTAAATTTAATTTAGTGCATTTTGCAGGACCCATTTTCAAACATCCCGTCGCTTCACTCGCTACGTGCTGAACTTGCACAACACAACATGGTGCTAACTGGCAGGAAGCTCCAGCCCCACCCCCCGCCCCCCCCCCCCCCCCCACCATACTTACCTGAATAAGAGCTGGGAGGAGCAGGAGTGCTCCTGGCTGAGGCCCAGTCATTATCCCCCCCGGCCAATGATTGTCTTCCCCAACCGCACCCACCCCCGGCCAACAAATCCTCCTCCCCGCAGGCTAACAATCATCCTTCCCTCCCCGGGCCCAAGGCCTGATTGCCCACCACCCGACCCGATCACCCATTCCCATGACCTGATGCCACCCCCCCCACCCCCAGCTCAAAACCCCATTGCCCACCATTCCTCACCTTCCTGAGGAGCAGTGGCCAGATCTCCATTAACGATTCACCGGAAGCTCTGTGCAGCTCGCCTGCTCCATTGAAATAAGGACCAAGGCCCAATATCAGGGGTGCCTCGGGCCTCATCATCCAAGTGCAGGGATCATACCCGGATCCCCCTGTGTGCCCAAAACACCCCAATTTATAGACCAATATGTTCAGCAAGGTAGTGCGCTGTACCCGAAGAACATGAATAATAGCTGAAATTCAACACTGACTTGTATTTATTTAAAAATATTCAGAGCAATGCAGAAAAGAACTTCAGATATTTCCACAGCAGTCAAAATGTAATTTACCACATACAATATTTCAGGAAAAGCAACACAATACTGAATGCAGTTTGATTTGACTGCATGCTGCCATGGTTCTTTTCAGCATTAAGATAGTGATACTCACTGGCAATTTCATAGCACTTTGTTAGAACTGTGACTCCGGTGGGAGTTCATGTTTGCTAATCGTGTGGTAATGTGGGAATCTTTCCTTTTTCACAGTTTGCTTTACAATTGGGTAAAACATCAAACTTCTAATCTGCATTTTCAAAGTAAACTAGATTCACTAAAACAGGTACGAATTCTGGTAGTACAATGACAACAGTTTCAAGCTAAAAAAAAAGTCCACAGCCTGCCCAATTAAAACTAAAGACACAATGGAGAGATGAATGAAGCGTTACTTGAGTATTACAGTTCGTGCTGGTTTTGACTGTATCTAGATCCTGTTCTTGTGATGATATTCCAGATATAATCCTACGCTAGCTTAATATAATTTGCTGTATAGACTTGCTCCCACTGTCCAGAGGATAATACATCACATGTTTTGTCCCATGAATAATCGACAATTCTTGGAGAATTATTTCACAATGTGGAATTAAAGCCGTTGGTGCCAAATCATATTTGGATGAACTGGCCAGATTCCAAATTTGAAAAATTGGTCAATTTCAAACCAGATGAAATGGAATTAATTTTTTCAGAGCTAAGCCATATTCAAATTACAATCTAACAAGGTATGAACAGGGCACAAAAGTTCTTCTGAAACAAGTTAATTGGGATACTAAAAGATTAGCCTGATCAAACTGTGATATCTGGTGAACAAAAATCTAACTAGTGCAGATGCTGGAAATTCAAAACAAAAACAGAAAGTACTGGAAGCACTCAGCAGGTCAGGTAGCATCTGTGGGAGACAAACAGACAAGTCAATGGCCCTAGTCTTGACTGGGGCAGGTTTTCTGAGCCGGGGGGCGGGGGGGGGGCGTGCAGGAGTTGTAGTCGGGAAACCCAGAAGTCCGGTATTCCCCCCACGTTGTAGAGTTTTCACTCCATAGCGTGCATCTTTATTTCCAGCAGAAGCCAGTCTGATTGACAAGCTTGGTTGACTGTCAGGTGGGGAACGCTCTGGAGGAGGCTGCAGGCCCAGGAGCAGGTAGGGAGCCTGCAGCTCGGGTAATGATAGCATGGTGGGGGGGGGGGTGGTTTCTGAATCTTGGGGGGGTCCAATCCTGGGGCGGGGGGAGGAGGACCTGATCCTGGGACGTGTCTGATTCTGGGGTGGGGTCAGATCCTGGAGAGCGGCGGGGGGGTCAGCGATGTTGGGTTGGGGGCGATCCTGGGTGGGGGGGTTCCGATCCTGGGGTTGCGAGGGCCGAGGTCAGCGATCCTGGGAGTGGAGAAGTTCGGCGATCTTGGAAGGGGGAAGCAGGTAAGCTTAGGGGATCGGGGGAAGCACTCCTGCTGCTCCTTGCCCACAAGCAGTGCTGGAAAGGCACTTACCTGTTCCACGCAGCTGTCCTCGCCTCCCTTCAGCTGCCGGGTTTCCCGAGGCCTGGGCAACCCGGCCGACCAGGGTTAAAACCTGGAAGACAGATAAAATATGAGGCACATAGCCTCATTATAATATTTAAATGAACAACTTGCCTGCCGGGAGCGGGTTGGTTGCCCGCCACCCCATCCCACCTCTGTTAAAATCGGAAGTGGATGGGTTCGCGGCGGGTTGGGGTTGGGCTTGAGAATTTTTTAATTTTCGTATCCCACCTGACCCAAGCCCACCAGTTTTTGGGGGTTAAAATTACCCCCAATGGTTCGGATAAAGACCTTTGATCAAGATTCAGTCTGTCTTGCTGTTTCCAGCATCTTCTGTTTTTGTTTCATGATATCTAGTGAGTTTGTCTTCAAGTATTAATGACTGTCGTCAGTATTCCAAACATATTAATTTATATATCTTTGTCATTAAACACTATCAAATGTAAATATAAAAAACACTCCAGGAGCTGTTAGATACATGAAAATAATTAATATCACAAGCTTCCAAAGCATATGCCCAGCACTTTGTTGTAGTTTCTGAGTTTTAAATGCTGATGCTTTTAAATCAGCCAAAAATGCAGAGGACACAGGTAAATGGAATTTAAAATCATGGAGCTGACCTAAAAATGATAATAAATAGCTCAGTATGAATCCTGCAGCTTTGATATAATCTCGTTTTTATTGACTCTGCTTTGACTAGCTATCATTGCCGGTTATGCAGTGTCTGTCAGCTCCTTCAGCAGGATGCATGCATTCATCAGGGACACAGATACAGGGCTATTTTCTCAACATCAGAGCATTTTTTACTGAATCGTATACGATGCCATGGCCTGAATCCAGAACACCCAACATGAGCATTAAAAAAATTATCTGATTTCACTGAAACACTTTCACACCAATCAGTTTTGAAACATAACCCGAACCTTCACCTTCAATGCATAATAATTAAGACGGTTCTCCTCCTTAACACAAGATTTTGACAGGTCGGCGTTTCTTGCCACCTAATCAGTCCTGCTCCTTGATGCCTGTAGGGCAAGTTTTGCCTAACTCGCTGGCCAGAAACTGGCAGGTTTGGTGCACTCCGCCCGATTTCACTCTCCATTGATGTCAATATAGAGTAATATTGGGTGGGGTTTAATAACTGGCATTCCCCCGATCCCGTGGGTTTCCTGCCCACTGAGTGAGGTTAAAATGACCCCCTTGGTGTCTTTTCTCTATTTATATCCATTTGTTCACATTTTTGGAAGTTGTTTTTTCCTTCTCTTCTTAGGTTTCTCTGTAAAATATCCCAGGATAAAATATCAAGCAGGCAGGCAACCTACTCCCAGGCCTCGGCCAATGCTTTTCTGTAACTGGCCTCTAGAAAATATGTGAGTACCATTGTTACAGTTCATGCTTTCTCCCCAACATTTTTTTCTTATGGTCATGACTAGACAACAGTTTCTATAAGCAGAGTGAGTCTCTATACACTTACACCTGTGTCCTAATGGCCCAGAAATTCGGGTCTCCACGGGTGAGTACGCACGGGGTACTCACCCGTAGGCCCAATGGAAGTGCCGGTTTCCTGCATGCACTGCACATGCGCGGGAAACCGGCACTTCCGTTCCCCTGAACGAAGGGGTTCAGGGTTCGAACGCGTGCGCGGGAGAGGCTGCGCGTGCGCATCGAACTTCGAGTTTTCTTGCAGGTTTTCCCGGGAAGGTAAGTCTGCAGAAGTTAGACATGTAAAAAGCAGGCGTAAGGCCTGCTTTTTACAAGGTAAGTGGTGAATTAATTAAAATTAAAACATTTTTTCCACAGGTTTATTATTTTTAAATACTTTAAAGCAAGGTAAGTTTATTTTTAGCCCTGTTAGAAAATAAAATTAATTTTTTCAAAAATTTAAATTATTGTTTAAAATAGTTATTTCATGTAATTTATAGTTTATTTTAAAAATGTGATTTAAAAAAAATTTATTTGAAGATTTTTTGCTGTTTTGGGGCCGTATTATTTATAATTTTTGACAGCTCTTCTTGTCAATCTTATGAATGGAGCATTCCCTGCTCTGATTGGCTCCCCATGGCCCACATGATCCCAGGGGACGCATCGAACTAACTGCACCCCTGGGATACGCAAGCACTGCGTGCCGGCAGTTGGAGCAGGCCCAGGATTGGAATCCCACGCGGGCCCACAGCTCAACGGCCGGCGCGCAAGGTAAGTGCAGGTCGGGGGCTTACACCCGCGGGAAGCCCCCGACCCGAATTTCTGGGCCAATGTGAGCTGTGTATGGGTTAGAATGCCCCAGGTTTAACAACTGACCTCTCATTGTGGTGTTCTGCTCACTGGAGAATACTTAGGCTGTCTACTACATTCTTCTGTCTAATTCAGAAAGTGGAAAGTAACACATCATCAAACTGATGTATGCAAGGTTTAACTACTTAACTACCTCGTCAGATCTATTTACTGGTTAAATAATACACAGAAGCCTAGAGTTGTGCCTCTAGCCAAGTTGTACCAGCACAGCCACAACACTGGCATCTACAGGACAATGTGGAAAATCACACTGGTATGTCCTGTCCACAAAAAGCAGGACACATCCAACCTGACCAATTAACGTCCTATCAGCCTATTCTCAACCATCAGCAAAGTGATGGAAGGAATCGTCAACAGTGCTATCATGCAGCACTGACTCACCAATAATCTGCTCACCAATGCTCAGTTTAGGTTCTGCCAGGACCACTTGCCACCAGACCTCATTACAGTCTTGTTCCAAACATGAATTCCAGAGGTGAGGTGAGAGTGACTGCCCTTGACATCAAGGCAGCAGTCGACTGAGTGTGGCACCAAGGAACCCTAGTAAAGCTGAAGTCAACGGGGATCGGGGGGAAAACTCTTCACTGGCTGGAGTCATACATAGCACAAAGGAAGATGGTTGTGGTCATTGGAAGCCAATCATCTCGCCCCAGGACATAGCTGCAGGAGTTCCTCAGGGCAGCGTCCTAGGCCCAACCATCTTCAGCTGCTTCATCAATGACCATCCCTCCATCATAAGGTCAGAAGTGGGGATGTTTGCTGATGATTGTACAGTGTTCAGTTCCATTCACAATTCCTCAGATAATGAAGCAGTCCATGCCCACATGCAGCAAGACCTGGACGACATCCAGGCTTGGGCTGATAAGTGGCAAATAACATTCACACCACACAAGTGCCAGGCAATGACCACCTCTAACAAGCGAGAGTCTAACCACCTCCCCTTGACATTCAATGGCATTACCATTGTCGAATCCCCCACCATCCTCGGGGTCGCCAGTGACCAGAAACTCAACTGTACCAGCCATAGAAATACCATGGCTAATAGAGCAGGTCAGAGGCTGGGTATTCTGTAGCGAGTGGCTCACTTCTTGACTCACCAAAACCTGTCCACCACCTACAAGGCATAAGTCAGGAGTGTAATGGGATACTCTCCACTTGCCTGAATGGGTGCAGCTGTAACAACACAAGAATCTTAACACCATCCAGGACAAAACTTTCCACTTGATGGGCAACCCCTCCACCAACTTAAATATCCATTCCCTCCACCATCGGTGTACTGTGGTTGCAATGTGTACTATCTACAGGATACACTGCAGAAACTCGCCAAGGCTTCTTCGACAGTATTTCCCAAACCCACGACTCCCACCACCGAAAAGGACCACAGCAGCAGGTGCATGAGAACACCATCACCTCAAAGTTCCCCTTAAAGTCACATACCATCCTGACTTAAACATATGTTCCTTTATGTTGCTGTGTCAAAATCTTGGAACGCTCTACCCAGGAGCATTGTGAGAGCACCTTCACCAAACGGACTGCAGTGATTCAAGAAGGCAGCTCATCACCACCTTCTTAAGGGCATGTAGGGATGGGCAATAAATGCTGGCCTTGCTAAAGACGCCCATATCCCAAGAATGAATTAAAAAAACACAGCAAGATTCTGAAAATCACTGAAAGAATTTTTAAAACAATGAAATTAGAATCAGTCCACAAGCATTTAATATACCATTTTTAAAATTGTGTTTCTTACAGCATCTGCTAATCCTGTGTTGTCCAATATATTAGCCACTAGCCACATGTGGCTAATTGCATTTTTGATTAATAAATAAAAAATTAGTATTGGACACGGTCATTGGGCATGTGATGTCAATTCTCATATTCGCACAGCATATTCATGTGTACGTTAACCTTTTTGTGCATTTGTTGGTAACAAGACGACAAGCAGTGTTGTTTGATTGTTGTGCGTGTTTTACTTCCTTGGTTAAAATGGCGTGCAACATGGGTGAAAATGCCAGACTTCAGCACCATAGAAATACCAGAAACATTGTCTGGAGAGCAGAGGTGTTATCGTGGTCAGCTCGACCAATCGCAATAATGCTCCAGGCCAGCAGAAGAAAGCAAGCCCAACCAATAACGATTAGCTCCAACAAGGCACGTCTTGGCAAAGGGCAAGCAGCATCCATTCGGAATGGACAGTAGGGACAGGTCTGCCGTGTCTCATTGTGCAAGTCAACATTCAAAGCAATCAATCTGATGAAGTCAAAATCCCGCTCGTAACTGCTGGACATAAACCTAGAAGCTGCACTACGCTGTGTTGTGTCTGAAATGTTAATGCAAGAATTCCAAACTTTGGTGAAAGAGAAAGACTGCAAGGTTTCACACGGAATGGAGGTAAATCTTAGTTAAGTAAATATACTTGTTAAGTACATTTACTTGTATTGTGTGTAAGGTGTTTTATACTAAAGTTAGTGCACACGGCTAAAATGGTGTCACCTGTGGCTAGTCAGCAATTTGTATTGGACAATTTGTATTGGCACTAAGCTCAAGGTCTAAAGAGCAGCAGTGATACCCGCCCTGCTGTATGCCTCAGAGACATGGACCATGTACAGCAGGCACCTCAAAGCACTGGAAAGGTACCACCAACGCTGCCTCTGCAAGATCCTGCAAATCCATTGGCAGGATAGGCGCACCAACGTCAGTGTTCTTGCTCAGGCCAACATCCCCAGCATCGAAGCTTTGACCACGCTCGATCAGCTCCGATGGACGGGTCACATCGTTCACATGCACGATACGAGACTCCCAAAACAAGCGCTCTACTCGGAGCTCCGGCACGGCAAGAGAGCCCCAGGTGGACAGAGGAAACGCTTCAAGGACACCCTCAAAGCCTCCTTGAAAAAGTGCAACATCCCCACCGACACCTGGGAATCCCTGGCCCAAGACCACACAAAGTGGAGGAGAAACATCCGGGAAGGCGCCGAACACCTCGAGTCTCTTCACCGGGAGCAAGCGGAAGCCAAGCGCAGGCAGCGCAAGGAGCGCACGCCAACCCAAGCACCCCACCCACCGTCTGCCCCACCTGTGACAGAGACTGCAGGTCCTGCATTGGACTCATCAGTCACCTGAGAACTCATTTTTAATGTGGAAGCAAGGCATCCTTGGTTCTGAGAGGGGAGAAGAAGATTGGACAACGCTGTGATAAGCAACAAACTTTTGAATGGAACAGTAGGCTTGACTCATGGTAGACTTTCAAGATGAGCTTCAGGTATATTCCTTTATCAGAACTGGAAGATATTACCGATCAACAACTGATAAGGAATAGAGCGAGGGAAAAAGAGGAGAGGGATACCGTTGCAGAGATTTTACAGGGTGGAGGCTAAAATGCAAACAAATGTTCATTTCTAGGAAATTCTGGCCCATCCATGGCCTAATTTTCACACAGGCAGTTTGTTCATGGTGTTGGGGTAAATGATAGAGAGGTAGAGTTGGGTGTCACCTGATAACATGTGGAAGTTGAGCTCGTGTTACCGAGAGGCAGCCCTTTCCCTCACTCTATTCCTTTTTATAAGCTGTTCATCTGTATAATCCTCAGCTTCCTACCTCCCTCTGACAGCACATCTAAGTTCAGAATTTCACTATGTTAGGGAATCAAGTATTCAAAGCTGCATCCTATCACCAATTTACAGTGTGCTGATGTTCCAACATATCCCCAATTATACTACTTCTAAATGATGGGCAGCTCTCTTATTTTGATATTCATCCTTATTTAGTTTTGCTTCTACATCCAGCACAGCAATCATTTTGTTTTTGCTCTTTTGTAATCACTGTGGGCAAAGTAATAATATCATTGCATCGACCCCCAAAATAGTAAACGTGGAAGATTGTGTGCTTCTTAACATTTGCGCTTGCATATAAAATCGCAGTGTTTCACAGTGGAAGAATGTGTACTTAGTATTTGTGTGTGCGTGTGCTTTTTCAACTTATCAGAGTGAGGCATGGTAATGCTGGGAGGTACCGTATTTTTTCATTTTCAGCACCCAGTTTCAGGTACAGGTAGACTATCCTTTAGCCGCACTTCTGAAAACCGAAAACCTCTGAAAACCGAAAGTTTCTTTGTGGAGCGTAAGTCGTGCGCACGACATAACCCGAGTGGCGTCAAGCATGACCCGACGCGGCCGATGTTTTCTGACCTGATTTGCGGGCCAGCTTAGCGTAGGAGTCAGCCGATATCCGGCTTTCCCACAACTGGCGGCGGCAGTCGAGCCCCAGACCCCCGCTAAGTCAAGGAATTCAGATACGGAGCAGGGGGAGCTGTAAACAGACTGGGAGCGGCAGCACAGAGAAGCAGGAAGGGGAATGAGACACGGAGCAGGGGGAGCTGTAAACAGACTGTAAGCGGCAGCACAGAGAAGCAGGAAGGGGAATGAGACACACAACAGTCGCAAGAGGTAGCCTGAACTTTTAAAATTTATATTAAATACAAATACTAATTACCAAATTAATTTAATGTTCAGAGTTTCCCAGTCTGAAATAATACCTTCTGAAATCCGAAAATTTTCGAAAACCGAAACACAGCTGGTCCCAAGGTTTTCGGATAAGGGATAGTCAACCTGTATAGTACAACTGGATGTAGAGTAAAGCTCACTACGCTCTTCCCCAATGACCTGTCTCAGCCACAACTCAGAAGAATACCCCTAATGCACTTTTCCATTTGCCACATCAACCATCCTGTGGACTCGGACTGAAATTACAAATTGAATGCCAATTAGAGACAAATTAAAAGCAGTTGTGTGCTGTGGACCCATGTCCACAATGAATTGGATTATGACTATTCAAACTCATTTAATATAGAAAGGTTGCAGTCACCATTTTATTAACAATATTTAAAAAAAACTTTACATGTTAGCAAACCTCCCTATAGGCTTCACTTCATGGGGAATAACCTTTATTTCACCGACACAGTTGAAAAGATGAAGGGGGAGAAATTCGGTTGGCAGCGCCTCCAATTAGCGCCTAAAGAGGCCGAGAAGTGGGGCGTTCGGCAATTTTCGGCCGGGCGCAGTGAACCCAGCGCCTCCTCCCATATTGAGTGGGCATTTTGCGCCGGCGCTAAACCTTAGCGCCCGCCCGCGGGCACAGGCAGGTCATGACGTCATTTCAGTGTGCAACGCCTTTTGGGCGCCCCGGACTGGAAATTCAGTGTTGCGCCCCTCCGTTCCGCCTGGCGCTAATAAGGACTGCTTACCTGGAACGTTCCCCAGTCGCTCTCGGGCTGGGGGGGCACTCTTTAAAGGGGACTGCACTGGTATAAAAGCGGCAGCCATTTTGGGAGCACAACTTCCTCGAGACTTTCACAGAGTTGCTGAGCTGCACTCTGAGAGCCATTGCACCAGTGAGCCAGCGCTGGCCAGAGGAACTTCAGCCTTCTGACCATCACCTTGCTGCTGGTGAGCATTTACAACGTTAACAATTTCTTGTGCGCTATTATTATGGGGGCTGCATTGGAGAACATAAGAACATAAGAACATAAGAAATAGGAGCAGGAGTAGGCCAATCGGCCCCTCGAGCCTGCTCCGCCATTCAATAAGATCATGGCTGATCTGATCCTAACCGCCAATCTACTATCACAGAACCAGCTCCTGAATCTAACAGAATTAGACACACGAAATAGGAGCAGGATCAGGCTACACGGCCCCTGGGCCCGCTCCGCTACCCACAGGGCCATGACCGATCCGAACCTAGACTCATGTCCAAATTCCTGCCCGCTCCCCATAACCCTTTATTCCCTTTACTTCTAGGAAACTGTCTATTTCTGTTTTAAATTTATGTAATGATGTAGCTTCTACAGCTTTTTGGGGCAGCATATTCCATGGACCTACCACCCTCTGAGTGAAGTAGTTCCTCCTCATCTCAGTTTTGAAAGAGCAGCCCCTTATTCTAAGACTATGCCCCCTAGTTCTAGTTTCACCCATCATCGGGAACATCCTCCCCGCATCCACCCGATCCAACCCCTTCACAATCTTATATGTTTCAATAAGATCGCCTCTCATTCTTCTGAACTCCAATGAGTAGAGTCCCAATCTACTCAACCTCTCCTCATATGTCCATCCCCTCATCCCCGGGATTAACCGAGTGAACCTTCTTTGTACTGACTCGAGAGCAAGTATGTCTTTTCTTAAGTATGGACACCAAAACTGTATGCAGTATTCCAGGTGCAGTCTCACCAATACCTTGTACAACTGAAGCAATACCTCCCTATTTTTATATTCTATCCCCCTAGCAATGAAAGCCAACATTCCATTGGCCTTCTTAATCACTTGCTGCACCTGCATACTAACCTTTTGAGTTTCGTGCACCAGGACCCCCAGATCCCTTTGTACTTCAGTACTTTCCAGTTTCTTGCCATTAAGATAATAACTTGCTCTACGATTTTTCCTGCCAAAGTGCATAACCTCACACTTTCCAGTATTGTATTCCATCTGCCAAATCTCTGCCCACTTACTTAGCCTGTCTATGTCCCTTTGCAGGTTTTTTATGTCCTCCTCACTCACTACTTTCCCTCCCATCTTAGTATCATCTGCAAACTTTGATATGTTACACTTGGTCCCCTCCTCCAAATCATTAATATAGATTGTAAAGAGTTGGTGACCCAGCACTGACCCCTGTGGAACACCACTAGTTACTGATTGCCAGTCCGAGAATGAACCATTTATCCCAACTCTCTGCCTTCTGTTAGATAGCCAATCCTCTATTCATGTCGGAATATTACCTCCAATCCCGTGATTTTTTATCTTAAGCAATAATCTTTTGTGTGGCACCTTGTCAAATGCCTTTTGGAAGTCTAAATACACTATGTCCACTGGTTCCCCTTTATCCACCCTATATGCTACTTCCTCAAAGAACTCCAGCAAATTTGTCAAACATGACTTCCCCTTCATAAAACCATGCTGACTTTGTCCTATTAAATTATGATTATCCAAATGTCCTGTTACTGTCTCCTTAATAATGGACTCCAATATTTTACCTACCACAGATGTTAGGCTAACCAGTCTATAGTTTCCAGCCTTCTGTCTACTGCCCTTTTTAAATAAGGACGTTACATTAGCAGTTTTCCAGTCTGCCGGGACCTTTGCTGAGTCCAGGGAGTTTTGGAAAATTATTACCAATGCATCCACAATCCCTACCGCCACTTCCCTCAAGACCCTAGGATGTAAGCCATCAGGTCCAGGTGATTTATCCGCCTTGAGTCCCATTACTTTACCGAGTACCACTTCCTTAGTGATTTTGATCGTGTTTAGCTCCTCCCCCCCTATAGCCCCCTGTTTGTCCAGTGTTGGGATATTCTTAGTGTCTTCTACTGTAAAGACTGATACAAAATATTCATTCAGTGTTTTTGCCATCTCCATATTTCCCACCATTAATTTCCCGGTCTCATCCTCTAAGGGACCAACATTTACTTTAGCCACCCTTTTTCTTTTTATATAACTATAAAAACTCTTACTATCTGTTTTTATATTTTTTGCTAATTTACTTTCATAATCTATCTTCCCTTTCTTAATCAATCTTTTTGTTATTTTTTGCTGTCTTTTAAAGTTTTCCCAATCCTCTATCCTCCCACTAGATTTGGCTACCTTATATGCCCTTGTTTTTAGTCGATTACTATCCTTAATTTCTTTACTTAGCCACGGATGGCTGTCTTTTCTTTTACACCCTTTTCTTCTCAGTGGAATATATTTTTTTTGGAAGTTGTAAAATAACTCCTTAAATGTACACCACTGATCATGTATCGTCTTACCCTTTAATCTATTTTCCCAATCCACTCTACTCAATTCCGCTCTCATACCTTCATAGTCTCCTTTATTCAAGCTTAGCACGCTTGTTTGAGATCCAACCTTCTCACACACTAATTGAATATGGAATTCAACCATGTTATGGTCACTCATTCCAAGGGGATCCTTTACTAGGACATTTTTAATTAATCCTGTCTCGTTACACAGGACCAGATCTAAGGTTGCTTGCCCCCGGTCGGTTCAGTTACATACTGCTCAAGAAACCCATCCCTAATACACTCAATGAACTCTTCCTCAAGGCAGCCCTGCCCAATTTGATTTGTCCAATTAATATGGTAGTTAAAATCCCCCATAATTATAGATGCTCCCTTATTACAAGCCTCAACTATTTCCTGATTGATACTCCGTCCAGCAGAGTTGCAACTGTTCGGAGGCCTATAGACTACGCCCACTAGTGTTTTTTTCCCCTTATTATTCCTTACCTCCACCCAAACTGTTTCATTATCCTGATCTTTTGACCCAATATCATTTCTCTGTATTACAGTGATTCCTTCCTTTATTAACATAGCCACCCCACCTCCCCTTCCTTCCTGCCTGTCCTTCCTGATCGTTAAATAACCTGGTATGTTTAATTCCCAGGCATTGTCACCCTGCAGCCATGTTTCTGTAATGGCCACAAGATCATACCCATATGTAGTTATTTGTGCCATTAACTCGTCTATTTTGTTACGAATGCTACGTGCATTCAGATAGAGAACTTTCAAATATGTTTTGTGACACTTAGTTCCTGCTTTTGCCCTTTTTATTACTTTACCTTTTACTCCATACCTTCTGCCCCTTCCTGACACGCTCTGGTTTTTAATTTCCCCACTGCTACCTAAGTCTATGACCTTCTCTGTTGTCATTTTTATTATTTGCTCTCTAGGAACTTCCCCCCCCACTAGTTAGTTTAAAGCCCTCTGTACAGCCCTAGTTATATGATCCGCCAGGACTCTAGTCCCAGCACTGGCCAAGTGAAGCCCGTCCCAACGGAACAGCTCCCTCCTGCCCCAGTACTGGTGCCAGTGTCCCAGGAAGCAAAACCCATTTCTCCCACACCAGTCTTTGAGCCACGCATTTAACTCTCTAATTTTATTTGTCCTAGCCAAATTCGCTCGTGGCTCAGGTAACAATCCAGAGATTATTACCCTTGAGGTTCTGTTTTTTAATTTGACCCCTAGCTGCTCATACTCCTTTAACAGAACCGGCTTCCTAGTCCTATCTACGTCGTTTGTACCAACGTGGACCACGACAACTGGATCCATCCCCTCCCACTGCAAGTTTCTTTCCAGCCCAGAGGAGATGTCCTTAACCCTGGCACCGGGTAGGCAACACAGCCTTCGGGACTCTCGCTCTCGGCTGCAGAGAACTCTATCTATCCCCCTAATAATACTACCCCCTACCACTACAACATTTCTATTTACTCCCCCCTCTTGAATGGCCCCCCGTTCCACGGTGCTGTGGCCAGGTTGCTCATCCTCCCTGCAGTCCCTGCTCCTGTCCCCACAGGGAGTAAGAACCTCGAACCTGTTGGTCAAGAGCAAGGGCTGCGGCTCCTCCAGCTCTACCTCCTGGATCCCCGTACCTGCCTCACTCGTAGTCACACCGTCCTGTCCCTGACCGTGGGCTACATCTGAATTGCTTAACTTCATAGGTGTGAATGTCCTGCTGCTGAACCATCTGGGAAGGGCACAGAGACGCAGGGAGAGAGGGGCAGGAATGGCCAGACGGAGGAGGGCCAACAGACGTCGCCACACCAGACCTTACGCTGCCAGGGTTTTCCGACGACAGTTCTCTTACTTGAACATGTCAGAGGAGCAGTGTCTTAGAAGGCTGCGCTTCAGAAAGGAGGTGGTGACTGAGCTGTGCCACCTGCTTCAGCCAGATCTGCAGCCTCAGATAAGGTGCAGGACCTCTCTGTCGGTGGCTGTCAAGATGACTGTTGCCCTGAATTTCTATGCGAGCGGCACCTTTCAGGCCGCAACTGGGGACATCGCCAACATATCGCAGTTTGTGGTACATTGCTGCATCCGTCAAGTAACAGATGCCCTATTTAAAAGGAGGCGGCAGTACATCTCCTTCCCTGTGACACTGGAGAAGCAGCGGGAGCGCGCAGAGGGCTTCGCAGCAATAGCGGACTTCCCCATGGTGCAGGGCGCCATTGACTGCACGCACGTGGCTTTGCGGGCGCCTGTTTTGAATCCGGAGGAGTTCTGCAACCGCAAGGGGTTCCATTCCTTGAATGTTCAGCTGGTTTGTGACCACCGACAGCTGATCCTCACAGTCAATGCGCAGTTCCCTGGCAGCAGCCACGACGCCTTCATCCTGCGCCAGACTTCAGTTGCAGACCTATTCGAGGCCCCGGCTCACCCAGGAGGCTGGCTTCTCAGTGACAAGGGCTATCCTCTGTGCCCATGGCTGATGACGCCGTTCCATTCGCCCAGCACTCCTGCTGAAGAGCGCTTCAATGCGAGCCATCAGGCGACGAGGAACATTGTGGAGCACACAATCGGTGTGCTGAAGCAGCTGTTCTGCTGTCTCGACCATTCCGGAGGCGCCTTGCAGTACTCACCAGAGTGAGTCTCCCACTTCGTGGTTGTCTGTTACATGCTGCATAATCTCGCCATCCTACGCACCCAGCCAATGCCACCAGACATTGAAGCACCAGCGGAGGAGGAGGAGGAGGAGGAGGAGGAGGAGGAGGAGGACCAAGATGGGAGGGAGGTACAAACTGGAAGGGCCGTCCATCAGAGGCTGATAACAAGCCGCTTCTAGGCACCTCTGACGGAATGCTTGGAGCCATTCAAAGAGCAGGAATGGAACCGTCCGGATAACCCAAAGCCTATGAAGGGCAGTGAATGTAAATAGCAGACATGGCCAATGTAAATAAAAAAAGTTGTTTATTTTGCAAAATGTGCTTCCTTCCAACATGACAAAGCAATGGCTACAGAAATCAAAACTAACAGACTAACACATAAGTGACTCGCACACCCGGGAGACTATCCAAAACATTACTAACATTCAGACCAGCATCCACGGCCTTGATTTCTACAAATAAGACGTCTCAGCTGCACCTTCTACTCTTTCCCCCTTGATGGTGATCTACTTCTCTTGAGATCGGCCCCTTCCCTCCCTGCAGCTCCTCCGTAATGGGACCCCAGTGGCTGCATCAAGGCTGGGGGAGGCCTGCTGGCTGTCGGAAAGTGCAGATGCCCCTGAGGGACGTCCTGGACGACCTCTGGCCTTGGAGGGCCCGGATGCTGACTGCTCCAACTGTGCATGGGTGGAAGCAGTCTGTCCTGCAGGTGGTGGCAGCTGCAGTGGAGACGTGCCAGCAGTGGCATCAGGAATGCTGACATCCTGAGAGTGGACAGCAGCTCCCTGGTCGACCGACACACTGGCACTCTGACAGGGCAGCACCGCAGCATGCGCACCAATCGGCTGGTCCACAGATTGATGCCCTGCTGTGGTGCTGCAAGGGCCCCGGGTAATCCCGCCTGATCCAGCGAGGGTGGCAGCAGTCGTTGGTCGCGTGGCCTCAATATGCGTCTGCATGAGACCAGCGAGTGACTGCGTGGCAGCACTCAGCACTTGCGTGGCAGGTGCCAGTGCTTCGGTGGAGCCCTGGACAGTCCTTTCCAGTGCTGCTCCGAAGCCGTGGACAGTCCTTTCCAGTGATGTCCCGATGCCCTGGACAGTCCTTTCCAGTGCTGCCCCGAAGTCCTGGACAGTCCTTTCCAGTGCTGCCCCAAAGTCCTGCGCACTCCTTGCCTGTGCTGCCCCGAAGTCCTGCGCACTCCTTGCCTGTGCTGCCCCGAAGTCCTGCGCACTCCTTGCCTGTGCTGCCCCAAAGTCTTGGACACTCCTTGCCAGTGTCTCGATGGATTCAGGCATCCTTGCCACTGCAGCCATGAGCTCAGTGTGCCTGAGCCGAGCCTGGGCACTCATTTCTGCGAGGGAACGCACCTCTTCTGTGCTCTGTGCAGCAGTACTCGCGGCCTGACTCGCCCTCCGGGGAGAGAGCCCCCGAGTTTCCCTACCCACTTTGCGTTGCTGCAGCCCGCTGGTTCCTGGAACTACTTCCTCCTCAGAGCATTCCCCCCCGCTCCCCTCCAGGGAAGTAGTCTCCCCAGTCTGCAGGGGGGCTGGCTCGCCTGAGCGTGGCAGGGATGGTCCGGCTTCCTCCTGCTCGTCGCCTCCGGGGTCAGTGGCAGTGGCAGCTTGAGGGCCCGGCTCCTGAGCTGGTGATGCAGCATCTGAAAGCAGGGAGGTTGAAGAGTGGCTTTAGTGAAAGGACAGGGTGGCAGCAAGGGATGCATGAGTGCTGCAATGCTCTGACATGGGTCCAGAGTGAAAAAGCATGCTGGTAGGGGGAACAAGTGGAAGGAGAGAGTTCAAAAAGGTGATGACCTTACCATCGCTGTGCACAATGGGGTCAGCAGCTCCAGTGGTGACAGGACCAATCATCCGGCCTCCAACAATCTGTTGGACTCGTTCCTCCAGGTCCGTCAGTGTCTGAGGCTGAGGAGGGCCTCCTCCGGTATGAAGCTGCTCCCTCCGGTTCCTGGCCAGCTTGGCCTGCAGGAGAAAGGATGGGAAGTGATGAAACATGCTGGCCTGAGCTGACATCACATGCCCGCCATGGTAGAATAGCCCTTCCATTATGCATTGAGCTGACATCACATGCTCCCCATGGTAGAATAGCCCTTCCATTATGCATTGAGCTGAATGTGCGTGTGTGTTTCCAGAAAGGGCCATGGGTGCTGGCTGACAGATGGCCATTGGGGCTTCGCGCACCCTCTGGCCATAATGTCAGCTGCAGATGGAGGGATGAAGAAGATGGTGAAAAAGGCACTCACCCTAACGACCCGGGTGAGGTCATTGAACTTCTTCCTGCATTGCACAGGAGTCCTGGGCACCACGCTGCTTGAGGTGACTCTTTGACAAACTTCCCTCCAAGCCCTGCGGTACTCGCTCTGATGAGGCCTCCTGCCATTGTCGGGGTACAGCACAGCTCGCCAGCGCTCCACTTCGCCAACCAACGTATCCAATGCCCCATCGGTAAAGCGCTCCGCTCTCTGCCTCACCCTCTCCATATGTTCAAAGTTTGGAACGCCACAGAAAGCACAGCGCCGATTTTGAGGCCTACAAGGCGCAGAGTGTGGCTGCTGCTCCTAATTGACCTGCCCCTTTAAGAGCTGGCCGGCGCCAGCATGTCTCGGGGTAATCGATTATTGACAGCACATGCGCTGCGCCCGGCCGCCGACATATTGAGTAGCGCCGCCGAGTTAGCACCTTAAGACTCCCGTGCAGCGCCTGAATCAACGCCGCAATCACCTTTAGGGGCGCAGCAACCCAATATCACTCGAGGTGGCGATAAGTTGCGCCTGGCGATAAAATTTGCGCAGCGCCAATTCTAGCGCCCCAATTTCTCCCCCGAAGTCTTTCATTAAACCTGCATGGACAATTGCCACGAAGACATTACTTCCCGATACTTTGAATGTAAATTAAATCCAAGCACTGAGTTGACATGCTGGGGACAATACCATTTAATAGTCTTCTGAGGTTCTACTCCCAGTAGATGGTCATCAGCATCTCCAGAACCGACAGCCTAAGTAATTGCCACTGATTCTTGCGGCTACTTTTGAATGTCTCCTTTGACCGATTGCAGTAGAGATAGTGCTGGGTACATGGAATAAGGATACTTAATAAACAAGGTTTTTATGCAAGCAATACAAGATTAAAATATGTAGACTTGCCCTTGTAAAAAGGTGACCAGGGAGGATAACCTTTAATGCAATACTGAATACATTTCTGAACCACAGCGGAACATGTTCTCCTGTGAAGAATGTATAAAAATCTCAAGAGTCATGCAGACATTTGATTGGTGTCTGAAAGTCACTGGAAATGTGACTACAATATCTCCTGTATTTAACTTGGAGGGTAGGAGTTGCAATACTTCAGCAAAATAATTTTGGTTATTGTATTTAATTTTGACTGGGCAATTATAGAAACCCCTTGCAGGGAAACTGTGGAGATACTGATAGATCAGATTTAAATGAAAGAAAAGCATTTTCCTTGGCAAAAAGAAATATTATGTATGACGGCAGTTGAATTAAATCAAGATTATTGGCGTAATTTATCGACTTTACTCTCCCAGCAGGAAACCTCGAGGGGAATTTTGCCAGCCCTGGGGAGGCGGGACTGCCGGGAAAATGGCAGAATCTGGGAGCGGGTACCCATCCCACCCCTAACCCGCCTCCGTGCCATCTTCCCAGGAGGCAGGTACCCGACCCGCGCCGGGAGCCGCATCCCCGAGGCAAGTAGTTAACAGGCAGTTTATTGGAGAATCACTATTTTCAGCCCTGAAGTGTGGGCTTCCCGACGGTTCTGAACCTCGCCAGGGTCAGCGAGGCGAGCCGTGGGTCTACAGGGGGTCGGAGGGACCGAGATGTCCGGTGTGTAGGTGAGTGATGAATGCAAGTGTGGAGAGGTAAGTGTGTGAGGTGTGTGTAAAGTGTTTTAATAAGTTTTACTTACCTTTACTTCTTCCTGCAGGCTTCCTCCCTTCAGGTCTCTGGAGTCCCTCAGCTCACCGGCACAGAAAGCAGAATGGCCGCTGAACTGTCAAAAGCTGCAGCCTCTGCTTTCTGCTCAGGAGAGCTCTCTAACTGAGCCTGAGTGGAAGGAGTCAACTTAGAGGACAGATTGTCAGTGTTTGACCGCTTCACAGAGCTGTCAAACGCTGACATTTCATCTGTCAAAAGCTCTTGACAGATGAAACGTCACTCGCTGACGTCACCTGTAACTGGCTTTCCCTTAATTGGCCTGCTGAGCCCGCTGGGCAGGCTTAACAAGGTCAATCAAGGGAAAATAGCGTGGGTTGGCCACAAGTCGATGGAGGTGGGACTCAAACCAGACATGTGGGAGCCCCGCCTCCAAAAGCTCCCCATTGAGATAATCCAGCCCCTCCTTTCTCGGGGGCGGATACAGGAAACTCGGGTGCCCTGTGCGTGATTTTTTGAACCATCAGTGTAAATGGTTGGAAGATCATGCACAATGCAAGCCCAAGTCTCCAATGTATGCTGCCGATGTGGCATCTCTACCTCTCTTTCCTCCTTTAAGGTGCTCCTGTAAACCTACTTCTTTGACCAAAACTGTCCTAATATCTCCATATGTGGCTCGGTGTCAAATGTTGTTTGATAATCGCTCCTGCGAAGTGCTTTGGGATGTTTTACAACATTAAAGGTGCTATATGAGTGCAATTTACTGTTGTTGTTGTTTATACCTTACTTCACCATGGAGACTACTCCCACCTCTGTGGCATCATCAGATATCTGACATACTGATGCTTGGAATTAGATGCCCTCCATTAAACCACCTGGTGGCATTCATAAAAAGAAACATTTTCTGCTGTACCTCCAGCCATGGAGGGACACCCATTTAGGAACATAGGAACCGGAGTAGGCCATTCAGCACCTCAAACCTGTTCCGCCATTCAATAAGATCATGGCTGATCTGTGACCTAACCCCATCCACCTGTCTTGGCTCCATATCCTTTTATACTCTCGTCTAGCAAAAATCTATCGATCTCAGGTCTAAAAATTATTAATTGAGCGAGCACCTACTGCTTTCATTCTATTTCTATTTGCTCATCAGAAAGAAAGAAAGAAAGACTTGCATTTATATAGCTCCTTTCACGACCACCGGCCGTCTCAAAGCGCTTTACAGCCAATGAAGTACTTTTGAAGTGTTGTAATGTGGGAAATGTAATGTAATGTAATCAGTCACCATTATGATTGCTACATTTATGCCGAGGTACCAGAACTAGTGCTGTGCAAAGAGAGTGGAACATTCTGTTCCTCTAAACATGGTACTGCTGTTTTTATTTCAGAAAAATAGACAGCCAAACTAAAAATTAAAAATGTCAAAATTAGGCTGAACTCAGAGATTCACAATTAATCCAAACTGTTCACTTCAGGCAGTTAGAGGTTTGAAAACTGATTTGGTTGTCATTCCTAGATATTTGAGAGAGATACTGAATAATATATCCAGATAATAATGTGCAATTGCTCAGTACTTTAAAAGTAATATTTAAACAGTTTTGGTAGGTCATCCTGTTACAGTATTAATGAGGTAAAAACAACCTGACTTAACCCATCAAAGCTATAGCAGATGATAAATATCTATGGAGAAGCTACAGTTACTATACCTAGAAGAAGATCGCCAAGTCAACAGTAAGTTTAGAGGTGTCGATTCTAAATAAATGGTTACTAGAATGGGCTAGTATTTTATTAATCACAAACTCAAATCAATTTTAGCACTTGGACCAGGCTAGTTGAATTGTTTATGCCATCCCCTAATCTAACCTAAAAGCTTTCATTCATGTTGACAGAATGTTGATGGTATGCTGCTGGAAGTAGATTATTCCTTTTGTTTGGCATAATGAGGCTATTGTAAGTGATAGCTCATGGGTAGAGCAAGTGATTTGTTATCACTCAGAAACTGGCATTTTCCCAGCCTCCAGGACTTTTTATGTAAAATTGTGGTACTCGTCAAGCAGATGATGCTACATGCAGCAAGTGTAGAAATACATGGGATTGCATGCCTTGTCCCCAATCATGAGGAGCATTGAATTGCTGTTCATAGTGCCATACGTAAGACTGGCCCAATAGCTGACAAATGACTGAAGACACAAAAGCATACAAACAGAATGGCTTCGATGTTAACCCCCCCACGATGGGCGGGAGAGGGTCCGCGAAGGGAGGGGGGAGGGGGAGTTAAAGACTTAAATACAGGGAACGCGTCCCCAACATGCCACGCATGCGCCCACCACCTTTTTTACAGCGGCGGATATCATGGCGTCAAGTGTCCAATCATGGAGGGGGGGGGGGCACTTCATTAACATATTTAAATTGGGCTCCTACAGTGCAATTGGGAGCCCGATTTAAAATTGACTGTTGTTGGCAGGGGTTGGGGAAGCCGGCAGTGAAAGGGAAAGGGGAGCTGCCAGTTTCCACAAGGTAAGTGCCTTTTCCAGCACTCCTTGTGCTCCACCCCCGGCCCCTCAAGGAAGCCCTCAGCCTCCCCCACTGCTGATTGTGGCCTTGCTCTTCCTCCCTGCCATGATGGGCGACCTTCTCCCCTCCCGACTGCCCGGGTTCATCTCCCAAGGGTCCCTGGCTGTGACCTCCTGCTGCTAGTTTTCCCTCCCCTCCCGGCCTCTGGCTAGGCTGTCAATTTGGCCGGCTACTAGGCGGGAACCGGAACAATAGAATGATACTGAGGTCCTGCCGTTAAATTCAAACAGATTTTGTTTGATAACGCCCCTGTGAAGCGCCTTGGGATGTTTTGCATTAAAGGCACTATATAAATGCCAATTGTTGTTGCTCCTCCTGGCTCCCAAGGAATACTCCCAGAGAGTCTGGCCACCCAATTTTAACCTCTGCCTCGCACTGTTTCCACCTGCTGGGGAGGGCTAACAGTTCCCCTATTGTAACATCTGGCTGTTCCAGCTTTTCTCTGTCCACGGCAACCAAAAATTTCCTCTTTAAAATAAATGAGGTGGAGTATATTGGCAGTAGCTTGTGGGCAATGTTTGACTCTGAAGCTTTTCATTAAATCCATGAGGCCAACTGATGTTAAAATGTTTTTTCCCTGCCCTCTGCTATAGCTCTAAATCAAACTCAACCACTGAGTGAATGTGCTGCAAGAATAGCCTTGGTCGCGGTGCATTGCAGTGCAGCCCAAAGTTCTTTATTAGACCAATAAAGACAATTAAAGTATGACTTCTCTGAGATAAGAATTTTAGGCTTAGATATCCAAGTACTCTGGTGTCATTTAGCCAAGGCACAGCATAATGCCAAAATAGACAGTTCTTTGAAGTGTAATTTGACATGGACTGTTGTATACCCTTACAACGCAAGCTAGTGGCAATTTAGATGTTTGCAACCAAATCTGAAGTAGATTGGGGAATACCGTGGAGACAAAAAGATGAAAGGACAATAAGCAATGTGTTTATAAAGATGTAGGATTACAGCAGAGACCTACGCCAACGGTTCTTGTAATGACCGTATAATTTACCTCTGCATCCAGTTACAGAAGAATTTCAGTTTCTATTCTGTTAATTATAGCATTCTTGTTGGGTAATTCATTATATCATCTATGCAATTAAAAGCTATCCCTCACATTTTTAACAATTGTACTTTTATTATTGTAAAAATTGATGATTAAATGGTCACTCATAAACATAAGGATCACATTGTTCTACAAATATAAACAGCTAACAAAGGAATGAGTGAATTGGTTTGTATTCTGATGTTTGGTTTTGTCATTGAACCCTGTGCCAAAAGCAATATTAAAATTCATATTTCCTGTGGAAATTGATGGAAATGGCAACAATTTATTGGAAAACACATGTAAAGCTACACGACTGAGAAAATTGTCTCCTTGCTACCCGCTACTATAAAATATATAGTTGCATTTGATGCCTTCACTATGATGACCTCTCCTGGTTATTGATGTTATTCATTGATTTCTTAGCCTCCAGCACTCAGAGGATTGCAGTGAATTCACTTTAAATTCTTTAGCATTGCTCTGTCAAAAAAGTAAGCCCAATAAGACTGGCACACTTTGTAATAATTAATACTGAGAGTGTCCAAATTTACATCTTGTAGAATTCTCTCACTGGAATTTGACCAAACAGTAAATAAATGAAAGGGATGGTTTCCACAGAAGGAGATGTTGAGCAGATTTCAAAGTTGGCAATACTTTAGGAATTCCAGTCACACCTTCTTTTGGAAATAAGGCTCTTTCAAAGTTGATGATGAATCATTTCGAATTATTTTCCAAATTGCGAAGAAGTAAAAAGGACAAAACTGTTGTTTTGTGGCACATAATGATTTTACTAATCATTTTTAAATACTGATGATTTGGGGTCCCAACAAATTTAGTAGTGATAACCAAAGATGAACTCAATCCGCTACACCTTTAAAACTTACATTGGTTTTGATACACAGACACTTAGCACTACATAGCCCATCCTCCTTAACCAAAGACAGACAAAGGCTGCCTGGAAAGCCCCCAAAAGTTGGCTTCCACGACTACTGAGTAGACACTCAGGCTCCTGACACAATGATCATAGAGTAGAATTTCAGAATGTAATGGTTGGCATTCATGAATTCCAATCAGAGACGAAAGACTAGGATTTCATAATATAATTAATAGCATTAATGAATCTGCCCATACAGACAGTAGGTTTCCATAGTGTAATGGTTGGGACTCATGAATCCTCGTTAGGTGACAGACAGATTAGGGAGTAGGATTCCCATTCTGTCTGGCATGCATTCATCTCACGCAGAAGGAATAACAGCTCTATGATGGTCTGCAAACTCATGACAAATTACACACATTAAGTAACATGCAAACACTGTAATTGTCCTTTCAGTGGTTGTCTGTGTATAAGTTCACCTCAAATGGACAAGATGTAGCACTCTGAATTTCTGAATAAGTTACCATCATGTGGCCTCCCACCAAAACTATGTTTGTGGCAATCCAGGGACAGAAACTCCACTGTGCTGCTCTCGTGGGCAACAGAAACACGCACTGCAAAACTGTATGCTTTCAGCCCTTGATTTTCCATCTGTTGAAGTTAATAGATGGAAATCACGGGCGGGGAGTTGCAGTTTTCTGACATGTGCCAGGATCAGTGCAACAGAATATTTACCCCTAGTTCCTCTGAAATGAGCCTATTTGCACTCATCCTCTGATTCTTTTTCCATTAACTGAGAGAGTTCCCACTTGATTCCTTTATCACAGGTGGGAACAGCAGTTCTGAGTGATAACAAATCACTTGCTCTACCCACCAGCTATCCTTTACAATAGCCTCATTATGCCAAACACATGGAATAATCTGCTATTAAATTAGCTCCTCGGATAGGCCTCAGTGGAGGCTGTTTGAGCTTCTTTAATTTTAACAACTGCAAGCTACAAGTGTAAGTATGAAATAAAAACCTTATCATAATAAGGGCAGTACTAATCCACACAAAGGCCAAGAATTTCCTGGGCCTGTCAAAAAACACGACCAGTTGGGGTTTCCACCTGTCCACATGACCCCACCAGCACCCAACTGCATTTTCCTGATGGGGCCCTAATTTGGTATACCAGGCAGGGTATAGGCAGGAATTCCACTGCTGAGCTTGCTCAGCACTGCATACTATTGTCTCGTTCACAGTGCTGTGTACCATGTGTCACTGTACTTGTCTGCTGTATGGTCCATTAATCAGCTCTCCATTTTCTGTTTCAGTACTCAAACGTACATTGTAACCTTGTGCTGTATGCTACGTAAAGTGTTATCACTGTACTGAGTTACTGCCTTATGTGTTATAATTATCTATCTTCCATTTCAGTATAAAGCCTATTCAATCATTTCAAGCATTCAAGTATTTGTTGATCCAAAAAAGTGTTTCCTTTTTGAAGTTTACGAACCTCAGCACTCTATTCTACTATTGCTCCAATAGCACTCAAGAAGCTCGACACTATCCAGGACAAAGCAGTCCGCTTGATTGGCACCCCATCCACTGCCTCCACCATTGGCATACCATGGCTACAGTGTGTCCTATCTACAGGATGCACTGTAGAAACTCACCATGGCTTCTTCAGCAGCACCCCAAAAATCCACGACCTCCACCACCTAGAAGGACGAGGGCAGCAGGTACATGGGAACACCACAACCTCCAAGTTCCCCTCCAAGCCACATACCATCCTGACTTGGACATATATCGCCGTTCCTTCATTGTCGCTGGGTCAAATCTTGTCACTCCCTACCAATGTTCCCCAATTGTTTTTGGAGGTGTGCAGTCCCTTTAACGGGCTGAGTGGCTCATTCAAAGTTTCGCGCATGTACGATATTTCACATTTGAAAAGCCCGTCCCGGGCTGCGCGGGACCAGCAGACAGCTGCGTGGCTTAGAGGGAATGTTGATTCCTACCTAACAGCACTGTGGGAGCACCTTCACCACACTGACTGCAGCGGGTCAAGGAGAAGGCCCACCACCACCTTCTCGAGGGCAACTAGGGATGGGCAATCAATGCCGGCCCTGCCACATCCTGAAAATGAATTTTAAAAACTCAAAGGTCATCTATTTTAGACTAAAAGTCAACACATCGCTCAACCAGGTTGGAGATCCCAGAAGTGCCTATACTACAGGCTATCTTGCCACAGAGAACAAATTAAATGACATCTAGGAAATTTGTGTTCTTTTCAATTTTCTTTAATTTTATCTAAATTATCTGTGGTAGTTTTTAACATTTTAAAAATCTTATTGCATTAATTTAGTGACAGTTCACATTCTAAATCATCTCCAGCGTATATGAATTACAGCACATTTGTTAGTGAAAGGATGAAATTAATCTGAAATAGATGACTGGAATGGGGATTTATTTGTTTACGATTCAGCATCAAGTTATTAAATATTTTAAAACACCCTTCATTTGAAAACAAAGTTGAGTAATAGTTTTTGCAAATTTGAATATTTGGACAGTTTAAAAATATGCTGCCATAGATTTGAGTGATTGTTTTCATGTCCCTCACTGTCATACTCCCAATTTATTTAAATTTTTCCCCATCGGACTGATTAGTTCTAAATAATTTACGTCAGTTGGGACAGATGGGGTGGTCCTGATGCTGACTATACAGTTCTTTAAGATCATTTTGTCAATTCGACTCCATAATGGGTTGATGAGACATACTTTTCAATGGCAGCAAGATGGCCAAGGTCAGCCTTACATCTCCAAGGTGAACAATCTGTTATTGTCAGATTCCTAGTGGCACAGCCGAGGTCATACTCTATTTCAACAATTATTTGCCTGATTTTTATCCTCCAATTCTGATATAGCGAACAGATACAGCCTCCAAACTCAATATAGTGCAGAAATTTATCCTAAAACTGACAGAGGTTTTTTTCAGGGATAGATTACCTACATCAAACACAAAAAGCAAAAAAAAAACCCAGGAGCATTCAACAACAGTGTTGCCTCAAAATACTGGGAAGAAAATTTCAGAGAGATAAAAAAAGTCAAATGCTAGTTTCATTCCCAAAGGACAATGCGCTGATGGAAAATACGCTTAATTAAAATAATTAAAAACAATTACTGTAAATTTGTTATTCTAAGCTTCATTTTTAAAAGCAAAACACTAACTAGCGACATGGACATAAAACGTGTCGAACACAAAGGACTGAAGATTTGAAGCATGTATTTGAAAGGAGTGAAGCTCCATGATGAGTTGAGTTTTTTTCAAACTGAACTTCACATATATCACTCTATGTACTGTGTGTGTGTTTCTGTTTAAGGTTTTTCGTCCAATATTTGAAGATAATGCTGTTTTACAAGCTATATGTCCCAAAGACTCACTTCCTGGGCAAGGGGAAACAATGTACAACTCAACAATGCCACTTGTATATCTTCAGCACCCAACATCCTTACACCCTTTTATTTTCATCATACCACCTCTAACATACAGCCTGCCCAGCACATAATGTCAAAAAAAATCCAAGAAAATGCACTAAAAAATCTCCTTCCTTGCGTACCCCATAAATAGTATTCCTTTAACCACACAGTACTATCTTGTGCATAATGAATAAAAAATCAAAGTCTATCTGAGGAAAAAAGAAATAATCTGCCAGGTTAAAGTTAAATGAAAAGCATTGGCAATATGCCTATACATCAGAAAATATTTAATGTCTGGATTTGTTATGTCCAAAAGTAGCCAGTGAATCCTCAAAGGGAATGTTTGGATAACCGCCACAGAGAAATAACAGCATAATTATCCCTAGAAACCTTGATGTCTATGCAAGGGCCTTCCTTTCGATTTGACTTCTTACTAGCTTCCTGTAAGTAAAAACAGTTTTGCTAAACAGCAAAACAAAGGACTACAATGGACCACATGTGTATCCCTCCACAGTGATCCAGTTAGAAGCCAACATACACGACCTTACGAAAAGCTTCAACAGTTCATCTCGCTATTATCACTACTGACATATAGCAAATCTGCACAACCTCTTGTTCCTTCAAAGGTAAAGCAAATATAATCGAATTCTAGATTTACCACTTACTCTGCCATTTAGGTCTCGAGCCGCAAACAGGAATTGGTGCCATTTACAATAATTAGTTGAGTTATATTCGGGCAATTTAAGAATATTTATCTGACTGAGGGGGTAGGAGATTCCACCCCCTGAGGCCCAGATCTTTTGCCCGGATAAAAGAAAAGATAAATCTACCCTGAATAAGTCCTTTATAATTACAATTTTAGCCCCAACTGAATGAGGGTCTGCAACATTTATTCATAGAATCATAGAATTATACAGCACAGAAGGAGGTCATTCAGCCCATTGTGACTCTTTGAAAGAGCTATCCAATTAGTCCCACTCCCCTGCTCTTTCCGCATAACCCTGCAAATTTCTCCTTTTCAAGTGTATATCCAATTCCCTTTTGAAAGTTAATATTGAATTTGCTTCCATCACCATTTCAGGCAGGGCATTCCAGATCATAACAACTCGCTGAGTAAAACAATTTCTCCTCATTTCCCCCAGGATTTTTTGCCAATTATCTTAAATCTGTGTCCTCTGGTTAGTGACCCTCCTGCCAGTGGAAACAGTTTCTCCCCATCTAGTCTATCAAAACCCTTCATAATTTGAAACATCTTTATCATATCCCCCCTTAACCTCTCTGCTCTAAAGAGAACAATCCCAGCTTCTCTAGTCTCTCCACATAAATGAAGTCCCTCATCCCTGGTGCCATTCTGGTAAATCTCATCGGCACCGTCTCCAAGACATTGACATCTTTCCTAAAGTGTGGTGCTATAGGAACGGAGGTTCCTATCCAAATAATGGAGTTCAACTCAGTGAAACAAAATAACAAAGTTTAATGAACAAACAAGTTAACTGGTAAAACTACAGGAGAAGATGTACACAGGTCTATTCAGCTTGCCAGCACCTCAACAACTGCTGCAAGGTTTATGGAAGCTGACGTCATGATGTCATCACGTTCTCCGCGGCACTGGCGGTCACGTGATCGGCGTCATGACGTCATCACGCAGAGTGCAAGAAAGTACATACAGTATAGTTAACAGACAGTTTAAAGGTGCAGTCCGCAGCTGCACTACACTGTAGTTAAAGGGATTGTTGCTAATTGCCCCGAGTCTCTTGGTGGCTCCGCCACAGGGCACAGAATTGGACACAATACTCTAGCTAAGGCCTAACTGTAGTGTATGTACCTTTAAGAGCCCCTGTGTACTGTAATACCAGTAGTGACCACTCGGGTATATAAGCCTGTACAGCGTCTTGTATCTTTTAGTTCACCTCCAGACTTTGTTCAGTAAACACCTGTTAAACCAACTCCTGCATTCCGTGTCTCCATTAACACACGGATACAACAGTGGCGACGAATTGGAAATGGACTTACCTGCAATTTGGCAGCACCTCAAGGAGATCAATTCCTCAGACGAAGGTCGAAGAAAAAAAAAAACTGTGGTTTCACCAGCTAGCCGGGCTGGTGGCAGGTACTGCACTAATCCATCCTGGGCGGCAGGCTGGGGCTCGATCGGGTGGCTCTGCAGCGGGGCCGAGCAGCGAGTCAGAAGGCGGAGGCAAACAGAGACGGAGGGTGGAGCACTCGGGAGACGGCCGGCGCTGCAAAGCAGGTCGGCATTCGGACCAAGCAGAGGGAGGGAAAAGTCCCAGAGAGTCCGGCGGGAACGAGTCTCCAACTATTAAAAATATCTGTGTAAATAAAAACCGCGGAGAGCAGCGTTGTCAGCAGCGGCAGCGGCGGGAAAGCGCGGGAGGCGCCATTTTTTCTCGGCAGGGAAGAAAGGAAAGCGCGGGAGGCGCCATTTTTGATTTTCAGGATGCCTAAGACTGGCAATATTACTGTATTCGATAGTGATATAGAGGATTGGACCATATGTGTGGAAAGAGTGGAGGTATATTGCACAGCGAATGAAGTAGAGGATGACAAAAAGGCATCGGTACTTCTAAATCTGATGGGCGCAAGGACATACGGGCTGTTACGAAACTTAATCACTCCAGCCAAACCGATGGACAAGAATTTTAAGGAGATTGTTGATACCCTACAGGAGCACTTAAACCCAACACCGCTGCTGATAGCGGAACGATTCAAATTCTTCAGGAGGAATCAGCACAAGAATGAAAGTAACGCTGATTACCTCACCGAATTAAGAAAGTTGTCAAAGCACTGCCAATTCGGGGCAGGACTGGCAGATTCTCTTCGAGACAAATTCGTCTGCGGTCTCCTAAGTGAAGGAACACAGAAAAGGCTACTTTCTGAGAAAAATTTGACACTGGACAATGCTTTCAGTGTGGCTGTATCATACGAAGCAGCAGCAAGAGGAGCTGCAGAGATACAGCAAAAGCCACAGGACTTCGGCACCCATGAAATGACACGGGGTTTCGAGAGATGTTATCGCTGCGGCAGATCCACCCATGACCAGAGGGACTGCTGGTTCAAGGACAAAGCATGTAGGCAATGCGGAAAGATGGGACACATTGCACGTGTATGCCGATCTGGAAACAAAAAATCCACTGACAGAAAAAAAATCAATAAGGAAAAGTACAGAAAGGTACAAATGATGACGGACAGTAGCTCCGAAGACCAGAAGAGCGATAGCGACTCCAGAAACAAGAGACTAAGCTGTCTCAAATTACATAATGTAATTGCCAAAGAAGATTACCAGACCATTTGGGTTACCCTCACGATAGCGGGGTCCCCAGTTAAAATGGAGCTAGATACAGGATCAGCCCTGACTGTCATAAGTTGACGGGATTACGAGCGGCTATTTCCGCATATACCTTTGAAAGACACATCCATTATCTTGAAGACATATACGGGGCAGAAAGTATACCCCAGAGGGAAAATAAAGGTGCCTGTTGTATACAACGCCAAGGAAATACAGAAGTTGTATTTATACGTTCTGCAAGATGGTGGTCCACCGTTGTTGGGACGTGAATGGATCAGGAAGATACGTTTAGACTGGCACTCCATTCAGGCACTGACGGTGACCAGTAAGAAAAAAAATGATGATGATGTCCTACCTGAACGATTAAAAGACATCTTGTCTAACGCCAAAGAAGTGTTTCAACAGGAACTAGGAACCTTGAAAGGCGTCACCGCCTCAATAAAAGTGGAAGATGCGGCAATTCCCAAGTTTTTTAAGGCAAGGCCGGTGCCATACGCAATTCGTCCAGCAGTCGAGGCAGAGCTGGAGAATTTGAAAAAAGCAGGCGTGTTATCCAAGGTAGATTGGAGCGAGTGGGCAACACCCATTGTCCCGGTCATGAAGAAAACATTGAATAATGATAAATCTGAAGAACAGAGAAAAATTTGCATCTGTGGGGACTTCAAGGTGACTGTAAACCCGGTCCTTCACACGATACAGTATCCTCTTCCAAGGATAGAAGATATTTTCGCCTCACTATCCGGAGGGAAACGTTTCACCAAAATTGACTTGGCACAGGCATATCTACAGATGGAGGTTGAGGAGGCCTCTAAAAAGTATCTCACGATAAACACACACAAAGGCCTGTACCAGTACAATCGACTGGTTTTCGGAATAGCTTCAGCTCCAGCTATCTGGCAAAGCGCTATGGAGCAAGTCCTGCAAGGGATTCCGGGGACTCAATGCTACCTAGACGACATCCTTGTAACAGGAGAAAATGACAACGAGCACCTTGCCAATTTGGAGCAGGTGCTCACTAGGCTGAGAGAACGGGGCCTACGAGCAAATCGCCCCAAGTGCGAATTTTTCCAGAAACAAATATCATATTGTGGCCATATAATTAACGAAGAAGGGTTGCATAAGTCACCTGAAAAAATTGAAGTGGTCATAAAAGCCCCAGCACCTGAAAATGTCTCACAATTCAGGTCGTTCCTGGGATTGATAAATTACTATCATAAATTTTTACCGAACTTGTCAACTGTTCTGCACCCTCTTAACGCACTGCTACAAACGGGAGTAATTTGGAAATGGAGCGAAGACTGTAAACGTGCCTTCCATAAATGCAAAGGCTTGATCATGTCCAAGGAAGTGTTGGCTCATTACAACCCATCACTGCCAATCAGACTGGCGTGCGATGCATCCCCTTATGGCGTAGGAGCGGTATTATCGCATAGATTCCCTGATGGCTCGGAGCGGCCGATAGCTTTTGCGTCACGCTCATTGAACTCAGCTGAGCGTAACTATGCCCAGATCGACAGGGAAGCACTCAGCCTGGTGTGGGGAGTGAAGAAATTCAACCATTACCTACACGGACAAAAATTTACCTTGTTGACTGACCATCAACCCCTCGTCTCAATATTCAACCCTAAAAAGGGCGTTCCCATTATGACAGCGCAAAGGCTACAGAGGTGGTCCCTTTTCCTAGGGGCACACCAATATGACATAGAATACAAAGGATCAAAACAGCATGGGAATGCTGACGGTTTATCGCGCCTACCGTTGCCAACGGTAGAAGAGGCACCTACAGTGGACCCAGTGGAGATGTTCCACTCAACCATAGTAGAATGTCTACCAGTAACAAATTCTACCATTGAAAAGGGAACGAGAAATGACCCGACTCTCTCACGAGTCTACGATTTAACGGTGAAGGGATGGCCAGCACATGGCGAACCACTGTTGCCAGCATTCTCGCAAAGAAGAGAACAGCTGTCAGTGTGCCGAGGAACCTTGATGTGTGGATCCAGAGTGGTGATTCCACTCAAACTCCAGGATAAAGTGCTAAAGGAGCTTCACGAGCGGCATCTGGGTGGAGTGAAAATGAAGAACCTAGCCAGAGCGTTTGTGTGGTGGCCAGGTATCGATGGAGACATCGAAGAAATGACCAAGCGCTGTCTAGGATGCCAGAAGGTCCAAAACGCCCCACCACAAGCCCCTCTACATCCATGGGAGTGGCCCTCATCTCCATGGCAAAGGGTACATATCGACTTTGCTGGTCCATTTATGGACTCAATGGCCGAGAAATTCAGTTGGGCGCGCCAGCCGTTAGCGCCTTAGGAGGAGTAGAGCTCGAGCGCTAAGCGCTTATCGCCCGGGCGCAGCACAATCTGCGCCTCTCCCCAACTTCAGGACACATTTAGCGCCGGCGCAAAGTCTTAGCGCGTGCCCTGCTGCGCGCGCAGATCATGACATCATTTAATAGTGCAACGCCCTTTGTGCGCCCCAAACCGGAACTTCACTCGCGCCGGCCCATTGTGCGCCGGGCGGCCCGAGCGACTGTGAAGTGGAACGGTACACAGGCCAGCCGGGCCGCGGGGAGCGCTAATTAAAGGGCACTTACCCAGCAGTATAAAGGCCAGCCATTTTGCAGCATTCACTCTTGTGCAACGGTTTTTTGGACAGAGACCAAGGAGGAGAGTTTACTGGTTTGGACCAACACTTGGACAGGTATTTTTGGCTCAGGCCAGAGCTTACCAATTATCTTTGCCTTCATTCAGAGCTCAGTGTTTGCCAGCATATAATGGGGGCTGCATTGGGTGGCAACGCTGAATTTCAGCCTTATGCCAGAAGGGCTTACAGACGCCGTGAGAGAGTGGCAGCCCTGGCTAGACGCAGAGGGGGCAACAGGCGTCGCCAACTGAGGCCTTACCCACGCAGGGTATACCGCCAGCAGACCTCCTATCTGACCATGTCTGCCGCGATGTGTGTTAGGAGGCTGCGATTCCGAAGGGAGGTGGTTGCAGACATCTGCCGGCTGCTTCAGAGAGATCTGCAGCCACAGCTGATGCGCAGGACGTCTCTGTCGGTGGCAGTGAAGGTGACGGTGCCTCTCAACTTCTATGCCTCCGGCTCCTTCCAATCCGCTACTGGGGACATCGCTAACATCTCCCAGTTCGCCGTGCATTGCTGCATCCGCCAGGTGACCGAAGCCCTTTTCAGAAGGAGACATCAAATCATCTCCTTCCCCATGACCCTGGACAAGCAGCAGCAGCGTGCAGTGGGGTTTGCAAGAATAGCGGGCTTCCCCATGGTGCAGGGCGCCATTGACTGCACGCATGTGGCTTTGCGGGCACCTCTTGAGCATGCCGAGGATTACCGCAACCGGAAGGGCTACCATTCCCTCAATGTACAGCTGGTGTGTGACCACAGGTAGCGCATCCTAGCTGTCAATGCCCGCTTTCCAGGCAGCAGCCACGATGCCTTTATCCTGCGACAGACAACTGTGGCTGACATGTTCCAGGCACAGCCTCCCCCAAGAGGATGGCTTATCGGGGACAAAGGCTATCCTTTGTGTACCTGGCTCATGACCCCGCTCCGCGCGCCCACGACCCCTGCTGAAGAGGCATACAACGAGAGCCATCAAGCGACGAGGAACCTCATAGAACAAACAATCGGCGTGCTCAAGCAACAGTTCCGCTGTCTCGATCGCTCCGGGGGAGCCCTCCAGTATTCGCAGGATCGAGTCTCCCAATTCGTCGTCGTTTGCTGCATGCTGCACAACCTGGCTATCCGCAGGACTCAGGCACTGCCACCTCACGTTGGACCACCACCTCAGGAGGAGGAGCAGGAGGAGCATGAGGACGACGACGACGAGGAGTACCAGCCCAGGAGGGACGCACAAGGTCCAAGGGCCGCCCGCCGGCGGCTTATTGAACGTCACTTCTAGGCCCCCTGTCAGGGAATGGCTTGTGCCAATGATAGAACATGATTGCAGCCGCTCCGCAAGCCCTCAGCCGGTTAAGGCAACAAACACTTCAAAGATCAAACATGGACAATGTGAATAAATAAAATGCTTTATTGTACAAACTCTGGGCCCTTCCCACATGAAAACCAAAAACAGACGAAACCCCCAAAAAACACTCAAACACATTACTCGCTCCCACAACCTGGAGAGGATTAACAAAATAGGGCAACTAAAATGGCCGTCATTCTTGGCCTTCGTCCAAAACAAACATCACATCATCGGCCTTCAAAAAACAAACATCCAATTCTCGGCCTCAAGAAACAAACACAAATGGCCACACATTCGACTATTTGGCCCGCTAGGGCGATGCCTTGGCCATCTTTGGGTGGCCCCTGCCCGCCCTGCTGCTCCGCCTCAAAGTAAGGCCATTGGCTGCTGCAAGGCTGGGGGCAGGCTCCTGAGGGGCACATGTCGTGACGGCAGATGCCCTTGGGGGTCGGCCTAGTCGAGGTCTGGCCGTCGAGCGGGCGGCTGTTGATTGCTGCAGCTGTGGCTGGCCAGCATCAGTCGCTGCAGCAGCTCCTGGCAGCTCCACTGGGGGAGTGGCAGTGGCGGCTGGAGGAATGGCGGCAAGCTGGCGGATGGCAGGCGCTCGCTGGTCGCCTGAGACACTGGCACTCGCCCGGGCCAGCACTGCAGCATGCGCACCAATCTGCCGAGGGACAGACCGCTGTGCTGCTGCAGCGCGCCGGGTGCCCTGGCGATGCCTGGCTGACACAGCGTGTGTGGCAGCAGTGAGTGCCCGTGTTGACCTGTTCACTGACCGCATCAGAGCAGCCAGTGACTGGACGGCACCACTGATCACCTGGCCAGTCGCTGACAGATCTGCCCGGTATTCCGCCCGACTGGTGGCCTCTGTGGGCCCGAACTCGGCCACACTCCGAGAGAGGGAATCGATGGACTCAGGCAACCGTGCCACTGCCGCCATGAGCTCTGTGTGCCGGCGCTCCGAGTCTGCGGACAAGTCTTCGAGGCGTTCCATCTCCTCGGCGAAGAGCATCTCCTGACTGGAGGCCGGACTCTCCCTCTGAGGAGAAGGCCGCCGAGCTGGCCGACCCTTCCTGCGTTGCTGGAGGCCGCTGGGCCCAGCAATTGGACTCCCCTCCGACGCATCCCCCCTCTGGGGAGAAGGCCGCCGAGCTTCCACCCCCCTCCCGCCTTTCTGCAGCACGCAGGTCCCAGGAGCTCCCCTCCCCTTCGACACTTCCGCCACGCTGCCCTCCAGGGAAGACGTGTCCCCTACATTGGCCTGGGTGGCCGCGGCTGAGGGTTCCCCTGATGGGCCGCCTTCCTCTTGCTCCTCCTCCTGCTCCTCCTCGGAGGGTCTGTCACTGGCAAGTTGAGGGACCTCCTCTTGACCATCTGAAAGCAGGAAGGCACAAGAGTAGCTTTAGAGTGAGGAGAGGGCGTCAGTGTGGGATGCATGAGTGGTGGCATTCAGCGCATTGGTCAGACAGTGGCAAAGGATGTAGATCTGATGCGCAAGTGGGACGAGAGAGGTGCAAAAGGTGATGTCCTTACCATTGCTGCCCAGAACAGGGTCGGCATCTCCACATGCAACGGGCCCAATCACCCGGCCACCCATGAGGCGCTCCACGCGATGTTGCAGGTCGGTGAGTGGCTGGATATGGGGTCGGCCTCCCCCAGTCGCAGTCCGGCTCTTGCGATTATTCGCCAGCTTGGCCTGCAAGAGAAAGGACGGCCTCTAAGTACAGTGAGTCGCCGTGATCTTGTGTGCACTGCCTCCCATGGTGGAATAGCCTGGCCAGTGTGTCGCCATGATCTGGTGTGCAATGCCTCCCATGGTGGAATAGCTTGGCCAGTGTGTTAAGTGCAGAATGTGCAATTGATGCTCATGCCTGTCCCATAGCTGCTGGATGAAGGCTGGCCATTAGAGCTTTCAGGTCCCTTTGCCCATAATGTGAGGTGCACATGCAAGGATGAGGAGGTCACTGGAAAGGGTACTCACCCTGACAATGCGTGTGAGGTCATTTAACTTTTTGCGGCATTGGTCACCGGTCCTGGGGACGTCGCTGTTGGCTGACAGCTTGGTGGCGACATGCCTCCAGGCTCTCCTGTAGACGCGGACCGTCGCCTTCTTGCCATTGTCCGGGTACAAAACATGGCGCCTCTTCTCCACAGCAGCAAGCAGCACACTCAGATCACGCTCTGAGAAGCGCTGCGCATGTTCACGGGCCTTCTCCATGTCTTCAGGCGCTATTTGGGTCCAGCAGCAGTGTTCAGGCCTAGCTGGACGGCTCCACTATCCAGGGCGTGGCAGCAGACACAGTCGACCCTTCCCCCTTAAGAGCTGGCCAGTGCCAGGGCGTCTGCTGTCAATCACGAGATGGCCGCACCTGCGCTGCGCCCGGCCTCGGCGCTATCGATCACCACCTCCGGCTTAGCGCCCAAAGAGAGGCGTCCAGCAGCAGTTTTAGCGCTCGCCCGAACTCGTAGGGCGAAGCTAATGAATATCGGAGAAGTGGCATCGATTTGGCGGCGGCCGCAAACTTTAGCAGACGCCCCACTTTAGCGCCCCAAAAGTGGCGTCAATGAATTTCTAGGCCAATGTTCTTAATCGCGGTTGATGCACACTCCAAGTGGCCGGAGGTAATAAAGATGTCCTCCACCACCACGGAAAAAACCATCACAGTATTAAGGACCATATTTGCCAGGAATGGGCTGCCTGAACGGATCTGTTCTGATAATGGACCGCAATTTGTGTCCGAAGAATTCAGGAAGTTCTTAAAAAACAATAGGGTTAAGCACTACACGCCCGCCCCATACCATCCCGCCACCAATGGATTAGCTGAAAGGTTTGTCCAGACCTTCAAGAAGGCCATAAAGGCCATGGGTAATGAAGACATAAATCTACAACATAAGGTAGATAACTTCTTGTTTGCATACAGGAATGCAATACATGTGGTTACAAACCAAACTCCCGCCATGATGTTTTTCAATAGAAGACTAAGATGCCGGCTGGATTTGATCAAGCCAAACATCAGAAGGAACGTAGAGAACCGGCAATTTCAAGGCATGAATGAAAGGCCAACTAGAACCTTCCAGATAGGTCAACAAGTTTTGGCCCGGGACTACCGTACCGAGAAATGGCAGCCTGGAACTATTTGCACACGACTAGGACCGTTGATGTATACCGTGGACATTGGTGAAAGCATAATAAGGCGCCATGCTGACCAGATCATAGAGTCATCCGAAAAGGGACAACCTACACCACAACTCTATACGCCTAATGATGAAGCAGAGATACCCATAGTATCTACCTCCGATCCGGTGATACTGGAACCAGATGAACCCGACACTGGCATTCAAGCCGAATCGACCTTGCCAAAAGAACCTACTACACCACCGAAAACTACTACACCACCGAGGCGTTATCCGGACCGAGTCAGGAAGCCGTCAGAGAGACTGACTTATAATTGATTAACTGCAGCAAATGTGTAGATTATTGTTCTTGTAAACATGTTAATTAATGATTACTTAAAATGTTATGTACTAATTATCTAAAAGGGGAGGAATTGTAGTGTATGTACCTTTAAGAGCCCCTGTGTACTGTAATACCGGTAGTGACCACTCGGGTATATAAGCCTGTATAGCGTCTTGTATCTTTTAGTTCACCTCCAGACTTTGTTCAGTAAACACCTGTTTAACCAACTCCTGCATTCCATGTCTCCATTAACACATGGATACAACACTAACCAACAATTTATAAAGGTTTAACACAACTTCCTTGATTTTGCATTCTGTGGGCGCGATTTTCATCGGGCCGTTGAGGCGGGATTGGAGGCGTGTGGGGGGTTAAAATTGCAAAAATTGGCAGGCGGACCCAACCCCGCCTCCATCCCGCCTCCAAGCAATTTTAATTAAATCGTGTCTACTGGTCCCGTCTCAAAGAGGCGGGATAGGCCGTTAAGGCCCCTAACAAGCACTAAATTGCCTCTATTATCCCATTTTGAAAGGCCTTGGTGATTTTAACCCTTTTCTGACATGAAGCATGCCTGCTCTGAAACACGACGGTGAAACCTGGCGGGAGCACAATTCGATTGCTGACTATTAGTTGCAGCTCAACCATTAAATAGGATATTTGATCAGCCATCATTTGCAGGTGGCAGGACTTTGTTGTCTCAGGTCTGGGGGATCTTTTAGAAGGCATAACCACAGCTGTGGAAGTTTGGAGCCTGACACACATCTCCAGTGTGACCTCCTGGGAAACCCCTCTCGCCACCTTGGCCGAGCACTTCCTCAACTGAGGCATATACCAAGTAATCCTAAGCCCTCAATGTGGAAGTCCCATTAGTGAAATGACACACGCCACAACTACAGCAGTAGCCATCAGATTTTTTATTTACATTAACCATCCCATGGCTTTTTAACATAAAACATCAAGTTTCACCTACGTGACTACCCTTGTGACTATTTGTGCAGTATCTTTCTCTTACGTGTGCTCCTACGTGGTGCTTCACCTGTGGCTTCAGCAGATGTGGAGGCCCCTTGCTCACTTTCCTGCTGCTCCTGTCTCGACACCTTTGGCGGGCGTCCTCTGGGGTTGCGAACCTGTGAGGGCTCGGCAACAGTCTGTTGCTCCTGCGGCTGTGCAGGGGTTGAGACGCCGATCTCAGATGGGTGTGGACTCTGGTGGGGCTCTGACCGAGGGCTCTGCAGTGGCATGGAAGTGTGAGTGCTTGGAGAGGAGCCCCCACTTCCTTGATGACTGCCACCAACTTCCCTCTCATGGGTCAGGTCCCCCTCAGTGCTTGCAAGTGGCTTGAGAGCACCTTGCTGCACATCAAGGGGGCCATGGGGTCCCGTATCTGCACTGGCAGTCCTACTCAGAAGGACTTCCATGAAGCTCTGGTTTCCCTGTTCAATAGATGACCATCGCTCCTCCAGAGATGTCATTCTATTCAGAACATTCATCATGTTTTCAGCACTCAGGCGACTTATCACCTCCATGGAGGTTGCCATCCTTTCCATGGTGATGCGTTCATGCACCAATGACTCCACAAAGGCTCTGCTCATGTTCGCAATGGACTCCTCCATTCGCTCCACACTCGCAGCAACCCTGGAGACAAAACCTGCCAGAGACTCCTGCATCTGTTCATGAAGCTCCAGCACCGCTGATCTTATGGATGGACCCAGAGGCAGAGGGTCGACATGCAGCTGAGCCGAGCTGGGAGAGTCCTGCGTCCTCCGACTAGGACTCTCCACTGCTGTCCCTGTCTCCACAATCTGCTGATGCTCACTTGTGAGCTGTGATACACCAGGTGACAACTCTACTCTATCTCGCAATGGTCTCACCGACATGTGAGTGTCTGCGCTGGTGCTGGGTGCACTGAATTCTGCTGACGCTGCGCTCTCAGAGGTTGCAGCTTCATCTGAGGAGTCTGGATGCTCAGGCTCTTCCTCCTGGCTAGTGGGGACGGGTGCTTGCGATGGTCCTGTGGGGGAGTAAAGGAAAGAGTCAGAGATGTGATGCCAATGTTACATGCTCATTGCATATTGCAAATGATCATAAGTCCATCTGTTAGAGCTTCGGAATCATTATCAGCGACTCGTGCAATGTCAATGAGAGAGATGGAAAACTATTCTGCCACCAGCTTGCTCTGATGTACCCGTCTGTCCGTCCCCCACTTGCACATCGTCCTCCACTCCCACGATCGCCAGGACCGCATCCTCCCAGGAGGTGAGGTGGGCTACTGAGGGTGGTCCTCCTCCTGTCCTCGCTCTTTCTCACTTATTGTGAGCTCTCTATTCCTGCAATGAGGGAGACAAGTGGAAGTTGAGTGAGAATGAAGGAGTGAGTGTAGAGAATCCATAGCATAGATGCTTAGACGGAGACAAAGATGGAGTGAGGTGGCAAGACCAAGGGCCCTCCCTGTGTGTTGTAAGTTGTTTCCATAGCATCACAGTGATAGGGAGTGTGAGGGCTGCATAGTCGAATAGTTAGATGAATGTGACCATAGAGAGAGAGGGAATGGGTAAGGGTGCATGGATGTCAGTGTCAAGTGGGATGTGGAGGAAGAGATTGCTAAAGCTGAGTGCTGGTGATGAGAGGCAATGGGGATCAGATTGAGGGTGATGGGAAATTCATACTCACTTTTTCAGTGCGCAGAAGGTCATGAAATCTCTTCCTGCACTGAAACCAGGTTCTGCGGGTTATCGACAAAGAGTTGACCTCCTCTGCCACCTGGATCCACACAGCCTTGGTCTGCTGGGGAGGCTTCTTCCTCCCTGAAGAAGGGAAGAGCACCTCTTTACGTGCTCTTGCTCCCTCTACTAGAGCTTGCAGGGCAACGTCATCAAACCTGGGAGCAGACCTAGGTCTCTCGCTGGTCATTCTGCCTCCAGGTCCCTCTAACATGAAAAGCCAAAAGGTTGGCAGTCTGCAGAAGAAGCAAGGCTTGTTGCAGATCTTAAATGCAGCAGCAATGATGATGTCATCAGAGGCGACTTTCAGACTGGAAAAACTCATTTGCCATGGGTTCCCTCACGTTGGAACTCAATTGGCCAATTAAGTTAAAATCGCATCAATCTCCCACATCGATTTAGAATCGGGTGGCTAACACGAAATGCGGATAACACGACCCCAGCCCGCCCCTGAATCAAAATCCAGCCCTGTGTCTCTATTAATAAAGCCAATGATCCCGTATGGCTTATCAGCTTGTCCTGCCACCTTCAAAGTTTTGTGCATGTGAACCCCGAGATCTCACTGTTCCTGCACCCTCTTTAAAATCATAACATTTAATTTATATTGCCGCTCCTCATTTTTCCTTCCAAAATGCACCACTTCAGACTTCTCCGCATTAAATGTCATCTGCCATATGCCTGCAGATTTCACCCATCTGTCTATGTCCTCCTGAAGGCTGCTACTATACTCTTCACTGTTTACTACATTTCCAAGCTTTGTGCTATCTGCAAACTTTAAATTTAGGCCAGTATACCCAAGTCCAGGTCCCTGATATATATTGAAAAGAGCAGCGGTCCCAATGTCAACCACTAGGGAACACCGCTTTATACTGCCTTCCAGTCTGATAAACAATGGTTCACCACTACTCTCTGCTTTCTCTGGTGGAACCTTCCTACTTATTGGTGCCTCATTTCTGTCATTAATTTTAGCTTTGCAAACTGTAGGGAAACCAATGGGAGCTGCCTGTCCTGGGTGGATTTTCTTTGTTTATGTCATCTCCTCTGTCAGAAGTTAATTAAGTCAAATGTAGTTTGACTGTTCAGCGTTGGATTTTTGAGATGTTATTGTATACAAGTTAAATGACATGGGAATAGATGAATTCAATTACTTTGCTGATCCATTAAAGTGAGATGTTTGAAGGAAAGCAGTAATATCCTGACATTAGCACCTTTCCTTCAAGATGTGATGTTATGCTCTAGGGCTATCTGCAGGCTGAAATATTTCCATAGCATAAAAATGCAGTTCTGGTTACTCAGCTTCAGTGGGAACAGGTTGCACTGTGCGTTAGGAGTGCATACTTCTTTAACCAGCAGCTCACTTAAATTCAGACTTCCAGCTTCCTGTGAGGATCATGTCTTGTGCAGGGAACTCACCTAATGCAAATGTGCGAAATTGTACGCCCAAGCAGCGCATAAAATGCTTAAAGGATTGCTGGGTAAATTAAAGAGATACAGTCATGTAAAGGTGATGGCCTGTGGCATTTCTGCAGTAATAACCGTCTGTATAAAAAAAAGTCTTCGAACTTACCCCTTCATTCTTCAAGTGGAAATGTTGAGCTGAAATCCCATTGCGACCAATTTGCCAACTTGTAGAAAAAGTCTTTCACTATTTATCCTTTCAACACCTTTAGTAATTTTAAACCCTCTATTAGATTTCCCCTTAACCTTCTCTGCCCCACTGAGAAAAGCCCCAATTTTGAGAGCCATCACCTCTCATTCCTGGTGTCATTCTAATTAACCTTTGCCGTGTCCTTTCCGTGCTTCTAATATCATTCCTACAATGGGCTACCAACAACTGCAAATAACGGCCCGTAATTTGAGGAAGCAAAGGCGTTCGCCGCTGGCCACGAAGAAACCTGCCCGCAAAGATCTCACAATTTCTGTGGCAAGAAATTTGGCTTTTCTGACGTTCAATAGAGATCAGTGTAGTTTAGTGGGAATTCCGCAGCGCGAACTGATGGGACGTCAACAAAGCCCTCTAAGCAGCCAATCACAATGCAGAATTCTCACCGCCAGGGAACCAGGAAGTGAAGAAGTGCTTTTATTCTGACTTTTTAAAAATGTTAGTGAGCAAAACAAAGATTGGGGCGCTCACATGGGGAAAAGGTAAACCTGAAATAAATATGAACAAACTTTTAAAAAAACATTAAAAAAAAGTTATTTTTTTAAGTTTCTTAAAAATTGTAATTTTCATCATTATGGATAAATTTGACACTCCACAAAATTAATAGTTGTTTTTCATGGTCGTAACCTTTGTTTAGCTGTTAAAACCCCAGTTACATCTAATCCAGCAAGATATAACTTTTAACGGGGAATTTAACAGTGATATTACCGCGAAAAAGCCCAAGTTTTCATCAGTTTCACTGATTACACTGATTGCCGACTGTGGGGGTGGGAGAGGTGGCGGGTGGGTAGGGGCCACACTGCAGTCAGTTTCAGAGCAGTGAATGACTGACCCCAACTTCAGGATTTCCACGTTAGGATGCGCATGCGCTACATCCTGAAGTTGCGGTCAGTTTCAAAGGGGTAATGTTCATTCGCTGTTATTACCCACCGCAAATTCCGGGCCATTACTCCCAAATACTCTGCCACCTATCTGCCAATCACTAACCTGCCTATGTCTTCTTGCAATCTCTTTCATTCTTCTGTACAATTTGCCATGTTCCCTAGTTTGCTATATTAGCAAACAAATAATTTTCCTCTTGTGCCTATTTTCAAATAATTTATACAAATGGAAAACATAGAAATTCCAGTACAGATACCTGGGTCACAGCTCTACCCACATACATTGTGAGAGTTCCTGAAAATTTTAATTCAAATTAGTCTGAATGCCCTTTATAAATCCTGATTGGCCAATACTTGTCTAAGTGATCACTGATTTCATCCCGTACTGTGGTGTATGTAACCGTTCCACCTTTAAGAGAACTATTTTAAGAGATGCACTACTTTATCTTGGCTGCTGTATACTGTAATACCAGTGGTGACCACACCGGTATATAAGTGCTGTGTAATGATTTATTGGGCAGTTCAGCCTGACCTCCGACTAGTAAAGACCTGTTGAATTTACTCTTGTGGTCTGTGTGCAGTGATTCTTATTAACAATAACTAGAACACACAGACTTAACAGTGGCGACGATGACGATCTTACCCTGCGGCAGAGATATATCCAAGGCAGTTTAACGGGCGTCGAGAAGAGGCATCCGCCCTCATCATCCTGCTGAGAAAAGACTCGGGTCTGAAGAGCAAGGAAGAATCCTGACACGAAGCCTTCCATCAGCAACAGGCAGTGATCATCCCTTCTATCACGGTGGTGGGTAAGCCGATCAGCGACGAGCAGCAAGTCGGCCACGTTGGCTGTGAAGTAGGGGAGGGAAAAACGGAGGATATAAGGGCGGAGAACTCGACCACGGCCGGGGAAAAGAGCCGGACAGAAGTCGGGGCCAGAGGCGCTGAGACTGGGGCAGCGTAAGGCACGGGAGCCGCGGTGAATGCAAACGCAGCCGGTGTAAAGGACCGGGCTGCAAGCGGGCTGGGAGACGCAACAGCGTCGAGAGAGAGCTCGACCGCGACCAGGGAAAAAGGCCAGGCAGCTACCAAGGCCGCGAGGCGCGGGATAATTTTTTTTTTTAAAAACACGGAGAACTCAGCCGCAGCCGGGGGAAAGGACCGGACTGCAAGAGGGGCTGGGAGGCACGATTTGAGAACCGCTGGGGAGGGCGAACGCAGCAATACGGCAATCACCATTACAGCCAGCGGGGGAGAAAGGCAAACGCGGGAAGCCGCCATTTTCGTAGGCGGGGGAAGAAGACAAGCGCGGGAAACCGCCACATTGAAAAAAAAAAAAAAATTATTTTTGTTTCTCAAGATGATTGCGAGGATGCCTAAGCGTGGTAACATCAATGATTTCGATCCCGATGTTGAAGATTGGGCCACGTATGTAGAACGCATAGAGATTTATTGTAAGGCAAATAAAATATCAGATGAAGATAAAGCACTAACCTTACTAAACTCAATGGGTGCGAAGACATACGGGCTATTGAAGCATCTTCTATCACCAGCTAAACCGGCGGATCAGGCTTTCGCTAATATTGTTGCTGTCCTGAGAAATCATTTGAACCCCACACCGCTGATGTTAGCGGAACGATTTAAATTTTATGCGAGAACGCAACTGAAAGAGGAAAGCAACGCGGAGTATTTAATTGAACTGCGTAAGCTAGCGAAATACTGTCAGTTTGGGGAAAGACTGACAGAGGCACTGAGAGACAAATTTGTGTGTGGATTATCGAAAGAAGGAACACAAAAGCGGCTGCTTGAAGAGAATGATCTTACACTTGATAAGGCTGTCACTATTGCAGCATCGCAAGAAGCCGCAGCGAGAGGCACTGCGGAAATGCAGCTGAAGGCAGCGGTACTCAGCGTAGATCAAATGGCTTTGGGTACAGCGAAATGTTATCATTGTGGAAAGACAACACACGATCAGAACCAATGCTGGTTTAAAAATCAGGAATGTAGAAAATGTGGCAAGCTTGGTCACATAGCTAAAGTATGCCGGTCAGGAAAGAAGACCAGCAACAAAAAGTCACCACAGGAAAAGTGCAGAAAGGTACATAAGGTGGCTGAGAAGAGTTCGGATGAACAGAATTCGGATTCAGACTCCAACAGCAAGGAACTGGGTAGTCTGAGAATTCACAATGTGAGTAAGGAAGCTGACCTACAAACTATCTGGGTCACACTTCAGATAGCAGGAGTCCAAGTGAAGATGGAATTGGACACCGGATCGGCGTTGACGGTCATGAATAAGCAAGATTACAAAAGGTTATTCACACATATTCCCCTACGGGATACGGAGATAGTATTGCAGACATACACGGGGCAAAGAGTATACCCCATCGGAAAGATAAAAGTCAAGGTGGTACACAAGGGCAAAGAACACCAAGGAATGGACTTATATGTACTACCTGAGGGAGGTCCACCACTTCTGGGACGGGAGTGGATCAGGAAAATAAATATGGACTGGCACTCCCTAAAAGCAATAACGGTAGATTCCGGAAAAAAAGATGTCAAACCTGAACGAGTGTCCAGAATATTGGATGAGGTTAAAGAGGTGTTCCAACAGGGACTGGGAACACTGAGAGGAATTACGGCAAAAATCAAGATTGCAGAACATGCAAACCCAAAATTTTTCAAAGCCAGACCGGTACCTTGTGCGATACGACCTGCTGTGGAAGCTGAGCTGGAAGGGCTAGAACGTTCAGGAGTACTGTCTAAGGTGGACTGGAGTGAGTGGGCCATGCCCATTGTTCCCATCATGAAGCGTTCATCGAGTAACAAGCCAGGGGAACCGGGGAAGGTCCGCATCTGTGGAGACTTCAAGATCACGGTTAATCCGGTGCTTCACACGGTGCAATATCCGCTTCCGCGGATTGAGGATATCTTTGCTTCATTGTCTGGCGGGAAACACTTCACCAAGATAGACATGGCGCAAGCGTACTTACAGATGGAAGTTGAGGAAGAGTCGCGCCAGTATCTCACAATCAACACGCACAGAGGCTTGTATCGATATAATAGACTGGTTTTTGGAGTGGCTTCGGCTCCAGCAATTTGGCAGAGGGCCATGGAGCAGGTATTACAGGGAATTCCAAGCACTCAATGTTACTTGGACGATATCCTGATTACAGGAGATGACGATGAGGAACACCTTGCAAATTTGAAACTGGTGCTCACCAGATTGAAGGAATATGGACTTCGAGTTAATCGCCAGAAATGTGAGTTCTTTCAGAAACGGATCTCGTACTGTGGTCATGTCATTGACCTGGAGGGGCTGCACAAGTCACCTGACAAGATCGAAGCTGTTGTGAAGGCTCCCGCTCTGGAAAATGTATCCCAGTTGAGGTCGTTCCTAGGGTTGATTAACTATTACCATAAGTTTCTGCCAAATCTATCCACGGTGCTGCACCCGCTGAACGCTCTTTTGCAGAAAGAAGTACCATGGAAGTGGAGCGAGGACTGTAAGAAGGCCTTTCGCAAAAGCAAGGCATTGATCACCTCAGAGGAAGTGTTGGCTCACTTCAACCGAACGCTACCTATTCGTTTAGCTTGTGATGCTTCTCCTTATGGTATTGGAGCAGTACTCTCACACAAGTTGCCAAATGGCTTGGAAAGGCCAGTCGCATTTGCATCCAGATCCTTGACCTCCGCTGAGCGCAACTATGCTCAGATAGATAGGGAGGCTCTCAGCCTTGTGTGGGGAGTAAAGAAGTTTAATCATTACCTGCAGGGCCAGAAGTTTACACTGCTGACAGACCACCAGCCGTTGGTATCCATTTTTAACCCTAAGAAGGGTGTTTCGGTGATGACAGCACAGAGGCTCCAGAGATGGTCCCTTTTCCTAGGGGCACATCAATATCAGATAGAATTCAAAGGTACAAAGTAGCATGGTAATGCTGATGGGCTGTCGCGCCTGCCACTACCTACTGAGGAGGAGGCACCGACGGTTGACCCGGTGGAGTTATTTCACTCGACCATCATCGAATGTTTACCTGTCACCAATGCAAATATTGAAAGGGAGACTAGGAATGACCCGACACTGTCCCGGGTCTACGAATTGACAGTAAAGGGATGGCCAGCCCATGGTGATCCACTGTTACCGGCATTCTCAGCAAGACGAGAACAGCTGTCCATCTGTCAGGGAACATTGATGTATGGAACAAGGGTGATTATCCCTCCTAAGTTAAGAGAGAGAGTTCTAAAAGAACTACATGAAGGTCATCTGGGGGGAGTCAAGATGAAAAGCCTTGCTAGGGCTTATGTGTGGTGGCCGGGTATCGACCAACAGATAGAGGATCTGACGAAAAGCTGCTCAGGGTGCCAAAAAGTCCAAAATGCACCTTCAATTGCACCGCTGCATCCATGGGAATGGCCTTCAACCCCATGGCAACGTGTACATATTGACTTTGCTGGTCCATTCATGGATTCCATGTTTTTAATTGCGGTGGACGCACATTCTAAATGGCCAGAAGTGATTAAAATGACTACCACTACCTCGGAGAAGACGATCGCGGTGCTAAGAACGATATGTGCAAGAAATGGATTGCCAGAGCAAATATGTTCAGACAACGGACCACAGTTCGTGTCAGAGGAATTCCAGAAATTCCTGAAGAAGAATGGGGTGAAACATTATACCTCTGCCCCATATCATCCAGCTACGAATGGGCTGGCCGAGAGGTTTGTACAGACGTTCAAAAAGGCAATAAAGGCCATGAGCGAAGATCAGATTCCACTGCAACACAAGGTGGACAATTTCCTACTGGCATATCGAAACGCCACCCATGCAACAACAAACCAAAGTCCTGCCATGATGTTCTATAACAGGAGGTTGCGGTCCAGGTTGGACTTGTTAAAACCAAATGTGCAGAGGGAAGTCGAAAACAAACAGTTCCAGCACATCAATAACAAGCCCACTCGGAGTTTTGAATTAGGACAACCGGTGTTAGCCAGGGACTATAAAAACGAGAAATGGCAATCTGGAACAATTCGGGCCAGACAAGTACCCCTGATGTACACGGTAGATGTTGGTGAAAATGTAATGCGACGTCATGCTGACCAACTGGTGGGATCGAGAACAAGGGTCGAGCCCATGGTTACGACAGAGACAACCGTGGAGGAAGTTAGTGAACCTGAAGCATCTACCTCAGAAGTGAATATACCTGATGATGATGTCCTATCCATAGGGGATCAACTAGATGAGTCACCCCAGCAACGAGAACCAGAGACCCCTGAAAGGCGTCATCCGTCTCGGATCAGGAGGCCTCCTCAGAGACTGAATCTGTGAACTGTTTTTACATGAAGTTGTGTATATATGTTATTATGTTATGTTTAATGGGGAATATATACTGTTAAGCTAAAAAGGGAGGATTGTGGTGTATATAACCGTTCCACCTTTAAGAGAACTATTTTAAGAGATGCACTACTTTATCTTGGCTGCTGTATACTGTAATACCGGTGGTGACCACACCGGTATATAAGTGCTGTGTAATGATTTATTGGGCAGTTCAGCCTGACCTCCGACTAGTAAAGACCTGTTGAATTTACTCTTGTGGTCTGTGTGCAGTGATTCTTATTAACAATAACTAGAACACACAGACTTAACACGTACATCTCCGAAAATCCAGTTAAGTTCAAAGAGGAATTCCAGTGGATCTTCAGATCAGACACCGGAAAATGCAGCGGTATCTGGTTGAATCAGGATTCAGCCACAGGTTTTCCATCCCACTATTTCCCAGGTTGTGGGGGGTGGGGTGGTGGATTTTAGGCAGATCTTCCGCCTGCCCTCCCCAATTCCCTAGCTACCTCGGGAATTCTGCCCTTTATGCCCACCATATGCCTCAGTGGAACTCACACCTACTGAGAGCTGGTGTGAGGTCCTGCTGAAGCTTGAAAATAAAACCCCCAATTCAGGGACATGTAATCAAGCCCTGAGTGGATTGGTTACCTGCCAGAAGAGGTTCACTTGCTCCATTGGGAGCAGAAGAACAGAACTGGGGCCTTTTCTTTGGGGCCTCATCTCCACCATCGTGGTGCTGCTCTGCCATTCCGCCAGTGGTTTGCGGGAGGCACCACAGTAGCACCCTCATAGGCAGGGTGCAACTGTCCTGGCCATACAAGTGAGCCCATCCCCAAGATTTAAATTGTGGTCTCTGAGCTGGGGTGAGAATGGGTTGCGATTCTGCCCCACTGCATTTATGCCAGTGGAACAAATCCTTCCATAATTTCAAGGCCAGATGTTTACCCACAACCTTCCAAAGGGAAGGCGGTGGCGTAGTGGTTATGTCACTAGACTAGTAAGCCAGAGGCTCAATCAAATGCTCTGAGGATATGAGTTCAAACCCCACCACGGCAGCTGGTGGAATTTCAATTTAATTCTGGAATTAAATGTTAGTCTTAGTAATGGCGACCATGATACCATTGTCGATTGTTGCAAAAACCCATCTGGTTCACTAATGTCCTTTAGGGAAGGAAATCTGTCATCCTTACCTGGTCTGGCCTACATGTGACTCCAGACCCACAGCAATGTGGTTGACTCTTAGTGCCCTCTGAAATGGCCTAGCAAGCCACTCAGTTGTAAACAACCACTACGAAAAACAATAAGAATAAAACCGGATGGACCACCCGGCATCGACCTCGGCACCGGAAACGACAACGACAACGGCAAACCCAGCCCTGTCGACCCTGCAAAGTCCTCCTTACCAACATCTGGGGGCTTGTGCCAAAATTGGGAGAGCTGTCCCACAGACTAGTCAAGCAACAGCCTGACATAGTCATAATTACCGAATCATACCTTCCAACCAATGTCCCAGACACCACCATCACCATCCCTGGGTATGTCCTGTCCCACCAGCAGGACAGACCCACCAGAGGTGGTGGCACCGTGGTATACAGTCGGGAGGGAGTAGCCCTGGGAGTCCTCAACATTGACTCAGGACCCCATGAGGTCTCATGGCATCAAGTCAAACATGGGCAAGGAAACCTCCTGCTAATTACCACCTACCACCCTCCCTCAGCTGATGAATCAGTACTCCTTCATGTTGAACACCAATTGGAAGAAGCACTGAGAGTAGCAAGGGCACAAAATGTCCTCTGGGTGGGGGACTTCAATGTCCATCACCAAGAGTGGCTCGGTAGCACCAGAGCTGGCCGAGTCCTAAAGGACATAGCTGCCAGACTGGGTCTGCGACAGGTGGTGAGGGAACCAACAAGAGGGAAAAACCTACTTGATCTCGTCCTCACCAATCTACCTGTTGCAGATGCATCTGTCCATGACAGCATTGGTGGGAGTGACCACCGCACAGTCCTTGTGGAGACGAAGTCCCGTCTTCATGTTGAGGATACCCTCCACCGTGTTGTGTGGCACTACCACCGTGCTAAATGGGACAGATTTCGAACAGATCTGGCAACTCAAAACTGGGCATCCATGAGGCGCTGTGGGCCATCAGCAGCAGCAGAATTGTATTCAACCACAATCTGTAACCTCATGGCCCGGCATATCCCTCACTCTACCATTACCATCAAGCCGGGAGATCAACCCTGGTTTAACGAAGCGTGCAGGAGAGCATGCCGGGAACAGCACCAGGCATACCAAAAAATGAGGTGTCAACCTGGTGAGGCTACAACACAGGACTACTTGCATGCCAAACAATAGAAGCAACATGCGATAGACAGAGCTAAGCGATCTCACAACCATCGGATCAAATCAAAGCTCTGCAGTCCTGCCACATCCAGTCGTGAGTGGTGGTGGACAATTAAACAGTTAACAGGAGGAGGAGGCTCCAAAAATATCCCCATCCTCAATGATGGTGGAGCCCAGCATGTGAGTGCAAAAGACAAGGCTGAAGCATTTGCAACTATCTTCAGCCAGAAGCGCTGAGTGGATGATCCATCTCGGCCTCCTCCTGAGGTCCTCAGCATCACAGATGCCAGTCTTCAGCCCATTCAATTCACTCCACGTGATGTCAAGAAACAGCTGAAGACACTGGATACTGCAAAGGCTATGGGCCCTGACAACATTCCGGCAATAGTACTGAAGACGTGTGCTCCAGAACTAGCTGTGCCCCTAACCAAGCTGTTCCAGTACAGCTACAACACTGGCATCTACCCGGCAATGTGGAAAATTGCCCAAGTATGTCCTGTCTACAAAAAGCAGGACAATTCCGACCCGGCCAATTACCGTCCCATCAGTCTACTCTCAATCATCAGCAAAGTGATGGAAGGTGTCGTCGACAGTGCTATCAAGCGGCACTTACTCAGCAATAACCTACTAACTGACGCCCAGTTTGGGTTCCGCCAGGGCCACTCAGCTCCTGACCTCATTACAGCCTTGGTCCAAACATGGACAAAAGAGCTGAACTCAAGAGATGAGGTGAGAGTGACTGCCCTTGACATCAAGGCAGCATTTGATCGAGTGTGGCATCAAGGAGCCCTAGCAAAACTGAAGTCAATGGGAATCAAGGGGAAAACTCTCCATTGTTTGGAATCATACCTAGCACAAAGGAAGTTTGTGGTTGTTGGAGGTCATTCATCTCAATCACATGACATCACTGCAGGAGTTCCTCAGGGCAGTGTCCTAGGCCCAACCATCTTCAGCTGTTTCATCAATGACCTTCCCTCCATCATAAGGTCAGAAGTGGGGATGTTCGCTGATGATTGCACACTGTTCAGCACCATTCGAGACTCGTCAGATACTGACGCAGTCCGTGTCCATATGCAGCAAGACCTGGACAACATTCAGACTTGGGCTGACAAGTGGCAAGTAACATTCGCACCACACAAGTGCCAGGCAATGACCATCTCCAACAAGCGAGACTCTAACCATCTCCCCTTGACATTCAATGGCATTACCATCGCTGAATCCCCCACTATCAACATCCTGGGGGTTACCATTGATCAGAAACTGAACTGGACCAGCCATATAAATACTGTGGCTACAAGAGCAGGCCAGAGGCTGGGAATTCTGTGGCGAGTGTCTCACCTCCTGACTCCCCAAAGCCTTTCCACCATCTACAAGGCACAAGTCAGGAGTGTGATGGAATACTCTCCACTTGCCTGGATGAGTGCAGCTCCAACAACACTCAAGAAGCTCAACACCATTCAGGATAAAGCAGCCCGCTTGATTGGCACTCCATCCACCACCTTCAACTTTCACTCCCTCCACCACCGGCGCACTGTGGCTGCAGTGTGTACCATCTACAAGATGCACTGCAGCAACTCGCCAAAGCTCCTTCAACAGCACCTTCCAAACCCGCGACCTCTACCACTTAGAAGGACAAGGGCAGCAGACGCATGGGAACATCACCACCTACAAGTTCCCCTCCAAGCCACACACCATCCTGACTTGGACCTGTATCGCCGTTCCTTCACTGTCGCTGGGCCAAAATCCTGGAACTCCCTTCCTAACAGCATTGTGGGTGTACCTACACCATATGGACTGCAGCGGTTCAAGAAGGCGGCTCACAACCATCTTCTCAAGGGCAATTAGGGATGGGGACTAAATGCAGGCCTAGCCAGCGACGCCCACATCCCATCAATGAATTTTAAAAAATACAAGGTAAGAGTAATTGGCCTATAATTTCCTACTTATCGTTTTCCCCTTTTTGAAAGAGGGTCACCCTTCCAATACTTTGGCACAATTCCTGTTTCAAAAGCTTTGTGGAAAATTGTGCTATCTCCTCCCAAACCTCCTTCACTGTTCTGAGATGCACACAAAGAGGTCCTTTTTCTGGGTCTATCTTTAGTGCCATTAAATGCAGCTGGCTCGAAAATTGGGGGCAGAAGAAATTGGGCACAAAACATGCCCAAGACCTGCTTGCCCAGTTTTCTGATTCCCCTGTGCCCACATTGCACCTTCACAACCAAGGCAGCCGACTGGAAAATCTTCCCTATAATAATTCTGAAACATGAAAAAGTTATTCTAATTAAATTTAGCAATTCTGTACATGTACAAAGTTTTCTGTTTGATTCTAGAATGAGAAAAATATGAAGCACCACAGAACGTTTCTTGATTCTAAATATTAAGAGAATGTTGGGAATTGATAAATGTTCCACAGTCTTATCTAATAATCAGTATTAGAAATTCTAATAAAAAAAAGAAAATACTGCAGATGCTGGAAATCTGAAATATAAACAGTAAATGCTGGAGATACTCAGCAAGTCAGGCAGCATCTGTGAAGAGAAAAACAGAGTTAACGTTTCAGGTCGATGACCTTTCATTAGAAATTCTAACATCATTCGCAGAAAGTATTCACCTATTTTCAATGCTACAGAGAGCTCAAGGAATGATATGTTTGACTAATTCAGATGTACAAATATAAAATATGTTTACATTTCAAATGAAGGACACAAACTGTAAACTTACAGTACCTGACTTTATCAACAGTGTATGTGTAATTTCCTGGGAAATAAGCACTGTGTTCAGTGACAGGAAATTGCCCGTGTTTGATGAGAATAGGAGGAAACTCAATCTCTTGAGTGTCAGTCAGTTGGGAGTCCATCAAGCAAACACAGATTAGGTAAATTCACAGTGAAGGTCTCATTTATAATGAATATAAATAATCTGAAAACATCACCCTAAAGGAATTTAATAATGCAATTTGTATGTTTTGTATTCTTCAGTGTTTTAGCTTCACATTCAGCGTATATTATTTGGTGCCATTTGGGAATGATCATTTGAATAAGTTAGTAATCAATGCTCATAAGAACTGTATTTTAAATGCAAAGGTCAATTAGCGTTATGCTGTGGATGATGAGTGGTCATATTTGGAAATGGAACTGTTCCACACAATGAATAAACCTTATTGTATTCTTATGTGGTCTGTGAGTTTGTGCTTCCACTGCAGAGTGTAGCACATTCGAAGCGCGTATTAGGAATTCAGGCACTGTGGTCAGCACACCCCTAGTGAGTGTCCACCCACTAATTTTAATGATTCTTACAGGGCATGCTGACTTTTCCAGCCAGTTCCTGTCATGGGCTCCCAGCCTGAGCAGCTCTCTTCCAGGAGGGCAAATTGGGAAAATCTACCTGCGATCACAGTCTTTAATAGTTCGCTTTTTAAAATTTCTGTTTATAAAATGTTATACTGAGCACAAATCATTTGTATGAACGTTAAAAAAGAGTTTCCTAGTGCATTTACTAGTAAAATAATCTGAATAATATTTAGAATACTCGGGTGGGAGAATAATCAATTCTAAAGGAGGCATTTGGCATATGTTTTGATTTCTTTTTGGGTTCAATAAAGACTCATTTCTGAAAGAGAATGTTGTTTAATCTAAATTCTTGTTCAAGACTTTCTACAGCTTTTTACAGAACACACTATGCTGTGATGCATCTAGAATGACACTGAAAGTAAAACTCCTCTGGACTGCTTGTCTCTCACATGACCTCTGCTGGTCAGACACAAGTAATCAAAAACACAGACAAATATGCTGTAAGGCATAAGTAATCAAACACAGACAAATATCATCACTATTTGCTGATATCATCACATCTCCCTTTCTTAAAACAAAAGTATTTTACTTTTAACTAACAACATTTAATGAACTTACATTATCATTATCATGATCAAGGTTTTTTACCCTTGCTTTGTGTGTTCACATGAAATATGTCAATACACTAGAACTTGAAGAAAGAATAAGATAACATTACTTCCTTCTTTAACAATAGTCCTTAAATTTGCTCAATGAGTCTCTCAGGAGGCTTCACGTGTCTTGAGGATTTTCTGATTGATTGTCCTTGAATCTGAGTTGTTGCCTCAGATGATTGGTTCTCAGCTGTGTGATCAGGTTGTTCACCAGTATCAGTCTCTTGACCTGCTGTGGCTGGTCCCATGAGAAGATCTCGACGATTTCTTCTCAGAACAGCACCCTCATCTGTCTGAATGGTGTATGATCTTGGTTGAACTTCACTCAGGACAGTTCCCTTCTGAGTCCATGTGTTTGTTTTGTCTTTCAACCTTACTTGGTCACCAGTGTGGAGTTCAGGTAGGTTTTGTGTTCCTCTGTCATAGTAGTACTTCTGCTTTTCTTTCTGTTGCTCTTTGAACTTCCTCACTTTCTCCCCCTCTTTTGTTTTCAGGAGGTTCTCCGGGATGGGTAGGTTTGACCTCAGCCGACGTCCCATCAGGAGTTGGGCTGGTGACATACCACACTCGAGCGGCGTTGTGCGGTATACAAGCATGCATTGGTAGAAGTCAGTTCCACTGTCTTTTGCCTTGTACATCAGTCTTTTCACTGTCTGGACCGATTTTTCCACTAGTCCATTGGACTGTGGATAGTGAGGACTTGACGTTGTGTGGACAAAGTCCCACTCTTTGGCAAAGTGTCGGAAATTTGCATTGTTAAACTGGGGTCCGTTGTCTGTGAAGACCTCGCTTGCCACGCCATGTCTGGAGAATATGGCTTTCATACTTATCACAGCTTCTGCAGTGGTGGTGTACAGTCTACAAACCTCTGGATACAGGGAGTAATAGTCTGTGACGACAAGATAGTCCTTCCCTTGACATACGAATAGGTCAGCGCCTACCTTCTGGTAAGGTCTGTCTGGTGCTGGGTGTGGCTTTAGTGGTTCTACCGGATTGCTTGCTCGATATTTCAGGCATATTGTGTAGTTTGACACCTCATTTGTCACATCTTGGTTGATTCGTGGCCAGTACATCACCTCTCGTGCTCTTTTCTTACACTTTTCGATTCCCAGATGTCCTCCATGGATCTTTTTTAGCATCTCTCTTCTCAGACTCTTTGGGATAACTATTTTACTTCCTTTGTAGATGATGTCTTCGACCACTGATAGTTCCGCCCTGCAGTTCCAGTACTCTGCTATATCAAGTGAGCAGTCTTGCTTCATGTTGGGCCATCCATCCAAGATGCTTTTTCTCAGTCGTCTCATTGTTTCATCTTTGTTTGTCTCAGTCTTTATGAGCTCCATTTTTGCATCTGCTATGGGCAGTGCACTTGTGATCATGTCCACGTAGGCGTTCACTTTTTCATCCATTGTGGTGTTTGCGGGCTCACTTGGGTCAACAGCTCTGGACAACGTGTCTGCTGTATACATCAGCTTACCCGGTGTGTACGCAACATTCAGTGTATAGCGTTGCAGCCTGATCATCATTCTTTGTATTCTAAGCGGACAGCTATTCAGTGGCTTTTGGAACAATGCAATCAAGGGCTTATAGTCAGTCTCTACACTGATTGCTTGTCCTGCCACAAACTGGTGAAATCTTTCACAGGCGTATGTGATGCTGAGCAGCTCCTTTTCTATTTGAGCATATCGCGTCTCCGCGTCTGTCATTGAGCGCGATGCATATGCAATAGGTTGCCAGTAGTCATATTGTTGCAGAAGAACGGCACCGAGCCCACTCTGTGATGCATCTGATGATATCTTGATGGGTCTCGCTGGGTCATAAAACCTCAGAACTGGTTCCTCTGTGAGCAGTTTCTTTAGATCGCTCCATGACTTCTCATGCTCATGATTCCATTCCCATTCTATGTTCTTTTCAGTTAGTCTTCTCAGTGGCGCTATTTTTTCTGAGAGGTTGGATATGAATTTACCCATGTAGTTGATCATTCCATTAAACCTCTGCACGTCCTTTTTGCATTGTGGCCTTGGCATATTCTCAATGGTGGACACCTTCCTGGGATCTGGTCTGATGCCCTCACTGCTCAGGATATCTCCCACGAATGTCAGTTCTGTCACCCCGAGCTGGCATTTCTCTCTATTCAGCTTCAGGTTTGTTTTCCTTGTTGCTTCCAGCACTTTTCTCAGTCTCTCGTCATGCTCAGTTCTCGTGGTTCCCCATACTATGATGTCATCCATTGATGTATCAACTCCCTCCAGGTGCTCATAGATCATATGGATAGTCTTGTGATACACTTCAGGAGCTGAGGCAATGCCAAATGGTAACCTTAGGAATCTGTATCTGCCAAATGGAGTGTTGAACGTGCACAGTCTTGAACTTGCTTCGTCCAGCTTCATCTGCCAAAATCCTGAGGACGCATCTAACTTGCTGAAATATTTTGCATTTGCAAACTGTGCCATGATTTCCTCACGTGTAGGAAGCTTGAAGTGCTCTCTCTTTATTGCTCTGTTTAGATCTCTTGGATCCAGGCAAATTCTGAGCTTTCCATTCTTTTTGTCCACTACAATGAGGGAACTCACCCACTCAGTTGGCTCATCTATCTTCTGAATCACGTTTAGGCTTTCCATCCTGTCCAACTCTGCCTTCAGTTGCTTTTGAAGAGCAAACGGAACTTTTCTGCATGGATGTATGACCGGTGTCATACTTTTATCTACTCTGATCGTGTGTTCTCCTGGAATGCAGCCTAGACCCTTAAATAGGTCTTTGTACTCTTTCATGAGTTCATCATAGACTGTCTCTCCTTCGCTTTCCACAACGAGGACTCTCTTTACCAGGTTCAGTCTCTCACAGGCTTTTAACCCTAGTATGGCTTGCACATCCTTTGGCACCACGATTAATGCTAGCGTGTGCTCTCTGTCCTTGTGTGTTACTTTGACAATGCATCTTCCTTTCACTGGTATATCAGTACCTGAGTATCCTGTCACTTTCACTTTTATTCCATGTATCTTTGGTCTGGGTCTAATTTTCTTAAAATCAGTCTCTGATATCACATTAACTTGTGCTCCAGTATCCAATTTAAATGGAATGTGTATGTCATTCACTTTTAGTGTCAACATCCAGTCTCTTTCTTCTTTGTTTTCAGACACTAGATCTACATTGAACTCCTCTATCTCGCTTTCATCTACTGTATGGACCTTGCTTTGTTGCGCTTGGTTCTTACAGCAACGGGCATAATGGTTGTTTTTGTTGCATCTATTGCATGTTTTACCATATGCTGGACACTTTCTTGGTGGATGCTGTGTACCGCATCGACTACATGACTTCCGATTGTCTCTTTCATTTTCGTTTGCTGGCCACGTCTCTTTTTTCACATTGGCGCTCTCTTTGTTAAACGGTTTGTATCCGTTCTTTCTCACTGCATCCACGTTGCAGCTACTGTCACTGAACAGCTCCTTTGCCTGCAACTTCACAGTCTCTGTAGCCCTACACAATGCTATGGCTTTTCCCAGGTCTAGATCTTGCTCTCTTAGCAGCCTTTCCCTTAGACCATTATCTGGAATACCACACACCAGTCTGTCTTTTATCAGCGAGTCTGTGAGTCCCCCAAATTCACACGATTTGCTCCGGTTTCTCAGTTCAGTCACATACTGATCAATAGTCTCGCCGATTTTCTGTACACATGTGAAAAATTTGTGCCTCTCAAAGGTCACGTTGCGTTTAGGTATGCAGTAGGCCTCAAACTGTTCCATTATTTTATCTAGCTTCATTTTGTCTCCATCAACAGCAAATATGAAATTATTATATACCTCCAGCGCTGCATCACCCACGACATGTAAGAACACGGACGATTTTTGTTTATCACTTTTCTCATCAGCTCCGATTGCCGCTAAATACAACTCTAAACGTTGTTTGAACCTTCTCCAATTTTCAGCCACATTACCTGTCAATTGAAGCGTCGCCGTTGGGAGTAAACCTTCCATTTTTTCACTTCGTTAGCTATTCTCTAATGGTAAGCAACGATGTTCTCGTCTGGCTTGCTAATATGTGGAGAGCTGATTTCGCTTACTTGCCACAACTGCTTTCACTGTCCCATCAAGTTGCTAACTTCAGATTTTTTCTCTTTCAGCCACTTCTGACATCATGTTTTGATTTCTTTTTGGGTTCAATAAAGACTCATTTCTGAAAGAGAATGTTGTTTAATCTAAAGTCTTGTTCAAGACTTTCTACAGCTTTTTACAGAACACACTATGCTGTGATACATCTAGAATGAAACTGAAAGTAAAATTCCTCTGGACTGCTTGTCTCTCACATGACCTCTGCTGGTCAGGCACAAGTAATCAAAAACACAGACAAATATGCTGTAAGGCATAAGTAATCAAACACAGACAAATATCATCACTATTTGCTGATATCATTACAGCATATATTAGCAAAGCAAGTGAATAATTTAAATATTCCTGTCACTAAATTGTCAAATTTCTGTAATTGTATGTTATTTGCGCTATCGTTGAATATAGTAATTTTTTTGGGGGGGTGGGTTCCTGTAAATGGTATAGAAAATCAGACGTAGCCTTGTAAAGAAAGACCTTGGCCTAGAATTTCAGTATAGCCAGTTTTGGGGCGCTAACGTTAGCGCCCGCCCGAAGTTAGCGCCCGCCCCAAAGTTGCGCCCCCTTGCCGGAAATTCAGTCGCTTCACCCTAAGAGGTTGCTGGAGCGCTAAAAGAGGCGTTCCACTACTATCTTTAGGCGCTAAGCCGGCGGTGCAGCGGGATAGCGCCGAGGCGGGGCGCAGCGCGGGTGCGGTCATTTTTTGATTGACAGCAGACCCCGTGGCGCCGACCAGCTCTTAAAGGGGGAAGGGACGATTTGGTCTGCTGCCACGCCCTGCACACTGCAGCTTTGCAAATAGGCCTCAACACTGCTGCTCAGCCCCAGGGAGTCATGGCAATGCCAGAGAAGGCCCGTGAGCGTGCCCTGCGCTTCTCAGAGCGTGATCTGGGAATAATGGTGACAGCTCTGGAGAAGAGGCGCAGGATCTTGTTCCCAGAGACTGGGAGGAATCCGACCCACCAAGAATACACCAGAGCCTGGAAGCAGATCGCCAACAGGGTGACGGTCACCGGCAATGCCCCCAGGACCCACACCCAATGTCGGAAAAAATACAACGACCTGACCAGGATTGTCAGGGTGAGTACCCTTTCCAGTCTCCTCCTCATTCTTGCATGTACACCTGACATGATGGGCAAAGGGAGCTGAAAGGCCTAATGGCCAGCCCTCAGCCAGCAGCTTTGGGACAGTCATGAGCATCAATTGCCCATTCTGCACTCTACACTCTGGCCAAGCTATTCCACCATGGGAGGCAGTGCACAGTACATCAGGGCTACACTCTGGCCAAGCTATTCCACCATGGGAGGCAGTGCACACTACATCAGGGCTACACTCCGTACTTACAGCCCGTCCTTTCTCTTGCAGGCTAAACTTGCCAATAATCGCCAGGCCCGTGCCAGGACCAGGGGAGGCCGCGCCAAGCTGCAGAAGCTCACTCCCCTGGAGGAGCGCGTGAGTGGGCTCATGGGAGCCCGGCTGATCGTGCCCACAGCGTGCGGAGTAGCCGACCCTCCACTGCCCGGCAATGGTAAGGACCTCGCCTTTTGGCCCTCTCGCGTTGCACTTGCGCATCCGAGCTACCTCCTTTGCCACTGTCCCACCAATGCGCTGAATGCCACCAGTCCTGACTCCCTCGCTGACGCCGTCTCCTCACTCTGAAGCTACTCTTGTGCATTCCTGCTTTCAGCTGGTGACGACCAGGTCCCTGAAGCTGCCAGTGACAGCCCCTCTGAGCAGGAGGAGGAGGAGGAGGAGGAGCAAGAGCAAGCCGGACCATCAGGGGAACACTCAGGTCCCGCAGGAGAGGACGAAATGATTGACACGTCCTCACTGGATGAGTGCCTGGACCAACTGTCGCAGGGGATTGCAGCTGCTGGGACCAGTGGCGTCCAGCCACCCAGGAGCCCTGCGCGTGGTCCGCGGCCTTCCCCCCAAAGGGGGGAAGGATCAGAGGGGAGTGCAGTTGATCGGGACACTCGCCGCCACCAACGTGGCAAGGTTCCCCTAGTTCGGTCCCCTGCTCCCCAGCGGGAGAGTCCCGACTCCAGTCCGGACACCTTCACCTCGGAGGAGGCGCGGAAGCTGGACAAGATGGCCGAGGATTCGGACCGGCGCCACACGGAGCTCATGCGCGTGGTGGGGCGCATGCCTGAGGCCATCGAGTCGCTGGCGACCAGTGTGCGCGAGTTCGGGGCATCAACTGCCGCGAGTGGCCGCATGCTCACTGATGCCATCAAGTCCCTGGCGGGTGTGATGCGGGCACACACCAGGACAACAGGGGCACTCACTGCTGCCACACGCGCTGTCTCAGGCAGGCATCGCCAGGGCACCCGCCGCGCTGCAGCATCCCAGCGAGCCGCCCCTCGGCTGATTGGTGCGGATCCTGCAGTGCGGGCCCGGCCGAGTGCCAGCGCACCACAGCACCAGCCAGCGCATCCCAGACGCCAGCTTGCCCACATTGCGCCATCCGTCGCCGCCACTCCCCCACTGGGGCGTCAAGGGCAAGCGGCTGGAGCTGATGGTGGCCAGGCTCAGGTGCACCACTCAGCAGCCGGCCCCTCGAGGCCCAAAGGCCGTGTAGGTCGCCCCCCAAGGGCATCTGGCGGAAGGACATCTGAGCCTCAGGCGCCTTCCCCCAGCCTCGCAGCAGCCACTGGGCAGAGCTTGCGAAGGAGCAACAGGCTGGGCAGGGGAGGCAAAAGGCTGGACAAGGTCTCGCCCTCGCGGGCCACTCAGTAGAGGGTGTGGCCAGCTTTTGTTTTATATGGCGGTGGCCATCTTTCTTTTGCCCATGGTTGTTTGGTTCGTGGGCTTATTTTTTGCGTTAAGGCCGAGGTTGAGGCCAGGTTTGTACAAATGTGGAGTTACTCCTCCCCAGTTTGTGGGAGTGAGTCGTTTGTTGGGCTTTTTGTGGGGCCCGTTGATTGTTTTTGGGGATTCATGTGGGAAGGGGTTTTCATTTTTGTGTAATAAATAATTATCTTTATTCATAGAGTCTCCATGGTTGTTCTTGTTAGTGTTTGTTGGCTTCGCCGGCTGAGGGCTTGCGGAACGGCTGCATTCATCTTCCCTCATGGCCACAAGGCATTCCCTGACAGGGGGCTTAGAAGTAACGTGTAATAAGGTGGCGTCGCGCGGCCCTTGGCCCTGGTCGCTCCCTCCTGGGAACGTACTCCTGCTCCTCCTCCTCCTCCTCCTGCTCCTCCTGCTCCTCCTCCTGAGGTGGTGGTCCAACGTCAGGTGGCAGTGCCTGAGTCCTGCGGATAGCCAGGTTGTGTAGCATGCAGCAAACTACCACAAATTGGGAGACCCGGTCCGGCGAATACTGCAGAGATCCTCCGGAGCGATCAAGGCAGCAGAACCGCTGCTTGAGGACCCCAATAGTTTGCTCGATGATGTTGCGGGTGGTTTGATGGCTCTCGTTGTATGCCTCTTCAGCAGCGGTCCTGGGCGCGCGGAGCGGGGTCATGAGCCAGGTACACAAAGGATAGCCTTTGTCCCCGAGTAGCCATCCTCTTGGGGGAGGCTGTGCCTCGAACATGTCATGCACAGTACTCTGCCGCAGGATAAACGCATCGTGGCTGCTGCCTGGAAAGCTGGCATTGACAGCCATGATGCGCTGCTTGTGGTCACACACCAGCTGCACATTCAGAGAATGGTAGCCCTTCCTGTTGCGATACTGCTCGCCATGCTCCAGAGGGGCCCGCAAAGCCACATGCGTACAGTCAATGGCGCCCTGCACCAAGGGGAAGGCCACGAGTCTTGCAAATCCCAATGCGCGCTGATGCTGGCTCTCCAGGGCCATGGGGAAGGAGATGAATTGGCGTCTCCTTCTGAACAGTGCTTCGGTCACCTGGCGGATGCAGCGATGCGCGCCGTACTGGGAGATGTTAGCTATGTCCCCAGCAGCGGATTGGAAGGAGCCGGTGGCATAGAAGTTCAATGCCACCGTCACCTTCACTTCCACCGACAGAGACGTCCTGCACCTGAGCTTTGGACGCAGATCTCTGCGAAGCAGGTGGCAGATCTCTGCAACCACCTCCTTTCGGAATCGGAGCCTTCTAACACATCGCGCGCCAGTCATGTTGAGGTAGGAGCACTGCTGGCGGTATAGCCTGACTGGGTAAGGCCTACGTGGCCGACGCCTGTTGCCCCCTCTGCCTCTAGCCAGGGCTGCCCCTCTCACAATGCGTCTGCGAGCCCTACGGACATGGCGCTGCAGCTCCGCGTTGGCACCCCATGCAACCCCCATCAAATCCTGGCAAACAGTCAAATTTCCAAAAGGCCACTTGCAGCGCTCTGGCCTGAGTCCAAAAATACCTGAGCTGTTGCTGCTTGAAACCAGTTAGCTATCCTCCTTGTTGTGTGTCCAGAAATGCGTTGCACAAGAGTGTTTGCTGCAAAATGGCTGGCCTTTATACTGGAGGGTACGTCCCCTTTAATTTGCGCCCCCCGGGGCCCGCGCTGGCTGTGTTGCGTTCCCTTTTTCAAACGCTCCGGCCGCCAGCCGCACAATGCGGCGGTCCGACTGAAGTTTGGAATCGGGGCGGCCAAAGGGCGTTGCACGAGGATGTGACGTCATTTTCTGCGCGCGCATCCGGGCGGGCGCTAAACTTTGCGCCGGCGCTAACGGCCAACTTAATTTGGGGCGAGGCGCAAACTGCGCTGCGCCCGGGCGCAACACGCATAGCGCCCGACATTCACTTTTCTTTAGGCGCTAACTGCTGGCGCAACCAACTGAATTTCTAGGCCCTTGCGTTTGTGTCTTTCATGTCCTTAGGACATCCCAATGAAGTATTTTTGAGTTGTAATGTGGGCCAACACAGCAGTCAATCTGCACACAAGGTAACCAGATAATCTGTCTTAATGGTGGTAGTTGAGGGGGAAATGTTGGTCATGGCACCATGAGAACTCTTCTTCAAATATATTCATCTGAGCAGGCAGATGAGACCTTGGTTTAACATCTCATCCAAACGATGGCACCTCCAAAAGTGCAGTACTCTCTCTCTGTAGTGCACTGAAGCGTCAACTTAGATAATCGGCTCAAGTCTCTGGGGCGGAACTTGAAGCCAAAACCCTCTGACTCAGAGGCATGATGTTACCACTGAGCCAAGGCTGACATGCTGCTAAGAAAAATATTGAGTTAAATGTCATTAACCACAACAGTAAAGCCTGAGTAACTGATATCCTCGGCATTCTTTGATGGGTTTCAGCCTTGAAATACATAACTTTTTGTTATAAACAATACCCAGCACTTACAAGAATGTTTTTTTTAAGCTGTTACAGTTACTGGGTGCTAAATCTGTCTCGGAAAATGAATGCAAACTTACGTAATGCAGCTTGAGCATCACAGTATGAGAATGAAATCATTGTCAGCACATTGTGAGATCCTACCTGTTGTGATATATGATATTACAAGGCTGATTGTCTGGGCTGCCTGTCTGGCGTTAAAGCATGTTCTTTTTTAATAAATATCCTCAACCTTTGCTCACGTGAGAATATAACATTTTCCGATTTGCAACAGTGTGGCTTCCAGTCGGCAGGAAGTTAAACCAATCAAAGATCAGTTTAGAACTCCAACAATGGAAATAAGCTTCTTGACCCCTATAAGACCCGAGGCACCCAGTAATCGAGAAAATTGTGACCTAATGGCACTCAAAACAGGATATACATTCCAGGAGGACAATGATCTTTGTCAGGACCTTCACTCCACCCACACACCTAAACATGCCATCACCACCAAAAACAAAAGGCTTTTTGATATTATGTCAAGAACACTAACAAATAAAAAGTACCATTTCAATGTCAAACCATTAGGATCACCAGTTTTTGCATAGCGACAAAATGTGGTGATAGAGCCAGAAAAAGTGGGGCTCTAACTGTTTGGCCTGAAAGTCTGCGCTGAGAGTCAGAAAGAAAAGAAAGACTTGCATTTATATAGCGCCTTTCACGACCACTGGACGTTTCAAAGTGCTTTACAGTCAATGAAGTACAGAGGTCGATATGGGGTTCTTAGCCGCTGAACATGGGCATTCCTTCTTATGTGATGTTTCTACCAATTAACCCAAATTGAAATGAAACTTAGCCTACAATGGTAATTGGAAAAACATACTATGATTATTTGTTTTATGTACATCGTCTGCCTTTCAGTACTGACAGGTGAGCAATATTTTTGATTATAAAATAAGCCTGCCTGCTACCTGACTAATGCATTCCCTTTATCTCCCCACCATCTAGAATACAGAAGACGAGTGCATCATGTACCACAGAAACCATACACACGACCAGCCACCGGCACGTAGAGAAGTTATAATCACAGCATACAAGTACCATTATTGGTTGAGGATGTATTGCTCAGGTCAATGAGTGGTCACCTGAGAGCTGAACAGAAGGACAGGTAGGTACAGAGATCAGTGGATCTGCTTTCAAAGAGTGTTCAAGCAGCTAGAAGGAAATGCACAATGTTATGGCAATCATGAGCCCTATGTTGATGAATGAATGGGAAGGATGGAAAGATTCATCTCTGACATACACATTGTGCTGAAGTAGTGAATGGCTGCAGTGCCATTCAATGGAGAAAATGACAGCAATAAAATGCAAGTGATGCCTTTTGTAAGGAAGAATGTTCGTTTTTTTACATTAAATGGTACAATTTTAAAAGGGGTGTGAGAACAGAGAGACCCGGGGATTCACATACTGAAATCTTTAAAGGTGGCAGAACAAGTTGATAAGGCTGTTAAAATCACACACACAGAGCCCTGGGATTTATAAGTAGAGGCATAGGGCTGGATTTTACTTACCGAGACAAGTTGAGGGTGGGACTGCTGCCTTCCGGGTTCTAGTCCCACCCCCAGCGACGCCCGATGCACAGACGCTATTTTCCCCTGATTGGCCTTGTTAAGCCCGCCCTGCGGGCTTGCTGTTCAATTAAGGGAAAGCCGGTGTCTGATGACGTCAGTTGATGGCGCTCAATCTGCCGGTTTTCTTAAAGGGACATGATGCATTTATTTTTAACAGATGATTTGACAGTGTTTGATAGCATTGAGGTGCTGTCAAACACTGACAATCACTGTACAAAAGTGAGCCCTTGCACTCAGGGCTCTCTCCTTAGGAGAAAACAGATGGCAGCTGCAGGTAAGGGTACAGAAGCAACCTGTCACTTCTCCCAATGAGGTGAGGCTACACAAACAGCTTGTCACCTACAGAAAAATCTAAACACATTAAAAATAACTTTCCCAACATTTCCTTACCTCTGATACTCACCAATGTCTCATTGCAGCCTTCGCACCACTTCTGCAGCTGTCACCTATACACAAACATTACAACAGACCCACAGCATGCCTCACTTACCCTAACGGGGTTCCCCGATGTCAGGAAGCCCGCAGCAGAAGTGTCAAAATGGGAAAAAGCCTCTTAACTGCCTATTAATTACCTGTTAACAGGCAGTTAAGTGGCTAAAATCCTCTTCCCGCCGCTAAGAGTCGGGTCCCTGCGCAAATCGGGTACCCGACTCCCTGGAACATTGGTTGGAGGCGGGTTGGGAGCGGGTTCGGGACCCGCTCCCATTTCTTTTGATTTTCCCAGCAGTCCCGCCTCCTCAGGGCTGGTAAAATCCAGCCCATAGAGTACAAAAGCAATGAAGTTACGCTAAACTTTTATAAATCACTGGTTAGGCCTCAGATGGAATATTGCGTCCAATTCTGGGCACCACACTTGAGCAGAGAAGGTTAAAGGGAGATTTAATAGAGGTGTTCAAAATTCTTAAGGGTTTTGATAAGAGTAGATGGGGAGAAACTGTTCCCACTGGAAGGAGGGTCAATATCCAGAGGAGACAGAGTTAAGATAATTGGCATAAGCACCAGGGGAGAGATGAGGAGAATTTCTATTATGCAGCAAGTTGTTATTGAAGGGATAATTACTAGTCCTAGCCCTTTTCAGGCTACCCCAGATCAGGCGTATTCCCCAGACATTCAACTTCAACTAAAGTTAAAGATAGCCAAATTCTATAAAACGCTTAATTGGGCCTAAAGGTTCAGACTATCTCTCCCTAAAGGAAAGGAACGATATGAAGATGTTACCGTCCTCCGGATAGCACTTTTAATAAGTTTAACTAGACTGTAACCTTCCGGATATTATGAGGGTTCGGAATACCCCCCCCCCAGAATTCTGCAACTCCTTACAAAAGAGTGTATAGAAATTGAGTTTGCAACGTTGATACAGAAATACTAATTGAGACAATTCTAAAAATATATAGATTTATTTAAGAGCCGACATACAGTTAACAGCTGTTGATTCATCACAACTTTTACAGTTCAAAATACAATTCGCTTACACAATCTTATTCTCAGAGATCCTTATTCTTAAATCTTAACTTTGTTACATTTCCACACTTCTACTTATTCTTAATCCAGAATATCCACCAAAATCAAATACCTTGATTACCCGAGACTCAACGTTAAAAACTTACAGAGTGTGCCTGTGAAGTTGAGAAACACTTGCCCTTCCAGCGACTTCTGTTTTCCCATTTGAAAAACCTTTTTTAGTGGTATATTCTTTGAAGTTTTCTGCTGATGTAAGCTAATTATCTCTAAGTCATCCTCTGTTGACTTTTTTCTATTCTTACTGTCAATTTAGCCGTTAACTTTTAGAATCCTGTCTCTGTGTTTAGGTGTTTCAAAAACGTATCATAAAATGGTTATTACAGATTTATCTCTTTGATGCCATTCTCACAAAGATCTTTCATTCAATTCTTAATGTTGGCTTAACTGGTTATTAGCAGATGTTGTGACTCCGTGGTGTTCCAAGTTCAATACAAAAACCATGTGATTGCTTGGTGCATCTATTGAAGTCATATCTTCAAAGTGTTCTGTAGGTATCATATTTAAAATATGTAAATCAAAACCACTTTAACCAGGGTGTTTCATGCATTTCTAGCTATCTCAATTGGTTGCATATTTAATCTTATGTTTCCTGTCTTCCAAGTTTAACATAAAAACTATTTGACCAGCAGGTGTTTCTTTACTTGATGTCATCTTTTCAAAGGCACATGCCTCTTTTAATGTTTCTGTGTTTCTGTTCAATGTGATAGTTTATAACACTTTACTTGGGTCATTCCATTGTGTTTCTCCCAAACTCCAGACCTCCTGGAAGCGCCAAACTGCTATTTCAATAGGTCCATTGTTTTAGTATATTTAACCAATTCCCATTTCAAAGCTTGTATGGTGTTTTACAACTTTTGTTTTATCAAACCATCCCAGCTCAGAAGCCTGTATTGACACAGTTTATGTCGCCGAGGCTTTCCAGACTTTTAAACCCAGTATATCATGTATTAATAATGTCAGAAATCTGTTCATATAATGGTGTATCTCTTGGAATATGGCTTATTCCGTCACAGTTATGATCTGGAATGCACTACCTGAAAGGGTGGTGGAAGCAGATTCAATAGTGACTTTCAAAATGGAATTGGATATATATTTGAAAGGAAAAAAATTGCAGGGCTATGGGAAAGAGCAAGTGAGTGGAACTAATTGGATAGCTCTTTCAAAGTGCCAACGCAGGCATGATGGGTCGAATGACCTCCTTCTGTGCTGTAAGATTACATGATTCTATGAATACAAGCTTCTGTGACCCAGAGACTAAACAACATAGCTACACCAATACGAAATACTTTTGACTTATCTAAGGTCGACTATCCAAGGAACCCCATGGTTAAGATTTGATAATGTAATCAATCTTGATGATGGAGGGAAGATCATTGATGAAGGGAGTGAAAATGATTGGGCGAGGACGCTTTCCTGAGGAACTGTACCGATGTTCTGAGGTTGTGATGACTGGCCTCCAACAAACAAAAACCATCTTTCTTTGCATCTGGTATGTCCCCAGTCAGATGGTTAGCTGGTCTTCTCTTTCACACCCATCTGATTTCAGTTTTGCCAACTCCTTGCTGCCATACTTGGTCGAATAATGCCTTTATTTCAAGGGAAGCTACTCTCATCTGTCCTCTGGCACTCAGCTCTGGCATCCATGTCTTAATCAAGACAGCGATGAGGTCTGGAACTGAGTGGTTCTAGAGGATCCAGAACTGAGCAATGGCGAGTAGGTTATTGGAGAGTAGGTGTCACTTGATGGCACTATTGATGACTCCTTCCATCATTTTACAGATGATTGTTGCTATGCAGGACTCTTCCCAGTCACTGCACTTTCTGAAAGACATGATAAATCACTGTACAAACTTTCTTTTATATTCTTTTATAGAGGCATAGTAGCTTTAGGGAATGGGAAAGCTTGCATGTGCCATAATAGGAGACAGTGTATCCTTTGACTGGTATATTTATATATCTATACAATCTTGCACTCAGGTACAAGTTAGATGGTTGAGCACATGAGATCTGGTATTACCCAAATTAGTATATGAAGTTCCTCACCTTGACAATTGACATTCCTTTAGATTAAATGAGTATTTGTTTGTAACCTCATCTTCAGCCTATCTTTCTCTGAAGGGATGAGAGCCACCACAAAAGAAGCAACTGCAAATAGTTAGCCTTATACTGGGTCTGCATATTTAGCCCTGCTTTGAAATGCCAGATGAATGATTAGTTAGATTTGTCCAACCATTAGTGGCGTTAATTGTTATTTTTGGCCTACTGGCAGGAAAGCATTACCACCATTTGAACCCCATGTCAAAAACAGCATCCACAAGCTCCAGCTGAGACTTTACATCTAGCATTGCATTTGAGGCAAAAAAAAATCACTCTCCATATCACTCATACATTGAACTTACAGTTTACAGCTTGATAGTGAAATATGAAGTGCGATGTACAAGACAAATAATGGCCCGGATTTTGCAGTCGGCGGCAAAGTGACAACGGTGCTCGCTGCTGACCTCGAAGAAAGCGGCCCACAAAGATCTAGCAATCTCTGTGGCATGGATTTCACCTTTCCGGGCGTTAATTTGATTCTGGTGCCAAGTCGAGGGGAATCTCCAGTGTCCAGCAACAGTAATGTTATCAAGCTGACTAAGCAACCAATCACATTGAAGAATTCTCCCAGACAGCAAAGCAGGAAGTAAAATACACAGATTCGAATTCACTTTTTATACATTTTACAGAGAGTGAAATAAAGATTGGAACATACACATGGGATTAAGGTAGAAGCTGAAATATCATAAACAAACTTTAAAAAAAATTGAATAATTATTATTAGAAAAATATGTAATTATCATAATGGAAAAATTTGGCATTCCACACATATAAAATATTAGTTTTTCAGGGCCAGAGAGGTTGTTCAGCAGTAATTATGACTTAGTACACCATTAAAAAACCCAGTTACACTTCATTGAACAAGGCTTAACTTTTTTTTTAACAATTATATTACAGCGTAAAAGGGGAAGTTCACGTCAAATCGCGGATTCTGTGCCGATTGCTGTCTGCAGGATTTTCAGCAGCGCACCCTGTGGAGAAGCAGGGAATCACTGACAGCAACTTCTGGATTTCCATGTTTAACTGCGTACGTGTGGACAGCAGAAGTTGCTGTCAGTTTGACAAGGTAATGACAGCGAACGCTGACAGTTTCGCTGTCATTACAACCGCAAAATCCGGGCCATTAAAATCTACCGACAGCATTGCGGTACACGTGCAAATTTACTTCCACAGCTTAGTTTTGAGTTGGTACCATTTTCAATCAAACTGGTAATTAAGATGTATTGAACCTGTGATGAGAATTAAATAAACTGTGAATTTCAGCAGGCTATAAATACCATTTCAAGGAAACATGTACGAACATTTAAAGGAATAATACATCCCAAGCATTGGTTTGCACTCTGTCACTTAGGGAAAGCTAATTTTATAAAAATATATTAAAAAAATTAATTAATGCGCAAGCATCATGGAAGCATCAAAGTCTTGACGTGCAACATAATAATCAAATTGAAAAATAAATTAAACAGAATGCATTAGAGCTCAAATTTTCATGCTAGGATTGAAACCTGCTTAACAAATTTTGAATGAACGAGCTACATTTAAGAGGAAGATTTACATCAAATATAAAACTGATAGTAAGAGAAATAATGGTACAACTACAGCTACCACGGCAAAACCCACAAGACAAACAGAAATGACAACAGGCCAAGAAACAGAACATATTAACACAGCAAAGCCATCAAGAACAAGAACAAGAAAATTAACTAGGACCTCCTGACTGCAGCAAAACAGTCGAAGAAACACAACAGCCAATTTCTGTCTCCCCACCACCCCACTTTCGGTATGAATGGGATGGTAGTCAGATGAAACTCGTAAGAAGAAAACAATCATTGACTTACTGCCAGGGCCCCCCCACCCATTGCCATTTATGGGCAGGCCTCAATTTAGGCTTCCAGAATTCTCATCGGACACAGGCAGGGGTCGAATTAATGCATTAAAATGAGGGTCTTATGATGTATTTAGGACCCAATGCCATTTTCATCTGACTCAGTGCTGCCGCTGCTGCTTCATCAGCCTGTTAACAAACCATGGGCGGTACGGGCCGGAAGGCAATCATTTGCAGTGCTACTAAAGGGACCTTAAGCTGCAATTGGGTAAAGCTGGAAGCAGGTCTGGCAATTACTTTTTATTCATTGTTTTAGGGGCTTTTAAGGCTTAATGGATCCCTTAAGTGTAATTTCTTGCTGCTTGGTGTGCTCTTTACATTTCCCTGCCAGATTAATCTGCTGCTCCATTGACCCCACAAGCTTTTCAGCCTTCCCCTTTAAGATCATGCTACAAGCCCACTTCACCCTGTGACCCGCCGAATTTCCTACCCCCTCCAAATGGTGAGATGCCTATAAGCAGCACGATTAGCACAGGCAGCTCACCTCCTGCATGCTAATGAGGCCCGACCACTAAGTTGGAGTGGGTCACCCGCCAACATCATCGGGTGGGTGTAGCGGTGGCCAGACTCATCACTCACCTGTTAGGCTCCAAAGAAGCACAAGATTTAAAGAAATAGCTATGAGCTGTAAGGCCATTTCACAATTGTGCTGCAGAATAAGAATTATTTAGGCCATGCCACACATGGAATTGTTTTCTGCACCAGAACTGATACAGGTACATCAAATCAGTTCAAAATGATTAAGAGCACACGCACCACACACAAGTGAGATGTTTAGGGCAGCTGATTTCTTGTTGCTTTGCTCCATTCAAAAGCTGATATTTTCAATGCTGCTAAAATTTTTATGCAAGATTGAAGAACCCGGCTAGTAAATAGCAGCAGATGCGGCAAGCGTAGAGATTTACAGGATTGTCAGGGTATCATGCAAGCCCAAATTACTTGCCTTAAACATATTTGACACAAGATACCTAAGAACACTACCCCTGAAGTTCTGTGCAATGTAGCACAAAAAGATAGCAGCATACCGGAGCCCTTTCCATGACAGGAAATAATATTGAATGTAGACGGGGGAATGAAAGCTGTAAAACATAAAAATAGAGAATTATCAAGAATGCATGCTGCACTCAGCATAAGAATAATGGTTGAAGGGCGAAGAGCACATGCATTAGATAACATCTCTGGAAAAAAATTATTTAAAAATTTATGAGGAAACAAATTAGGAGTGCAACCACACAGGCTCTGATGAATGTTCGTAGCTTTCGACAATGCTTCACCTTGGGATGTAAAACAGCACAGAGCAGTGTAATATAGAATGAGGTAACATGCAGCTCGCAACACAAAGTGGTACAGAAGAACCAGAATATAGAAGAGAATATCAAATGAAGGCAAGAATGGACTAAAACTATACAAGTAAGAAAAAATGAACCACTCTATGCGACAGTTGATGGGAAAATGAAAATGCCAGTAGAATACAACCATACACAGAAAATGGACACAGATAAATAATCAGTGTTAACAGTTAAAGGAAGACCAACCATCTGTACCAGCACCAATAAATCTCACACCTCTCAGCAACATTGGTTGCTCTAAACCTTCTGCTATCAAGGTAGTGTCACCAAAAATATGACATAAATAATGTTAAAGTTGGCATTACTGGAGGAGTAATTAAATAGCTACAGTTACTACCAACTATACAGCACAATTTTTTTTTAAAGACCTACATAACAATAGTAACAGCATTCCAAAAGTAAGCCTTATACTTGTAAACACTTTGTGATGTCCTGAGGACGCGAAAGGCACCATATGAGAGCAAGTTCTCTCTTTAAAGGCAAGGCATAGCCAAGCTGTACAGACCAAAGGCTCCCATGTTCAATTCTTGCTTGCACTGAGTTAGCTAATCTCAATCTTCGAGGCAGTGAAGGCAAGACAGTGGCTCCACAGCCTGGGCTTAGGAGAAGCCTTTCCACCATCTACAAGGCCCCAGTAAGGAGTGTAATGGAATACTCTCCACTTGCCTGGATGAGTTAAACTCCAACAACACTCGACACCATCCAGGACAAAGCAGCCCGCTTGATTGACACCCTGTCCACCACCTTAAACATTCACTCCCTCCACCACCGGCGCACCGTGGCTGCAGTGTGTACCATCTACAAAATGCACAGCAGCAACTCGCCAAGGCTCCTTCGGCAGCACCTCCCAATCCCACGACCTCTTCCACCTAGAAGGACAAGGGCAGCAGGTGCATGGGAACACCACCACCTCCAAGTTCCCCTCCAAGTCACACACCATGCTGACTTAAAAGTATATCGCTGATCCTTCATCGTCGGTGGGTCAAAATCCTGGAACTCCCTACCTAACAACACTGTGGGAGTACCTTCACCACACGGACTGTAGTGGTTCAAGAAGATAACATAGAAACATAGAAGATAGGAGCAGGAGTAGGCCATTCGGCCCTTCGAGCCTGCTCCGCCATTCAATGTGATCATGGCTGATCATTTTAATTCAGGACCCTGTCCCTGCCTTTTCCCCATATCCCTTGATCCCTTCAGCCTCAAGAAACATATCCAACTCTTTCTTGAATATATTTAATGAACTAGCCTCCACCGCCCTCTGTGGCAGAGAATTCCACAGGTTCACCACTCTCTGGGTGAAGAAATTCCTCCTCATTTCAGTCCTAAATGGCTTACCCCTTATCCTTAGACTATGACCCCTGGTTCTGGACTCCCCGGCCATCAGAAACATCCTTCCTGCATCTAGTCTGTCCAGACCTGACAGAATTTTATAGGTTTCGATGAGATCCCCTCTCAATCTTCTAAACTCCAGTGAGTATAAGCCCAATCGACACAATCGCTCCTCATACGTCATTCCTGCCAACCCAGGTATCAGCCTGGTGAATCTTCGCTGCACTCCCTTCATGGCAAGAACGTCCTTCCTCAGGTATGGTGACCAAAACTGCACACAATACTCAAGGTGCGGTCTCACCAAGGCCCTGTACAACTGTAGCAAGACATCCTTGTTCCTGTACTCGAACCCTCTTGCTACGAAGGCCAACATACCATTTGCCTTCTTAACCGCCTGCTGCACCTGCATGCTTACCTTCAGCGACTGGTGCACAAGGACACCCAGGTCTCTTTGCACTTCCCCTTCTCCTAATCTATTGCCATTCAAATAATAATCTGCCTTCCTGTTTTTGCCACCAAAGTGGATAACCTCACATTTATCCACATTATAGTGCATTTGCCATGTTTCTGCCCAATCACCCAACCTGTCCAAATCGTACTGGAGTTTCCCGACATCCTCCTCGCAGCTTACCCTCCCGCCCAGCTTTGTGTCGTCTGCAAATTTGGAGATATTACATCCAATTCCCTCGTCCAGATCATTAATATATATTGTGAACAGCTGGGGTCCTAGGACCGATCCTTGCGGTACCCCACTAGTCACTGCCTGCCACTCGGAAAACGACCCGTTTATTCCAACTCTTTGCTTTCTGTCCGCCAACCAGTTCTCTATCCAAGTCGATACCTTGCCCCCAATCCCATGTGCCTTAATTTTGCACGCTAATCTCTTGTGTGGGACCTTATCAAAAGCCTTCTGAAAGTCCAAATACACCACATCCACTGGTTCTCCCTTATCTATTTTACCAGTTACATCCTCAAAAAATTCCAGTAGATTAGTCAAGCATGATTTACCTTTTGTAAATCCATGTTGACTTTATCCGATCCTGTCACTGCTTTCCAAGTGCTCTGCTATTACATCTTTTATAATAGACTCTAGCATTTTCCCCACTACCGATGTCAGGCTTACCGGTCCATAATTCCCCGCTTTTTCTCTACCACCTTTTTTGAATAGTGGGGTAACATTAGCTACCCTCCAATCCATGGGTACCATTCCAGAGTCTATCGAGTTCTGGAAGATGATCAGTAATGCATCTACTATCTCTAGGGCCACTTCCTTAAGTACCCTGGGATGTAGACCATCAGGCCCTGGGGATTTATCGGCCTTCAGTCCCATCACTTTTCCTAACACCATTTTCCTACAAATACTGATTTCTTTCAGTTCCTCGCTTTCATCAGACCCTATGTTGCCCGGCATCTCTGGGAGGTTATTTGTGTCCTCCTTTGTGAAGACAGAACCAAAGTATGCATTTAGTTGGTCTGCCATTTCCTTGTTTCCCATTATAAATTCCCCTGATTCTGACTGTAAGGGACCTACGCTTGACTTCACTAATCTTTTTCTCTTCACATATCTATAAAAGCTTTTACAGTCAGTTTTTATGTTCCCTGATAGCTTACTCTCATATTCTATTTTCCCTTTCTTAATTAATCCCTTTGTCCTCCTTTGTTGACTCCTAAACTGCTCCCAATCCTCAGGATTATTGCTTTTTCTAGCCAATTTATATGTCCTCTCCTTGGATCTTATGGTATCCCTAATTTCCCTTGTTAGCCACGGTTGAGTCACCTTTTTTGTTTTATTTTTACGCCAAACTGGGATGAACAAATTCTGTAGCTCATCCATTCGGTCTTTGAATGTTTGCCATTGCCTATCCACCGTCAACCCTTTGAGCGCCATTCCCCACTCAATCCTACCCAACTCGCTCCTCAGACCATCGTAGTTTCCTTTATTTAAATTGAGGACCCTTGTCTCTGAGTCAATTACTTCATTCTCCATCTTAATGAAGAATTCGATCATATTATGATCGCTCCGACCCAAGGGGCCTCGTACAACAAGATTGCTAATTAATCCTTTCTTGTTGCATAATACCCAGTCTAAGATGGCCTGATCTCTGGTTGGTTCCTCGACATATGTGTACATATGTGTACAAAATGATGAGGGGCATAGATAGGGTAGATAAAGAGGAACTTTTCCCCTTAGTAGGGGGGTCAATAACAAGGGGGCATAGATTCAAGGTAAGGGGCAGGAGGTTTAGAGGGGATTTGAGGAGGAACTTTTTCACCCAGAGGGTGGTTGGTATCTGGAACTCACTGCCTGAAAGGGTGGTAGAGGCAGGAACCCTCATAACATTCAAGAAGCATTTGAATGAGCACTTGAAATGCCATTGCATACAAGGCTATGGACCAAATGCTGGAAAATGGGATTAGACTGGACAGGGATTGATGGTCGGCGCAGACACGATGGGCCGAAGGGCCTCTTTCTGTGCTGTATAACTCTATGACTCTATGACTCTATATTGGTCCAGGGAACCATCCCGTAAACACTCCAGGAATTCCTCCTCCACAGTATTGTTACTAATTTGGTTGGCCCAATCTATATGTAGGTTAAAGTCACCCGTGATGACTGCTGTGCCCTTATTGCACGCTTCTTTAATTTCCCTTTTAATGCCATCCCCAACCTCCACCTTACTGTTTGGAGGTCTATATACCACTCCCACTAATGTTTTTTTCCCCTTAGTATTTCTCAATTCTATCCATACAGATTCCACATCATCAGAGCTAATATCCTTCATTACAATTGTATTAATCCCTTCTTTAACCAGTAATGCTACCCCAGCTCCCTTTCCTTTTTGCCTATCTTTCCTGAATATCGAATACCCCTGGATGTTGAGTTCCCAGTCTTGGCCATCCTTGAGCCATGTTTCTGTAATCCCAACCAAATCGTATTTGTTTACCTCTATTTGCGCAGCCAATTCATCCACCTTATTACAAATGCTCCTCGCATTAAGACACAAAGCCTTCAGGCTTGTTTTTTTAACGCTCTTAGACCTATTAGAATTATTATTTACTGTGGCCACGTTTGATTTAAACTGTTGATTTCTCTGACTGCCACTTATGTTTTTCTCCATCCTATCTTTTGCTTTTATCCCTGTTTTCCTTTCCTCTGTCTCCTTGCTCAGGTTCCCAACCCCCTGCCGTTTTAGTTTAAACCCCCCCGAACAGTGCTAGCAAACCTCCCCGCAAGGATATTTAACCCGCTCTGGTTCAGGTGCAACCCGTCCGACTTGTACAAGTCCCACCTTTCCCAGAAGCAGGCCCAGTGATCCAGGAAACTAAAGCCCTCCCTCCTGCACCAACTCTTTAGCCACGCATTCATCTGCTCTATCCTTCTATTCCTATACGCACTAGCATGTGGCACCGGGAGTAATCCAGAGATTACAACCTTTGAGGTCCTGCTCTTTAATCTGCTACCTAGCTCCCTAAATTCTTGTTGCAGGACCTCATCCCTCTTCCTACCTATGTCGTTGGTCCCAATGTGAACCACTACCTCTGCCTGTTCACCCTCCCCCTTCAGAATGCCCTGCAGCCGTTCAGTGACATCCTTGACCCTGGCACCAGGGAGGCAACAAACCATCCTGGAGTCACGTCTACGGCCACAGAACCATCTATCTGTTCCCCTTACGATAGAATCCCCTACCACTATTGCTCTCCCACTCTTTTTCCTCCCTTCCTGAGCAGCAGCAACACCCCCGGTGCCAGGAAGTTGGCTGCTGCTGCCTTCCTCTGGTGAGTCATCCCCCTCAACAGTATCCAAATTGGTATACCTGTTTGAAAGGGGGATGGCCACAGGTGTCTCCTGCACTACCTGCCTGCTTCTACTGCTCCACCTGGTGGTCACCCATTTCCCTCCTGCCTGTGCAGCCCTACCCTGCGGTGTGATCAACTCATCAAACGTGTAATCCACAACCCTCTCAGCATCGTGAATGCTCCACAACCCATCCATCCGCAGCTCCAGTGCCTCAATACGGCCCGTTAGTAGCTGCAGCTGGATGCATTTCTGGCACACGTGGTCATCAGGGACACTGGCAGCGTCCCTGAATTCCCACATAGAGGAAGAGGAGCATAACACGGGGCTGGGCTCTCCTGGCATGACTTACCCCTTTAATTAATTTAAATTAATTCAATACCACCAGTTAAAGATATGCTCTAGGGCGCTTATTTACCAACTGTCCCCACTACACCACAGAGACCCAAGAAAATATAAACCGCAGAATTTAAGCTTGTAATAAAAGAAATACTCACCAACCAATCACTTACCTGCTTCCTGGTGATGTCACATTTGGATTACTTTTTACCTCTCTCCTCTGCTGCTGAATTGGTACGCCTCACCTCGCAACTGCCGCCGCTTTTAAGCTCTGCCGCCGGTCACTGCCCCCTCACAGGTCCGATGCTCTGATCGGGCCTCACCTCGCAATGGCTCAGCACCACCTTCTCAGGGGATGGGCAATAAATGCTGGCCCTGCCAGTGATGCCCACATCCCATAAACGAATAAAAAAAAATCAGCCATGGTTCCCACTCCTGACATTGCCAATGGATCACTCTCCTCGGGTACAGTCTGACGGATGGTGTGTATTGCAGTAGGTTAAAAGCTTGGCATAGGTAAAGAGCATCATGGGTTAATTAGCATAGGGAGCTACAGCGAGAACATAGAGAGAAAGAAATAGAAAGTGAGAGGAAGAGAGAGACAGAGCACGTGCAGTACACTATTTATTTCATGCTGAAACCACTCATGATCAGTTTCAGACAAAGAGATAGCACAGGTTCCTAGGATTACATCAAATATAGGTGTGTTATAGTAAAAATATAAATATACAATGCAATGTATCTTCAGGGGGTACTTTTGATCAAGAACTGACCTGGATTGGTGACCTTCTTGATCCCCAATGGGTAACCTACTTGTAAGTATAATAGACATATTTGTTTGCTTGTAATCATGTAAATGTTCAATAAATCTTGAAAGTTAACTTGGCTCTAGAGTCCAAGCTTTTTTAAGGACTGGACTAGAAGTCCTATACAGTATCAGGCCTACAGTGTCCCCCTCACTTTCAAATCCGCCATCCCTGTCCTCAAAAAACCCACCTTTGACTCCTATATCACTGCAAACTACTACTCCATCTCCAACCTCCCTTTCCTCTCCAAAGTGCTTGAATGTGTTGTCACCTCTCAAATTCATGCCCATCTTTCGTGCAACACCATGTTTGAATCTCCCCAGTTAGGTTTCCACCCCTGCTACGGCACTATAACAGCTCTAACCAATGTTACAAGTGACATCCTCTGTGATTGTGACCATGGTACACTCTCTCTCCTGCTCAATGTTCCCACTAATTTTTATTTTAGGTGCGCAGTCCCTTTAAATTTTCCAGTTTTACAGCTGGTGAGCGGCCTGCGCGCAGCTTAGGCACAACGTTACTCCTGGTCCTTCTCGACCTCTCTTCAGCCTTGGACATGGTTGCTCATACCATCCTCCTCCAACGTCTCATCTCCGTTGTTCATCTTAGAGGGTCTGCCATCATTTGGTTCCACTCTTACCTAGCTAATCATAGCCAGAGCATTTCCACCAATGGCTTCCCCCCCCCCCCCACCACTTAACCCAGTATCTTTGGATTCTTGCAAAGATCAATCCTTGGCCCCTCCTCTTCATCATCTGCATACTGCACCTGGTGACATCGGGTCAGGTTTCACATGTATGCTGACGAAATCCAGCTATATAATTTCTCGTAATCCTTCGGCCTGTTTCTGTGCTGTCAGACTGCTTGTCCAACATCCAGTCTCGGACGAGCTGCAATTTCCTCCTGTTAAACATTGGGAAGACTGAAGCCATTGTTTACTGTCCCCACCACAAACTCTGTATCCTCACCATTGATTCCATTCCCCTCCCTGGCTAAGGTCTCAAGCTGAACCAGACTGTTTGCAAGCTAGGCCTCCTACTTGACCCCGAGTTGAACTTCTAACCCCATATCCTCTCCATCGCAAAGAACCAACTACTTCCACTTCCATAACACTGCCTGTCTCCACCCCGCCTCAGCCCATCTGCTGTCACAACCCTCATACAGACATGACGGGGGCGATTTTGTCAGCTCTGGGGAGGCAGGACTGCCGGGAAAATGGCAGAATTTGGGTGCGGGTGGCAAACCTGCCTCCATGCCATCTACCGAGGAGGTGGGTAGCTGTCCCGCGCCGGGTCCTGTCTCCTTGGAGGCGGGAAGGGATTAAAGCCTATTAACTGCCTGTTAACAGGTAGTAAACAGGCAGAAAATAGGATTATCCCCTTTTTGCCCTCACAAGTGCGGGCTTCCTGATGGCTCCAAAACCCGCCAGCTCAGCTCAGCGAGTACTGGGTCTGCGGGGTGTAAGGGGTCACTGACCGGACACCAGCCGTGCTGTCCATGTTGGTAGTGGGGCGCTGCAGTGGTGACACAATATGTCCCACCTCCTATATATGCCACCTGCGGGGGCACATGGCTTTGTGCCATTGCCTCCATGGTGCAATTTATAGGCTTCACGCCAGCAGTTCTGAACCCGCACTGTGGTTTTGAATAGGCATTCAAGTGCTGGGGACACAGGATGATGTGTGCTCCCCGGCTCTGGCACCCCGAGAGGTCGGTACCCGTCATTGCATGCTCCCATCGAATGACGTAAGGTGGGACCGCTGTGTAGCGAATGTGTGCACCCCTTTGAATGACTCCAATGTTCTCCACCCTGTGGCAGGTTTAGCTGTCTTTCCCATAACTGGCATTCTTACCACTATACCCATAATGGTGTGATTAGACCGCCCACAGTCCACTGGGACTGGGTAGGCCTCTGAAGCTAGTCTGAGTTGGCACGGACTTAATGCGTTCTCAAAAGGGTGGAGGGCTGCGAGGTGCTTATTGCTGATCCAGGAGGGGACAAAACCTTGTTTTAAATCCTCCAGATTACTGCGGCCCTCGCCCAGTAACCACGCCCCATACAGCACGCAGCTTCGTTCTGCGCAGCCTGAACTGATGCATTCCGATCCTCTCTGATGAGAGCATTTACCATTTTAGCGTGTTTCTCCAGCTCAGCTATGATTTCTTTTAAGTGTAGTGTCATGGCCTGGTCCTCATGTAACTCAGAACCCACTACCTTATTCTCGTCCGTCAGTAACTTTCTTAACCACGCTTTTAAACCATTGATCTGGGTCTGCAGCTCCACGTCATCCAGAGTGTTGATGACGGAAGTCCCTGTGTTAAAGGCGGTAAAAATATCATTGACTGTACCCCTTCTTTGTCTCCCTACCCTGTCCAAGACCTCATGTGGTGTGGCGTACAATCCGGCTCTTTCGACATCGGCAAAGTCGAACTCATAAAATTGTCTGAACATATTTGTTAACAGGACCTGGTACAATTGCCCTGTTTCCTTGGGGCACCACTCTGGCATACGCACCTCGGTGAGGTTTAAAATCACCGAGGCTACCGCGTAGTGCACCCCTTGGTACAGCACCTGACCTGTGGGTACCAATACCAGTCCGTTCCCGGGTCCCTTGGTAGTGGCGGGGCACCCTTCCTTGCGGGCTTTGGCTACCGGAATCGTGGGCAGGGGCTTGCGGGGGCGGGTGATGAGCTAAGTGGCATTCACTGGGATCTGAGAGTATGAGACTCCGCATGCCCGTGTGCTGACGTCCCACCTCATCCCTTTCCCAGCATCCTGCCACTGTCTTTGGAAAAAGATGGAGACGCCTGCGGGGCAGACGCGTTCTGAACCCCACATGCAGATGTAAATCCCCTCATCTGGTTCCCACCATTTGTCCCAACAGACACTCAATCCCCCCATGAGTCCCCGTAATAGTCTGATGGGTATTGTTACCCAGTCGCTCCCACTCGACCGTGGAGTTTTTCATGGTCTCACTCAGCTTCCGAAGCCACCACCATCTGTCCAAAGGAACATGTCCGTTGCATACCAAGTAACTCTTCCTTCCGACGGTGATGCTGACTCTGGGCGCGATGATCCTCACCCTGGGACACATTAGAGAAGTCTCTCCGTATGCAAACCCGGACTGGCTGGAGTATTCCGTAAAGTTCGACCCCAGCCATCCTGGCCACCTCCCTTCGTGGAAGTAGGTGGCTGTTTCCTCAACGTCCCGTTCACCTGTCCCATCAGTCGCGATGGGGGCTGTGTCCCCGGAGCATCCATACACGATGGAGTCCTTGGTGTAGCCCCGATAGGCCAAGCTACACCCGATCACCGCGAAAACGATGAGAATCCTTTCCATGGTCCCTTTGGTTCCTGCAACAGATTAAACGATACAGCCAGGCTCCCGAGAGATTCTGGCCTAGGTGAAGGCATGATCGGGTCTTTCGACCTCGATCCAAAACAAACACACATGCTGGGCAGATTCCAAAACTATTTCTTATGACACCCATCACCTTAAAAATTTACACATCTTATACTTAACCAAACTTAAACTTAACTAAACTTATGCTTAACTAAACTTATGTACAGCGCCGCCCGTCCCCGGGCAGCCTGCCTAATCCCTGTTCGGACTGCAGCTCACCGCTCCCTGTGGCGGGGCCGCACTGACCTGTAGCTTGAGTCCCCCGCAGCCTTTTGCTGCCAATTGGGGACTGCGTCTTTCTAGGGATTTCCCAAATCGGTGTCTGCTGAAGTAGGGGGAATTTGGCCAGAGCTTTATTGGCTGAGGCATCCGAGACGATCTGCAAGGGGGTACCTTGGGCGAGGCTCCCTTAACGAGTGGACATTTGGTTGGGACTTTAGCCCTCACAGCCCGTGGCTCCTCCACGACTGCCGGCTTCGGCTCCCTTCCCTCAGACTCCGCCCCTTCGGGATTTGGGTCTGTGGTGGATGACTCCTCCCTACCTGTCCCTACAGGTGGAGAATCTCCGCCCCCAAGTTCTACCTCCCCTACGCTTGAGTCGAGGGCGGGACCTCCGTCCTCCAACTCCACCTCCTCCAGAATCGTGTCGGGGCGGGGCCTAGTTGTTCGGGCTCCCCCCCAACTGTGCTCGGGTCCGGGGGACGGCCTTGGTCTTCGGGCTCCTTCCCGTCCGAGTCCCAGGCCAATGGGGAAACCTCCCAGGTAAGCGGGATAGCTCCTCCCCTCAAGCAGGCTGCGGTTCCAGCCTGTGTGGTCTGCGACTTATTGCACGCCTCAGGCTGAGGATTTTTACCCTCAGACCTGGCCTCGGTTGTTGGCTGTTTTGCACCCGGCTTAAATAGTTTGCACTGGTTTACGTGAAACCATTTAGTGCGACAGGGCAACTTCACTGCATAGGTGGTGGGGACTGGTGGGTCTTGTACCGGTTCCCGTCTAGCCTTGTCTATGGCTTTCTCTCCAGCGCGGATGGTCAGACCCAGGAATTTTACTTCCTGCTGGCCGACCCGTGCCTTCCTTGGTTTCACCTTGAAACCCCTTTTTCCTTTCTCACCTGTACTCGCTCCCCAGAGACAGTGATTTCTAAGATCCACGAGAATCCCGTGTTCTACTAAGAAATCGGATCCAAGGATCCCTTTTCCACCCTCCACCTCCCACTTCATCAGTACACACTTCCACGTGGTGCGGAGTGGTCCTAAATGAATGGAGAGAGGGATGGAGAATGCGCCAGCCTGTTCTTTGCCCGTGAAGCCCGACAGAATATATGGAACCCCGGTGGACAGAGGTGAGGTGGTAGGGTTAGCTGTGTGGATCACGGTGCACGATGCCCCCGTATCCAACAGGTAAGTCCCCTTTTCCTTCTCTACCTCCATCTCCACGAGGGGTCGTCTCCATAAATCATATCACAGTGAACACAGGTAAACGGGCTGCGCTGGCTCTAGTCATTGGGGTGAAACGGTCAGGGCTGCGGGAACGACAGGACCAGTGGTGACCGCAGCGAACACAGGTAAACGGGCTGCGCTGGCTCTAATCATTGGGGTGAAACGGTCGGGGCTGTGGGAACGACAGGACCAGTGGTGACTGCTACCCTCCCCTGCGAGATCATAAGAGACCGCATTGTCTCTAAAATTGACTCTATCGCAGCGGGATCCATAGCTGCACCGGTTCCCTTTTCTGGGACAGGGGCTGCGGCTTGGACCTGGACTCGTGCTGGGGCGGCGGTCTGGGCTTGGGCTTGGGCTGCGGGAGATCTTCCCTTATTATCCTTCCACAGATTTTTACAGTCCCTGCGCCAATGTCCATCCTTCCCACACCCGTAGCAATTGAGCTTGGCTTGGGGAGGGCGATTCCCCTCCTGATGCCACTCCTTTTTACTTGGGGCTGTGGGTTTTGCCTCATGAACTTTTCCCTTAGAGGGAGGTGCCTCCTGACTCCTGCAATTCTTATATGCAATGGTGAGCTGTCGGAGCACTGTCTCCTCCATGATCCCGGGACCTTGGGGGTCAAACCAAGATTTGGCTTGGGCCTGTATCTGCGGTAAGCTGTTGGCAACCAGGCAGCGGAGCCAATGAACCCGCTGGACATTGTTCATTGCGGCCCGTTCAGGCATGCCCGGACAGCTGCGCCGATACACTGGCCACAGCCTTTCTGCGAAAACCCGTGGGGGTTCTCCAGTTAGCTGCACAGTCCCTTCCACACGGAGGAATGGGTTGCCGTCATCCACTCCCATAACCTCCAGGACCTCGTCCCGGAGTTCCTCATACCCTCTCTGCCCCCTCTTACTCCTGTCTGAGAGGCACTGAAGGATTGTGCTATCCAGGGAGAATAGCAACATCTTAGCCTGTTCTGGACCGTCACAGTCATTGATGGCGGCTGTCTGCTCTACCTCCCTGAAATGGACCGAGGGATCTCCCTTCTCGGAGAGTTTTGGAAGGTGGCTCACCATCGCTCTGAGTTGTTGGGCACGGTGGGACAACACGATCTGGTTCAGGAGGGGTCCGTCAGCGCCATTTGCGTCGATGGGACCGTACCTCTGGTGCCGAGTAGGACACATTGGTGCCGGCTCCGGCTTCACTACCGGGGGTTGTTCTTCCTCCGGTTCTACCTCGGCTTCCTCCCCTTCTACCACCCCGCCTTCGGGCCAAACCTCACTATAGCTCGGCGGTGCTGAGGGTTCAGTGGTTGGTGCCACAACTACTTCGCGTGGAATCGGTCTTTTGGATTCCTTCAGGAAGTCTATGTGACTTGCTTTTGGGCTTACGAGGCATACCGTGCCTTTTGCCTTCGCCAGGGCCATTCTTAGGTATTCCAACGCCTTCTGGCAGGGGCCGTGGTCTGCGCTCTCAAACCCGTTCTCAATGGCCAGCTTGTAAGCTGCCTTAGCCTCTACTGCTCTCTCCTCCTGCGCTCTTAGCTGTTGTGCGAGGCGGGCGTTTTTCTCCCGTATTCTCGCTTCATGAAACTTTGCCTCAGTGACCTGACATTCCAGGTACTCTACTTTAGCCTGATGTTGGCTGGCTATAGTTTGGCGTTCCTGATTCAGCGCGTGAAGCGCTGCGATCAGCTTTTCACCACCCATGGCCTTTTCCTCTATTTCTGAAGCCTGGGTTTTGATCTTGGCTGCCTGCGCTGCAACGACTCTGCCCAAAATCTGGACTTGTCTTTTGTAGCACATCAGCCACACTGCCTTCTCTACTGACTTTTTATGTTCTTTACTCTCTGTCCACCTGACGGCTGCGTCTACCGGACGCCCATCCAGTAAGAGATCGGAAATCCACTGCTTAGTGAGATTTACCTGACCAAAAACATAATCCGCTATCCTCTCATCCATAACATTTCGTCCATTTAAACCTGGGTCTAATACATTGCAATCCTGCTGCCAATGTCCTGCCGTGGTCGCCATTTTCTGCAAGGAGTTTCGATCGTCGAGGTCTCTCTCTCTCTCGCTCTAGAGGCCTCTCTCTCTTGCACAGTAATTTACCGAGTGGTTCGACCCACTCACCCCTTAGGTTCTATACACTGGACTTTGAAGCAGGAACTACAATGCAGAGAATACTCTATAGACCAAGTTTAATGAAACGAAATGAAATTTTATTGCATAAAGGAAAAATTGAAAGTAAGCCAATAAGGTACATGGGAGGGAAAAACAAATCATAATACAGTACTAACCAATATATATACAGGCATATCATACTTTACAATGGTCACCATGAATTGGGAATAACACACGGAACATCGAGGGACAACAACTCATTGTTAACTATCCCCTAAAATGCCCACCCCCTAAACCTAGCTAGCTGAGATTATGAGGGGCCAGAAACATGCTCACCAATCCAAAACTGCAGTTGGGTTGGGGTTCTTTACTTGGTGCTCTCTCTCGGGCCTGCCGTCGTCACGTGGTCATTGGGCTGTAGGCGTAGCAGGCTGCCCAAGCTAATGGCGTCTCGGCCACCTTAATTCAGCAGGACTCGCCGTCCATCATTTCGCCCACCGGCTGTCTTCTCGGTGCTCCTTCATACGATGGTGGTCACAGTCTCGATTTCTCCGTGCTCCAGCACACGACGCTGGTGGCTACCCGTTCTGTAAGGCGTTTCGTTTTCTTCCTCTTCGTCAACTGTCTTCTCGTCTCGTCAACAGCCCCGGGTTTTTGTCGATGATCTCCCGATAACTACCCCGAGTCTCGTCTTTTTCTTCCGAGTCCGAAAAGGCCTTCTTCGGACCCCCGAGCAATCTCTCAAAAATGACCTGCAATGGTCTCTCCCGATGCTGATGCTCCTCAATGGCTACCAAAACCCGATGATCTCCGATCCAAATTCCCTTTCAACGCTACCCCAGGACTCCAGTTATACCTTTCATGGAGGCCCTTATCTCCCGCCATATCAAGGTTAGTCTTTGTTTAACTTTTGGTGGGCTTGTAGCACAGCGGGGTAGTCTTTGTGTTTAAAGTACCTTCGGGGTGGCCGGTAACTGCCATCTCTGGTCTGGAATGACATTGTATTGTCTTTAATGGGTCTTGATGTTTCCCCTTTGAATATGAAGCTGTTCCCCTTTGTCTGGGTAAACATTTCGATGGCCTTTATCTACAGGCCGATCTGATCGGATCTGCATCCAATCTATATGTATGGGGTTCTGTCTGGTTTCGTTTTCTCCGAAACTGTGTTCCAGAACTTACTGTGGGCTGAATCCACAAAAGCTGTCTGTGGACTGCAGGAACCATTTCAAAATGTCCCAAAAGCTGGTCACGGGGTCTGGCGGCCATTTTGTGTGCCCCTTTTCCTGGGCTTCTTTTAAAACAGTCTTTTAAAATTAAGGCCTTTGCTGCCAATAGACCCTTATAGGACAATGTTCCATTTTGCAAATTCTACAGGGGGTCGGGGGGGGGTGCAAAAGTGTGGTGTGAAGGTAAGTGATGGGTGCAAAAGTGTAGAGGTGAATATCTGAGGTAAGTGCTAAGTGTTTTTAAAAGTGTATTTACCTTTGTTTCTTCCTGCAGGCTTCAGTCGGTGTGTATGTGGAGAGTCTCGGACCTCCGTGTTGCAGATGAGAGATGGCCGTTGCATTCTCAGATGCAACAAACATCTCATTTCTGTAAAAGAAAGAAGGTTGATGAGGTCTTGTGTGCAAACCTTATCAAACTGCAGAGATTGCCATTGTTTGACAGCTTCACAGAGCTGTCAAACGATGACAATTCATGTCAAAAAATTTTGACAGATGACACGTCATACAGTCATAGAGTTATACAGCACAGAAAGAGGCCCCTCGGCCCATCGTGTCCGCGCCAGCCATCAAGTCTGTCTATTCTAATCCCATTTTCCAGCACTTGGTCCGTAGCTTGTATGCTATGGTGTTTCAAGTGCTCATCTAAATGCTTCTTGAATGTTGTGAGGGTTCCTGCCTCTACCACCCTTTCAGGCAGTGAGTTCCAGATTCCAACCACCCTCTGGGTGAAAAAGTTTTTCCTCAAATCCCCTCTATACCTCCTGCCCCTTACCTTGAAACTATGCCCCCTGGTAATTGACCTCTCTACTAAGGGGAAAAGTTCCTTTCTATCTACCCTATCTATGCCCTTCATAATGTTGTACACCTCAATCAGGCCCCCCCCCTCAGCCTTCTCTGCTCTAAGGAAAACAACCCCAGCCTGTCCAGTCTCTCTTCATAGCTGAAGCGCTCCAGCCCAGGTAACATCCTGGTGAATCTCCTCTGCACCCTCTCCAATGCAATTACGTCCTTCCTATAGTGTGGCAACCAGAACTGCACACAGTATTCCAGCTGTGGCCTAACTAACATTTTGTACAGCTCCATCATAACCTCCCTGCTCTTATATTCTATGCCTTGGCTAATGAAGGCAAGTATCCCATATGCCTTTTTAACCACCTTATCTACCTGCCCTGTTGCCTTCAGGGATCTATGTACATGCACACCAAGGTCCCTTTGATCTTCTGTCCTTCCTAGGGTCCTACCATTCATTGTGTATTCCCTTGCCTTGTTAGTCCTTCCAAAATGCATCACCTCACACTTTTCAGGGTTAAATTCCATTTGCCACTGTTCTGCTCATCTAACCAACCCATCTATATCATCCTGTAGCCTGAGGCTTCCCTCCTCGCTATTTACCGCTCCACCAATTTTCGTATCATCTGTGAACTTACTGATCATACCTCCTACATTCAAATCTAAATCATTAATGTACACTACAAACAGCAAGGGACCCAGCACTGATCCCTGCTGTACACCACTGGACACAGGCTTCCAGTCACAAAAACAACCTTCGACCATCACCCTCTGCCTCCTGCCACTAAGCCAATTTTGGATCCAATATGCCAAATTGCCCTGAATCCCATGGGCTCTTACTTTCTTGACCAGTCTCCCATGCAGGACTTTGTCAAAAGCCTTACTGAAGTCCATGTAGACTACATCAACTGCACTACCCTCATCCACACACCTAGTCACCCCCTCAAAAAATTCAATCAAATTGGTTAGACATGACCTCCCCCTGACAAAGCCATGCTGACTATCCCTGATTAATCCCTGCCTCTCCAAGTGGAGGCTAATTCTGTCCCTCAGAATTTTTTCCATAATTTTCCCACCACTGATGTTAGGCTCACTGGCCTGTAATTCCCTGGTTTATCCCTACTACCCTTCTTGAATAATGGCACTATATTAGCTGTCCTCCAGTCCTCTTGCACCTCCCCTGTGGCCAGAGAGGTTCTGAAAATTTGTGTCAGAGCCCCTGCAATCATACGTTGGTTGACGTGCTCTGCAACCGGCTTTCCCTTAATTGGCCTGCTGAGCCCGCTGGGTGGACAAGGTCAATCAAGGGAAAATAGCGTGGGTTGGCCACAAGTCGATGGAGGCGGGACTGAAACCCGACAAGCAGCAGTCCCGCCCCCAACACGCCTCCATTCACTCTATGCTCTCCTAGCTGGCCTTCCATCCTCCACACTCTGTAAACTCCAAAAACTTTGCTGCCTGTATCCTATCCTGCACCAATCCCGCTCACCCTTTACCCCTGTTCTGCTGACCTACATTGGACCAAATTTAAAATTGCCATCCGTGTGTTCAAATACCTTCATGGCCTTGCCCCCCCCTATCTCTAACATTCTCCAGCACTTCAAGCCTCTGAGATCTCTGTGTTTCTCCAACTCTAGCCTCTTGTGCACTCCCACACACTTCACTCCACCACTGGCATCTGTGCGTTCAGCCATCTAGAACCTAAGCTCTAGAATTCCCTTCATAAACCTCACCACATATCCAGCTCCCTCCCTTCTTTTAAGACCCACCTTAAAACTTACATCTTTGACCAAGCTTTTAGTCACCCCCTCATAATAACTTTGGCTCAGTATTGATTGTTGTCTGATTACGCTTCTGTTAAGGCACTATATAAATGCAAGTTGTTATTGCTGCTGTTCCTGGTTGCTGAATAATGCAGTGTATGATTTGCACCTCTGCATAAATTTTCATCCCTGGCATGTTTGGGGAATAATTTATACTAGAATTCGAGTAGGACGAGATGGCCAAAAAGATGGTAATGGGAGCAGCATGGGGCTTCTCGTTTCTGCAGAAATTGTCAGCATTCTTTGTATTGACACTTTTGGGGGAGGGAAGGGAAACAAGTGAGTCAATGAAAACACGAAAGACATACGTTAGAAAGAAAAAGATGAGAAAAGGCAGGAAAGGAAAGGTAGTCATAGAGAGGCAAGAGACAGAGGGAGCGGGAATGAAAGAGAAAACCTAAAGAGACATAGACATTCGTGTACAAGTCACCAAATAACTGCTGCATGTATGTTTGCTCAGAGAAACAAAATATTAAAATAAAAAACATTGGGTGTGAAAGTCGGCTGCTTTGCGCCTGCTGTTAGTGCCTCCATGGGGCGCTAACGGGTTTTCGCCGGGACGCGGTGATATTAGCAGCCCATGCTAAATTGGGCCGGGTTTTTGTGGAGGCGCTAAGGAGTTAGCACCCCGCTCCTGTAGGTACCGCCCCGCTCGACCGCGCCTGGTGATGATGACATCATCGGCGTGCGCAGCACCCCGAATGCAAAATTCGGCCGTGCCCCCTCACTAACCGCCTGGCGCTAACAACTTCAGCATCAGCTGTCGAGTTGCAGTCGGGAGTCGGCTCTGAGCCCGCTATTTAAAGGCGACATCTTGGGGAAACTTTTTGTCGGCCATCACTCTGCTGAGACATTGGGCTCGATTTTGCCAGGCCCGAGGAGGCAGGATTGGAGGCATGTGAGGTGTTAAAATCGCAAAAAATGGCAGGCGGCTCCGATCCCACCTCCGAGCAATTTTCCCAGAATTGTGGTTTCAGACCCCATTTCCATCCCGCCTCCGAGAGGCGGGATAGGCCCTTAAGGCCCTTAACAACCAGTTAATTGCCTCAATAATCCCATTTTGAGAGGCCTTTCTGATTTTAACACTTCTCCCCCGTCCTGCACGTCTCCTCTGGAACATGCCAGTTAATCCTGGCGGCCTCAGAAGTGGATTGCTTACTAACAGCTGCAGCTCCACCACAAAAAAGGAGTTTTCAGCAATGATCATTTGCAGGTGGCAGAACTTTGTTGTCTCAGATCTGGGGGAACTTTTAGCAGGCATACTCATTGTTGTGGAAGTTTGGAGCCTGACACCCATCTCCAGTGTGACCTCCTGGGAAACCCCTCTCCCCACCTTGACTGAGCGCTTCCTCAACTGAGGCGTTTACCAGAAGCATGGGAACCATTTATTCTCTTTCCTCCTGGACATCAGATTCGGACGAAGACCAGCCGCGGCAGAAGCAGAACCATGAACAACAGCAGCAGCAACAACAGGAGCACCAAGCTGCTGCTCACCCACCTGAAGCTGCACAGGCCAGAAGGTGCCAGCGAGCAACCACATTGCTGCCCGGGATGCAAGGGGCACACTCATGTTGGCCAGATTTGCTTAGCCTGCACAATCAAACACTATTGCCTCACACCTTCTTACCAGTGCATCAACAATGGACAAGAACCTGAGGATTCCTATCACTCTGACCACCATCATACCACCACAAGTCGCTCTAAGCCCTCAATGTGGAAGTCCCATTTGCAAAATGACACAGGCCACAACTTCAACAGTTTGCCATCAGAATTTTTTATCACAACAAGCAACTGATGGCATTTCAAAAATAAACACTACATAACACCCAATGACTACCCTTGTGACTACTTGTGCATTATCTTCCTCTTGCACGTGCTCCTACGTGGTGCTTCCCCTGTGGCTTCAGCAGATGTGTAGGCACCTTGCTCATTTTCTTGCTGCTCCTGTCTCGACACCTTTGGTGGCCGTCCTCTGGGGTGGCGAACCTGTGAGGGCTCGGCAACAGTCTGCAGCTCCTGCGGCTGTGCAGGGGATGAGACGCCGATCTCAGTTGGGTGAGGACACTGGTGGGGCTTTGACCGAGGGCTTTGCAGTGGCATGGTCGTGTGGGCACTGGAGAGGAGCCCCCACTTCCTTGTTGTCTGCCACCAACATCCCTCTCATGGGTCAGCTCCACTTCAGAGCTAGCAAGTGGACAGGAGAAGGTGGCACATAATAGGAGGCAGCAGGAACGAACCGGAGGAGGACAAGTGCACCTCATGTTTTAATCCCCATTAAGCAGACAATGCTGACCACCATGGGAAGGGGCATCACTGAGGCCATGGCCACTGGCTGAAGTGATTGATGATGAGGGTATCTGCATACCTAATCCTCCTTCTCTCATCCCACATCTCCCTCATCCCACAATCTCTTCTGTCTCACAAGCTGCAGATGGTGTAAGCACACACTTCTTGCTTTCTCCTCTCCCCTCACCACAACGCAACCCTTGTCGCTTTTTCATTGCAGATACGAAAGAAATGGAACCTTCCCAGTCAAAGGAGGAAGAGGAAGAACACAGTGAACATGAAGAGACACTGTCACTTGATCTTACACTCGCAGCCACCAACTGAGAGACTGACACTGCGCGTATTTTAGAGATGGGATCTGCACCTGGTAAGACACTGGGCACAAGTGCGCATGAGCCAGGGTGGGGGGGCAAGGTCGCACACTAGTTTTGCTGCAGGGGAGTCAGATGAGGACTTTGATGGGCCAGGCTACAGAAGGTGGTGTACATAGCCAAATGCATGGTGCAATGGAAAGCTTGCCAGAAAGCCTATAATGTTCCTTGTGACAACATGGCTCTCATTGTAGGCCTGGTGTGCACATGTGCATGGGTTCCGGCCTGGAGTCATGAGCCATGTCATGAGTGGATAACCCTTGTCGCCCAGTAACCATCCTTTGACTTGCCGTGGTGGGTCAAATACAGGTGGCACGGAGGACTGCCGCAGAATGAACAAATCGTGACTGCTGCCAGGATACTGTGCATTGACCTGCATGATGCACTCTCTGTGGTCACACACCAGCTGCAAGTTGAGGGAGTGGAATCCCTTTCAGTTCATGAAAACAGCAGAGTTCACATGAGGTGCACACAAATCAATGTGTGTACAGTCATTGGCACTCTGCACCATGGAGAAACCTGCAATCCAAGTAAACCCTCGTGCTCACTTCGCCTGCTTGTCTCTGGCAAGAGGGAATGAGATGAAACTGTCCCTCTGTGTATAGAGAATCTCGGTGACCTCCCTTATGCAGCAGTGAGCAGTGTACTGCAAACTGCAAGATGCTGCTTATATCTCCAGCAGCAGCTGAAAGGAGCCAGACACATAAAAATTCAGAGCCACGGTCACCTTGTCAGCCACAGGCAATGCGGTCTTTGCCCTGCTTTGAGGTTGCATTTGTGGCTGCAGCAGTTGGCAGATTTCAGTCACGGCCTCTTTAGTGAAGTGAAGGCATCTTAAGCATTGGTCCTCGCTGAAGTTAAGGTAAGAGAATTGCTCCCTAAAGACCATCGGCAGATATGGCCTCCTGCTGAGAGCGCTTCTCCCCCTCCTCCTCCTGTTCCTCCTCTCTCTTCTAGCAGCTTGTCTTGCTCTGTGTGGCCTCTCTTCATTCTCCCAATCACGCTCAATTCCAAGAGGAAATCCTACCAGGCCACCCACGTCTGTAAGCAACTTGTTTCAGCACAAGCTTTTAAATGAACAGAAAAGTACTTCAGCACCAGAAAGACCACTCTCTGTAGACTATTCAAAATTTTAGCCAAGTATAGGAAAGCTCCAAAAACACGTACAATTGCATCAGCAGCCAGAAGAAATAACCCCGTAACTAACCTGTAAGTAGTTCATGATCCCTTTAAATAGCGCAGGTTGCGGGGTCCTTCAGTCTGTTTAACATCATGTACAGCTGTGCAAGGTAAAAAGAGGTCGTTGGCTTGGAGTCTGGAGTTTTAAAATGGCAGCGCTGGCATCAAATCAGCATTGCACACAGACGTCATAATCTGCCTGCTCTGCATGCTGCCGGCGGTCGTTAGGTGCACACATGCAAACCCCTTTACCAAGATGGCATCCTGCGTGCTTCCGTCAGAAGGGTGCGCGCGCATCCTGGACCCCATTTTCGAGCGATATGTTGTCACGTAGCACCTAAAAAACAGGTACTAGAGCCCATTTAGCCCCCAAATACTCCGGTATTTGTACATTAAGGGGGAGAAATTCAGTATCGCCCCGTTTGGGGCGCAATTATCGGCCGGGCGCAAAGTTTAGCGCCTAGTGCTAATTATTGCCTCCGACTGCAAACTTGGCTTCTATCGCCCCTGGAGGTGATTGGAGTGCTGAATCAGGCACTACACACCTCTCTTAAGGCGCTAACGCCGAGGAGCGAGGCGCTACCTTAGAGCGCTGGCGAAGCTCATGTGATGTCAGTCAGCAATGTAACACAGACACACTGGCGCCGGACAGTTCTTAAAGGGGAGGGTCGATCTTGATCTCCATCCACACCCTGCTCATTGCAGCCTCGAATCTTGGCCTGGAGAGACCTGTACATCAAATCTGCTGGAAAGAACAATGGAAAGGCCCAGGGAAAGAGCTCAGAGTGCAGCCCCCATAGTCTCTTCTAAATTGATGCAAGGTCAAATTAAAATGAACCTGCAAAATGCTGCTCAGTACCCAAAACTCCTTCACACAGTGTTGAATCTCTCCAGAAGTCTCTCTCTCTCAGAATGCATGGTGCAAAAATGTCGCCGCCAAAAAAAGACAGGAAGCGGTTGCCTTTAAATAGCGCTGCCCCAGTCCCTTCCCAGCTGCAAAACGCTCCCCTCAACCTGTCGTTGCTAGCGGCAGGTGGAAAGGCAGGGGGTGCCACTCAATATCTGGTCCGGGGCGTTGCACACTCGACCGATGTCACGATCTGCGGGCGCAGGAGATCGTGGTGGTAGTGTTTAACGCCGCCGCAAAATGTCTAGTCATCGCCGCACCCAGGTGCTAGTTGCTTTGCACCCCATTAGCGCCCTCTTAGGGTGCTAACGGGAGGTGCAAAGCAACCAAATTTTTCCCCCTAAGTGCTTTACTGCAACCTTTGATAATTAGACAGGGGAGTAGAATCTGAAATATCTAGTTCACCTTTCTCAAAATCAATTGGCCATATAGGTCCAGGGACATATTAAAATTTATAGCTTCAAATTGTAAATGCATGAAATAGTTTGAATGCCCTGTGTAATCGCCTTTTTCTTTAACCTGTGATGCATGCTATTATCCCTTGCTGCGTACCTAATGGATGCTGAGTGACCATGAGGGCCCTTACCAAGTTTGCTTGTGGAACATGTTAAAGCACTAATGGATGGGTCACTGAGCTCCCTTTCCCACCAGTATTACCGTCTGCTTGCACATGCAGCCTACGCATATTCATGTAGTACTGATACTGCAATACTGTAACACATTAAAAATAGAATAAATGCCTATCACAAAACATATTCATACACAAACTGTTAAAGTTATGAACCACAATTAACTTCAAAAGGAGTCAGTATGCAACAATTTTAAGAAAAGATTAACAACAGTGTAAAGATAAAAGTAAAAACTGTCTGCAGTGTCATTTTTCTCCCAAAAGGGACAAATTTTCCGATGCTTTGCCAGGATATTTCTGAGATCTATTTTACCTGTAAATTGCTCTTGTGCAGCATCATATTTTTAGTCCTCATCAGCACAGATATTTTGTTCTTATTTCCTGCCCCCCTGTCCTGAGGTGCTGCCTTACACTGAGGTGCAGTTTTACAGGTGCTAGCAGACTCTGCTATCTCACCTAAGTGTCTATTCTGCAAGTGTGAACCAGGATAATAAGTGACAACAGTTTTCTTGATTATGGAGAGCGGAGTGGGACATTAGAGCTAAGTTCAATCCTCCCCTCACCTAATGTCGACATAAACGCACTTGGGATCACTGGATAGTGATCAGGACTAAGAACCCTGGCTGAGTTTTCCAGTTGTAAAGTTATGCTAAACTTGGTTAGACAACACTTGGAATATTGTGTTCAATTCTGGTCGCCAATCTGCTAAATCGATTGTCGTCACCTACCTTAGCGCATGGAGTAAACACCGACAGGGAGAGCTGGTGTGAAGGACCAGGAAGCTGGCTCCAGGGACGTTATTTAAAGGGATCATCAGTAATGACTCGCAGCTGTCAGGTTAGTGCAGTTTCAGTGGTTTCTTGTCAGTTTCACATACTCCCAACAGTTTCATTCAGTAATTTCAAGGTTCTTTTGTATCAAGGGTGTTGTGGCAACTAAAAATTAGCTACATTTATTCTTCAAAGAATCAAACTGCGACACTTGGTAACATTAATGGGGGCTGTGCTGGCAGTTGACCTCACCTTCCAGGATCTACAGCAGAGGGAACGGAAGTAGCGAGAAAGACTGGAACATGTGCCCAGAGGGAGGAGAAGGGCCATCAGGGCTCTCAACAGTATGCCTTACCCTCTGAGGGAATTGTAGTGTATGTACTTTTAAGAGGAACTATGTTTTTTTGAAGCCCCTGTGTACTGTAGTACCGGTAGTGACCACTCGGGTATATAAGCCTGTATAGCGTCTTGTATAGTTAGTTCACCTCCAGACTTTGTTCAGTAAACACTTGTTAACTCAACTCCTGCATTCCGTGTCTCCATTAACACACGGATTCAATAGTGGCGACAAGTTAGAAACGAACTTACCTGCAATTCGGCAGCACCTCAAGGAGATCGATTCCTCAGATGAAGGTCAAAGAAAAAAAAAAGAAAAAAAAACTGTGGTTTCACCAGCTAAACGGGCTGGTGGCAGGTAGTGCACTGATCCTTCCTGGGCGGCGGGCTGTGGCTCGATCGGGTGGCTCTGCAGCGGAGCCGGGCAGTGAGTCGGAAAGCAGAAGCAAACAGAGACAGAGGGTGGAGTACTCAGGAGATGGCCGGCGCTGCAAAGCAGGTCGGCGTTCGGACCGAGCAGAGGGAGGGGAAAGTCCCAGAGAGTCTGATGTGAATGATTCTCCAAGTGACAGAGAAACTGTTTAAAATATATGTGTAAATAAAAAAAAATTACAAAATAGAAATACCGCGGAGAACAGCGTTGGCAGCAGCGGCAGTGGCAGCAGCGGCAGCGGCAGTGGCGGGAAAGCGCGGGAGGTGCCATCTTGACTCGGCAGGGAAGAAGGAAAAGCGCGGGAGGCGCCGTTTTTGATTTTCAGGATGCCTAAGACTGGCAATATTACTGCTTTCGATAGTGATATAGAGGATTGGACCACATATGTGGAAAGAGTGGAGGTATATTGCAAGGCGAATGAAGTAGCGGATGATAAAAAGGCATCGGTACTTCTAAATCTGATGGGCGCAAGGACATACGGGCTGTTACGAAACTTGATCACTCCAGCCAAACCGATGGACAAGAATTTTAAGGAGATTGTTGATACCCTACAGGAGCACTTAAACCCAACACCGCTGCTGATAGCGGAACGATTCAAATTCTTCAGGAGGAATCAGCACAAGAATGAAAGTAACGCTGATTACCTCACCGAATTATGAAAGCTGTCAAAGCACTGCCAATTTGGGGCAGGACTGGCAGATTCTCTACGAGACAAATTCGTCTGCGGTCTCCTAAGCGAAGGAACACAGAAAAGACTACTTTCTGAGAAAGATTTGACACTGGACAAGGCTTTCAGTGTGGCTGCATCATACGAAGCAGCAGCAAGAGGAGCTGCAGAGATACAGCAAAAGCCACAGGACTTCGGCACCCATGAAATGACACGGGGTTTCGAGAGATGTTATTGCTGCGGCAGATCCACCCATGACCAGAGGGACTGCTGGTTCAAGGACAAAGCATGCAGGCAATGTGGAAAGATGGGACACATTGCACGTGTATGCAGAGCTGAAAAAAAATCCGCTGACAGTAAAAAGGTCAATAAGGAAAAGTACAGAAAGGTACAAATGATGACGGACAGTAGCTCCGAAGACCAGAAGAGCGATAGCGACTCCGGAAACAAGAGACTAAGCTGTCTCAAATTACATAATGTAATTGCCAAAGAAGATTATCAGACCATTTGGGTTACCCTCACGATAGCGGGGGCCCAGTTAAAATGGAGCTAGATACAGGATCAGCTCTGACCATCATAAGTCGACGGGATTACGAGCGGCTATTTCCGCATATACCTTTGAAAGACACGTCCATTATCTTGAAGACATATACGGGGCAGAAAGTATACCCCAGAGGGAAAATAAGGGTGCCTGTTGTATACAACGGCAAGGAAATACAGAAGTTGTATTTATACGTTCTGCAAGATGGTGGTCCACCATTGTTGGGACGTGAATGGATCAGAAAGATACGTTTAGACTGGCACTCCATTCAGGCACTGACGGTGACCAGTAAGAAAAAAAATGATGATGACGTCATACCTGGACGATTAAAAGAAATCTTGGCTAACGCCAAAGAAGTGTTTCAACAGGAACTAAAGTGGAAGATGCGGCAATTCCCAAGTTTTTTAAGGCAAGGCCGGTGCCATACGCAATTCGTCCAGCAGTCGAGGCAGAGCTGGAGAATTTGGAAAAAGCAGGCGTGTTATCCAAGGTAGATTGGAGCGAGTGGGCAACACCCATCGTCCCGGTCATGAAGAAAACGTTGAATAATGATAAATCTGAAGAACAGAGAAAAATTCACATCTGTGGGGACTTCAAGGTGACTGTAAACCCGGTTCTTCACACGGTACAGTATCCTCTTCCGAGGATAGAAGATATTTTCGCCTCACTATCCGGAGGGAAACGTTTCACCAAAATTGACTTGGCACAGGCATATCTACAGATGGAGGTTGAGGAGGCCTCTAAAAAGTATCTCACGATAAACACACACAAAGGCCTGTACCAGTACAATCGACTGGTTTTCGGAGTAGCATCAGCTCCAGCTATCTGGCAAAGATCTATGGAGCAAGTCCTGCAAGGGATTCCGGGGACTCAATGCTACCTAGACGACATCCTTGTAACAGGAGAAAACGACAACGAGCACCTTGCCAATTTGGAGAAGGTGCTCACGAGGCTGAGAGAACGGGGCCTACGAGCAAAGCGCCCCAAGTGCGAATTTTTCCAGAAACAAATATCATATTGTGGCCATGTCATTAACGAAGAAGGGTTGCATAAGTCACCTGAAAAAATTGAAGCGGTCGTAAAAGCCCCAGCACCTGAAAATGTCTCACAATTCAGGTCGTTCCTGGGATTGATAAATTACTATCATAAATTTTTACCGAACTTGTCAATGGTCCTGCACCCTCTTAACGCACTGCTACAAACGGGAGTAATTTGGAAATGGAGCGAAGACTGTAAACGTGCCTTCCATAAATGCAAAGGCTTGATCACATCCAAGGAAGTGTTGGCTCATTACAACCCATCACTGCCAATCAGACTGGCGTGCGATGCATCCCCTTATGGCGTGGGAGCAGTATTATCGCATAGATTCCCTGATGGCTCGGAGCGGCCGATAGCTTTTGCGTCACGCTCATTGAACTCAGCTGAGCGTAACTATGCCCAGATCGACAGGGAGGCACTCAGCCTGGTGTGGGGGGTGAAGAAATTCAACCATTACCTACACGGACAAAAATTTACCTTGTTGACTGACCATCAACCCCTCGTCTCCATATTCAACCCTAAAAAGGGCGTTCCCATTATGACAGCGCAAAGGCTACAGAGGTGGTCCCTTTTCCTAGGGGCACACCAATATGACATAGAATACAAAGGAACAAAACAGCATGGGAATGCTGACGGGTTATCGCGCCTACCGTTGCCAACGATAGAAGAGGCGCCGACAGTGGACCCAGTGGAGATGTTCCACTCGACCATAGTGGAATGTCTACCAGTGACAAATTCTACCATTGAAAAGGAAACGAGGAATGACCCGACTCTCTCACGAGTCTACGATTTAACGGTGAAGGAATGGCCAGCACATGGCGAACCACTGTTGCCAGCATTCTTGCAAAGAAGAGAACAGCTGTCAGTGTGCCGAGGAACCTTGATGTGTGGATCCAGAGTGGTGATTCCACCCAAACTCCAGGATAAAGTGCTAAAGGAGCTTCACGAGGGGCATCTGGGTGGAGTGAAAATGAAGAACTTAGCTAGAGCGTTTGTGTGGTGGCCAGGTATCGATGGAGACATCGAAGAAATGGCCAAGAGCTGTCTAGGATGCCAGAAGGTCCAAAACGCCCCACCACAAGCCCCTCTACATCCATGGGAGTGGCCCTCATCTCCATGGCAAAGGGTACATATCGACTTTGCTGGTCCATTTATGGACTCAATGTTCTTAATCGCGGTGGATGCACACTCCAAGTGGCCGGAGGTAATAAAGATGTAAAGATGTCCTCCACCACCACAGGAAAAACCATCACAGTATTAAGGACCATATTCGCCAGGAATGGGCTGCCTGAACAGATCTGTTCTGATAATGGACCGCAATTTGTGTCCGAAGAATTCAGGAAGTTCTTAAAAAACAATGGGGTTAAGCACTACACGTCCGCCCCATACCATCCCGCCACCAATGGATTAGCTGAAAGGTTTGTCCAGACCTTCAAGAAGGCCATAAAGACCATGGGTAATGAAGACATAAATCTACAACATAAGGTAGATAACTTCTTGTTTGCGTACAGGAATGCAACACATGTGGTTACAAACCAAACCCCCGCCATGATGTTTTTCAATAGAAGACTAAGATGCCGGCTGGATTTGATCAAGCCAAACATCAGAAGGGACGTAGAGAACCAGCAATTTCAAAGCATGAATGAAAGGCCAACTAGAACCTTCCAGATAGGTCAACAAGTTTTGGCCCGGGACTACCGTACCGAGAAATGGCAGCCTGGAACTATTTGCACACGACTAGGACCGCTGATGTATACCGTGGACATTGGAGAAAGCATAATAAGGCGCCATGCTGACCAGATCATAGAGTCATTCAAAAAGGGACAACCTACACCACAACTCTATACGCCTAGTGGTGAAGCAGAGATACCCATTGTATCTACCTCCGATCCGGTGATACTGGAACCAGATGAACCCGACACTGGCATTCAAGCCGAATCGACCTTGCCAAAAGAACCTACTACACCACCGAAACCTACTACACCACCGAGGCGTTATTCGGATCGAGTCAGGAAGCCTCCAGAGAGACTGAATTTGTAATTGATTAACTTCAGCAAATGTGTAGATTATTGTTCTTGTAAAAATGTTATTTAATGATTACTTAAAATGTTATGTACTATTTATCTAAAAGGGGAGGAATTGTAGTGTATGTACCTTTAAGAGGAACTATGCTTTTTTGAAGCCCCTGTGTACTGTAGTACCGGTAGTGACCACTCGGGTATATAAGCCTGTATAGCGTCTTGTATAGTTAGTTCACCTCCAGACTTTGTTCAGTAAACACTTGTTAACTCAACTCCTGCATTCCGTGTCTCCATTAACACACGGATTCAACAGTATTCCAAGAGCACTTCTCCTACCTCCAATTAAGCGAGGAACAGTGTATTAGAAGGCTCCGCTTCACCAAGGAGGTGGTCACAGAACTCTGCAACCAGACCTCCAGCCTCAGCCCAGGGTGACCACGGCTCTCCCTGTGGCAGTTAAGGTCACCGTTGCCCTCAATTTCTTTGCCAGCGGATCCTTCCAGTCTGTAACAGCTAACATCTCACAGTTCGCCATCCATCTCTGCACCCATGAGGTCACTGAGGCTCTCTACAGTAGGAGAAGGGACTACATTTCATTCCCCATCACCAGAGAGAAGCAGCGCGAGTGTGCATGTGGCTTTGCCAGGATAGCGGGCTTCCCCATGATGCAGGGCATCATTGATTGCACCCACGTGGTTTTGCGGGCACCGCATAACAATCTTGAGATCTTCTGTAACTGCAAAGGCTACCACTCACTTAATGTGTAGTTGGTGTGTGACCACAGAGAGGGAACCCTCAATGTCAATGCCCGCTCTCCTGGCAGCAGTGTTGGCCCAGTGGCTGCAGCAGGGCTGGTGTAAGGCTGCTGAGTGTCAGTGCGGGAGACTTCAGATGGCCTTGCAGGATGCCCTCGAGCAGCTCTGGGCCTGGAAAGCCCGGCTTTAGACGGCACCACCTCAGCATGGGCGGCAGCAGTCTGGGCTGGCTGGATGACAGGCAGCGACAAGGGCAATGGCGGAGTGGCAGTGGTGGGAGCAGGAATGCTGTCATCCTGAGAGAGGACAGCAGGTTCCTGCTCCACTAGCCCACTGCCACTCCTCTGGGGCAGCACCTCAGCAATCTGTTGGAACACAGATTGCTGGCCTGCTGCGACACCGTGAAAGCCCCGGTCGACGGTGGTAGACACAGCCACGATGGCAGCAGTTAGAGATTGCGTGGCATCAGGCTGAGACTGCATGAGAGCAGTCTGAGATTGGATGCCACCAAGCATAGACTGCATTATAGCACTAAGACGTTGCATCGCTTCCGCCTGTGCTGCAATGGAAGCTGCCAGATTGCCAATCACATGGAGTCAGGTCTGGGTCACCATGGTCTCTCTGGGAGTCTACCATCCTTTGCAGACTGGAAATGATGGGCTCCATGGTGTGCGCAGAGCCTTGTGCAATGTTGGAGGCAGACTCCTCCGCGCTCATCATTGCCGAGAGGCTCTTGGGCACCCTTGCCATTGCACCTATCATCTCCGTGTGCATTTCCATCGCCCTTCTTCTAAACACCTCCCCATCGAGGTCCTCATCTGAGTCCTGCGCAGCAGAACTTGCATGCTACCCTTTCCCCCGGCCTTGCTGCAGCCCACTCATCCCCAGTGCCTCACCCTGTGCAGATCCCGCTACTATACTAGCCTCTAAAGAACGCGTAGTGCCAGTATCTGAACTGGTGTCTGCAGGTGAGAGATGCAGTGACGCAGTGTGTTCTTCCTCCTCCTCATCTCCCGCCTCACTCTCTACGATGCCCTCAGGGACAGGCTGCTCAGGTGTTTGCTCATTATCTGAAAGCTTATAGGCACAAGAGTTAGGTTAAGGTGAGGGGAGGAGGGCAGGAAGGGAGAAATGCATGCATACAGCAGGATTAGCTCAAAAGTGCGAAACACTTGTGGGGCGAGGGGAAAGTGGGATGTGAGAAGAAAGAGTAGGGATGAACATACCATTGTTGTCCCCAAGGGGGTCAACGTCACCAGTGGCCATGGCGCCCACCTCATGGTGGCCAATAATCTGCAGCACTCGATTCTCCAACGCAGCCAGTGGTTGGGTGTTGGCTTGTCTCCCGCCTGTGCGCTGCTGCTCCCTCCTGTTGTGTGCCACCTTGGCCTGCAAGAGAAAGGAAAGTGTGTGAGTAAGTGTGGAGCAATGTGTTTGGGTGATGTGCTTCACATATTTGAATAGCTGTAATTGTGTGAAAGGTGTGAGATGTGGGTGTGAGTGTTGATAGGTAGAGATTGTTGGTGGGTGACTGCTGGGGGTGTGATGCTTTGGGCAGTGTGTGAAGATTGTGGTTCAGATGGTGGTATGTTGCATTTGTTGAAACATTCACTTACCCTGACCACCCGAGTGAGGTCATTAAATTTCTTCCTGCACTGTTTGTGGTTCCTGGGGACCACAGTGCTGCCCGAAGTGTACTGCGCTACCACCCGCCACATGGTGCAGAAGGCTTGTGGCGAGGGCCTCCTGCCACTTGCCGGGTAGAGCACCGCCCTCCATCTCTCCACAGCGAAAACCAATGCTTCCAATGCTTGATCGCTGAATCTGTGAGTTCTCTCCTCGGGGCGTGGATCTGCCATGAGTACACCTGGTTCAGTGCTTTTACTGCTGCTTGCTGAGGCAACTGCACAGCCAGCAATGCTGAGAATGAGGTTCTGCAGCATCAATGAACCTCCCCTTTGAGTACTGAAAAAAGCCTGTGACAATCATGACTTGCGATTAGACTGCACCTGATATTGGTCCATCCTTTGAATGTAACACCAATATGCTTGGGTTTTAAGACTTGAATTAGGACTCTAATCATTTTTTTCCACAGTGAGCACGAATTTAGCGTGCAATCTAAAGCATTAGCACCTGCCACTAATTCTCCAAATTTTCTACTGACACCGCCCATTCCTTGGCTATAATGAATTTCTAGCCCACTGGATTTCCCTCATTGACAATGCTTCAGCCAGTAGTGGGACGGGATCTCCACCCACCCATAATGTCTACCACTGACTCTGTCATATTATGCAGGATCATCGCACTTTGCATGTTGAGGGCAAGTTTCCAGTGGTATTCCCATCTTCTACTGGGGGTTTGCCATGGGGAAGGAGGGGGGCACAGAAAATGGTAACTGCTGCAGGTTTTAAATGCCTGTAGCAGTTAATAAGGCCCAGCACCACGGCAAGCAAGGGAAGAAGAGGAGAAAGTCCACACCATAGGCAGAAGCAATAATTCATACAATATCAACAGCAAGACGCAGAACTCCCAAACTTACAGATGCCTCCACAGATGTTCTCTTCAGTGAGATTTGGGGCAGGAGAGAAGCACTTGTTTGGTTCGGAGAAGAGGAGGCCATTGAATGGTAAAGTACAGGTACAGTGGAGAGAGATGAATTTGGCAATAAATTCATCTTCCAGCATAAGGCATCGTTGATTGATGGTGTTCCTTGTGACGCACAGCCCCTGCAAGCACTGCTCCACAATCAGCTGGAGGTGGGAGTGCCTTGATCTGTACATTTGGTAATGACAGTACCAACAGTTCGGTGCCATGTACCTCCTATGCTGCCTGATCAGCCTCGCTTCCCCCCACTCCACCTCCTCTTATTCTTCCTCCAAGTAACATAGATAGAGGAGTATTCCCAAAGGCAACCCCATTGTCCTCTAAGTTGCGATGGCAATAATATCTGCTCAACTGCAGTAGGCAGCATGCAGCACTGTCAAGGAACAAAGAGAAAAAAATAAATGGTTCACACCTGAAGGTTTGACATCAGTACCTGCTTCTGCTCTTTACACTCACTTCCGCCATTTCTGTTGCCATCGAACAATGCAGAACATTGTTTTATACCAATGTTCTTTGCGTTGGGTCACACACAGGTGGAAAATGCATTAAGTAACATGTCGGACATCAGGAAATGAGTTACGTCTCATTAGTTTTTGCGTCCCCACCCTCTGTTTTTAGGTGATCACCTCCTGCTGCCGTCGCTACTTCTGGTGGGAAATCACGAGCTTGGATTATATGGGCAGAGACACGTCACTGCTCACCCCATTCGTACCCAAAACGGTGAGGAAATTCTATCCCAGAGTTTATTAAAGGTGTACTATGTTCATGGAAAAGTAATCAATGAAAGAAGATTTGACCAACCAAATATTGAAAGGTTGTCAATTCTGCCTGTGTGACAAAGGTGACATGTGCTCTTTCCTCTCCCAAGTAATCCTGATTAGAAAAAAATGGGCACACGAGTTTGCGGTGGAATAACAGTTCCTGTCCAGAGGCTGGCTCTGTGATATTAATCCCGTTGAATTATTGAAACTTTTGGTTGGGTTGGGGGAGGGGGAAGGGAACGGTAATGCAATGAATACCTAGCTGGCCCAAAGACCGAACACCAAATAATTCTGACAAGAACAAGAAACATTCATGGTAATTTAATGAAGAGAAGTGCAAGTAATGTAATAAAAAATGACTTGTGCCAGTTGAGTTCAGTTCTCCTTTAATATTAATCAATAGATTTCTGATTGGAATGAAACTTGAGCTTCCCACTGGTTTTAAAACAACTTTTCTATTGTAAAAGATTGTTCCAGTAGCTGCTGTTATTTAATTGAAATCTGCAAGTATAATATTCAATTTCCAATTATCTACACTACTTATCATTTTTAGATGAGTTTCATACAGTCACAATCAGCCATTCAGTGCTGATCTATGTACTGGCACTGCTGGAGGTAAAAATTTCTCGAAATAGATCACTGCCAAAGTAAATGCAGAGCTCTGAAACAGGAACTGGCTGAACGAGAATGGTTACGCAAAATTAAAGGAGAGGCTGAATTTTATTTTGTGATAGATTTAATTCAGATCCTGTTGGGAGCACTCAATTTAAATTTAAGATTCTGTAAATGACATGCAGAATTGAATAAAACACATGCTGACATAAAAAGAAAAATGTGTAATACTTCAGGAGGATTGAGACAACCAGAACGGCAATAAAGTGGTCAGACTTTTCCTTTATTCTACAGTCCATGATCATTTTCCCCATATACACCAGTAAGGACAAATGCACAAACAAATCTACATATGGAAACAATGAAATTACTATGGCATTTTGTTTAAATGGTATGCAACTACAATCTGCTTAAGTGTGTACCAGACATGTAATCAACCCATTTTTTAAATTCATTCTTGGGATGTGGGCGTCGCTGGCAAGGCTGGCATCTATTGGCCATCCCTAGTTACCCTTGTAAGAAGTCACACAACACCAGGTTATAGTCCAACAGCTTTATTTGAAATCACAAGCTTTCGAAGTGCTGCTCCTTCGTCAGGTGAAGTGGAGAAATGCATAAAGACACAGCTTATATAGTCAGAGAATAATGTCAGATGTTTACAGGTAATCTTGCCAACTGCCATTTATCACACCTCGGCAGAGAGATAATCACAGCAATCAAAGGTGTGAATGGTGTCCAAACAGGTCAGTCAGGAAAACATTACATCAAAGAACAATGAGGTGGGGTCATAAGGGGTCAAATATTGCAGATGCTGGGGTCTGTATGAAAAACAAAAAAAGACAAAAAACATTTTTTTTTTTGCTGCTGGAAATCACAGCAGGTCCAGCCGCATCTGTGTTCTCCAAGGCGGCCTTCGAGACACACGACAACGCAAAATCGTCGAGCAGAAACTGATAGCCAAGTTCCGCACCCATGAGGACGGCCTCAACCGAGATCTTGGGTTCATGTCATGCTACATGTAACCCCACCTGACGCAGGGTCATCCAGACTCGAGTCGACATTGGCTTGTTCCCTCTACACAGATGCGCTGGACCTGCTGTGATTTCCAGCAAAAAAAAACATGTTTTTTGTCTGTTTTTTTGTTTTTCATACAGACCCCAGCATCTGCAATATTTGACCCCTTGTGACCCCACCTCATTGTTCTTTGATGTAATGTTTTCCTGACTGACCTGTTTGGACACCATTCACACCTTTGATTGCTGTGATTATCTCTCTGCCGAGATGTGATAAATGGCAGTTGGCAAGATTACCTGTAAACATCTGACATTATTCTCTGACTATATAAGCTGTGTCTTTATGCATTTCTCCACTTCACCTGACGAAGGAGCAGCGCTCCGAAAGCTTGTGATTTCAAATAAAGCTGTTGGACTATAACCTGGTGTTGTGTGACTTCTTACATTTGTCCACCCCAGTCCAACTCCGGCATCTCCACACCATAGTTGCCCTTGAGAAGGTGATGGTGGGTCTTCTTCTTGAACCACTGCAGTACGTGAGGTGAAGGTGATGTTAGGTAGGGAGTTCCAGGATTTGGACCCAGTGATGATGGCGATATATGTCCAAGTCAGGATAGTGTGTGACTTGGAAAAGAACTTGGTGGTGGTGTTCCCATGCGCCTGCTGCTCTTGTCCTTCTAGGTAATGTAGGTCACATGTTTCAGAGGTGCTGCCGAAGAAGGCTTGGAACATAAAACAAGCTTTGTTGGAGTCGGGTAGAATTGGCACTGATCCAGCGAGTTTATTATTCTCCTTCCCCTGTCCAGTTAACACACGAGGCCCAAAATTACCTGGGGACCACTCCGTCACTGGAAGAGTGGCGGTGCTGAACTTCTACTAGTTCAATCTACTTGCCCTCATCCTGTCTCAAATGCTGGCAGCACAGCCATTTGTGTTGGGGGTGGAGCGCAAGCACTCACACAATTGGCAGCATTACTGGGGCTGCATTAACATCGAAGCTTTGACTACGCTCAATCAGCTCTGATGGACAGGTCACATTGTCCGCATGCCCGATACGAGACTCCCAAAACACGCACTCTACTCGGAGCTCCGGCACATCAAGAGAGCCCCAGGTGGGCAGAGGAAACGTTTCAAGGACACCCTCAAAGCCTCCTTGAAAAAGTGTAACATCCCCACCGACACCTGGGAATCCCTGGCCCAAGACCACTCAAAGTGGAGGAGAAGCATCCGGGAAGGCGCCGAACACCTCGAGTCTCTTCACCGGGAGCAAGCGGAAGCCAAGCGCAGGCAGCGCAAGGAGCGCGCGTCAACCCAAGCACCCCACCCACCCGCCCCTTCAACCACTGTCTGCCCCACCTGTGACAGAGACTGTAGGTCCCGCATTGGACTCATCAGTCACCTGCGAACTCATTTTTAGTGTGGAAGCAAGTCATCCTCGGTTCCGAGGGACTGCCTAAGAAGAAGAAGCATTAGCAGGGGTCAGGAAGTTTGAAACAGACACTCGCAAATGAATTTAAAGGGGGAGCCGTTCATGCCAAAATAGCCACAAATACAGTACATATTGAAGAATTTAAGAACATAAGAACATGAGAATTAGGAGCAGGAGTAGGCCATACAGCCCCTTGAGCCTGCTCCGCCATTCAATATCATGGTTGATCTTCAACCTCAACTCCACTTTCCTGCCCGATCCCCATATCCCTTGATTTCCCTAGAGTCCATAAATCTATCTATCTCAGCTTTGATTATTCTCAAGGATTCAGCGTCCACAGCCCTTTGGGGCAGGGAATTCCAAATTTTCACAACCCTCTGAGGGAAGAAATTCCTCATCATTTCACTCTTAAAAGGCCGGCCCCTTATCCTGGGACTAAGCCCCCTAGTTCTAGACTCTCCAGCCAGGGGAAACAACCTCTCAGCATCTACCCTGTCAACACCCCTCAGAATCTTGTATGTAAGTAATTTAAAGCTGCTGTTTTTGCAACAGCAATTGAGCAGCATTTAAGGCAGTTGTGGGCCCCACTTCTGCTAGGCTCTGGTCCTGGCTTGCAAATATTACCTGTATCATGCAGACGTACTCATCATTGGGGACAATGGAAGCAGACCTGACAGATGACGTTATCCATCTAGACCCGCTCTTCTGGTGACGTCTATGCTCACCTCCGTCAGAATCTGCCAATGTGCAAAAGAAATTTGAGGAGAAACCTGACAGAACCAGCCGCTGATCATTAACCTCCCTCCACCTCCCTTCCCCTCACCATCTCCCCCCACCAGACTGCAGCATCAACATATTAGGAATACATCTTTATAACTCTCGCTTTATGCTACAATTTCAATTACATAAATTCAAGTGCAACTTCATGAAATATAATAGCTAAGTACATTTGAAATTGGCTCCTGTACCAATAAATGGCATGACCTCTGGTTTAGTCACACATTAAGCAAGTGAGCCATTTATTGCCACATAAACTAGGCAACTCCACACACCTCTCAAGTGAAAAGGATATAATATATAATTAATGGGTTTAAATGCACGCTGCCATGGATTTTAAGACATTATATGGTTGTTGTACTGAATTGAAAATACTAAAATGAACCTAACATACAGTGACTGAATAAAGTGCACTGAAAAGCACAGATTTTCCTCCACTATCCCACAGGGAAAAGCTGTGGAATTTGAGTAGGACACCTGCATCTGATTGTGAAATCTTAAATGATACCAATTATATTTGTCACAGCAACTGAAGTTAACGCCTCGGCTTGTGCAGCAGAAGGTCAAAAGACAAGAAATTCGAGTTTTTCCCTTTTAATCCGCATCCAAAGTAGAAGTGGGAGGATTTATGTTACTGTGTCATCTATCCAACATTCATCTGTACCTGTCCATGGACAATTACTTCTCAGCAAGAAAACAGATGACAGTAAACACTGGCGATATCAGGTCCTGCTTATAGAGCTGTAGATTTAGGAATCAGAAAACAAGACAGTGGCAGATTGAGTCAGATGTGATATTTTGAATGAATCTTCTTGCAGGAATTATAGAGGAATCATAAAATTAGGATTACATTAAGCTCTTGTTCTAGCAGCTGCCTAAAACAGTGTTTAAGCAATATGGTTAAGCCAAACCCAGTTTGTGTCTTCAAGCCAGATAGCAGATGACACAAAAGCTTTAAGTTATTCGTGCGAGACATAATTGATTATAGGCAAACAAGGCACCGGATCACAAATTCCCTCCTTCCATCAAACTATAACCCCACCCCATTACTGCAGCTATCCTAAGCATCCCCTGATACTAAATCTAAATTCTTAGAGACGTACAGTGCTTAACATATTGGAACTTCAAAAGATTAAATCATACAAGGAATCAAACAACTTTATAATTCAGGCTAAAAAAAAAGGGTATATGTAACTGATACTCGTTTTTGGATGTGATGCAATGACGTTGCTCTGGTTTTCAAAAGGATTAATTCTATAACAGATTGTTTTAAAAAAATCAAGAAATCAATCATTCTAATGCACGCAGAGAGGCAAACCTAAAAGACATTAGTTTCAGTAATTATCGTATTTCACTTTGAGACTAGTTCTAGGAGCACCGTGGCCTGTGGGCAGAAGGTCAACTGAAGAACACAACCAAACCCATCAATGCTCAAGTATCTGCACTCAGATCGCTGTCGGATTGTGCTGAAGTGTTAGAAGTGGTAAATGAATGGAGTTCAAATGTTGATAAACTGCAGTGAAGATAACCTACATTGTTGACCCAAACTCTGAAATACCCAGAAATCTCTAAAAATTGAAATCAACTGTAGTTTTGAGAATATGCCAACCTCATGCATCACTTTTCCATCCAAACCTCACCCCTCACCAAGTAAGAGCAAATAGTGCTACATTGATCTGCAGGGGTTAAGTCAAGAGCCAGTGGGAATAAGATTGCCGTTCAATATCCATTCACACTATCTGACATACACTTCATGTCAATCTGCTGCTAAATAGGTTTCTCTGGCACCTGTTGGCAGAGCGGTAAGTAGTCTTATAGAATGGAATGCTTAAATGGCAACAAACAGACATTCATACCCTCTGAATCACGCAATCTCGGCAACACTAACAAGGTAACTCAAGACACTTTGATCTTTGTTTCATATTAGCATTTTAGTTATCTCAATTAAAAAAGAGATGCCATGGTCCAGATGTGAATTTTGCTGAGATTACTGGTAGAAGTGGGCAACCTTTTACACTCTGCTCCCACAAAACTATGTTAAGAGGTTATGTGCAAGAATATTTGTTACTGGTCAATTTCTGTGGTGAAATTGCTAAATTTGCTTTAAAAGCTTACAAATACAAAATGATAAAACCAGGAGGCATACCCTACCCCAGCCTTCCCACCCCAACCTTAATTTCCTTTCTCGCCCTCGCTGAGACAGTCGCTGGCTGCCCCTCCCTGCCCACTCTCTGCAAATGCCAGCAGGGAGGTGGAGCCATATTCCGGCCCATTTCCACGCCATCTGCCCCTCTTACTGATACTCTCCAGAACCACCAATTGAAGCCTGGCTGTGGTTCCTGGGGTAGTAGTGGGGAAAAACTCAAAGAGTCCCAGTTGAGGGAGGGGGGCCTAGTGGTCACTTCAACTGCTGAAGGCCTTGGTTTTGGCTGATCTATGCAGCACCACCTGGATTTTCTGTGGGGCAAAAGCAAAGCTTCCACTTACTGGCAGGGATCCTGGTTTGAGGACATGATGATCTTCAAAACAGGAAGCAGAGCTGGTGTCAGGGCAGTGAGCACACCTACTCTTTAAGGACATCTTAAGGAAAATCTAGCCCCATGTTTCCAAGGCTGCTAGGCACATCACCCAGTAACCCGAACATACTCCAAAAACATCCTTTTAAGACCACTGGGCCCCAAAGTGAGGACAACTGGCCTCAGCAGCTGTGGATGGGTACTTCCTTCATCTCCTGGATTACTTTTACTGCCTCCCACCCTATGGGTTACCCAATGTTCAGCCCTCAAACCAACTATCTAAATCCCCCAGGGAGGATGGGTCTAGGCAGAGTGAGATCGCATGATGGGGTGCCAGGTGAAGGGTAGCGGGTTATCCAGGGCAGCCTTCTGTTGGTAAGAGAGATGCTGGAAAGTACAAAAATGATGTGTCTTCGGATGGTGGAATTAAAGTGAAGGACTGCATGGGTAAGGAAGAAGAGCACCTGAAAGTAACAGTTGGTACAGTGCATAAATATGAGCTGGCACTGTGGGCTCTTGCAGTGCCCCGAGATGATGCAAAGTTTCCCTACACTGCCGCCACATCCTCTGGACAATATTTCCACGCACCTTTCCGCACAGTCTCTGATACCCTATGGCCATCTCCTGGAAATTTGAGGTCCCTCCTGAGTGGAGTTTCCTGCAGCAAGGTTTTAATTGCCTCAACATCAAAGCAGGATACCCAGCTCTTCCCAAAGAGCTGCCTGACATGTCAGGCAATTTCCAAAGGAACAAACCACTTGTAACCACAAGCCATGTGCCTTTAAGCGGCTGAAGGCAACAGCACATGAGGTTTCTCCCTATAATGGCCACCTGCCCAATCTCAGGTGCTGGGTAATCCAGCACTTGCCCACTATGCATTTAAATTACCTAAACCTGGAAATGTCAGGGGGCTCTCAGGTATGTTTGTTCAGAGCCCACATAGAAAGAGGCGGAAAAGGTACCTTGATCTCACTCCAAAAGCATAATTCTTCATTTACAGGATAATCTATTTCTTCTCTAAGACAGGATGTGAAACAAGGATGTCCTCATTCATTATTATTTGTAATGGTCCCTGAGCCTCTTTGCTGAAGGCTGTGGTTTCTCCCTTTATCCTTCTCCTGATGTTTACTGGGATACAGTTCCAAGGGTGCTAGGTGCCCACTGATAAATTCCCGAAGTGACCCTTCATCACGTCCGAGTCTGGATAGTTATTTTTGACAGGGTCTTTCACCATGCAGGGTATGACAGCCAGGCCCAGTCGTTCCCTCCACATCCCCATCCACATACCCGAACACTCCAGGAGAAGTCAATGGATAGCAATCAGCTGTGGAAACCCTGCCTGATTTTTTTCTTCCTAAGCCCAGGGGCATGGAGATCAGATGTAGCATCGTAACAGCTGCCCTAGTTGAGATCAGTTAACAGACTGGGAATCGAACCAGGGTCCTGTATGGCCTGGGGGGGGGTTACACTGGTCAATGTCTTTACATACTTGTCCGCTGGTTTATCGCAAGAGGAATATAGGGACTGGTAATAGATTTTTTTCTCTGCAATATATTCCTGTAGTTCAAAAGCCCAAAAGAAAGTCTGAAAGCTTCATGATATTTCTAAATAATTGTTTCCTCCAGATACAAATAACCATATCAAAATAATTAACCATCCTGTGCAGAAGAGCAGTACAGAGCCAAATAGAAATGCAATTTAAAGAAATGTGCATTTTTGAATATTTAATTGGCAATAACCAACCCCCTGTGGCTGAAGCTCTCATTTTACTATTCATTGTAGCCATTACCTAAGTGCGAGTAATGACTAGAAGCAATCGATCTGCAGATGAAGAGATATTGAACACTGCGCATTTTCTATTGTGACAGCAACTCACCCTGTTACTGGGAGCTGAGGAGCCTGAGAGAATATTGGTCCCAGAATGAAAGAAGCGATTATTGTACCAAGGGTCATAGATAACTGAATTTACTGTTATTTAACTTTACCACTCCACAGTTAGCTTTCAGTAGGTGATACCTGTTGAGATATAAGATGGTTTTTGATAAGATAAATACAAAAAATCTATTTCTACTGGTCAGTGAGTCAGTAACTAGAGGGCATAAAGGGATAAAGGGAGAGTACTCGGAGATTTTTTATTTTACACAAAAGGATTGTTACATGAAAAGCCCAACAGAAACAGTGATGGAAGCAGAATCCATAATCGTTTTTAAAAGGGAAGTGGATAAATATTTGAAAGAAAAACTCACAGGGTATGGGAAAGGGTAGGCGAGTGGAACGCTCATTCAAAGAGCCAGCACGTGTGCAATGGTCTGAAGGGCCTCCTTTCATGCCATGAAATGTCTATAATTCTTGGGGTAATCCTTAAGTAATGAACCCAGCTGTGGTACGATATTGCGTATGGTTCCACCTCCATGCATATCTTTAAGTTCTCTAAATGCAGAGATACCTCTTTTACACCAGTACAACCTGGGCACTACTTTTTTTTTTACAGCAAAACATTTTTTTCCTGGTGGGGGATGAAACTTGCATACATTCTGCAAAACGTGAGTTTCTGAAATGATGCACAATTTTTTTTTTAATTTTCTCTTACAGACCACGAACTGCACTGGGTCACATCCTCCAGGTGGGAGTGTGGGACTGTTACACCTTTTGAGTTAGTACGCTACATATTGTTCTCAAATGTAGTCAAGATCCGCGCTGTCTACAAATCAGGGTGTGCATTTGCCTGCCCAATATCTAGGTAATTTAAAGCAAGCCCAGGAGTTGAAAGGAAACCATTGTCACTGTATTTCAGTTACTAGCTATATCATGTGCACTAACATGACCTTTCCTCGACTTTGGAAGACAATAGAATGAACACTGCATAGGCTAGAAGGCACCAAAGAAGATTTATTAAACAGTGAATTCATAAATGAACAGCAGCAATGACACACTGTAGATTTACAGTAGTTACAGACTTAATTACCCTCCTCAAAAGATAGAAATAACAGTCATGTTTAAACTGCAGTGTAAACCAAAGGTTCCTTAATATTATCCTTTCTGTGGTGATTAGTTGTTGACCATACAGGTTCCCTCTGCGCTTTCTATAGCTCTCTGTTGGCTTCAGACAGATTATTGAATTGGAAGAAGACAGGCTAAGATATGCAGGGGGATTTTAACTGCCAGCGGGTTCCTGTTAGATTTCAGCCTGCTTGCGGCAGAATGAGGCTACTGCAAATTTAACCACGGTGCCTTATTCACATGCCACCAGTCAGTGGAAATTCGGGCAGCTCTTGGCCAACCACCAGCACTCAGGTAACTGTGGGGACCGGTGTTCCATGGAGCTTTGGGGTACAGAAGGGCAGGGGGAGGGAAGTCAGGGGCAGGAGAGACCTCAACTTTCCTTGCGAAGCCCAGAGAAGCTTACCTTGAATGGCCTCTTCTGCTTTCGATCTCGTCTCACTTGACTTAACCTGGCGGAACAGCTGCAGCAGTTTTCTCGTTCTCGGTGTCCTGGCCAATACTTATCCCTCAACCAACATAACAAAACCAGATTATCTGGTCATTATCACATTGCCGTTTGTGGGACCTTGCTGTGCGCAAATTGGCTGCCGCCTTTCCCACATTACAACAGTGACTCCACTTCAAACAGTATTTCATTGGCTGTAAAGCGCTTTGAGACGTCCGGTGGCCGTAAAAGGCGCTATATAAATGCAAGTCTTTCTTTCTTTTCACATTGAAGTTAAAATCGCAGTCTCGGCATGATGACATCAACAGACTGAATCTGCATATTTAAAGAAGGACCCAGCCAGCTTCAGACAGGTGCCTATGCCGCCTGCTCAGAAGAGCAGGTTAACATTGAAACTGGCGGGATCCAGGCAGGACATCGGCCGATTTTAACTGCCGGGTGGGTAGGATTAAAATCGAGCCCTACTTGACCCTTTGAAAGTAAAAACTATCTGTGCGGTGAACGTGCTTCCAGGATCTGTGTTGCTACAATTTAAAAAAAAGTAAATTGTTACTTGATAAATATTTAATTGCTTGTGTGAAGTCCTAATAATCATAAAGAAAATTAAACTCCCAACCAGATATTAAATTTTAATAGAGTGAATAGGCTCCACTTAAATCAAGGTTAAGTACTCTTTGTGCACTTGCGTACCCTATCCACTTTGGCTCATAGTTTGCCAATGTGCAAAGGTACATGGCCATCGTGCAAGTGAGATAGCTGGTGTAGTAAATGATAGAAACAACACAGAAAACGCTGTCTGTTGTCACATATGAATATGGCTGTGGTTAACTTTCCTCCCTTGCACTCACAAACAGAAATCTTAACTAAGCTCATTGATAGACTGGAAGTCTGTTTTTGTTAGCCCAGTTGAGCAGACCAAAAAAAGCCCATCAGATTACCTCCAATTTACTCTGTGGCTACACATTGAACCGGAGTGGTAATATCGCCTAGCTGAGCATTCAAGAACGTACAGCATTTTCCAGTTTATTTCTAACCTTCCTAGGGAGTCCCTAATGGGAATTGCTGCAGTGTTTGATGAATTTGAACAGTATCAATGCTGTTATCTGAGGGATTCAGCTCTCATTATGTCTCTCTAATTACCAACTGTGAAACACATTTCCTTCTCTCTGGGCTGGTACTGTTTGAACTTGCTGACACACAAACCGAATGTGAAATTAATCCCGTGGGCAGCGAATTCTGTGTCAGCCTCAAACAGAACAGCATGATTTCACTCAGCAAACTGCCTTGTTTTAAGGATAACTCTCAATTTCTGAATTGAAATATGAGGTATAATAATGAATATTAGAGTATGGAGATGTCAGTAATTTATTCAATTACTGAATTTCCTTTTCATATTTCATATTTCGCAATCAAATATTTATCACAAAACATTTGTAAGCTTTAATATGCATCACATTTCTAATGCTGAATGTTGTCAAGTAGAATTGGATTCATGTACAAAGTACCCTGCTCTCTGGATCAATGCAATTTTTTTTACGTTAATGAGGAGGTACAATTTATATGATACAGTTGTGGTCTGAAACTATCAGTGCCATTTTGGCAAAGAACTGCTGGATATTTTTATAACAAACTCTGATTGACAAAACTAATAAAATATTCTTCAAACCTTCATTATAATCAGTAGAGTTAAGATGAATGCCTGAGAAGAAAAGCCTTCTTGTTCGCTTCCACGAGTTTAGAAATCATATACAACAAATGTATTAAAGAATATACGGCTCCTCTGATAAAAAGGATTTGCATTCTGATTCCCAGCTCATCTTTCAATATTGAGTTTTGAATACAGTATGTTTATTCCCTCTGCTAAAATTTCTCATCTTTCTCACACCACCTTTGTCAAGCTGAGAGGGCGAGATCCTCCACTCCAGCCCATGACATGCTCTAGAATTCCTATTACAAGTAGACTATCCTTTATCCGCACTTCCGAAAACCGAAAACTTCTAAAAACCGAAAGTTTCTTCGTGGAGCGTAAGTCGTGCGCACGACATGGCCCGAGTGGCACCAAACATGACAGGAGTGGTCCGGGAGCTCTGCCTTTCCCTGAGAGCAGGGCAGAGGGTCACAGAGTTCCCTCCTGGGTAGGAGATTGCAGGCCGAGCCGGGCAGTGTGAAGGAGGTACCGGGAGAGTGAACCCAACAATACAGCGGCCCATCCGATAGCTGCAGCGGCCCGTCCGATAGTCTTTTCTGTCCCCACCCCCGACCTGATTTGCGGGCCAACTTAGTGTAGAAGTCAGCCGATATCCGGCTTTCCCACAACTGGTGGCGGCAGTCGAGCCCCAGACCCCCGCTAAGTCAAGGAATTCAGATACAGAGCAGGGGGAGCCGGAAACCTCGATCTCACGGCAGAAATCAGCAGCTGGTTTGTTAGTTTTTTTTTCTTCCCCTAGCATTTTTTTAAACAGTCAGGCTGTGGAAAGAGTCTCTGTAGCTTAGCAACAGCTTCAGAGACGCTTCCAAGGCAGGGCCCGAGTGTTTACAAGCTGTTGCTAAGCAACAGTGTTTGTTGTCAGATACGGAGATGAAAACCTTCTGAAATCCGAAAAATTCCGAAAACCGAAACACAGCTGGTCCCAAGGTTTTCGGATAACGGATAGTCTACCTGTAATACCACTCTGTTGTTGGCTGGCTAGAATGAGCTAAGTCACAGCTTCCTCCAAGAGCGGTGTCAGTTCTCAGCTGGCCCGTTTGTATATACTGTCCAAACTCATGAACAACATTCTTTGTGGCTATGGTGCATTATATTTTCTTGGCCTCCTTAACCTCGCTGCAGCCTTTGACAAGGTTGACCACACCATCCTCCTCTAATGCCGCTCCTCCATAGGGGCTACCTCTCACGGTTCACTTTTAACTTATCCGACCATAGCCAAAGCATCTCTACCAATGTCTTCTCTTCCCACTCCCATACTGTCACCTCAGAATTTCCCCAAGGATCCAACATCCCGACTGTTACCTCAAAATTCCCCCAAGGATCCAACATCCAATCCTGGATGAGTCACAATTTTCCTCCAGCAAAACATTGGAAAGATCAAAGCCATTGTCCACCACAAACTCCATACTCTCACTACTGATGTCATCCCCCCATGCCACCACTGTCTCAGGTTGAATCAAGACTATTCACAACTTCGATGTCCTATTTAACCCTAAACTAAGCTTCGGACCCCATATCATCTCCATCACAAAGACCGCCTACTTCCATTTCTGTAATATTGTCCACGTCCACCCTTACCTCAGCCCATCTGACACTCATCCATGCCTCTGTCACTACCAGACTCAACTATTCCAAAGTTCTCCTGGCCGGTCTTCCGGTTTCCAGAAACTTTAGCTCATCCAAAACTCTTCAGCCTATATTTTATCCTGCACCAAGTCCCCCTACCACATCAAGGCTGTCCTCCTTGAAGACTACAACCCCACCCCCAAATTTCCATTTATCCAATTCTGACCTCTTGTGCATTCCCTCTTCCTTAACCCCACCATGCTTTCAGTTGCCTAGGCTGCATGGTCTGGAATTAAGTCCCTAATCTCCTCTGCCTTTTCACCTCCATCTCCTTCTTTAAGACCCTCCTTAAAACCCACCTCTTTGATTAAGCTTGTGGTAATCCAACCCAATATGTCCTTCCTTGGCTTAGCGTCCTTTTTTTTCCTTGAGCCTCTGTGAAGCGCATTCGGGAATTTTCTGCTTTAAAGGTGTTATTTAAATGCAAGCTGAGGTTGCCATCCATCTGAAAACTGACGCTGCTCACTGGTCAGGATACACCTAGCGGGTGCTTAGCGGGTGCTATCCCCCACAGAATAGTGGGTGTCTAATATATGAGCCTAATTAGCTCTTCTGAAAGGTGGCTCTGCCTTCAGCTTCTCAGTTCATCATATTCATCGAAGGAAGATGACGGCCATGTGACAGGTGACCAATGGAATTAAATGTGACTTGGCCTGGCAACCTAAAACTTTAACATTATAGGGGGAGAAATTGAGTCCCGCCCCCTTTGGGACGCTAACTTTGCCAGGGTGCTATTTTTAGCGCCCCGGAAAAATGATCGACCCCGTGGCCGAAATTGAGTGGTAGCGCCCCAAGAGGGAAGCGGGGCGCTACTTGAAGCGCCCTGCCTCCCTCTTGAAGTGCTGCGAGGGAATAACGCGGCGCTACGTGCCACAGCGCCACGCTGCGGCATGTTGCACCGCGGTATTGCAGGCCTACCTCCCCTTTTTAAAGGGGAGGGGCCTTGCGCAGCGCGACCCGGGCCCAGCTGGGCCACCGGGGATCGGAGTGCCAGCAAAAGAACCTGGCACTCAAGAGAAGTGCCGGGCTCCTGGAGCGCAGCCAGCACTCCGCGGGGGCGGGGGGGCAGATCAGGAGGCCGGGGACAGGAGCGGAGGCAGGTGCTAGCTGGTGGCCGGCAACAGAAATGGCTGCCCGGCACCTCGCCTTTAAATAGTGCCGTCCCGGCCGTAGGTAGGCCCCCCTGACCCTGTTGGACATAGCGTCCGGCGGTAAGTCAAGGGGCGCTACCGAAGATCGCGACCGGGGTACGAGCGGGGCTCTGTGCACGGCAATGATGTCATCGCCGGCGGCGCAGCGCCGTGGGGTGCTAACGGTTAGCACTGCCACTAACCTCCTGCTGAATTACGCAGGAAGCGTTGGCAGCGCCGCACCCGGGCGCTAGTTGCTTTGCGCCCCATTAGCGCCCTCTTAGGGCACTAACGAGAGGCACAAAGCAACCGAACTTTTCCCCCATAATCTTCTAGATATGAAGCAATTATTCTGCCAGGTGTATTACCAGACTGGAAGAGTTGATTTGAAAACAGAGCCTCTGCAGTGCCATGGGCCTGTGTGGCACAGATTGAATCCTCCATTCTGCTGGAGTCGTTATCTCACTCAATGCTATGGAAAAATGTTGAACAAAGTCCAAAAATTCCTCCCTCCCCACCATGTGGGGAAAGAGGGTGAAAATCAGCAAATAACATCTTGGCAATCAATTCAAACTGGCATTGATGGAGATCTGGGAGAAGGTCACCTGCTCACTCTCTACGTCAGTTTATTCCCAGGGAACCAGAGGGAGAAAATGGGGGAAATGACACTGCCAACATAAAGTTAATGACTGCCCTGCAGCCAAACTGTCTGTACTTTACTTCCATTTCCTTAAAAGCATTTTTGCAATTCCTGAATTAGTATCTGGTAGTAAACATATTGCCTTGTATCTAGCATTTCTGCATAAAATGTACTCCTGTAGGAATTGATGAATTCCTATAAATAACTGAGATTGACACCAGGGAACAAGCCTGGGCAGTCCTGTGGCTTGCGACGTGACGTCATCACATTTGCCCGCGTTTTCCCACGCTCTTAAAGGGGCCACGCCCCGTACATGCAAACTCTATATACAAAACACAGTAATGCCTAACACAATGGTACAGGTTTAGGCTGGTGTTAGAGCATCGTTAAAGGGAATTATATACAGTCAGCCAGAGTCATTCAGTGGTTCTGCCACACTCCCAACCATTACTTAAATCTGTTCTTCAGCTAAGACAGGGGTTGGCGTTTGAAAAATACATTTCCTACTCTGGCTGCTGTTACACTTCTTCATTCACTCCAGGAGAGAGACTCCTCTAATTCATCCAACAACACCTGTAGTGGCGCTTCGTAATTTCCAAACATGCAGCCACTGAGCTTTGAGGCTTTAGCAACGAGTAGACGCGTGTCGAAATAAAACGTTCCAAACCATAACTTTATCTTTAAACTGTTTACTGTAACACCTTACAAACAGAATTACAAAGCAAAACACGTTTAAACGCACACAGTCAAAAACTGTATTGCTCCAACCCTCAAAGCTTCTGCCTTCTCCAGCCTCGTGGTGCTTGAGCTGTAAAATGGCTGGATACCATGTGACAAGCTTAAGGACTGTACCATTGTAGCAAGAATAAAGGGGGTCACTCAGCCTATACTATTGTAACAAGAAAAGAGGGGGTTTCTCAATACAATAAGTCAGTCAGGTAAATTAACTGTATTATACTATTTAACCAATATTTTAAAGTATTTTCTTTCTTAAACTTTCATGACTCTTACATTCTGGCCCCTAATTGACTAGGCACATGAAGCATATCAATTACTCAAACATTCTTAAGAGTCATAAACTAATGAGTTCAACATATTTACAATATAAATGTCCACTTTTTTTTGTTCAGGAACCTTTCACGCTGCTTCTTGTAGCAGGCAGAGCTTTGTGATCGGTCTTTCCAGGGTACTGGTCTTGGTTTGCAAACAAACGCGACAAACAACGCCTCTGGAGTCTGGCATGGTCTTAATTCTTTTTCCCATCAACCAAGAATTTCTAGGGGCTGAATCATCCACGATTAAGACGATGTCTCCGACAATGAAGTTCCTCTTTACTTTGGACCATTTTTGACGCTCCTGTAGCAGAGGTAAGTATTCTCTTGTCCATCTGGTCCAGAAAAGGTCTGACATATACTGAACTTGCCTCCACTTCCGACGTGCATACAGATCTTCTTTTTTGAAGACTCCCGGGGGCATGACTGGCTGTGTTTTCAACAACAACAGGTGGTTCGGGGTCAGGGCTTCGAGGTCATTGGGATCATCTGATGTCTTAGTTATCGGTCGGTCATTAATGATGGCTTCAACCTCACACAGAACGGTTTGAAGTCCCTCGTCGTCAAGCACTTGCAGCTTCAGTACAGAACTGAGTAGTTTTCTTACGGTGCGTATCTGTCTTTCCCAGACACCTCCATGGTGGGATGCAGCCAGTGGATTGAAGATCCACTTAATTCTTGTTTGCATCATGGCTTCCTGTATTTTAAGCTGATTCCAACCTTCAATAGCTTCCCGTAGTTCTCTCTCTGCGCCGACAAAATTAGTGCCATTATCAGAATGCATAATGGACACCTGTCCTCTTCTACAGACAAAGCGCCGCAGGGCGTTAATACAGGAATCAGTGTCAAGCGTGTGCCACCTCAATATGAACTGCTCTGATGGTCAAACAAGTGAAAAGCACACCATATCTCTTGACAAGGCTCCGTCCTCGCTTTACCTCGAAAGGCCCGAAATAGTCCACCCCTACATTTGTAAATGGGGGCTTGTCTGGTAACAAACGGTCTTCAGGCAGGTCTGCCATTTTCTGCTCCCCAGCTCTAGCATGTAACCGTCTGCAAACAATGCATTCAGAGAGTATTTTTCTTATTACAGAATTAGCTCCTGGAATCCAGTATCTTTGTCTTAGCTTTGCAAGCACGTGGTTCCTCCCACTGTGTCCAATACTCTGGTGTATATGCTGAAGAAGCATTCTCTGCTTATCAGGGTTACTTTCAGACTGATGGATAGTGGCTCGATACTCTTTTCTCTTACCGCTCAGGTGTAGCAGCAACTCTTTCAACCTTAGAAACCATGCAACTGCTCTCCTCAACTGGTGCCATCCTGAGAAATGGTTAACAAGCTTGTTCACTGTGTCAAAGTTCTCTTTCGTAGTTATGAGATTTGCTGTGACTGATCTCTTGACTTCGACGTCGTCTTCAGCAATCTGACTTGGCATATCTGGTCTTTCTGGCCATGATCTCTCTGTTTCCAGCAGATAACTTGGGCCTTGTATCCAAGTTTCACTCCTCATGAAGTTTTCAGCCTTCAATCCCCGTGAGGCTTGATCTGCTGGGTTTAATGAGGTATTTACATACCTCCATTGAGATGGTTGTGTAGCTTCTCTAATGGATGAGATTCTGTTTGTTACGAAGGTCTTGAAGCGTATCTTCTCATTCTCTATATACTTCAGCACCATCATGCTATCCGTCCAGAAGACAGATTCTTCTAGTGGGAGCTGTAACTCTTTCCGCATCACCTTGTCAACTTTAACTGCAACAACCGCTGCCGTCAACTCCAGTCTCGGGATGGTGACCTGCTTCAGCGGAGCCACCCTGGATTTCCCCATGAGGAAGGAACACTGTTTCCGGCCCTTTTGATTTGTCAGCAAGAGGTAAGTAGCTGTGCCATAGCCGTCCTCACTGGCGTCCGAGAAATGATGTAGTTGAGCCGTCTTTGTAACTCCAAAACTCACAGGCCTGATGCATCTGCTGACATTGAAGCTAGGAAGTTGTTGCAAATCTGTCAACCATCTGAGCCATCTCTGAGCTTGACCTTTTGGGATATCTTCATCCCAACCTCTCTTGTCTCTACACAGCTCTCGTAGGATCAGCTTCACCGGCAGAATGAGTGGTGCCAGGAATCCAAAAGGGTCATAGATGGAACTGACCATGGAGAGAATCCCTCGTCTTGTGGATGGTCTTTCGTTCACCATTATTCTGAAGTTGAACATGTCTGACTCAATGCACCATTGTACACCAAGAGCTCTCTCAATAGGAAGGACATCGTGGCTCAGGTCCAGATCTTTGACTTCAGTGGCCCTTTCCTTTTCTGGGATAGAAGCTAGAACTGCTCTGCTGTTGCTAATCCACTTAGTCAGATGGAATCCTCCATTCGAACACAGAGTTCGAAGGTCTCTTGACAGTGCAATGGCATCGTCTTCTGTTGACACAGACTTCAGACAGTCATCGACGTAAAAGTTTCTGAAGATTGTCTCCACAGCCTCTGATGGTGCTTTGCCTTTGCCATCTTCTGCAGTTTTTCTGAGAGCGTAGCTTGCACAGCTGGGAGATGATGTGGCTCCGAACAAGTGTACAGCCATTCTACATTCCACCATAGCTTGACTAACGTCGCCATCTGGCCACCAAAGGAAACACAGAAGATCAGCATCTTCATCAGGGATTCTGACTTGGTAGAACATTGATTCGATATCTGCCATCATGGCAACGAGCTCTTGTCTAAACCTCGTCAAGACGCCAATGAGGGTATTAGTAAGATCACGACCTTGAAGCAGCTGGTCATTCAGTGAAGTTCCTCTGAATGAGGTGGTGCAGTCAAACACTACACGGATCTTTTTCTTCTTTGGGTGATACACACCGTGATGAGGAATGTACCAAACCCTTCCATCGTCTCTGTTCAACTGTTCCTCGGGCACTTTTACAGCATAGCCTTTCGCTATGATGTTTCTCATGAAGCCTTTGTAGTCTTCGTGAAAGTCGGGGTTCTTGTTCAGCTTTCTCTTTAGACTGATGGCGCGCTGCTCTGCTATGCAGCGATTGTTCGGCATCTTCGCGGTCTGTCTTCTCAGTGGCAAACCAATGTGATAGTGGCCATCAATGAACTGTGTAGACCTTGTCATCAAATCCATGAACTGATGGTCTTCTTGTGACATCTCTGTCTTTTCCTCACAGCTGCGTTCTGAAAAGTCTGCGTTGAACTGCTGTATCAACAGCTCTTCAATGCTTGCGATAGAGATATGATTAACTGTTACATTTTGTCATTGCTCCTTGTTCGACTTGTTGCCATCATCTCTCCTTATCGGTCCATTGACTACCCATCCAAGGGCTGTCCTGACTGCATAGGGTCCGTCATCCTTGCTGTTTATCACCTGCCATGGCTCCATAGTTTTGTAGGCATTGGTTCCAATTAATAGGCCAATTTCTGCTTCAATATATGGGAGACGCACCTTTTCCAGGTAAGGCCATCTCTCCACATCCTTCTGCAGGGCTAAGTTCCCTATTTTAACAGGAACCTCCCTCTGTGTGAAAACATTAGGCAGGTCTATGAAGTCCTTCTCTTCAAGTCCACACACTTCTAAGTCTGACAGGATATAACTTTGCATTGACTTCTCATGACCCATGGTGCGTAATAGGATTTCTGTTCTTCTGCCTCTAACGTTCAGCTGTCGCATGAGTGATTCTGTGCAGAACGTTGCTGATCTACCTGGATCCATGAAGGCGTAAGTCTCCACAAACTTCTCACTCCTCTTAGACTTGATCTTTACAGGTATGATGGCAAGAATACAATCACTGTCACCAGCCCCAGTGAATCCACAAGTCTTTGGTTCTAGCGACACCAGAGCACTTGAAACAACCTTCTCGTCGGTATTGTTTTCTTCACTCTTCTTAGAGATTTGTTCTTCTTTGTGGATATGCAGCAGACTGGGATGTTTCCGAGCGCACTCTCTGCATGTTGTTCTTTGCTTACAGTTTCTACTCAGGTGCCCCTGAGAGAGACATCCAAAACATAGGCCATTGTACTTCAGAAATTCGATTCTGTTTTTATGTGGCTGTGCTTTGATGTCACTGCAGAAATCCAATGTATGATTCTTCTGGCAGGATAAACATGGCTTCTGAAAGGCATTAGCAGGCGTCACTGTGTTACTCTTTTTGGGAGATGAGTTCTGAGACTTTTCTTCCCCAGCCTGAGTGACGATAGTTGCAAAGCTGCTTCCCCTGGAACCATCTTTCCTGAGAGTCTTTGATTCAGCAGGCTTGGCTTTCACTCTTCCATCAGTAGTTGGGCTGACATCCTGGATGTTTCCAAACAATGGGTCCCTAGCAATTTTAGCCTGTTTGTCTATGAAATTCACTAAGTCTGCAAACCTGGCTCTACTTTTCCGTCTCTCCATTATCTCAAAGGCTGTTCTTCTCCATTGTTCTCTCATCCTGTAAGGAAGCTTAGAGATGATGATTCTCATAGTCGTAGGATTGTCCATCTCTTCCATGAATTCAACATCCTCCATGGTGTTGTGACATCCTATGAGAAAAAGAACATATGCGTTCAATGCCTCTCCGTCCTCCGATCTGATCTGTGGCCACTTGGTAGCCTTTTCAATATATGCAGTGGCTATCTTCAGCTCGTTACCATAGTGCTCCTGCAGCAACTTCCTGGCTTCTATGTATCCCCGGTCTGGTCTCATGTGTTCACAGCTTCTGACCAGGTCTTGTGGTTTACCACTGGTGTACTGTCCCAGGTAGTACAACTTATCACTGCTGCTCTCTGTTTTGGAGTCAATGGCTTGTTCGAAGGATCTGATGAAGGGCTTATACTTGAGTGGGTCACCTTGGAACACTGGTATGTCTCTTTGAGGGAGTCGAAACAGATTCTGTTGTTTTACAAGCATCTCTGTAGTTTCGTTCTGACGTTGCATCACTCGGTATAGGCTTCTCCCTGTGTCTTCAGGCCTCTGGTGGTCATCAGCAGGGTCTAATCTAGACCGTCTGACGTCTGGGGTAGCATCATGTGCTCCTGTTAGTGGAGAGGCCTCTCTTCCACGCTGTAATGTCAGGAGATGGCCTTCAGACTCTCTTTTAACTCTTGAAGGTGCCCTGGATCCAACTCTGTGTGACAACATTGACTGGCAGTATTCGTTCATGCCATCCTGTGAGCCTTCATAATCTTCATACACACTCAACTTGGCATCTGAGACCGCAATAGCTGTTTTTAGCTCCAGCTGTTCTTTCTTTGCCTGCAGTTGGGCCTGCAGTTGGGCCTGCAGTTGGGCCTCTTGGGCCTGTTGGGCCTTTTGGGCCTGCAGTTGGGCCTCTTCCCGTTCAAGAGCTTGCTTCTCCACTAAAGATGCTGCGTGCGCCATCAACGCTGCCCGTTCAACCTCCTCTCTCATGCGTCGTGACGAGCATGTGGTAGAAGCGACTGACCTGTGTCCAGAAACAGAGCTACCTTCTTTTTGATTTTTGCTCAGTCTGGCTGAAGTCTCTGAAATGCTATCATCTGGTCTGACTTCATCGTCATCTTTATCTTTCTCTGCTGTATCAGCATCTTGACGAATCTTTAACATCCACTGTTCTGTGGCCTTGACATAGTCCTTAATGCTGGATGATTTAAGATCAAACCAGTTGTGCTGATCAGCATTTCCCTCTTCTTCAGGCAGAAGTGCTAATACATCTTCATTGAGTACATTAAATTCTTCATGCAACTTGGAGAAATCATAATGCATTATGTCTTCAACTTTCTTAATATTAGCATTATCTTCCATGAGACAATCAATTATCTTCATTTTTCCAGTTATCTGAGCTAATTTAGCCCTCCTTGCACCTATGCTTCTATGTAACTTCTCTTCCATTGCCTTTGGGGTGAGCTTTACTTCCCTCTTTTGGCCAGCAATCCTTCTGGCTGGGGGACGCTCCTCACGGCTCCATAAGGCCGCGGCCATTTTACCCGCAGCTCTTATTTAGCTTCTCAATAGAATGAACAAGGCAAGTAACAGTCACTGTACCTTCGCTTTCTTATATTGTCGTCTGGCTCCGTGACCATTCATGTATATACGTTCGCCGACAATTCCGTCCTTTCCTTCTTAGGGAGCTAGTTTTTAACTAATGTAGTGGCGCTTCGTAATTTCCAAACATGCAGCCACTGAGCTTTGAGGCTTTAGCAACGAGTAGACGCGTGACAAAATAAAACGTTCCAAACCATAACTTTATCTTTAAACTGTTTACTGTAACACCTTACAAACAGAATTACAAAGCAAAACACGTTTAAACACACACGGTCAAAAACTGTATTGCTCCAGCCCTCAAAGCTTCTGCCTTCTCCAGCCTCGTGGTGCTTGAGCTGTAAAATGGCTGGATACCATGTGACAAGCTTAAGGACTGTACCATTGTAGCAAGAATAAAGGGGGTCACTCAGCCTATACTATTGTAACAAGAAAAGAGGGGGTTTCTCAATACAATAAGTCAGTCAGGTAAATTAACTGTATTATACTATTTAACCAATATTTTAAAGTATTTTCTTTCTTAAACTTTCATGACTCTTACGACACCACCTTGTAATTAGCAGAGAGATGGTAGACCCACACACAGGGTTGTTCCTACCTGTCCCAGATGCAGTGTTTGATTACCACATGTTGCTCAATATAACAGAGCTGAAGAAACAGATCCAGTCAGAACAGGTGGCTCTGAGCTTCAAAGCTAGTGTTAGAACACATAACTTTCTGGTTAGGGTTCCTAAAGGTGCAGTTATACCGCCACTGGTGCGAAGAGGTCGTAAAACTCGGGGGGTCAAGTCACGAATCTGACTCCTAAAAGTGCTGAAGCCACAAGGGAATTTTATAAACTTATTTTTCAAACTCTTGCTCTCCCCTTAGATTAAACATCCTCCAACCAGGGATCAGAGCTCTACACATGTCCAAATACTCACAGTTACACACTATGGGAAGTATGACATCAGTCTGCTTTGTTGAAGATTTCATTCTACAGATGCTGGTTTGATCCCATATCTGTATTGTAACTTCAGCCTAACACTACCTACCTGCCCAATCCAGGCATTTACTGTAAAATTTAAAATTCCACTTCCAACAATTAAACCCTTAGGGGGAAAAATTCAGTTGGTTTGCGCCTCCCGTTAGCACCGTAAGAGGGCGCTAATGGAGCGCAAAGCAACTAGCGCCCGGGCAAGGCAACATCTGCGCCTCTCGCAGAATTGACCGGACATTTTGCGGCGGCGCTAAACAATACCGCCCGATCTCCTGCGCACGCAGATCTTGACGTCATTCGAGTGTGCAGCGCCCTTGTGGCACCCCGGAACGGAAATTGAGTGGCACCCCCCTCCTTTCCGCCTGGTGCAACCAATGACAGGTAGACTGGAACACTTCCCAGTTGCTGTGGGGCTTGGGGGGGGGGGCACTATTTAAAGGGGACCTCTTCCTGGCTTTTTCTGTGATAGACATTTTTGCACCACTCGTTCTGAGAGAGAGAGGGAGATATTTTGAGAGAGAGAAAGAGAGACTTCTGCATTGAGTCAACGCTGTCTGAAGTAGTTTTGGCTTCTGACCATAACTTTGCAGGTACTTTGTGACGTAATAAAACTCACTAGGCACTTGGTTTGAGTATAAAGCAAAGCTTTAATCAACTTGTTTCAAAACATGGAGGCCTAGTTGTACTTCACTAGTTCCTGTCTTACAAAATGTCCCTGACAAGCTGGGCCCACGCCCGAGTATCTATACTCCTTGGACGGCGCCACCAGCTGGCCGTCCAGTGTTATTTCATGAGTAGTTTCTTTATGATGATGAGATTTATAACACTTTGGTTTTTGACCTTCATTACTTTGATTGCCAAGATACTATGGGGGCTGCACTGAATGGGGGCGTCGTCCTGTGCCAGCAGATTTGGAGGGCACAGAGATACAGAGAGAGAGTGGCAATCATGGCCAGACGGAAGAGGACCAACAGGTCTCTGTACAGGAGACCTTACTCTCCCAGGGTATTTCGCCAACAATTCTCCTACATTAATATGTCTGAGGAGCAGTGTTTGCGAAGGCTGCGCTTCAGCAAGGAGGTGGTCACTGAGCTCTGCCACCTGCTACAGCCAGATCTGCAGCCTCAACTGAGGAGCAGGATGTCTCTGTCGGTGGCAGTGAAGATAACAGTGGCTCTCAACTTTTATGCCACCGGCTCATTTCAATCAGCTACTGGGGACATCGCCAATATCTCCCAGTTCGCGGTCCATTGCTGCATCCGTCAGGTCACAAATGCCCTCTATAAAAGGAGACAAGAGTACATCTCTTTCCCCATGACCCCGGACAAGCAGCAAGAATGTGCAATGGGCTTTGCTAGGATAGCGGACTTCCCCATGGTGCAGGGCGCCATTGACTGCACGCATGTGGCTTTGCGTGCTCCGCATGAGAATGCCGAGGATTTCCGCAACCGAAAGGGGTTCCATTCCTTAAACGTTCAGTTGGTCTGTGACCACAGACAGCTGATACTCGTTGTCAGTGCCCACTATCCTGGCAGCAGCCACGATGCATTCGTCCTGCGCCAGACTACTGTGGCAGAACTTACCCAGGCACCGCATCACCCAGGTGGTTGGCTTCTCGGGGACAAGGGATATCCACTGTGCACCTGACTGATGACACCGCTCCGCACGCCCAACACCCCTGCTGAGCTGCGGTACAATGAGAGCCATCAAGCTACCAGGAACATCGTTGAGCACACAATCGGCATGCTCAAGCAATGGTTCCACTGTCTGGACCATTCCGGAGGAGCCCTGCAGTACTCGCCTGAGCGAGTCTCCCACTTTGTTGTTGTGTGCTGCATACTACATAACCTGGCAATCCTCAGGACCCAGCCGATGCCACCAGGCCTTGGAGCACCACCAGAGGAAGAGGAGGAGGAAGATGAGGAGGATGATCATCAGCAGCACCAAGGCGGGAGGGAGGCATACAATGTAGAAACGGCTGATAGCAAGCCGTTTCTAGGCCCCTGCTGAGGAAATGGCTTCTGCCATTGAGAACAACATGAATGAAACCAACCCGCAACCCCTAAGCCGGCCAAGGCAACAATGATTGCAAAGACCAAACATGTACATTTTGAATACAAAAACGTATTTATTTTACAAACTCTGTGTATGTCATTTCCGCATGACAAACTAATAGAAAGAAACACAAAAAAAACAGTCATTAACATAACTGGTACTCACAACCTGGAGATAATGTCCAAAACACTAAAAAAAATTTGACCACGAACCTCAGCCTTTAATAAAAAAATGAACAACATTTTGTCACACCTCCTACTTTTTGCCCTTCGAGGGTGATCTCCTTCCCTTGTGCACTTCCCCCCCTTCCCACCCTACTGCTCCTCCGTAATGGGAACCCAGTGGCTGCAGCAAGGCTGGTGGAAGGCTGCTGATTGTCAGAACCTGAGACTGCAGATGACCTTGAAGGACGGCCTCGATCAGCTCTGGGCCTGGAGGGCCCGGCTGCAGACGGCACCAACTCTGCATGGGCGGCAGCAGTCTGTCCTACAAGCGGTGGCAAGTGCAGTGGAGAAGTGACAGTGGTGGCAGCAGGAATGCTGTCATCTTGAGAGAGGACAGCAACTCCCTGCCTGACCGACACACTGGTACTCCCATGAGGCAGCACTTCAGCAACTGGAGCAATCTGCTGGAGCACAAATTGCTGGGCTGCTGCGGTGCAGTGAGAGCCCCGGGGAAATGTGCCTGAACCAGCGAGGATGGCAGCAGTCAGTGCTCCCGTGGCCTCAATCTGAGTCCGCATTAGAACAGTCAGAGATGGGGTCATGGATGCCAGTGACTGAATTGCAGCACTAAGCATTTGCGCTGCATCCGCCTGTGCTACAGCAAAGTGCTTCACACTCCTTGCCAGTGATTCAATGCATTCGGGCACCCTTCCCACTGCACCCATGAGCTCAGTGTGTATGTCCACTGCCTGGGTGTTCATTTCAGCGATGAGCCGCTCCTCCTCTGTGTCCAGTGCAGCAGGACTCGCTGGCATACTCTCCCTCTGGGGAGAAGGCCCTCGAGCTTTCCTACCCCCATCGCGTTGCTGCAGCCCGCTGGGTCCTGGAGCTTCACCCTCATCAGACACTTCCCCCCTGCTCCCCTCCAGGGAAGGCGTGTTCCCAGTGTGGGCATGGGCTTCCTCGGGAGAGGGTGGCGCTGATGCTCCGGCTTCCTCTTCCTCCTCGCCTGAGGCTTCACTCCCACTGGCAGCTTGAGGGCCCGTCTCCTCAGCTGGTGAATCACCATCTGAAGGCAGGGAGGTGCAAGAGTGGCTTTAGCATGAGGACAGGGTGACAGTAAAGGAGGAATGAGTGCAGCGATTTAGTAAGTTGGATTGAAAGTGTCAAAGGTTGGTGTTGTGAGGAACAAGTGGAAGGAGAGAGGACAAAGAGGTGATGACCTTACCATTGTTGTCCAGAACGGGGTCGGCGTCTCCAGTGGCGACGGGACTGATCACCTGGCTTGCCACAATCCAGTGGATGCGCACCTCAAGATCACTGCGGGGTTGCAGCTGAGGCCGCCCTCCACCCGTCCGTTGCTGCTGTCTCCTATTATGAGATAGCTTGGCCTGCAAGAAAAAGGATGCCGTCTGAGTAAATATACAGCCATGGTCTTGCCTGATGTGCCTCCCATAGTTGAATAGCCCTTACTGTATGCAAAGTGTGGAATGTGCATGTGTGTTTGATGAAAGGGCCATAGTTGTTGGATGAGTGTAGGGCATTGGGGCTTTTAAGTCCCTCTGACCATAGAGTGAGGTTGAGATGGAGGGATGGAGAGGTATTGAAAAAAAGCCACTCACCCTGACGACCCAAGTGAGGTCGTTGAACGTTTTTCTACATTGGATATGGGTCATGGGCACCATGCTCCTTGAGGAGATGCTCTGAGCCACCTCCCTCCACATTCTTCTGTAATCGCGTGGCAAAGGCCTCCTGCCACTCTCTGGGTACAGTATAGATCTTCTGCGCTCCACCACACCAACCAGAGCCTCCAAGGCCCGCTCGCTGAAGCACTGTGCTCGCTCCCTGGCTCTCTCCATAGTCCTTGCCTGCAAGATTTAGCTACAGGTCTGTCCAGGCCGAGATTCAAGGCTCCAATGAGCACGGTGTGGCTGGAGAGCAAGATCGACCCTCTCTTTTAAGAACTGGCCGGCGCCAGTGTGTCTGTGTTCAATCGCTAACTTACAGCACCTGCGCTGCGCCCGTGCTCTGAGGTAGCGCCTCGCTACTCGGCCTTTGCGCCTTAAGAGAGGTGTGTAGCACCTGATTTAGCGCTCCAATCACCTCCAAGGGCGATAAAAGCCAAGTTTGCCGTCGGAGGCGATAATTAGCGCCAGGCGCTAAATTGTACGCACGGCTGATAACGGCACCCCAAATGGGGCGATACTGAATTTCTCCCCCTACTGTTTTCGGGAACACGCTTCCATTGTTTATAACAATTACAGAGAGGGCCCTTTAAGTATTATAGAATGGTTTATCTTTCTCTAGAAATTGTGACTTAGTTCAGTCAACATTTTAGCAATAGAACGGCATCTTGCTTTACCTGAATAGCTGTAAAAAGGCTTTTGAAGGAGCTGTTTAACAACATGTGAAAAGAAAGCTGTGCTCTGTGTGAGCGTCACAAGGGACCTCCAGAATGCAGAAACATGTCACTAATGGAGGCTGTTAAATCCCACTCTGTCTCTTCATCTTAACATAACAGCGGCTGTATTCTTGGTTGAAGCATGCAAGCTCTCCAGAGCAATTCCACATTAAACTTTAAACCTGTGGCTGGAATACCAACATTATAAAAGTTACACATGACACAATTTTAAAAAGGAGATTCTTATTTTCCACTTATAGCTTAGTAGAGTACCCTGGTTGCCAGAAAAACCATTAAATGTAGACAGTCTACTAATAACAAATAACATTTTACAACAGCAAGTAAAGCATACTCCACAGACATTGCTCTATTGATTGAACAGCTTAAAGGAATGCTCCAGGTCAAGGCCCTACAATGGCTTCTTCAAGTATGTGTGAACACTCTTCCCTTGGACATAATTTTTAAAATATAATTTCTAGGTTAAAAGCATCTTCTCCCCACTTCTGGGACCAGGGTCTGAAACCGTCTTACATTCCAATGGGATGAATGTTTCTGTTTTCTGTCAATAAAAGTCCTTAAAATTAGTCTGGGCAGCCTCATTCCAGTCCCTCACTGGGCAAAAGTAAGCAATACATTTACCATAAACTGGAAACCTCATTCAGAGATGCACCTCATTCACAGGCTGGTGAGAGAAATAACAAATACGCAGTGGTGCACTGATGTGATTTTAACATGTAATTTGAATTAATAGTCCTCACACAATATTAATTGAAAGGTACTTTTAGTTGAATTTTGTACATTATGGAAATGGAAATACATTTGATTCATATCAAGTCTGTAAAGCTTAGCTGTGTAATTTGTGTTTTTCTCATTTTGCAGATATTTAGGCCTAGAAATTCGGTGGGCTGCGCCACCAGTTAGCGCCCAAAGAGGACACTCAGTGGGTTTAGCGCCACTGGCCACGCCTCCCGTGAAATTTAGCGGGGCACTAATGGCGGCATTAGCCTGTAGCGCTGCGCCGCCACCGATGATGTCATCGGTATGCGCAGTGCCCCGCTACCGCCCTGATCGCGATATTTGGTAGCGCCCCCTGCTGTAACGCTGGTCGCAATCTGCGACCGGTTCAGGGGGGCCTACCTGCGGCGGTAGAGGCGCTATTTAAAGGAGAGATGCGGGGCGGCCATTTTTTTTGCTGGCCACCTGCCAGCACCTCTCCGCACTGCCGTCCCCGGCCTTCTGAGCACCCCCCCCGCATTGTGCTGGCTGTGTCCCAAGAGCCCGGCACTTCTCCTCGGTGCCGGGCTCTTTTGCCGGCACTCGCGATCTCGGATCGTGCTGCAGCAGGCCCCTCCCCTTTAAGAAGGGGAGGAAGGCCTGCAGTACCGCAGCGCGCCGTGCCGCAGCGTGTGGCGCTGCAGCACGTTGTGCTGCAATTTTCAGTTGCAGCGCCCCAAGAGGGATGCGGGGCGCCTCGAGCAGCACCCCGCTTCTGTTTGGGGCGCTTAAACTGAATTTCTCGCTGGCGCTCGCGGCTCCTTCCGGGGTGGTACTTCCAGCGCCCAGGCGAGACTGGTGCGGGGCACCACCGAATTTCTAGGCCTTAATATATAGACCTATAATGTACAGGACAGCATCTATAGGGTTCCTCAAATGAAATGGTGGGGCTGAGACTAAACCATCTTTTGGGGTCAGAGGAGACAGAGCCTTATTCTGCATATGGCCCATATTATACCGGCTGTTGGAATACTTGATGCTATGTGACAACATTGGAAAAGTGTTCCATTTCCTACCCGTTACATTTCTCTCCTGGATAACCACAAAATTAGACATTAAACAAAAACAAAAAATCATACGCTGTTCAGCTGCCTTAACATTTTCAAGGTTCACGTGCTCAGGCACAGCTCCTAACATCCAATCTACAGCCTCGTGGTTCACATGGATCAGCAGCAGAATGGGTGGGAGTTTAAAGATGAAGGGATGCATGGGAACATTTTTTATAAGCTTTAAAAGGGTATCTTTCTGGTTTAAATTAAACATGGTGATCGAGATACTTTTTGCATTGTGGAAATTAAACCCATTGCAGGGTTTTACCCTTGAGTATTCCTTCAAAACAATATAAAATCTTTTCATTCTACCCTTTTACAAAAGTACATCTCCTTTCTGTTTTATTTTATCTACATGGTCAATAAAAATGACTTGTATTTATATAATGCCTTTTAATATAGAAAATCGTCCCAAGGCCTTTTACAAGAGGTATAATGAGAGGGAAAAAATGGGATGCTGAGCCATAAAAGGAGATAGCAGGAAGAAGTGACCAAAGTTTGATCAAAAAGGTGAGTTTTAAGGAGGGTCTTAAAGGAGATGGCAAGGCAGAGAGGTACAAGGAGGGATTTCTAGTCATTCACAATCTTATCAGTATGTGTGCCATCAGTACATTATAGATTGACCTGCCTCATTTTCTTTTTAAAGACGCCTCACCTCATCAGAAAATGTAGTGTGGCACTTCCCCAGGGAATTAACTGAACTTGGCCCTCTGTTTGAGAAGCACCTTTATTTACTGTCAGCTATGGCTCAGTTAGTAACACCCTCGCCTCTGAGTCAGAAGGTTGTGGGTTCAAGTCCCACTCCAGGAACTACAGCACATAAATCTAGGCTGACACTCCCAGTGCAGTGCTGAGGGAGTGCTGCACTGTCGGAGGGGCCGTCTTTCGGATGAGACGTTAAACCGAGGCCTCGTCTGCTCTCTCAAGTGGACGTAAAAGATCACATGGCATTATTTCGAAGAAGAGCAGAGGAGTTATCCCCAGTGTCCTGGCCAATATTTCTCTCTCAATCCAAATAACAAAACAGATTATCTGGCCATTATCATAGCTGTTTGTGGGACCTTGCTGAGCGCAAATTGGCTGCTGCGTTTCCTACATTATAACAGTGACTACACTCCAAAGGTACTTCATTGTCTGTAAAGCACTTTGAGACGTCCGGTGGTCGTGAAAGGCGCTATATAAATGCAAGTCTTTCTTTCTTAGAAGCGGCATTTTCTTCATTAACTTTCACAGTTCAAGTGACCATTTCTTAACGTTGTCTGATTTCATGGTGTCGAACATCTCATATTATAATTTGAACAAGAAACAAAAATGTAGTCTCGTGCCCTAAGCTATTTGTATATATTTTTTTTAAAGTTATCTCACAAACTACATTGGATCCAGAAGTACCCTGCTCCCCATGTTTTTGATTTGCAGCCTGTAGGGGGTGGTGTAGGGTGGCGCGTACGCCCAGTCAGTTATGCCTCTGACTGTTTATGAGCGGTTCGAATCACTCCCACGGCCCTGGGTTCTTGGCACCGGACTTAGGTACAGACGGCGATACAGAATAGACTCGAGTAGACAGGTGGTTTGGATGTGAGAAAACCAAGATTTTATTGAAATACAAATTAACACTCTTATGAAAAAGTTACTAGTATAAAATTACAGGCAAATACAAAATAACTATATACTTATACAGGGAATGGGGAACACACGGCACATCGAGGGAAAACGACTATCTTAACAATCCCCTTATCCTTATCCCACCCCCTATACCTAACTAGATTAAGCTATGAGGGGTCAGAATTCATGCTCACCAATCACAGATCTGCTGAATTCAAACAGCGGTGGGGCTTGGGGTTCGCTCTTTGTGCTCTCCGGGGCCTGCCATCGTCACGTGGTCTCGGGGTGCTGCAAGGGCGTCGTCCAGGTACAAGTACCCCAAAGTTAAAGTCTCTGCTTGGGTACTTTACCTCGCAGGGATGATGGTTCTTCTTCCTCGGCCGGCAGTTGGAGTTTGCATGAAGATAGTCGAAGGCGAGCTGGATTGAAGGCCCGATTATTCGAAACGTTTCTTCAATCGTCTTTCCATTCGTCTTCCTCACCACCTCGCCTCGTCATGTCCCGCCTGGCCTGGCCTGGTTTGTCCGTGTCTGCCTGGTGCAATGCCGGGCGTTCCTGATGAGATGGGAAGGGCACGGGCAGTGGTCAGGCGGTAAGCGTGGGACGGGGAAGAGCAGCAGCCACGAGGGTGAGGGGCCGGAGCAGGAGCCAAGAGCAAGGGGCAGAGAGCAGAGAGAACAGAGCGCGTCGGTTGCTAGTGGGCCTACAATTATACTCCTTCGGATGGCCCTTAGCTGCACGCCAGATCAGGTTAGTTCATTGTCCCAATCTTGGCGGGCTAGTTTAAATAATTGTAGCAATCTAAACTAACTGTTTTTAGATGGCCGGTAATCGCACCTACTGGCCCGATTCCTGAGTTGTTTTGTTATTAATACATTTTAATCGGCCTGCCCAGCTTCAATGGCTTCCCCAAGCTGTTTCCGATTATTTATGCAAACAACTTGATGGCCTTAAGTATAGGCCTCACTGGTTTTTGATCGGTCTCCGATTTGACTTAATGCATAATTCAAAGTCCTGTCTGCTTTCAAAATGCAAAAGTCTCTCTTCACAGAAACTGCAGCTTGGGTTTCGATTTCCCAAAAGGTGCTTGTGCCACAGAGTCCAAGCTTTTTAAATCTTGCAGGCTTTTGGCCACGAGGTGCGGACGCCATCTTTGGGTACCCTTTTCATTAAAATGTCCATGCAGGGTCCCTTTTATTACTAAGAACTTTTGGGGAAATGTAGAAATTTTGCGAATCTTACAAGCCTTCAATGCCATAGGGGATTATGGATCCAATACCTGTACCTGCTTGAGTCAGGGATAATCATTTATTTTTGTTCAGAATTCACAGTTACAAAAGGTGAATATGATTACATGCACGCATTTTTGAACTGTTTTAATAGTAATTGTCCAAGTAGAACTGCTACTAAATATCAGTTGTGTCCCTGGATCCATCCTATTCGTGAGGTTCCATTTATAAGTTCTGGGTCATTCGGTGAACGTTTTGAAAATAAGAAAATGGCATTTAGGGGGAAAAAAATCCAAATTTTTCTTCTTTTATCTTACAAGTATCGGTAATTACAACAATTAACTACAGTATTTCACCAACAGCATACAAGAAGCTCATCAAATACAGGTTACAGAGTTTGGTCAAACAGTCACCATGCATTATAGGTTCTATTATTTCCAAACAAGTGCAATAATTAAATGTAAGTTCTAATTATGTAGATATGTAACCTGAGGAAATCAGAATAACTGCTATGTTCCCCATTACCTTATGTATTGCACAAGCACATTCATGAGTTTTGTTCTGAACATAATTTATTTGGTATTATATATAAAATAGGTTATCGTATACATTTTATTTTCTCCCTCTCTGTGCTCCATAGCTACTACATGGTACACTCACACTGACAGATCTCCTTCAATGCCTCTTAGCTGGCCACTAGTACATGAGATTAATACAGCAGAGATTTTACCCTCTGGTTTAGCAACTCCCTGCCCTCCCCCCACTTTCCCGGTGCTCCAAAGCTCAACATTAACATGCCGTCAGACCCTGTAGTTTCTAGAGTAGATATCTTTGAAATGCATGTCAAAAAATGAAGGTTGATTTCCTTTTCTTTTGCACCTCGGATGTTCTGCATTCATGATGATGATGCACCTTTCATATCACGTAGCAATTCACTTCAAAAAATCCATATCCACCGATTTGTATTTTTGCTCACCTTGACACAACACTGCACATTTGTTATTAGCTGTGTAAGTTACTGAAATACCTTTTGTAAGTTATACAGTATTATATAAAATAACAGGTGGTCATGAATTTGGATGAGCTGTGTGAACAAAGACCCATCGTTAGTTTGAAGTCTGTATGTGTCCTAATAGCAAATAACTCAGGATCACATACTCCTATCAAATTCATACTTGACCATCCATTAAGATATGTAGCATATGAAATCTGAGTTATAGTTCACAAATAATAGTGAAATCCTCATCCATGCCTTTGTTACCTCTAGACTCGACTATTCCAATGCTCTCCTGGCTAGCCTCACACCTTGCACCTTCAGTGAACTTGAGCTCATCCAAAGCTCTGCTGCCCGTATCCTAATTCGCACCAAGTCTCGTTCAACCATCACCCCCTGTGCTCGATGACCTCCCGGTCTGGCAATGCCTCAATTTTAAAATTCTCATCCTTGTTTTCAAATCCCTCCATGGCCTCACCCCTCCCTATCTCTGTAACCTCCTCTAGCCCTACAACCCTCTGAGATCTCTGCGCTCCTCTAATTCTGGCCTTTTGTGCATCTTCATCGCTCCACCATTGGCGGCCGTGCCTTCAGCTGCCTAGACCCTAAGCTCTGGAATTCCCACCCTAAACCTCTCCGCCTCTCTCTCCTCCTTTAAGATGCTCCCTAAAACCTACCCCTTGACCAAGCTTTTAGTTACTTGTCCCTATATCTCTTTACGTGGCTCGGTGTCAAATTTTGTTTGATATCTGACGTAAGAAAACTACTAAGCACTTGGTTTGAGTATAAAACAAGGCTTTAATCAACTGTTTCACAACCATGAGCTCTAGTTACATCACTAGTTCCTGGTTACAGAAACATCCTGAGCAAGCTGGGCCTACGCCCGAGTGTTTATACGTTCCTTGGATGGCGCCACCAGCTGGCCGCCCAGTGTTATCTCATGAGTCATTTCTACATGAATGGTAAGATTCATGACAATATCGCTCCTGTGAAGGATGTTTTACTATGTTAAAGGTGGCATATAAATGCAAGTTGCTGTTTTATTTTTCTGCCACACGCATGCCATTGAGTTGATTACACAAATCAAAAGGTTAATTTATTAAATAATAAAAACGAACATATGGGCTGTGAGCTTTATAGAGGAGGCGGGTTGAGGGCGGGCCTGCTGCTTGGCAGTTTTCCGACCCGCTCCCGGATGCTGCCTCCCAGCAGTTACTATTTTCGCTTGATAGGCCTCGTTACGACCGACGTGCGGGTCCCTCCAGGCCATGGGTTGCAGAGCGTCAGATTCTCACCTCTGATGACACATTGTTTCAGGAAAGATTTAAAGGGGCCATGTCCCCTTTGCAAAAGCATTAGCTTTATTCTGTTAAAAGTGCTGGCTGCTGCAGGAATGGCAGCCCCAAAAACTAAGGCTGCCCCCAGGTTCAATGAGGGCTCCCTCCTTGCTCTTGTGGAGGGAGTTAGAGGACGTCAGAAGGTCCTCTTCCCTGTAAAGTCCGCGCCTCAATAATACACGGACTTCGAGAGAACAGTTTAACAGGTACTTTAACAGGCAGCACGGTGGCATAGTGGTTAGCACTGTTGCCTCACAGCGCCAGAGACCCGGGTTCGAATCCGGCCTCGGGCGACTGTCTGTGTGGAGTTTGCACATTCTCCCCGTGTTTGCGTGGGTTTTCTCCGGGTGCTCCGGTTTCCTCCCACAGTCCAAAGATGTGCGGGTTAGCTTGATTGGCTATGATAAATTGACCCTTAGTGTTAGGGGGATTAAATACGTGGGGTTACAGGGATAGGGTGGGACATGTGTTGGTGTAGGGGTTACGGGGATTGGGTGGGATATGTGTCAGTGCAGGCTCGATGGGCTGAAATGGCCTCTATCTGCATTGTGGGGTTTCTGTGATTTCTGTGATTTACTGGACAGGAGGCAGCATCGGACTGAAAATACAGAAGCCTGCTAGGGCCTTTTATACAGGGGTGGTCACTGCCGGTACTGTAGTCTAAGACCAGTTATTCCCTTAAAGGTACATACACAACAATTCCTCCCCTTTTAGATAAACAGTACATAACATTCATTTAACAACTAAATAATAACTAATTACAATTACAATTTTCTCAGTAATATATACAGCAACTGAAATAGTCATTTATAAGTTCAGTCTTTGAGGAGGCTTCCTGATCCGGACTGGATAGCGCCTTTCTCGAGTATCCTGTTCTGGCGGTGGAGTCAATTCTGGCTCATTGTCATTGGTTGGTTCGTCAGCTTCCAATACCCCTGCTTCTGAGGTGGACGCAATCTGTACTTCAGGCTCATTACCAGGTGCACATGCTTGTGGTATAGGTTTGGCTTGTTCCTGTGACTCTAGAATCTGGTCAGCATGGCGTCTCACGATGCTCTCTCCAACGTCCACTGTGTACATTAGTGGTCCCTGCTGTGTGCATATCGTTCCTGGCTGCCATTTTTCTGTTCGGTAGTCGCGGGCCAAGACTGGTTGCCCTATCTTGAAGCTCCTGGTTGGCTTCTCATTTATGTGCTGGAACTGCTTATCCTCAACATCTCGTCTTATGTTTGGTTTGAGCAAATCCAAGCGACATCTTAGTCTCCAGTTGAAAAACAGTACAGCTGGAGTTTGGTTGGTTACTGCATGTGTCGCATTCCGGTAAGCAAACAAGAAGTTATCCATCTTGTGTTGCAGTGGTATGTCGTCATTATACATTGCGTTTATGGCCTTTTTAAAGGTCTGAACAAACCTCTCAGCCAATCCATTTGTGGCTGGATGATATGGGGCAGATGTGTAATGTTTCACCCCATTATTCTTCAGGAACCTCCGGAAATACTCAGACACAAACTGTGGGCCATTGTCGGAACAAATCTGTTCTGGCAACCCATTCCTGGCGAAGGTGGTCCTTAGGACTGCAATAGTTTTCTCCGTGGTGGTGGAGGACATTTTAATGACCTCTGGCCATTTCGAATGGGTGTCCACAGCGATTAGAAACATTGAGTCCATAAATGGACCAGCGAAATCAATGTGTACCTGTTGCCATGGAGATGAGGGCCACTCCCATGGATGTAGCGGGGCCTGTGGTGGGGCGTTTTGGACCATCTGGCATCCTGTGCATCTCTTGGTCATATCCTCGATTTCTTTATCGATTCCCGGCCACCACACAAACGCCCTGGCTAGGCTCTTCATTTTTACCCCTCCCAGATGACCCTCGTGAAGCTCATTGAGCACTATCTCTCAACTTGGGTGGAATTACCACACGGGATCCACACATCAAGGTTCCCCGGCACACTGACAGCTGTTCTCTCCTTGGCGAGAATGCTGGCAACAGTGAGTCGCCATATGCTGGCCATCCCTTCACCGTCAAATCATAGACCCGAGAGAGTGTCGGGTCATTTCGTGTTTCCTTCTCAATACTTGCGTTTGTAACAGGCAAACATTCGACTATGGTCGCATGGAATATCTCCACAGGGTCCACTGCAGGTGCTTCTTCCGCCGTAGGCAACGGTAGGCGCGACAGCCCATCAGCGTTTCCATGTTGCTTCGTACCTTTGTACTCTATGTCATACTGATGTGCCCCTAGAAAAAGTGACCATCTTTGCAGCCGTTGCGCCATCATCACCGGAACGCCCTTCTTTAGGTTAAAAATTGAGACCAGGGGTTGATGGTCAGTCAGTAGGGTGAATTTCTGCCCGTGCAGATAGTGATTGAACTTCTTCACCCCCCACACCAGGCTGAGGGCCTCCCTGTCAATCTGGGCATAGTTACGCTCGGCTGAGGTTAGCGAGCGCGATGCAAAGGCTATTGGCCTCTCTGAACCGTCACGCAATTTGTGTGACAGCACCGCTCCAATGCGGTAAGGTGATGCATCACATGCCAACCGAATCGGCAGTGTTGGGTTGCAGTGGGCCAATACTTCTTTTGAAGTGATTAGGCATTTACATTCCTGAAAGGCACGCTTACACTCATCACTCCATTTCCATGTTACACCATTTTGAAGCAGGGCGTTCAGTGGGTGCAGAATTGTGGATAAATTCGGCAAGAACTTATGGTAGTAGTTCACCAACCCGAGGAACGACCTCAGTTGCGACACATTTTCCGGTGCTGGAGCCTTGACTACAGCCTCAATCTTGTCCGGCGACTTATGCAGCCCTTCTTCATCAATCATGTGGCCACAATACGAGATTTGCCTCCTGAAGAACTCGCATTTGGGACGGTTGGCTCGTAGCCCATATTCCTGCAATCTCGTGAGCACCTGTTCCAGGTTGGCAAGGTGTTCATTTTCATTTTCGCCCGTAACCAGGATGTCGTCCAAATAACACTGGGTCCCCGGGATCCCTTGCAGGACTTGTTCCATTGCCCTCTGCCAAATAGCCAGGGCCGATGCTACCCCGAATATCAGTCGATTGTACTGGTAAAGGCCTTTGTGAGTGTTTATCGTGAGGTATTTCCTAGATGCTTCTTCCACCTCCATTTGTAGATACGCTTGAGCCAGGTCAATCTTCGTAAAACGCTTCCCTCCAGATAGTGAGGCGAAAATATCTTCTATCCGCGGAAGCGGATACTGTACTGTGTGCAGGACTGGGTTCACAGTCACCTTGAAGTTCCCGCAGATGCGAACCTTCCTTGGCTCCCCAGGCGTGCTGCTCAATGCTTTCTTCATTACAGGAATGATGGGTGTGGCCCACTCGCTCCAGTCCACCTTAGACAGCACCCCCGAACGCTCCAGACTCTCCAGTTCAGCATCCACAGCTGGGCGGATCGCGTATGGCACCGGTCTGGCCTTGACAAATTTTGGGGTTGTGTTATCCTCAATCTTTATGGTTGCCTTTACTCCTTTTAGAGTCCCAAGTCTTTGTTCGAACACCTCTTCCGCGTCAGATAGAATCTGTGACAGACATCCAGGTGCGACATCATCATCTTTTTTGTCAGTCACAGTTAGTGCCAGAATGGAATGCCAATCCAATTGTAGTTTTCTGATCCATTCACGTCCCAATAATGGTGGTCCTCCATCTCGTAGTATATACATGTATAGTTTCTGTGTTTCCTTTCCGTTATATTCAACTGGCACCCTTATTTTTCCTCTGGGGTAGACCTTTTGCCCCGTGTATGTCTTCAATACAATGGACGTGTCCTTTAAGGGTATGTGTGAGAATAGCCGCTCATAGTCTCGTCGATTCATGACAGTTAGGGCTGATCCTGTGTCCAATTACTGGGGACCCTGCTATCATGAGGGTGACCCAAATGGTTCGGTGATCTTCCTTTGCGATCACGTTGTGTAACTTTAAACAACTTAGTCGCCTGCTCCCGGAGTCCTTATCACTCTCCTGATCTTCTGAACTACTATCTGTCAGTTTCTTTACTTTCCTGTACTGTTCCTTAGTAGTTCTTGTCGTGTTGGTCTTCTTTCCCGACCTGCAGACTCTTGCTATATGTCCCATTTTTCCGCATTGCCTGCATATTTTGTCTTTAAACCAGCAGTCCTTCTGCTCATGGGTTGTTCTGCCGCAGTGATAGCACTTTTCGGCTCCATACGCCATTTCGTTAGCGCTGTATTCTTGTGGTTTCTGTTGTATTTCCGCAGCTCCCCGTGCTGCTGCTTCGTAGGATACTGCCACGCTGAAAGCCTGTTCTAGCGTCAGGTCCTTTTTTGAAAGTAGTCGTTTCTGGGTTCCGTCTCTCCCACAATTCTCCGAACACCGATGAATTCTTTGGGCGGTTGCCCTCGGTCGACGCCCGTTGCTCAGACTACGACCTTCCAGGACCCTCCTCTCAGGCGAGATCCCCGTGAGATAATGCCACACTGCAGGTGAGTTCGAACTTACTCGTCGCCACTGTAAAGTCCGCGCCTCAATAATACACGGACTTCGGGAGAACAGTTTAACAGGTACTTTACTGGACAGGAGGCAGCGTCAGACTGAAAACACAGAAGCCTGCTAAGGCCTTTTATACAGGGGTGGTCACTGCCGGTACTGCAGTCTAAGACCAGTTATTCCCTTAAAGGTACATACACAACATTCCCTGGAAACGCAAGGAGGAGGCCTCCTCGGCAAACCAAGGCAGCTTGGCTGCAAGTTGCCGAGGAGGTGAGTTTGAGGTCTGTGTGTAGACGCACATGGGTTCAGTGTCGAAAAAGGGTTAATGATCTGCTGAGATCACCTAAAGTGTGGCCTATGTGTTCTGGGAAATGGAAGTTCAAGAGTGGGAGAATTCAGGGAGAATTCCATGTAGAATGTTGGTGGTGACACTGAGCGCAAACCATCATTTATTGGACAGATGATGCCTGGGGTTTTGAGAATGTTGGACTTATATTCATCTCCATGTACCAGCCACCTGTGGTTGAAGCGTAACCTTATGCGAATCTGGCATGGATGAGTGTACCCCTTGCCTGACGGCCAGCAATGTGCTCGCCTTCTGCTGGATTGGCCACGTGCGGACCCGAAAGGCGTCACTCCCCGTCCTCCTCATTCTCTTACTCGTAGGAGGCTGTGTTCTGAGCCATTTGTTCATCCGGCAACACTAAGCCACGCTGCTGTGCGATGTTGTGCAGGGCACAGCAGACCACGACGATTCTGGACACTCTGGCTGATGCATACTGCAAGGCTCCTCCAGATCTGTCCAGGCATCGGAAGCGCATTTTGAGCAAGTCGATGGTTTGCTCTATGATGCTTCTGGTCGAAATGTGGCTCTCATTGTACCGCTCCGCAGCCTCGTTTGATGGCCTCATCATCGGTGTCATGAGCCACTTGTTCAGGGGATAGCCCTTGTCGCCAAGAAGACATCCAGAAAGTTGGGTTGGCGGATGGAAGGGCTGAGGCACAGTAGACTGACACAGGATGAAGGAGTCCTGGCAACTGCCAGGGTACTTTGCGCAAACATGCATGATGATCTTCCTGTGGTTACACACCAACTGGACGTTCAGGGAGTGGGAATCCTTGCGGTTGACAAATACAGCTGGGTTGTGATAGGGGGCCCTAATGGCTACATGTGTGCAGTCTATGACGCCCTGCACCATTGGTAAGCCTGCCATATTGGCAAAGCCAACCGCGCACGACGTCACACTTGGGCCATCCATGGAGAAGTGGATGTAATTGTGGGCCTTTGCAAAGAGGGCATCGGTGACCTGCATGATGCAGGTGTGTGTGGCCGACTGGGAGATGCCGCTGATGTCTGCAGCTGATCCCTGGAAGGAGCACGAAGCAAAAAAGTTGAGTGCGGTGGTGACTTTGACAGCCACTAGTAAGGAGTGTCCACACGCTCCTCTGGGCTCCAGGTGTTGGTGCAGCATTGCGCAGAGGTCAGCGACTACGTCTCTCGAAAGTCTCAGCTTCCTTTGGCACTGCTGCTCAGTCATGCTGAGGAAGCTGATCCTCTGCTTGTAAACCCTGTGTTGGGGGATATCTCCTGTGGCGAGGTGCAGCCCTGCATTGAGGCCCTCCGCCCTGTGCATCATCAGGTGGGTGAGGAGGAGATTGGTGCTCCTGGTGCTGGTGCTGCTGCTGTGGCTGGTTGTGGTGCTGCCGCGGCTGCTCTTCCTCCGAATCTGATGACCAGGATGAGAGGATGTAAATGGTTCCCATCCCGTTGCTATAAATTTCAGTTGAGGCAAGAAGCTTGCCAGCACACAGTCGAAGTGGCCTGAAATTATTCCAATCAGGTCACACTGCAGGTGGCTGTCAGCTTGAACAGTCACAAGGTCAGTAGAGTTGCAAAATCTTATCCCAAACCTCCAACAACAAAGTTGTTGCATTTGAATGTCAGCCATGTTGCAGGAGCGCTTTTAAAGTGCTGCGCCAATGACTACAAATCATGTCCTCCAGCAACTCCTCTCCTTGCAACTGGCCTGCTTCTGACAAGACGGGAAACAGGAGCCAGAAGCACGAAAATGGGAAACCACTATCAAAATAGGAGTTAACAGGCAGTTTGGAAGTGGCTGACCCAACACTCACAAAAATCGCTTGGGGGCGGGTTGGCAGTCTGAAGCCATTTTTTCCGATTTTCACTGCCCACCTGCCTCCAAACCCGCCTCCTCTGGGCTATTAAAATCAAGCCCATGGTATGCACTCCCTGTCCACAAAAACCTTACTTCTTGTGTCCTAACTTTTGAATAACACTTTTTATGTCAACTTTTATCATTGGAAAACCCAATATTAATATTTTCTTGTTGCTATTGTGACCAAGGTGAGGGATGTTACTGCAGTGAAACACAGTCATATGCAAAGTAAAGCTCTTCTTTATAATGGGAAAATCCTGTGTCAATATTTGGCTGCCACACGATAACTGTAGGCCTCCAGACACTTGGTGATGCTGTTGCATGAGTCATCCAGCTCCGTCCACCATTTTACTTTTCCTGATTGCATCTCCCAATCTGTAAGTCTACTTAGGAGCTACTTTACACTCCATTGCTGCTTCTTCCTGCTGGCTGTCCAACCTGAGGCCACTTTAGATCCTGCTGCCTCTTACTCCCCATTCCTGGGCATTGCTCCCACTTCTGCACTAATGATGGGGTAGACCCACTTGTTCTCCTTAGCCTGAGTACTTTCGCTCTCTGCCGATCTCTTCCTTCTTTGCTAGTTTCCTAGCACTGGGGTTCCAACAATTCTAGATGAAGTGTAAATTGCGCTGGCAGAATGAAAGATAGCTGCCATGTGGGGGAGAAGAAAAAAAGACAGACAAAGAGTGTGGGTAAAAAATATATATATGTATGATAGGGGCCGAGGTTATGATCTGAAATTGTTGAACTCTATGTTGAGTCCGGAAAGCTGTAAAGTGCCTAATCGAAAGATGAGGTGCTGTTCCTCGAGCTTACGCTGAGCTTCAGTGGAACAATGCAAGAGGCCTAGGACGGTGAGGTCTGAGTGGGAGTGGAGCGGAGAATTAAAGTGACAGGCAACCGGAAGCTCGGGGTCCCCCTTACGGACTGAACGGAGGTGTTCCGCAAAAGCAACAAAGTTACGCTAAAACATTATGAGCTAGTAATTCCCCTCGAGCCCCGTTTGGAGCACTAAATCAGAAAAGCTGAAAGGTTAGTGCTGGGCACTAACCTATTCCAGCCTTTCTAAGATTCCCACTTTTTGCTCCAAGAAGAAAGTGGAGCACTAAATCCAGCACTCCGCTTCCTTCTTGGAGCGCAAGAGGGAGGGAAAGTTCACAACCTGGGGCACACGGCTCAGCAGCGCCACACACTGGGCCGCGTGGCGCTGGCGTGTTGCAGGGGCTCTTCCCTGAATTAAAGGGAAGGGCCCCGCGCTAGGAACTCTGCAGTTTTTTTATAAACTTACCTGCAGCACCAGCGAGCGGGGCTGCCGTGCGAACAGCCCGGTACTCAAGCTGACCAATTACGGCACGGACCCCGCGTCCGGAGCAAAAAAAAACATTTTTCAAAAAAGCTGACATTTTTTTCAGTGCGGCCGGCCACCTCACCTTTAACGTCCACCCCGCTAGCGGCCGGCCGCCCTGCTCGCCTCCCCTGCAGCAGACGCTGCCATCGCCCGGCGCTGCTGCAGGGGGCGAAGGGGAATTTTTCTGCCATGGCGCTACCGGGGCAATGCACCCGGCGATGATGTCATGATCCCCAGACCCATGAGATCGGGGCGCAACCCGGTAGCACCGCCGCTAACCTCCCGCGGAATTTGGCATCCCGCTAGCGCCCCCCACGGGAAGCGCAAAGGAGGGGAATTTCTCCCACTATAAATCACTGGTTCAGCCTCAGGTGGAGTATTGTGTCCAATTCTGAGCACCACACTTTAGGAAGGATGTCGGCCTTGGAAAAGGTGCAGAAGAGATTTACAAAAATGGTACTAGGGATGAGGGGCTTCAATTATGTGGAGAGACTGGAGAAGCTGGGATTGTTCTCCTTAGAACAGAGAAGCTTATGGGGTGATTTAATAGAGTTGTTCAAAATTATATGGGGTTTTGATAGAGCAAGTAGTTTCCACTAGCAGGAGGGTCAGTATCCAGAGGACACAGATTCAAGGTAATTGGCAAAAGAAGCAGAAGGGAAATGAGGAGAATTTTTTTTCTTACACAGCGATTTGTTATGATCTGGAGTGCACTGCCTGAATGGACGGTGGAAGCAGATTCAGTCGTAACTTTCCAAAAGGGAACTGGTAAATACTTGAACGGGAAAAAATTGCAGGGCTATGGAGAAAGAGCAGGGAAGTGGGACGAATTGGCTAGCTCGTTCAAAGAGCTGGCACAGGCACAATGTGCCGAATGGCCTCCTCCTGTGCTGTATGATTCTATGATTCTCTACAATGTAAAACAAAATCGAAGTGTGAAATAATAATGGATATGGAGATAGCCACTGAGGATTACAAGTTGCATTTTCATCCTACCCACCATTGCAGAAGTGGGACCTGCAGTACTCAGCAGCTCTGTCACCCAGTGTTTTGCATCCAAAAGGAAAGAAGAAAAAGAGAAAGAAAAGTAAGAAATAGAGAAATCTAGGCTGAGGATTCTTGAGATTTGAGTGCAGTACTGAGGGAGTGCTGCACTGTCGAAAGTGCTGCACTATCGGAAGTGCTATCTTTCGAATGAGCCACCTGCCTTCTCGGGTGAATGTAAATGATCCCATTGCACTATTTGAAGAGGAGTAGGGGAGCTCTCCTCGGGGAGGTGTCCTGGACAATATTTATCAGTCAACCAACATCACTAAAAACAGAATACAGGAGACTTTGGTTTATCCGGAGGTTGTATGTCTAGAAACCTCGATCTACTGGCAGAAATCAGGAGCCGTTTTGTTTGTTTTTTTTTCTTCTCGTGGCTTTCTTTTCAACAGTCAGGCTCTGGAAAGTCTCTCTGAAGCTGTTGCTAAGCTACAGAGATGCTTCCAAGGTACGGGCCGACTGTTTAGAAGCCGTTGCTAAGCAACAGTGTTTGTTGTCAGATACGGAGATGAAAACCTCCGTATGCTTCAACATTAACGCTGGTATGTCCGGCAGTTTTGATAGATCAGCAACAGCTCGGTCCCGTCAGTGCCGGATATCACAAAGTTTCCTATACCTGCCATTTACTTCATTGCTGTTTTGGGGATCTTGTTGTGCGCTAATTGGCTATCATGTTTCCCACATTACAACAGTGACCACACTTGAAAAGTACTGCATTGGCTGTAAAACCCCTTGGGGCATGCTGAGGGTGTAAAATGTGTTATATAAAAGTTCTTTCTTTCTTTAATCCTTTCTATTATTAGTGCTCTGCGAACTCTATTTGTAAGCGTAACTTATACCAATGAACATACCTGCAAATGCACCTTCACGCAGATATAGACAAAGGCATAGGAATACACACAAGGAAGAACAAGCTGCATCTGCCTCCAACGTTGACACTTGCTTTGTGTCCAACAGTCAGCACTCCAAACTCTTTCACTGAGTGACTGGCTTGCCACAGAAACAGCTCCTGCCCTTCCGTCTGTGATGAGTCTATAATTGTGCTGAGTAGCTTCCATACCAAATAAAAAAAATTGTCTTCCATAGATATTTAAGCAATTTAAAAGTGCGGTGTTTATTTTGATTATTCGTAGTCATTTCAAGACATATTTGAAATAAACAGAAATATTTTACTTCTGTGTAAAAGCAGCATGGTAGCAGTATGAGTAGCAGCTGTTGATGTGATCTCACAAAGCACCAGTGATTGCGTTAATACACTTGTATCCTTGTTGATGAGCTGATTGTGTACAAGATAGTTTAGGTTTGGCAAGTAGTAGGACAGTGGTGCGGAAGCATAATTAGAGTTGCACGTGCAAGGAAATAAGAATTCCAGTGGAACTTTGGTCGTACAGAATTGGAGAGTCTTGCAATGAAATGAAAGAGGCAGAAAGTTTAAACCGGAGCTGCAGAGAAACAGGATTTACTGGTACAAGTCCAGCTTATTCTCCTGTTATTCTCAGAAAGACTTTTTCATTTTTCACTGGTCCTAACAATTCCAATTTCAACATTTTTTGCATTCTATTTCTTACAAACGTGTGCTTTTGTATATAACCCATGACCCATACATTCAATAAATATTTATGCCTTTCATTCCCCACAGCAATCTTGCTGAGCTCTAAGATATATCTCTCTCCACGTATGTTATAGCCAGATCTATCTATAACATGCACTGTCACCAGCAAGCGCATATTTTCCTAAGCTTTACTATTTAATATATTCAACTATAATTCAGCGTTACGGTTGTGCAGTATTGCTTGTTACAAACTGGTGTTGGATTTCATCATTCAGATTTCAGACATAAAGTCAGAATCTTTTTGTACATTTTTTGAAAACTTTTCAAGGCAAAAACGTCAACTTAATAGAGGGGCTGATTTGCAATAGATCTATTTTGCTTCAAGCGTTTAAAGCCCAGATTGTGCAAAGCAAGATGATACAGATATGTTCCAATCAATAACATTCAGAAGCACAATATGGTAGATTTTCTGATATGGGTGGATTTTACTCCCAAATGATTAGAAAAGGTGCAACGCACATCCGAAGTGAAGTATTGTGTAAGTGAAGTTTAAATGGATGTGAACAATTAAAGGGAAGGGTCATAAATATGGAAACAAAAGTCATTGCGGCCATAGGAAAAACTCAAAAGTTTGTTTTTAATTTAAGCCCGTTGGCAACCTTTGTCAAAGCTTTGGGGAAAGGGGACCAGGAAATGACAGGCAAAAACGAAATGAAAAGAAGCCACTATTACGCATGAGTCTGAGGACAAATAATGTTTCCCACTCCACAACACCATCCTTGTAGGTCAGTATTGTTGCATGTCTGGAAGGACATAAAGGCAGTTTTGAGGCTACAGCTGACCAATACTGTCACTAGTTGTGCCAGCCCTTTCGTACATGTTAGCTGCAGGTGTTCTTGCAGTAGATGGCTCTCTGCTAACCCAGACCCTGTAAAGACAGATTCTCGTGGTCATGTAGGTTTGCCATTAACTGTGGAAATGGTTCGTATCACACTAACTGTTGGTCACCTTGGTATGCCTTCTTTCATTGACAGCATGGCATACCATTGACTACATGACATATTGTGATTGGGATGCTGCTGCGTCCTAACTAAATAGGGTCAGTCAGCCATTCACACATCAGATTTGGTCTGCTGTTGCAGCCTACCTTAGGAACTGGAGACTTCGCAGTCACTAATCTGATACCAAAGGATGGTATGTGCACCTCCTTCTGTAGATGGGGGTGTCAGGATACTGATAAGTGGGCACAGAGCATGTCTGGCATAGCCTGACCTACCTACTTTGCTGCCCTTTCACTTCTTCCTTCAGAAGGATGAAATTGAGGGAATTCCCATTGGAAAATCCGCTGGTGGTACGAATGGAGCTATACAAAAAAAAGTTGGAGAGCAGTTGCTTCAAAGGTCAAGGGCAGCACGGTGGCATAGTGGTTAGCACTGTTGCCTCACAGCACCAGGGACCTGGGTTCAAATCCGGCCTCGGGTGACTGTCTGTGTGGAGTTTGCACATTCTCCCCGTGTTTGCATGGGTTTCCTCCGGGTGCTCCGGTTTCCTCCCACAGTCCAAAGATGTGCGGGTTTAGGTTGATTGGCTGTGATAAATTGACCCTTAGTGTTCGGGGGATTAAATACATGGGGTTACAGGGATAGGGTGGGATATGTGTCGGTGCAGGCTCGATGGGCCGAAATGGCCTCTATCTGCACTGTGGGGTTTCTGTGATTCTGTGACACCTCAAACCAAATAACTAGTGACAGAAACACACAAAAAAAGAAAGGTGGCATGGAAATCATCTGAAAACTCTTCAAATTTAATTACTGATCCCTTAAAATGAACTCCTGTGTAAAACCCTAAATGCCCATTATACAGAAGCATAAATATCACTGAGCATCCTGCATGCACTACCGTCTGGACATCGTGCGCATGATCAAATCAGGTTAATAATGTCATTTGCATATTTTAATGAAGCTATTTCCTGTCCCCATATTTTCTGCCACCAGAAACGGGCAGGACGTGCAATGTGGGCAGAGAGCCATCGTAATAGATCTTTGCTAACTTTCCACTCAGGGACATAAAGCAGGCGAACAAGTGAAAAATCCATGCTCATGTGTCAAATAGTCTGGAGCTCTGTCTATGGGAATTGAAATCTTATTCTTTGGTAAACTGGTATGATACTTTTTAGCTCTCTTTACTGTTGTGCCACACTTTTGGTGATAAAGGATTCTGGTGTACTGATGATTCATTCCACCAAAGTCCATCTATGCCACAATTGGACCTAACTGCTCTATAGCTTTTTCACTGATAATCTTTTAAATTAAGTTGTTAGTAATTATGTAAATTTGTGCACTTACACCACGGTGATTGTGATGAGCAGGTGTGCATTGCAATAAACACAAAAGAGAAGTGTCGTAATATTGACATCATTGCTGTACTGCAAATATGTGCCACTCTGTATAGAGACGAGCCAATTTATAAATACCTGCCAACTACGTATAGAGTAGATAACTGCAAGTCTAGATATAGCATAGTCAGTTTCCTTGTGATTCCCAGTTTGTATGTGGAATAACTGCAGTACTGCAAGTGACTGCTGGTCTTCAAGGCATCAAGGGGTATGGGGAGAGAGAGGGAATATGGTATTGAGATAGAGGATCAGCCATGATCATATTGAATGGCAGAGCAGGCTCAAAAGGCCGAATGGCCTACTCCTGCTCCTATTTTTCTATGTTTCTCTTCAGGGAATCTAATTTACTTTAAAAACAATTGGAAGAATTGCATTCAGTAGGGCAAGTGGCCTTCACTTGTTTCATGTCTTCTCATGCTCCTCACTGTTAATTTTCCTCATTGAACCAGTGCAGAATTGAAACTAGCAAAACAAAGTTCAAAGCTTCAATATGTTCGGTATATTACTAGGCTTTGTTGAAGTTTAAAAGGTTGCTTTGCCAATATTGAAAATATACTAATATTTACTCTTGTACAAATTATGGAGTTCAAATCAAAACACTAAAATACATGTTTCTATCCACAACAACTTGGTATCCAAGATGTTAAGAGTCTCTAATAAAAACAGAAAATGCTGGAAACACTCAGCAGGTCAGACAGTATCTGTGGAGAGTGAAACAGAGTTAACGTTTCAGGTCGATGACCTTTCATCAGTTCTGAAAGATCATCAACCGGAAACGTTAACTCTGTTTCTCTCTCCACAGATACTGTCTGACCTGCTGTGTGTTTCCAGCGTTACGGTTTTTATTTCACATTTCCAGCTTCCGCAGTACTTTGCTTTTGTATGATAGAGTCTCTAGATCTCTTACACAAAATTATATTACCAGTGTATTCACTTTCAAAGAATAAGCATCGGCACATCATCTCCCAGTGTGGAAGGTTAGAGCGTTTTCCTAGGCAGAGATTCATTTGAATGTGCAGTCTGTGCGACTGCCTGTATCACAGCAAGTGGTAAATGTTTTTCATCGGGATCTCATTGTAGTAGCACAGCTAAGGGACCACAGCAGACATCTCTAATGAAACCCATTAGGGTACCGTTTATGGCTAATTACAGCCTAGTAAGTGCATGATAAACAAGCTGGTGGCTGTATTTCCCGCATGAGAGTGAAACTCTCTTCTTTCACTCATTTCACCTTTCATTGCAGCAAGTTTCCCAAAGCAAATAACAAACCTGACCAAAATGCTCCAGTACATTATTTACCGTTAGCTTGACTATCAACAAGAAGGAATATCATCAGCATTTTCACCTCACAGATATACGGTGACCCTTAACATCTGGCTCAACCTAGATCTTCTTCCTTTTTCGTGCAAACCAGCTAATAGAATGCGAGACATATAACCTGATCAATAAAATACAATAATGAAGAAATTTTGCCGTGGCTTTACAACATATTGTTCTGATCACACTTGGAGTATTATGTTCAGTTCTGGTCACCATATAACGAATAATATGCAGAAAGGATACAGAAATCTGCAACAAGACTAATCTCAATTGTAAAGCGGTTAAGTCATGGGGATAGAAAGATAAAAAATCTTGTATTTATACTGGGCCATGCATAGAATCATAGAAAGTTACAGCACGGAAGGAGGCCATTTCGGCCCATCGTGTCTGCACCAGCCAACAAAGAGCTATCCAGCCGAATCCCACTTCCCAGCTCTTGGTCCGTAGCCCTGCAGGTTAGAGCATCCCAAGTGCACATCCAAGTACTTTTTAAATGTGGTTAGGGTTCCTGCCTCTACCACCCTTTCAGGCAGTGAGTTCCAGACTCCCACAACCCTCTGGGTGAAGAAATTTCCCCTCAAATCCACTCTAAACCTTCCCCCAATTACTTTAAATCTGTGGCCCCTGGTTTTTGACCCCTCTGCTAAGGGAAATAGGTCCTTCCTATCCACTTTATCTATGCCCCTCATTATTTTATACACCCCAATAAGGTCTCGCTTCAGCCTCCTCTGTTCCAAGGAAAACAAACCCAGCCTATCCAGTCTTCCCTCATAGCTAAGATTCTCTACTCCCGGCAACATCCTTGTAAATCTCCTCTGTACCCTCTCTAGTGCAATCACATCTTTCCTGTAATGTGGTGACCAGAACTGCACGCAATACTCTAGCTGAGGCCTAACTAGTGTTTTATACAGTTGAAGCATAACCCCCCTGCTCTTGTATTCTATGCCACGGCTAATAAAGGCAAGCATTACGTATGCCTTCTTAACCAACTTATCTACTTGGCCTGCTACCTTCAGGGATCTGTGGACATGCACTCCAAGGTCCTTTTGTTCCTCTACGCTACTCAGTGTTCTACCATTTAATGTGTATTCCCTTTCCTTGATAGCCCTCCCCAAATGCATTACCTCACACTTCTCCGGATTCAATTCCATTTGCCACTGTTCTGGCCAATTTATTGATATCTTCCTGCAGTCTACAGCTTCCTTCTTCAGTATCAACCACACAGCCGATTTTAGTATCATCTGCAAACTTCTTAATCATACCCCCTATATTCAAGTCTAAATCATTGATATATACCACAAAAAGCAAGGGATCTAGTACTGAACCCTGAGGAACCCCACTGGAAACAGCCTTCCAGTCACAAAAACACCCATCAACCATTACCCTCTGCTTCCTGTCTCCGAGCCAGTTTTGAATCCAACTTGACACTTTGCCCTGGATCCCATGGGCTTTTAACTTCGTGACCAGTCTGCCATGTGAAACCTTATCAAAAGCCTTGCTAAAGTCCATATTCACTACATCAAATGCACTACCCTCATCTACCCTCCTTGTTACCTCCTCAAAAAATTCAATCAAGTTTGTCAGACACGACCTTCCCTTATGTCATCCATAACATCTCAAAGTGGTTCACGGTCAATAGGTTAAGTTCTTTTGTAGGCAACAGAACAGTCAACATGTGCACAGCAAGGTCACGCAAAAATCTATTCTGTTTTTATTGGTTTTGCTTATGTGATGAAAACTGGCCAGGACCCTAGGAGAACCTTTCTTCAAAAACTGCAACATGGTCCTTTATATTACACAGAGACAACTACCTCACTTCAATAATCCAAATAAAAGTATTATATGCAACAATACACAACAATTATAGTACATTTTCGGTTAATTCACTACCTCATCAAATGACTACACAAAGAAGATTTATTGCTGCTTTGATAGGTTGGGGGGAGGGGAACATGACAAAATTGCTGTGCATCATCTGTGTCATAATAACATCATGTACAAGGGATTTGATTACATTTTGTTGATGTGAATTGTCACAAATTATAATATTGCATTGCTTATCTGCAAAACATTAGAAAAAATCTTTTTCTGCTACTTTCAAAAGTAATCACACCCCTTGAAAGAGTCACTGGCTTCCTTCCTTCATTAAAATTGCTCGAGTTCTTCTCCTCCAAAACACTTTTACAAGCCTTTTCCACTGAAGAAAATTGACTGTTATCCCCGTGATTTATAAGTTCTTATATCAATCCTCCCACCTGTGTAAACAGATATCAACTATTTACACTGCCCCCTCCCACACAAAAATAAAAGCCTCTCCAGGACAGGCTGGGTTAGAGGAATATTACAGCACGCAATGAGAAGCACAAAATTAAAGACACAATGCTCAATGTAGTTATATGAGCTGAAGCAGTGGCTCTCAAATTATGGCACGCCAGGCCTACCCAGGAAGAGTGCAGCAAAGAGCTGTACCATGCAAAATTAATTCCAACTCCACGCAAATTGGCAAGAAGTTTTCTTATGCTTATTTTCTTATCCAGTTGCCGATGATCTGAACATTAGTTTGTTTGTGGTAGTGTGGAGAGTGAGGAGGAGCAGCGCCACAAGTCTGTGCAGTTTGCAGTCACGGTTGAACATACTGGACAGATGGTCAGTGCAGGACCATCATCAGCCCAGTCTGTCGCTTGGTGAAGATTTCAGCCGCAGTGATAAGAGGAGGCACGATGTTTATGTTCATACACCAGAGGCAATACGAAAATTATGAGGGGTTTTGATAGGGAGAAACAGTTTCTACTGGCAAGAGGGTCAGTAACCAAAGGACACAGATTTAAGATAATTGTCAAAAAAATCCAGGGCGGAAATGAGAATTTTTTTTTACTCAGCGATTTATGATGATCTGGAATCAACTGCCTGAAAGGGTTGCGGAAGCAGATTCAATAGTAACTTTCAAAAGGGAAATAGATATATACTTTAAAAGGAAAAATGTAAGGGCTGTGGGGAAAGAGCAGGGGAGTGGGGCTAATTGGCAACTCTTTCAGAGAGCTGGCACAGGCGCGATGGGCCGAATGCTTCCTTCTGTGCTGTATGATTCTATGATTCTAAGTAGGTGTTGCTGGAGGGGACATGCATTTGTGAGGACAGCAGTAGCTTGGCAGGAGGAACTAAAAGCTGTCTGGGTGGGGAGTCTCTCCGTGATGAATGGTAGGAAACTGAGAGTGATTAGGTCATCAGCAACAGGGAGGAGGAGATAGCTACAAGGTCATCACAATCATCATATACAGAGCAAGCTATAGCAGTTCTATTTTTTGTCTTCTTTAGAATTGCTTTTCAATCATGGCACCCAATTCATTGTTGCGAAGATTCTTTAGTTTTGGTATTCTTTTTAGTGCCTTAAAAAAAGTCTTGGTAAAGGAAAGAATGTTGACCAGGACATCAGGAGAACTTTTTTCTCTTCTTAAAATAGTGCAATGGAATTTAAAAAGCCCACTTGCACTGGCCTCATGGTACTGTTTATAATGTGCCATCTAAAGCTAGTCAGGCACAAGAAGCTATGAGAATGTTTGGGGCTGACTAGGCCACAATAAGTTTGAGAAACACTGAGCTCAAGTATGCCTTGTGTCATCTCTAACTGGATTTGTTGAGCCTACAGCTGCTTGAGTAATACTTTTCAATCTCTTCCTGTGATATGTTTTAATTATAAAATGCTAGGAGACCTAAGCATTTTAACTTTTAAATACCTTAAATATTCAACTTGGCCTTATAAGTGGTATTAACAATTACAGGCCAAGGACGAATGACTGGTAGGGTGAAGAATGTCTGCTAATCGGATCAAGCTTAGCAGCCAACTGAATTATACTGAAAGATCATGGTCTCTCCTGCTGATTGCTCCCTGCCATTGAATGAAAAAGCACTGCACTGGCTTTTGTTATGACTTGTTTACAGATTTTAAACTTGGCTATAATCTCTAACAGACATAAGTACTTACATTACCTAAGCTGGGGGTTTTTTTGGTCCACTAACTCTGGGCTTTTGGCATTCAATGCCACCCCGCCCCAACCCCCCACCACCCTTTACTCCAGAGCCATCAGCCACCTTGGCTCTACTTTCTAAAACTTCATCTCGAAACCTCTCCAGCTCTCTACTTTTCCCTTCACCTTTAAAAACTTATTCAAAACCCATCTTTTCAACCAAGCTGTCAGTCACCCTCCATCCCCCGTCCCCCGCAATCTCTTCCTTTATGGCTCCATGACTGTTCCCCACCTATTTATTTTGTGAAATGTCTTGGAATGTTTTCTTACATTAAAAGTGCCATACAAGTGCAAGTTTTTTTCTGTTTTTGTAGGTTTGGTTGATGCCAGGACACAAATGCAGATAATTACAATAGAATCTTGCTGTGAGGAGGATGCCGAGAAACTCCAGTATGAATTGGACAAGTTGGGTGATTGGGCAGATGCATGGCAGATGCAGTATAATGTGGATAAATGCAAGGTTATCCACTTTGGTGGCAAAAACAGGAAGGCAGATTATTATCTGAACGGCAGTAGATTAGGAGAAGGGGAAGTGCAACGAGACCTGGTGTCCTTGTGCACCAGTCGCTGAAGGTAAGCATGCAGGTGCAGCAGGCGGTTAAGAAGGCAAATGGTATGTTGGCCTTCGTAGCGAGAGGATTCGAGTACAGGAACAAGGATGTCTTGCTGCAGTTGTACAGGGCCTTGGTGAGACCACATTTTGAGTATTGTGTGCAGTTTTGGTCGCCTTATCTGAGGAAGGATGTTCTTGCCATGGAGGGAGTGCAGCGAAGATTCACCAGACTGATACCTGGGATGGCAGGAATGACGTATGAGAAGAGATTGGGTCGATTGGGCTTATACTCACTGGAGTTTAGAAGAATGAGAGGGGATCTCATTGAAACTTATAAAATTCTAACAGGACTAGACAGACAGGATGCAGGAAGGATGTTCCCAATGGCCGGGGAGTCCAGAACCAAGGGTCACAGTCTAAGGATAAGGGGTAAGCCATTTAGGACAGAAATGAGGAGGAATTTCTTCACCCAGAGAGTGGTGAACCTGTGGAATTCTCTACCACAGAAGGCAGTGGAGGCCAATTCATTAAATATATTCAAGAAGGAGTTGGATATATTTCTTAAGGCTAAAGGGATCAAGGAATATGGGGAGAAGGCAGGGACAGGGTACTGAATTTGGATGATCAGCCATGATCTCGTTGAATGGCGGAGCAGGCTCGAGGGGCCGAATGGCCTACTCCTGCTCCTATCTTCTATGTAACTGTATTGGTCCATATACAGTGCTGCACTGGTACAGTCAAAGCATTGTATCCAACTCTAATGTACATAGAATTCTGTTGCATTAATTGGTGCAGGTTGGGCTCTGATACATACTATACAGTAAATGCACAAGTTAAATACACAAAATTATTGTATTAATGTAATCTCATCCAGAACTAGTGACCATAATTCAGTTAGATTTAAGGTAGTTATGGAAAAGGACAAGGATAGACCAGGAATAAAAATTCTAAATTGGGGAAAAGCACATTTTGCTAAGTTCAGAGGGGATTTAGCCATAGTGGACTGGAAACAGCTACTTGAAGGTAAATCAGTGTCTGAGCAGTGGGAGGCATTCAAGGAGGAGATCCAGAGGGTACAGACCAAATATGCGCCCTTAAAGTAAAACAGTGGGACTAACAAATCTAGAGCCCCCCTGTCTAGGGACATACAGGGTAAGATAAAGGAAAAAAGGGAGGCGTATGACAGATACCGAGGGCTAAATACGCCAGAATCTTTAGAGGAGTACAGAAAGTGCAGGGGTGCAATTAAAAAGGATATTAGGAAAGCAAAGACAGAGCATGAAAAATTCTTGGCAAGTAAAATCAAGGAAAACCCAAAGATGTTTTATAAATATATTAAGAGTAAGAGGATAACTAAAGAAAGGGTAGGGCCTATTAGAGATCATGAGGGTAATCTGTGTGTGTAGGTGGTAGACGTCGGTAGGGTTCTTAATGAATACTTTGCACCTGTTTTCACAAAGGAGAGGGGCGAAGCAGACATTGCTATCAGGGAGGAGGAGTGTGAAATATTAGATGAAATAAACATAGTGAGAGATGAAGTATTAAGAAGTGTAGCAGCTTTAAAAGTGGATAAATCCCCAGGCCCGGATGAAATGTATCCCAGGCTCTTAAGCGAAGCAAAAGAGGGAATAGCAGAGGCCTTGACCATCATTTTGCAATTCTCTCTGGCTTCAGGTGTGGTGCCAGAGAACTGCTAATGTGGTACCATTGTTCAAAAAGGGAGAAAAGGATAGACTGAGTAATTACAGGCCAGTCAGCCTAACCTCGGTGGTGGGAAAATTATTGGAAAGAATTCTGAAGGACAGGATAAATCTTCATTTAGAAAGACACTGATTAATCAAGGATAGTCAGCACGGATTTGTTAAGGGAAGGTCGTGTCTGACAAATTTGATTGAATTTTTTGAGGAGGTAACAAGGAGGGTAGATGAGGGTAGTGCGTTTGATGTAGTGTATATGGATTTTAGCAAGGCTTTTGATAAGGTTCCACATGGCAGACTAGTCACGAAGTTAAAAGCCCATGGGATCCAGGGCAAAGTGTCAAGTTAGATTCAAAACTGGCTCAGAGACAGGAAGCAGAGGGTAATGGTTGATGGGCGTTTTTGTGACTGGAAGGCTGTTTCCAGTGGGGTTCCGCAGGGCTCAGTACTAGGTCCCTTGCTTTTTGTGGTATATATCAATGATCTAGACTTGAATATAGGGGGTATGATTAAGAAGTTTGCAGATGATACCAAAATCGGCTATGTGGTTGACACTGAAGAAGAAGGAAGTTGTAGACTGCAGGAAGATATCAATAAATTGGTCAGGTGGGCAGAACAGTGGCAAATGGAATTGAATCCGGAGAAGTGTGAGGTAATGCATTTGGGGAGGGCTAACAAGGAAAGGGAATACACATTAAATGGTAGGACACTGAGTATTGTAGAGGAACAAAGGGACCTTGGAGTGCATGTCCACAGATCCCTGAAGGTAGCAGGCCAGGTAGATAAGGTGGTTAAGAAGGCATACGGAATTATTAGCCGTGGCATAGAATACAAGAGCAGGGGGGTTATGCTTCAACTGTATAAAACACTAGTTAGGCCTCAGCTAGAGTACTGCGTTCAGTTCTGGTCACCACATTACAGGAAAGATGTGATTGCACTAGAGAGGGTACAAAGGAGATTTACAAGGATCTTGCCAGGAGTAGAGAATCTTAGCTATGAGGAAAGACTGAATCGGCTGGATTTGTTTTCCTTGGAACAAAGGAGGCTGAGGGGAGACCTTACTGAGGTGTATAAAATTATGAGGGGCATAGATAAAGTGGATAGAAAGGACCTACTTCCCTTAGCAGAGGGGTCAAAAACCAGGGGGCACAGATTTAAAGTAATTGGGGAAAGGTTTAGAGGGGATTTGAGGGGAAATTTCTTCACCCAGAGGGTTGTGGGGGTCTGGAACTCACTGCCTGAAAGGGTGATAGAGGCAGGAACCCTAAGCACATTTAAAAAGTACTTGGATGCGCACTTGGAATGCTCTAACCTGCAGGGCTACGGACCAAGAGCTGGGAAGTGGGATTAGGCTGGATAGCTCTTTGTGGGCCGGCGTGGACACGATGGGCCGAAATGGCCTCCTTCCATGCTGTAACTTTCTATGGTTCTATGATTGTTCTGAGCACAGCTGTAAAAGCCTTGGTTACTTTACAGGAAAGAATTTCACATCAAAGGAGAGTGTGTAAGTGGCACAGACTTTACATAGGCTTTCCATTTTTTTTGCAGTAAGCCGATTACTGCCCATCCATTGGAAAAAAAAGTGTTAATTTATCACTGAAAATACATTTTTCAAATTGATTATTTCAAAATAATCCGTATGATAATATCTAATTATGTTTCTAAGCTTCCACTAAAGTAACAAAGAGAAATTTATTGCAAAGCATTGTTATTTGCATCAAATTTAATCACTGCCATTCCAACTTGTTCGAACTGAACACAGTGGCTGCAATTTTGCCAGCGCTCAGACGGCAGGTTTGGAGGCAGGTCAAAGGGTAAAATCATTTTGATTGACGGCGGGTTGCGATCCTGCCATCAACCCACCTCCAAACTATTTTCCCAAGTGTCGGGTCCCTGATTTGCACATGGACCCGACACCTAGCGGCGGGAAGAGGATTAAAGGCAATTACCTATTAACAAGTAGTTGCTAGTAGTTGACAGGCTATTTTGAATTTTCCCGCTTCTGGCTCGGGTTTCCCGACATCCGGACACCACGCCAGGTAAGTGTGGCATGTTGCGAGGGTGCTCTAATGTTTCTGGATTGATGACAGCTGCAGAAGTGGTGTGAAGGATCCAGTGGTGCACTGGTGAGTCTCAGAGGTAAGAAAATGTTGGGAAATGCATTTTTAATAGATTTACACATTTCTTTAGGTTACAAGTTTTGAAATCCATGTCCAGTGCCACCTCATTGGGAGAACCTCTCTCACCAGTGACAGATCGCTTCTGTCACCTCACCTGCAGCTACCATCTATTCTAGCCTATGAAGGGAGTCATTGGAGAGCCTTTTGCAAGAGGTCACCTTTGTACAGTGATTGTCAGTGTTTCCAGCACCTCAATGCTGTCAAACACTGAGAAATCAACTGTCAAAAAAAATTGTGCGTGGTCCCTTTAAGAAAACCAGCAGATGATGCATCATTAAATTACGTCATCTGACCGGCTTCCTCTTAATTGGCCGGCAAGCCCGCAGGGCAGGCTTAACAAGGTCAATCAACGTAAAATCACGTCTGTGGGCCGGATGCAGCTGGTGCGGGACTGGAAGTCGGAAACCATCTGACGCGCACCCAACCCGCCTCCATTGATAAAATCGCAGGCAGCTAGTCTAGTGAGTAAAGTTAAAATACTTTCACTAATTTATCTTTTTTCTTGAGAAAAATCTCCAAAGAAAATAAAAGTTCGCCTGAAAAAAAAAGACCTAAATAATCCCCAAAAGTCTAACAATTCTTTAATACATTGCTTCCACTGACCAAGTGAGATATTGGCATAACAAAACCTATTGTCATTGCTCTCAATTCATGAATTTAGAATGGTTGCATTCTGCTGCGTGTCAATCCCAGGTAATGAAGTACAAGCATTATGCATGGAGCTCAATAGAAATCCAGGCTGAAAGAAACAAGTCTAAAATTGCCAGGTGTTCTTCTCTTTTGTTAAATACCGTTCGTCTGCAAAAACTTCCAGTTCTAATTAGGGTCTACACCCGAGCCGTTAACTGTTCTTGCAGATGCTAACTGACCTGCTGTGTGTTTCCAGCATGTTCTGTTTAGGTTTCAGATTTTCAGCATCTGCAGTTTTTTCTTTTGCTTCCGGTGTACAAATGTTGGGCTGAATCCAGTTCAGTTTTAGCTGACAAACAGTTGCTTCTGCTGGTAATTTTCCAGACAAGCTGCTAAGTGAAGCATTTCACCATGAGAGGAATGGACCACCCATCTATTGTGGTATTCTCACCTCAGCCATTAAACAGTACTGACATAGGATCTCAGAGGTTGGTGTTTGCAACCCACTGACCTTCGTTATCTGTAGCTGGTGAACATGTGGAAACTAATGGAATTGAAGTAACACCAAAATCAGAGTCTACATCTGAAAGTTCTGCAGCACCTTCACCCTCCTTTTGGAAGTGATGGCAACAGAGAAACTTTAGAATAAGCTGATTTCACGCAAGTATTGCAGCTTGAGTATCCCATAAAATAGAAAGAAATACATACATCAAGTGTCAAAAGATATGTAATTTATTACTGAATTATTAAATCTTAGAACAATTCTGAGGACATCATTCTGGGAATTTGTAGAGAGTTTGGGGCTTTCTGACAATGATGGATGTCTCGCCTGTGAAAGATGCTTGTTTTCTGAAAGAGATACAACTATATCAAATCCAGGTGATAGGCATTTGATGCTTTGAACTTGACAGTCTTAATCTCCCCAGAGTTGGATTGATTAATAGCACCTTTCAGTTTGTAAAACATCTTTCTACATTTGCAGAGCTAGGAGAAAAGTGACAGAACAGAGGGGGTCTTTTTGGAGAGCACCCGTCACTGCTGTCAATCTTCCTTAACAATCCACCACATCTTCCTTGCTGAGACTTGAGTATTTTAATGAACACAGCTTCAAACAGCACAGGATTAAAGCCCTCAATCTTACTGGTAGGATAAATCAGAACTAAGCAAATAATAGCCACATAGAGAATAGAGAAAGAGAGTGATGAAAATCCTATTCTAGTTAATTCTGTCATAATGCTGACATTTGGAACCTATCAAAAGAGTTTTGTACGAAATTAAGTTCATTTTTTTTCCTGCCTGTTGGCACAAACTGGCTGAAATTGAAGCAATGCTTCACCTTCAATACACCGAATTAGGAAAGCCTGTTAAAGAGGAACTCAAACTTTGTTCAAGGAATCATACTCTTGGATGCTTTCAGTTTGCAGCAGAATCAGCAGTTCTGACTTCAGTGTAATTAGTGAACATATAAGAAGATAGGATTGAAAAATAGCCTTGGAGCCTATGCGCACTGTTCATCCTACTTTGCCGCACACTTTGACATTATGCACAAAATTACCACCCTCATCCAAGACCTTAATGTGCCCTTTTTATCTCCTGCAAGCCTGCATTCTTCTGTCCCTTATAGAATTAAAAGAAAACTTTCCATTTCATTTTGAATGATTCCCTGTTCTAGCTGACAATCAATTCCATAAGTCAAGCACTCTGAAGCTGCTGTTTGTTAAATTATACAAGTTTATTAATTTTATTGTTTATAATCATCTTCTATGGTTTTTTTCTCCTGACTCTAAACAAAATGTCCATCTACAACCATCCTATCAATTTAATTCAGGATTTAAATGTCCCTTTTCTCCCTTTGCAAATTGATTCAGCTTCTTTGATATTGCTTCATACCTCAAAGGTTGGAGTCTGTAAGCCATTCTTGTTATTCTTTCAACCTTTGTCTTCCACTGATAGTGACCAATACTGGACACAATACTCCAAGTTCAACCTCAAGCCAACTACCACAACAGTAGAAAATGCTGGAAAAACTCAGCAGGCCAGGCAACATCCATGGAGAGAGAAATAGAGTCAACGTTTCAGGTCGAAACCCTTCATCAGGACTGAAAAAACACAGGAAATGAAACAGATTAAAAGGCCAGTTTGGGGGCTGTGAAATGGGGATTAAAAAACAAAAGAGAAGTGAAGAGACATGAAGAGGTATTCAAAACGATAACAAGGTTGAAGAACCAAACGGAGATCTGCTCTTCTCTTCAACGGGATCTCCATTTGGCTCTTCAACTTTGTTCTCATTTTCTGTTGTTTCGGATTTCCAGCATCTGCAGTATTTTGCTATCGTACCACAACAGTATCTTATTTCCTGATTCAAATCATTTAAGAATATGCAATTTCATTGTATAAATATTTTTATTATTTTTAGCACTATCATACATTACCCACTACTGATGAACTATCATTCACCTACCCAATTTTTAGTTTTTATAAATTTCTTTATAGTACTTTTCCCGTCAGAACATCCTGCTTCACCACAAAATTTGGTCTTATCCACAAACTTAAGTTGTCCTGACTGTAATACCTAATTAAGGTAATCAATATTGTGAATAAGATGGGTTTCAGAAATAACAGGAATTTAAATAGTCACCGTTGCCCAATTACAACCAGTACTATTAATACTATCCTCAGCTTCCTAATTGCGAGCTAATTTACTATCCAGTCAAAATTATTTCCTCAATTGTAAGAGATGTCATTTTAACACAAATCTTGGGCTGTATTGTCTTCTTTCATTTAAAAATGGGAAAATATTTATTTCATTATTCACAACCAACTAACAAAATGACTGAATGATTTTGCCAATGGGGCGTGTTGGATGCGGGACTGCTGCTTGTTGGGTTTTAGTTCCGCCTCCGTCGACTTGTGGCCAACCCGCACTATTTTCCCTTGATTGACCTTGTTAAGCCCACCCAGCGGGCTTAGCAGGCCAATTAAGGGAAAGTGGGTGACAGAGAACGTCAGCGTATGAGGTTTCATCATTTGACAGCTTTGAGAAGCTGTCAAACACTGACATTCTCTGTTGTTTGGTGAGTTCTTGTACTCAAGGCTCACCAAACCTCTTTCCTGAGCAGAAAGCAGATGGCTGTTGCATCGGAGAATGCAGCAGCCATTCTGTCATAAGAACATAAGAAATAGGAGCAGGAGTAGGCCAATCGGCCCCTCGAGCCTGCTCCGCCATTCAATAAGATCATGGCTGATCTGATCCTAACCGCCAATCTACTATCACAGAACCATCTCCTGAATCTAACAGAATCAGACACACGAAATAGGAGCAGGATCAGGCTACACGGCCCCTGGGCCCGCTCCGCTACCCACAGGGCCATGTCTGATCCGAACCTAGACTCATGTCCAAATTCCTGCCCGCTCCCCGGAACCCTTAATTCCCTTTACCTCTAGGAAACTGTCTATTTCTGTTTTAAATTTATGTAATGATGTAGCTTCTACAGCTTTTTGGGGCAGCATATTCCGTGGACCTACCACCCTCTGAGTGAAGTAGTTCCTCCTCATCTCAGTTTTGAAAGAGCAGCCCCTTATTCTAAGACTATGCCCCCTAGTTCTAGTTTCACCCATCATCGGGAACATCCTCCCCGCATCCACCCGATCCAACCCCTTCACAATCTTATATGTTTCAATAAGATCGCCTCTCATTCTTCTGAACTCCAATGAGTAGAGTCCCAATCTACTCAACCTCTCCTCATATGTCCACCCGCTCATCCCCGGGATTAACCGAGTGAACCTTCTTTGTACTGACTCGAGAGCAAGTATGTCTTTTCTTAAGTATGGACATCAAAACTGTATGCAGTATTCCAGGTGCGGTCTCACCAATACCTTGTACAACTGAAGCAATACCTCCCTATTTTTATATTCTATCCCCCTAGCAATGAAAGCCAACATTCCATTGGCCTTCTTAATCACTTGCTGCACCTGCATACTAACTTTTTGAGTTTCGTGCACCAGGACCCCCAGATCCCTTTGTACTTCAGTACTTTCAAGTTTCTTGCCATTAAGATAATAACTTGCTCTACGATTTTTCCTGCCAAAGTGCATAACCTCACACTTTCCAGTATTGTATTCCATCTGCCAAATCTCTGCCCACTTACTTAGCCTGTCTATGTCCCTTTGCAGGTTTTTTATGTCCTCCTCACTCACTACTTTCCCTCCCATCTTAGTATCATCTGCAAACTTTGATATGTTACACTCGGTCCCCTCCTCCAAATCGTTAATATAGATTGTAAAGAATTGGGGACCCAGCACTGACCCCTGCGGAACACCACTAGTTACTGATTGCTAGTCTGAGAATGAACCATTTATCCCAACTCTCTGCCTTCTGTTAGATAGCCAATCCTCTATCCATGCCAGAATATTACCCCCAATCCCGTGATTTTTTTATCTTAAGCAATAATCTTTTGTGTGGCACCTTGTCAAATGCCTTTTGGAAGTCTAAATACACTACGTCCACTGGTTCCCCTTTATCCACCCTATATGTTACTTCCTCAAAGAACTCCAGCAAATTTGTCAAACATGACTTCCCCTTCATAAAACCATGCTGACTTTGTCCTATTAAATTATGATTATCCAAATGTCCTGTTACTGTCTCCTTAATAATGGACTCCAAAATTTTACCTACCACAGATGTTAGGCTAACCGGTCTATAGTTTCCAGCCTTCTGTCTACTGCCCTTTTTAAATAAGGGTGTTACATTAGCAGTTTTCCAGTCTGCCAGGACCTTTGCTGAGTCCAGGGAGTTTTGGAACATTATTACCAATGCATCCACAATCCCTACCGCCACTTCCCTCAAGACCCTAGGATGTAAGCCATCAGGTCCAGGTGATTTATCCGCCTTGAGTCCCATTATTTTACCGAGTACCACTTCCTTAGTGATTTTGATCGTGTTTAGCTCCTCCCCCCCTATAGCCCACTATTTGTCCAGTGTTGGGATATTCTTAGTGTTCTCTACTGTAAAGACTGATACAAAATATTCATTCAGTGTTTTTGCCATCTCCATATTTCCCACCATTAATTTCCCGGTCTCATCCTCTAAGGGACCAATATTTACTTTAGCCACCCTTTTTCTTCTTATATAACTATAAAAACTCTTACTATCTGTTTTTATATTTTTTGCTAATTTACTTTCATAATCTATCTTCCCTTTCTTAATCAATCTTTTTGTTATTTTTTGCTGTCTTTTAAAGTTTTCCCAATCCTCTATCCTCCCACTAGATTTGGCTACCTTATATGCCCTTGTTTTTAGTCGAATACTATCCTTAATTTCTTTACTTAGCCACGGATGGCTGTCTTTTCTTTTACACCCTTTTCTTCTCAGTGGAATATTTTTTTTTTGGAAGTTGTAAAATAACTCCTTAAATGTACACCACTGATCATGTATCATCTTACCCTTTAATCTATTTTCCCAATCCACTCTACTCAATTCCGCTCTCATACCTTCATAGTCTCCTTTATTCAAGCTTAGCATGCTTGTTTGAGATCCAACCTTCTCACCCTCTAATTGAATATGGAATTCAACCATGTTATGGTCACTCATTCCAAGGGGATCCTTTACTAGGACATTTTTAATTAATCCTGTCTCGTTACACAGGACCAGATCTAAGGTTGCTTGCCCCCTGGTCGGTTCAGTTACATACTGCTCAAGAAACCCATCCCTAATACACTCAATGAACTCTTCCTCAAGACAGCCCTGCCCAATTTGATTTGTCCAATTAATATGATAGTTAAAATCCCCCATAATTATAGATGTTCCCTTATTACAAGCCTCAACTATTTCCTGATTGATACTCCGTCCAACAGAGTTGCAACTGTTTGGAGGCCTATAGACTACGCCCACTACTGTTTTTTTCCCTTATTATTCCTTATCTCCACCCAAACTGTTTCATTATCCTGATCTTTTGACACAATATCATTTCTCTGTATTACAGTGATTCCTTCCTTTATTAACATAGCCACCCCACCTCCCCTTCCTTCCTGCCTGTCCTTCCTGATTGTTAAATAACCTGGTATGTTTAATTCCCAGGCATTGTCACCCTGCAGCCATGTTTCTGTAATGGCCACAAGATCATGTGTAGTTATTTGTGCCATTAACTCCTCTATTTTGTTACGAATGCTACGTGCATTCAGATAGAGAACTTTCAAATATGTTTTGTGACACTTAGTTCCTGCTTTTGCCCTTTTTATTACTTTACCTTTTACTCCATACCTTCTGCCCCTTCCTGACACACTCTGGTTTTTAATTTCCCCACTGCTACCTAAGTCTATGACCTTCTCTGTTGTCATTTTTATTATTTGCTCTCTAGGAACCTCCCCCCCACTAGTTAGTTTAAAGCCCTCTCTACAGCCCTAGTTATATGGTCTGCCAGGACTCTTGTCCCAGCACTGGCTAAGTGAAGCCCATCCCAATGGAACAGCTCCCTCCTGCCCCAGTACTGGTGCCAGTGTCCCAGGAAGCAAAACCCATTTCTCCCACACCAGTCTTTGAGCCACGCATTTAACTCTCTAATTTTATTTGTCCTAGCCAAATTCGCTCGTGGCTCAGGTAGAGATTATTACCCTTGAGGTTCTGTTTTTTAATTTGACCCCTAGCTGCTCATACTCCTTTAACAGAACCGGCTTCCTAGTCCTATCTACATCGTTTGTACCAACATGGACCACGACAACTGGATCCACCCCCTCCCACTGCAAGTTTCTTTCTCGCCCAGAGGAGATGTCCTTAACCCTGGCACCGGGTAGGCAACACAGCCTTCGGGACTCTCGCTCTATCTATCCCCCTAATAATACTATCCCCTACCACTACAACATTTCTATTTACTCCCCCCTCTTGAATGACCCCCCGTTCCACGGTGCTGTGGCCAGGTTGCTCATCCTCCCTGCAGTCCCTGCTCCAGTCCCCTCAGGGAGTAAGAACCTCGAACCTGTTGAACAAGAGCAAGGGCTGCGGCTCCTCCAGCTCTACCTCCTGGATCCCCGTACCTGCCTCACTCGTAGTCACACTGTCCTGTCCCTGACCATGGGCTACATCTGAATTAATTAACTTCATAGGTGTGACCACCTCCTGATACACAGAGTCCAGGTACTTCTCCCCCTCCCTGATGTGTCGCAGTGTCTGAAGCTCAGACTCCAGCTCATCAACACGGAGCTGGAGTTCCTGTAGCAGCAGACACTTGTCACAGACGTAATCACCGTGAGCCTCAATGGGGTCCACCAGCTCCCACATCTCGCAACAGTAACACATCACTTGCTCCATTCTATGTAATTAATTAACATTTTTATTGTTAGTTATGGACACCCTCTGCCCGATTTTAGATGCTAGTATCCCCTTTAATTAATTGGATTTAAATTAAATCAATCCCTCTAATTACACCAGTTAAATGGTTTACCAACAGTCACTCTGCACCAGAAAGGCCTTATTAACTACAACCCACAGAGTTAAAGTTTGAAAAGAGCACCTAACACCCCACTTACCCTAACTCACACTTACCCAAACTCACAGCACTCTCTGATGACTCGCACTCAGTGCTTGCTCGCACTAGGACTGGTCTTTTTATACTGTTTGTTTGTTTACAGCCAAATGAGTCACCCCTGCTGATTGGTTAGAAAACTGGTTTCCACTGCCTGCTGTGCCAATTTACTCCTACTGCAGTGTAACCTTGTTTTACTCTTCTTAAACCAACAGAATCCCAACTATTTAACTTTTCCCCTTTACTTAAACTGCTTAAGTAATCTTATCAAGAATGATTTAAAGAGAAATAACAATTAAAGAGCTCTCACACTTACCCAAACTCACAGCACTCTCTGATGACTCACACTCAGTGCTTGCTCGCACTAGGACTCTGCCATTGAGATGCCGGAGCCTCCGGATTCCCAACGATTGAAGTCTGCAGGAAGAAATAAAGGTAAAGAAACTTTTTCTAACACTTTCCACTCACCTCACATACTTACCTCTTCACACTTGCACCCATCACTCACCTCCACAGTGCACTTTTGGACCCCGCAGACCCACTGCTCGCCTCGCTGACCTTGGCGGGGTTTCCCAACGTCGGGAAGCCCGCACCCCTGATGGAAAAATTGAGATAATCCTCTTAACTGCCTGTTAACTACGTGGCTGTAATCCCATTCCCACCTCCAGGAGATGGGACCCGGCGCAGGTCGGGTACCCGCCTCCTGGGAAGATGGCATGGAGGTGGGTTGGGGACAGGATGGGTACCGCCCCCAGATTCTGCCATTTTCCCGGCAGTCCTGCCTCCAAACCTGCCTCCCCAGGGCTGGCAAAATCACCCCCGTTGTTTTGATACATTAGATTTCATTTAATACAATTTCATTAGCAGAAACAAAAGTAACAGCCAATTGTAACACACCTGTAATAATGAACTGGTATCATTTTTGAAACAGCTAATAATAAGCCACTTCACTAGGTTAATTCCAGAGATGAGGGGTTTGACATATGAGGAAAGGTTGAGCAGGCTGGGCCTATACTCATTGGAATTTAGAAGAATGAGAGGTGATCTTATTGAAACATATAAGATACTGAAGGGGCTCGACAGGGTAGATGCAGAGAGGATGTTTCCCCTCGTGGGGAAATCTAGAACTCGGGGGCACAGTTTTGGAATAAAGGGTCATCCTTTTAGAACTGAGATGAGGAGGAATTTCTTCTCTCAGAGAGTCGTAAATCTGTGGAATTCTCTGCCCCAGAGAGCTGTGGAGGCTGGGTCATTAAATACATTTAAGGTGGAGATAGACAAATTTTTGCAAAATAAGGGAGTGAAGGGTTATGGGAAGTGGCTTTGAGCCCAAGATCAGCCATGATCTTATTGAATGGCAGAGCAGGCTCGAGGGGCCAAGTGGCCGATTCCTGCTCCTATTTCTTATGTTCAGTACCCCAGCTGAGGAGTGCATTTTCCACATTGCTTCACATGTTCTTGGTAACTGTCCTGTAGAAAGAGTGGAACCTCTCTGGTGGCGGTGAAAGCCCCCAAACATGCTGTGGAGGCAACAAGCATGGCAATATGTCACAACAATGAAAACTCAATGTCCACAGTTGTGAGGACCTGGCAGAAGGCACAGAATAAATTCATGACCTAAAAGAGAGAGAGAGAGAGAGAGAGAGAGAGGCAGAGCACTGGCAGTGGAAAGCATTCTCCTGGTTAAAATTAAAATGCTGGTGAGTACAGAAGTTGGCTTTGGGAGCATTGGGACTCAGCCAGCGAGCAGCCATGGAGCATGCCCAGAGCTTTTGGAAACTCTGGCGAGTACCCCAGAGTTCAGAAGAACAAGTTTCCACTGAGCAAGCAGCAAACCTTGATGGTATCCTTTGATGGTGAGAGTTGGTGACGTACACACCCACCAATGGTGCTCCTTTAACTACGACAGCACATAGCCATAGGCACATCAAAAAGCAACATGCAGAAGTTCCCGGCACATAAGAAGAAAATACACCTTAAAAATACATTAAACACCTACAACTCATCCACTGGAACACACAAACAGTATTGTTCACTTTTAAATATACTTTCAAGTCTGTCATTCTTGAATTGTGCAGAAAATAAAGCATAATTATCCAAAGCTAAATCTACAGTTAAAGCAAATATATAAAGGTAAAGCAAACAGCAGTTTTGCAATTGTAAATATGTTCTATGGAAAGTAATAGAGCCCAATTACAGACAGACTGGAAGAAATGGGCAATGTACCTGTTTTACTCTCTACAGTGACGAGCATGCAGTATTGGCTGCTGCACACCATCATCATCCAATAGCTTGCAACTGCTCATCATTGAGGTCCATGATGAGACCTTGCCTGCACCAATATTGTGCTTTGGGCTGTTTACTGCTATAATTTTATAGACCTTTTCTAGGGTATATTGTAAGGCCCCACCCTTGCCCGTTGTTCCTCCGTCGCTCCCCGTCCCCAGCCCCAGCATATGAAGCATTACTTTAGCACCCCAAATTACATAGAATTACATCGAATTTACAGCACAGAAACAGGCCATTCGGCCCTACTGGTCCGTGCCGGTGTTTATGCTCCACATGAGCCTCCTCCCACCCTTCATTTCGCCTGCTCAGTATAACCCTCTATTCCTTTCTCCTTCATGTGCTTATTTAGCTTCCCCTTAAATGTATCAAGTTGTATCAAACCACTACAAAAAATTTCAGTGATTCAAGAAGAAGCCCACCATCACCATCTTCTCAAGGCAACTAGTAAAAGTATTGGAGGCGATTTTGAACTGTTGTCTGCCTGTTTCATGCCTGAAAAATGGGCAGTAAATGCCGGCCTTGCCAACGGCACCCACATTCCATGAATGATTGCATTTTTATTTTATGTCAGTGTCTTCCACTCAGAGCCTGCCAATAGTAGGAAAAGGCTTGCATCAACCAGTTACCTGTTTGACAAGTCGAGATGAATGTTTGCTCAATAAAGGCCTTGATTCATCTATGGGCCTTATTGTAGCTGTTGCCTGTTGGATTACAGCAGTTTTGCAGATGTTTAACAAGGCCTTCAATAAGTTCAACTGTATTTTTTAAACTACTATTTAAGCTTTTCAACCCACATTTGGATAGAAGCAATACATAGAGCAGTGTTAAATCAGATCGAATAGTCTATTTGTGCCTTCTACAATTGCTATGCCACTATCTGCACACAATTTAAAAACTTTCCACTTTTTTTTATTATACTATCACATAATTTTATTTGGTTCATTGATTTTTCAAGGAGGCACGAAGTTGGCACCTGTTGGTGCTGGAGTGAGGCCTGAGCCATTGTGAGGCCTGGGCCCTCATTAGCATGCCACTGCTGAGCTGTAGATGCCAAGTGGGTGCCCTGCTACAGTTTGCTGGTTCTGGGAGGGCAGGAAATCGGCTGGCTCGCACGCTGAGATAATTTGGCAGGCAAGACCTTGGAGGGAGGGGAAGGAGATCTTGGTGGGGGAGGTGGGGGGTGGGGGGAGGAAATCGATTGGGCTGGAATTTTTGGACGGGACCCAGGAGAAACACTCCTGCACCCCCTGTGCACACCAAAGAAAAGAAGAAAAAACAGGGCCCGGAAAGTTTTTCGAGTGGCCTCCAGTGGTCCCTTTAATGACTATTGGTTAGGCAGCTCAATGCCTGGTACAAATGGGTGGAGGATGCACACTACAATCTGCACTCATCTGTACCAAGCATTGTAACCAAATATTTCAATCAGGGTCCAACAACTGCGCAGGACCCCCACTTTACATATTTAAGAATGCCTCCTGCCTGAAAATTGTATCAGGCAGGCCGTGGCTGTCAATGGTGCCTGGCCACCTCCCCTCCACCCACTCCGCCAACACCAGCCCCTTAACTCTCCCAAACCCAACCCCACCCCTCCCCACCCCACCCTGATTTTCGATTGCTGGCTGCCCATTTTTCAGGCATGAAACAGGCAGACAACAGTTCAAAATCGCCCCCAATACTTTTACTTCCACTAGATTCGCAACACTTGTACCAGGCATTGCAGATGACACAAAACTTGGAAGTATAGTGAACAGTGAGGAGGATAGTGATAGACTTCAAGAGGATATAGACAGGCTGGTGGAATAGGCGGACATGTGGCAGATGTAATTTAACGCAGAAAAGTGCAAAGCGATACATTTTGGTAGGACGAACGAGGAGAGGCGATCTAAACTAAAGGGTACAATCCTAAAGGGGGTGCATGAACAGAGAGACCTGGGGTATATGTGCACAAATTGTTGAAGGTGAAGAGAAAGCAGTTAAAAAAGCATATGGGATCTTGGGCTTTATAAATAGAGGCAGAGAGTATAGAAGCAAGGAAGTTATGATGAACCTTCATAAATCAGTGGTTCAGCCTCAACTGGAGTAGTGTGTGTAATTCTGGGCACCGCACTTTAGGAAGGATGTGAAGGGCTTAGAGAGGGTGCAAAAAATTTTTACAAGAATGATTCCAGGGATGAGGGACTTCAATTACGTGGTTAGACTGGAGAAGCTGGAGTTGTTCTCCTTAGAGCAGAGAAGATTGAGAGGAGATTTGATAGCGGTGCTCAAAATCATGAGGGGTCTAGACAGAGTAAATAGAGAGAAACTGTTCCCCTTGGCGGAAGGGTCAAGAACCAGAGGTCACAGATTTAAGGTGATTGGCAGAAGAACCAAAGGTGACACGAGGAGAAACTTTTTTACGCAGCAAATGGCTATGATCCAGAATGCACTGCCTGAAAGGGCGGTGGAGGCGGACTCAATCGTGGCTTTCAAAAGGGGATTGGATAAGTACCTGAAGAAAAAAAAATTGCAGGGTTACGGGGAAAGGGCGGGGAGTGGGATGAGCTGAAGTCCTCTTGCAGAGAGTTGGCACAGGCTCGACAGGCCGAATGGCCTCCTTCTGTGCTGTAACCATTCTAAGATTCTCTTGAATTGATTCCTTTTTAAAAGAATCCTATCATTTTCCATCTATATAGTGTCAAACTAACAGATCTATCATTCCCAGGGCTGCACATCTGACCTTTCGTAACGATTGGAATAATATTTATTATTTCTAGTTTTCTGGAACCAACCCTGTGTCCAACGCACTGTGAATATTTTTCACCACAGCAAGCTTTATTTCTGCTCTCATTTCTTGAAGTACTCTTGGAAGCATTCCATCCCATCCTGATGATTTATAAAGGTTCAAATATTTCTTTTTTTTTTTAAATGACCACTTAATTCCTGATATTGGCATGTTTATAGATTTTAAACACTTTAATAATACTCATAGTTACAATGAGTGAATGCACCAATGTTTCTTCAATGTTATTACCACGTGTAATTGATTATAAATAGTTGCTGGGGATGAGTGCTTGGAAATTACAATTTTTAAATTAAATTCCTGTGAACTGACCAAGTCAGATTTTTATAATGGCCTGGAAATTGCGGTCGGAGGCTTCCCGTGGGCGAATGCCTCTGATCCGCAAGAAAAGTACGCACCTACCTGGTGCCTCCGTATCTACGGATTCTTGCAGTCCTGGGCCTGTAGGCGTACTCCTGCGTAAAGGCCCACGTATCCCAGGGGTGCGTGCAGTTTGCAAGTATCCCTGGGATCACGTGGCCCAGGCCAATCAATCACAAAGGGGGATTCCCATTATGCTTATGGGGATTCCATTTACATACGGGATCCTCATAAGCATAACAGGAATCCCCTAAAACAAACTTTCACCCCACTTAAATAAAAATAAATCATCCTGTTAAAAATTAACATACACTACGCTCCATAGGTATAAATAATGTTTAACCAAGTCCATTGTCAATTCTTCTCAAGCATTAGTTATCATACGACCTGCCTAGTCTTCAAAACCAGCAGGGCATTTAGGGTTTCTACACAAAGATGTGATAAGGTTCACCATCCAAGAATTGCATTATATCTGAAATCCAGTCAGCTCTAAAACAATGTACATCACCACATTACAGGAGAAGACTAAATGCAGTGTTAAGCACCCTGGTGATGTGGTAGACTACCATGTTGCACCACACAGTTTGCAGCCAGGATTCAAGAAGAAGTTGAGTTCCCCCATCTCACATGCCTCATTGAAAAAGGCACTGAGTAATAGTTAAGTGCCTCACTACCAGTAGAATTATCAAATTAGTGTGTGGGTCTTGCTGGCCACTCTCACACATGACCTGGTATAGAGCAGCTGGAGTAGAGGTTTGATAATGAATTGAGGGCTTGTCCTCTTCCCCAGGAAGTGGTGCATAGTATGGAGAGAGGTTCAAAAGTGAGTGGAAATATAAATGCGAATTAATACACAAGGTTGAAATCTGCGATACCATTTCTGGTACTGATCCACACCATCACCTGCTACAAGAGCTTGATCTACAAAGTCAAAATAACTATTTAGCTATAATTTTAAGTTAAGAATGATTGGGGAAGTGGAGAAGTATTGGGTGGTGCTCTGGATTGACATCCTTGCCAATGTTCCTCTGTGTAAGTGCAATATTTTTGCACATATCTTTAACAACCACCACTGGATGTCCCGTGGTATTGATCACAGCCAAAAACTTGAGAAAGAAACTTGGAACACTTTGCCATTTAGTATGAACTTTGCATAGAAGGTAGCAAGCTGTACCTCAGCCACTAGAATCATTTCGAGATAAATGTGTGCTGTTTACACATTCTACTTAGATAAAGAAAGAAATTTATGATTGCAACAGATTGCCTGCTTATAAATATCATTCGAGGCTTCAACACTGGAGACTAGCCCGCCACATTGCTAGGTTCTCCTTGCCCGGTTTGAAGTATGGATAGTACATTATAGGGTAGATTGCCTGTGCCAAGGATCTTGGCCTGCTCTAAGCACAGATCAGAAAATCACAGGAAAAACACTCACGATTTTCGAATCTGTGATCACTGTGAGCCAGGATGCGAGAAGTCTACCATTATGAGTAAATAAGTGCACTTATCCATTTGGATACTGCACTGTCGCTACATACATTATTATGCACTCATGCACTATGGATAGACATGTTAATGCAACTTATTTTGTAAATAATGGAGTATCTCAATAATGACACATGCCACTACTTTTGTGCTCTCCTCCAGTTTCCCCAGACCCTGTGCTTTCCAAACTCTCCATCCCAAACAGCTGTACAGTAATTTGCTTGTAAAGCACAGTCTAGAGCCCATTACTTGTTCTACCTTGTGACTTCTGATTAGACATTACTTTTGCCTTTAAATATAAAGCAGGGAGGATTGAGACAGGGTGACCTGGCCCAGGGAAATGCTTTCCTTCAGTAGCTTTTCGTTCCCAACATGGCATGTACAAAGTAATTTGAATAATCCTGCTATTTTCTCCTTTACCATCTCATTAGTTATATCCTTGCCAATGTTCCTCTGTGTAAGTGCAGTATTTTTGCACATATCTTTAACAACCACCACTGGCTGTCCCATGGTATAGATCACAGACAAGAATTGGAGAAAGAAATTTGGAACACTTTGCTGTTTAGTATGCTCTTTGCATATGAGAAGATAACAAGCTGTACCTCAGCCACTGGAATCATTTAGAGATAAATGTGTGCTGCTTACACATTCAACTTAGATAAGGAAATAAATGTATGATTGCAACAGATTGCCTGCTTATAAATATCATTAGAGGCTTCAACACTGCTGATTCTGGAGTACTGTAGAATGATGTCGATGAAGGACAGTTATAAATTCGAGGTGTTAATAAGGTGTGATAGCCGAGTGGTAAGGTCAGAAACTGAGAGAAGCGAGATATTAGGAACAAAACCCAACTGTTTATTTACACGGTGTAGCAGAGAGACATAGCTCTTACAAGCTGGAGGCCAGGCACATTTCTTATTGCATGAGCCAAGATGGAGGATGAACCTCTGAGTCATACCCATAATGCAATGCCACATTACTGTATAAACTGGTGTACCAGGACATTGAATACATGACCCATTACCTTAAATACTGGTGAATGTGAACCCTTAATATTTGGCTCCATCTGGTGGATAACTTAAACATTACATCCCAGATTACTATATCCCTCCCCTCTTAAGTTGAATATTAATTTCTTAACAACATTCTTAAAAAGTCCCATAAGGAAACTCCTTTAACGATAGTCCATACTGAATGAATCTAGCAGGTCGTTATCAATCTCTCTGGCGGCTTCTGAGACCTTGGTGAACGTCTTACAGTCAAGTCCCTGCTTGGTTGTGGTAGAGCCACCTGCTGCTCCTGAGCAGTACTCGGAGTATCTGACTCTGCTACGATGGTTTCCTCTTGACAAAGGGGTCCAGGTGGAACTGACTCTGTTCGTGGTGGTGGTACCACCGATGCATTTGGATAACTGGGGGCCAGCTTGTCCTCCAACATCTCCTCTGGAACCTCCATTTCAATTTCCCCTTGTCTGGTCAGTATCTGATCTACATGTCTGCGTACTACCTGACCAGTTCCCACCATGACCGTATATGATACTGGACCGGTCACTGAGTCTATGATGCCAGGAATCCATTTTGGACCATAATTGAAATTCCTGGTAAGGACCGCATCTCCTTCTCCAAAACTGCGGCTCTTTGTCCTTCTGTCATGGTTCTCCTTTTGTTTGATTTGTCGGTTTTCCACCTTCCTTTTTAGATCTGGGTGAACCAGGTCAAGAGTGGAGCGTAGTCGACGTCCTAACAACAGCTCAGCAGGAGAGAGTCCTGTGGTAGATTGAGGTGTTATTCTGTAGCTGAACAGAACTCATGACACCTTGGCTGCCAAACTCCCTTCCGCACTTTTTTTCATCATCTCCTTAAATGTTTGTACGGCTCTCTCCGCAAGTCCATTTGAAGATGGATGATATGGAGCTGAGGTCACGTGCACTATGTCATTGTTTCTCATGAACTCTTTTGTTTCTGTACTCACAAAACACGTGGCATTGTCACTTACTACGATCTCCGGTATCCCTTGATTACTAAAACTCCTACGCAGGCAGTCTATAGTAACAGTAGATGAAGCAGAATTTACAGGATAAACATCCATCCATTTGGAATGGGCATCCATGATTATGAGGAACATCTTTCCCATGAATGGACCCGCATAATCTACATGTAATCTTCTCCATGGTTTATCCGGCCACTCCCAGGGGTGGAGAGGAGCCGCTGCTGGTGCCTTCCTGTGTACTTGACAAGTGCTGCATGTCTTGACTAGATTTTCTATCTCCTCATCTAGCTTTGGCCACCACAAGTAACTCCTTGCCAAGGCTTTCATATGCAAAACTCCAGGATGACATTAATGTAGTTGCCCTAGGATAGACTGTTGTGCTGGCTGTGGAATAATCACTCGTGCTCCCCACAACATGCACCCATCCTGCACACCCAGCTCTGTCTTCCTGACACTGTAAGGTATGAGATCAGTCCCTTCCGGATGCTGTGGCCAACCCCTCATCACATATTCTCGGACTCTAGACAGTACTAGATCTTTACCGGTCCATGTCCTTACTTGTTCTGCGGTCACAATTGCCGTGTCCGTGTCCTCCAACATCAAAACTCTGTCCTCTGGAGCTGCACAGATAGGTGTACCTGGCAGTGGAAGACGGCTCAAGGCATCTGCGTTCCCATGGTACTTGCCCGCCTTGTAAACGATGACATACTCATATGCCCTCAATGTCACTTCCCACCTCTGGATCCGGGGTGACACCATCTGTGGTACTGCTTTCATTTCATTAAAAAGAGATAGAAGAGGTTTATGATCAGTGCATATGGTGAATTTCCTGCCATATATGTACTTGTGAAACCTCTGTAACCCAAACATTACTGCTAACCCCTCTTTATCTAACTGGGAATAGTTTTTTCCGCTGGTGTCAGAGTTCGAGACATAAGCCCTATTGGTCTTTCTGTTCCATCTTCCAAGCTGTGTGAAAGAACCGCCCCCACCCCGTAAGGTGAAGCATCACAAGAGAGAATGATGTCTTTCTCTGCATTGTAGTGAACCAGCACATCCGAGGACAGCATCAGTTTCTTGGACTGTTCAAATGAAACCCTCTGTTCCTCTTCCCACTGCCACTGTGTCTCCTTGCGCAGAAGTTTGTGAAGAGATGCTAACACTGTTGCCAAGTTTGGTAAAAATCTGTTATAATAGTTTAGCAGTCCCAGGTAAGCTTTTAACTCAGTCACATTGATAGGAGCTGGGGCCTCCTGCAGTGCTTGTACCTTCTCCTTGATTGGATGGAGCCCGGTGGCGTCCACTTTGTGTCCCAGGAACACAGCCTCATTCCCCAGGAAAGTGCACTTACTCCTCCTGAGCCGTAACCCAGCCTCATCCAATCTTTGTAGTACCTCTCTCAGAGTGCTCAGATGCTCCTGGTCAGTTCTTCCCGTCACCAGAATGTCATCCAGATAGATTGAAACATGTGGGGTCCCTTGCAGTACGCCCTCGATAGTCCTCTGGAAAATAGCTGGACTAGATGAGACACCAAATGGTAAGCGGTTATAGGTAAACAAACCCTTGTGTGTATTTATGGTTACATACTTCTTGGATTCCTCATCTAGTGTAATCTGCAAGTATGCATGACTCATATCCAGCTTCGTGAATTTCTTCCCTCCAGCCAGGTTTGCAAAGAGATCCTCTGTTTTGGGAATAGGATACTGTTCTAGTTTAGACACCCTATTTACTGTCAATTTATAATCTCCACAGAGTCTTACCGAATTGTCCGGTTTTAAAACAGGTACAATGGGAGCTGCCCATTCTGAACATTTCACGGGTTCCAGTATGTTCTCTCTCAAAAGACGATCAAGCTCAGCCTCTACCTTCAGCTTCATGGCATAAGGCACAGGTCGTTGTTTAAAAAACCTTGGCAGTGCCTCCTTGTCTACATAAATCCTAGCTGGGGGGTCATTAAATGTGCCAAGTTCTTCCTTGAACACGCTCTCATGTTCAATCAACACTTCTTGCAAAGACAACTGTTTGCCTCCCTCTATTTGATTTATTGCTCCCCAATCTAATTTAAGTTCTTGTATCCAGCCCCGACCTAACAGGTTTGGTCCGGAACCCGATACTACAACTACAGGTAGCTGTTCCACAGTGTCCCTGTGTTGCACAGTTAAAGTAGCTGTACCCAATGTCGCCACTCGTTCACCGGTTTTCTGTTCCGTGAATTAAATTTGAAACGCTGTACAATCTCACTCGGTCTGGGATTAAAATAATCCTTTAGCAAGGCCACTAAGTCAGCAAATGATCTGTCTCCAGGCTTTGCAGGACTGCATACGTTTTTCATTAAACTATACGTCTGACTTCCCACGGAAGTGAGCAAAATAGCTCTCCTTTTTCCGACATCAATTATATCATTTGCTTCAAAGAAATGCATCAACACCTTGCAGTATTTATCCCAGGTCTGCACCTGAACATCAAAAGCAGAGACCTTTCCTACTGTAGCAGCCATGATCCGTTATTCCGTGCTCTTTTTATTATTTTTTTTCGTCAAGATGTGATCTGTTTATCCTCGTCGCCAATATGTGATATCCGAGTGGTAAGGTCAGAAACTGAGAGAAGCGAGATATTAGGAACAAAACCCAACTGTTTATTTACACGATGTAGCAGAGAGACATAGCTCTTACAAGCTGGAGGCCAGGCACATTTCTTACTGCACGAGCCAAGATGGAGGATGAACCTCTGAGTCATACCCATAATGCAATGCCACATTACCATATAAACTGGTGTACCAGGACATTGAATACATGACCCATTACCTTAAATACTGGTGAATGTGAACCCTTAATATTTGGCTCCATCTGGTGGATAACTTAAACATTACATCCCAGATTACTATATAAGGTAAATCCCAGATTTATCCGGGTGCAAGCAAATCAGACGATCATGGGCTTGAGTGTCAATTTGGTTCCCTTGGGGAGTGCAGGGGGTGGTGGTGGGGTGGCGCGTACGCCCAGTCAGTTATGCCTCTGACTGTTTGTGAGCGGATCGAATCGCTCCCACGCCCCTGGGTTCTAGACACTGGACTTAGGTACAGGCGGCGATACAGAAAAGACTCGAGTAGACAGGTGGTTGGATGTAAGCAAAACCAAGATTTTTATTGAAAAAGAAATTAACACAGTCTTATAAAAAGTTACTAGTATAAAATTTACAGGCAAATACAAAATAACTATACTTACACAGGGAATGGGGAACACACGGCACATCGAGGGAAAACAAACTATCTTAACAATCCCCTTATCCTTATCCCACCCCCTTTACCTAACTAGATTAAGCTATGAGGGGTCAGAATTCATGCTCACCAATCAAAAGATCTGCTGAATTCAAAAACAGCGGTGGGGTTTGGGGTTCGCTCTTTGTGTTCTCTGGAGCCTGCCATCGTCACGTGGTCTCGGGGTGCTGCAAGGGCGTTGCCCAGGTACAAGTACCCCAAAGTTAAAGTCTCTGCTTGGGTACTTTAGCTCGCAGGGATGATGGTTCCTCTTCCTCGGCCGGCAGTTGGAGTTTGCATGAAGATAGTCGCAGGTCAGCTGGACTGAAGGCCCGATTATTCAAAGCTTTTCTTCAATCGTCTTTCCATTCGTCTTCTTCACCACCTCGCCTCGTCGCTTCCCGTCTCGCCTGGCCTGGTTTGTCCATGTCCGCCTGGCGCAATGCCGGGCGTCCCTGATGGAATGGGGAAGGCACGGGCAGTGGCCGGGCGGTAAGCGCGGGATGGGGGAAGAGCAGCAGCCATGAGGATGAGGGACCAGAGCAGGAGCCGGGAGCAAGGGCAGAGAGCAGAGAGAGAAGGTTGCCAGTGAGCCTACAATTATACTCCTTCGGATGGCCCTTATCTGCGCGCCAAATCAGGTTAGTTCTTTGTCCCAATCTTGGCAGGCTAGTTTAAATAATTGTAGCAATTTAAACTAACTGTTTTTAGATGGCCGGTAATTGCACCTACTGGCCCGATTCCTGATTTGCTTTTGTTATTAATCTTAATCGGCCTGCCCAGCTTCGATGGCTTCCCTAAGCTGTTTCCGATTATTTATGCAAACAACTTGATGGCCTTAAGTATAGGCCTCACTGGTTTTGATCTGTCTCCGATTTGACTTAATGCATAATTCAAAGTCCTGTCTGCTTTCAAAACACAAAAAGTCTCTCTTCACAGAAACTGCAGCCTGGGTTTTGATTTCCCAAAAACTGTTTGTGCCACAGAGTCCAAGCTTTTTAAATGTTGCAGGCTTTTGGCCACGAGGTGCGGACGCCATCTTGGGTACCCCTTTTTATTAAAATGTCCATGCAGGGTCCCTTTTCTTATTAATAACCTTTGGGGCAATGTAGAAATTTTGCGAATCTTCCAGGAGCACTCTCGACTTTGAGTCAGAAGGTTGTGGGTTCATTTAGGGTGACTCTTCAGTGTAGTAATGAGGAAGGGCCACATTGTCAGAGGTGCTGATGCACAACTGCCATTTAAATGTTCGTGCCGAAAGTTAAAATTGGTCACAATGTTCCCTTGCAGCTGCAACGGGACATTACGTTGTGACTAGCCGGGGGTCCCACCACTAGTGCTATCATTTCTCTTTTAAAATGAAATTCAGTGCTCCCCTGACCTCCACTGATCAGAGCTCCGTCAATTCTACCACCTCATTGGGCTACAGCCCTGCCTATGAAATATGAAATGGAGAAAAAATGAAAGAGTATCCTATTCATTTGAAACCGCACATCTATTTACTGCAATAAGCAATCCAGATATCGCTATAGATGACATTTATGGGCAACACTGTATGCCACTTGTACTGAAATGAATAAACAACATATATTCCAAAATTAAAAGATTTCTGAATGTGACCTTGGGCATAAAGCATCATACCAATCATATCACACGAAATAGACAGACACCAGACATAACTACCTAGGTTTTCTGATTAGCATTATTTTAACTCATTTAATTGAATGGATTAACACTAGTGTTAAAATGATTGGAAAATCTAGGCTCATATTTTTTATTATTTATAGAAATGACTTTCGTTCATGTCCATTAAATGTCCTGTGCTGCGACACTACAGTAATATTCTTGTTGTGGATTTGTGCTCTTCTTCAAATTGTTGAACTTCCTCTGGACCTCCTGCCAGTTCCTAAGTTGTGGACTTTGTAGTGTCCGTGTGTAGATAAAGACACTGAAGACAGGAGTTGGTTCATAGGTATTTACTAAGCAAGTCTGGGGGGGGGGTTGCTAAAGGATATACACAATACACAGGCTTATATAGCCCAAGTGGCAATTACCGGCATTATGCACACCTGGGGCTCTTAAAGGCACATACACCATAATTGCTCTTAATGGCACATACACCACAGACTTCTTGGCCTAGATTTACTGCTGAAGTTCCACTGGGGAGCAGGCATAACTCCAGCAGAATGTGATGGAGATCGTCTCTCGAGTCGCTCCGCCAGCTCCACAATTGTCCGCTCCACTTTCAGGTTATTTTTTTTTATTATTCATTTATGGGATGTGGGTGTTGCTGGCAAGGCCGGCATTTATTGCCCTTCCCTAATTGCCCTTGAGAAGGTGGTGGTGAGCCGCCTTCTTGAACCGCTGCAGTCCGTGTGGTGAAGGTACTCCCACAGTGCTGTTAGGGAGAGAGTTCCAGAATTTTGACCCAGCGACGATGAAGGATCGGCGATATACTTCTAAGTAAGGATAGTGTGTGACTTGGAGGGGAACTTGGAGGTGGTGCTGTTCCCATGTGCCTGCTGCCCTTGTCCATCTAGGTGGAAGAGGTCGCGGGTTTGGGAGATGCTGCCAAAGAAGCCTTGGCGAGTTGCTGCAGTGCATCTTGTAGATGGTACACACTGCAGCCACGGTACACTGGTGGTGGAGGGAGTGAATGTTTAAGGTGGTGGATGGGGTACCGATCAAGCGGGCTGCTTTGTCCTGGATGGTGTCGAGCTTCTTGAGTGTTGTTGGAGCTGCACTCATCCAGGCAAGTGGAGAGTGTTCCATCACACTCCTTACTTGTGCCTTGTAGATGGTGGAAAGGCTTTGGGGAGTCAGTAGGTGAAACACTCACCGCAGAATACCCAGCCTCTGACCTGCTCTTGTAGCCACAGTATTTATGTGGCCGCTCCAGTTAAGTTTCTGGTCAATGGTGACTCCCAGGATGTTGATGGTGGGGAATTTGGCGATGGTAATGTCGTTGAATGTCACGGGGAGGTGGTTAGACTCTCACTTGTCCTAACAGTAGTGATGGGGGTGGGGGGGGGAGAACATGTAGAATATGTCAGTCCAAATATCCCGATATCATGTGAGTAATACATATGCAGCATACAAAATAATTTCTATTATTTGCACACTTGGAACATTTAATACAAGGAACACTGCATTCCTTGTATAAAACATTAGTCTGGATGGCTATGGGGCATTTAATAATTCAAAGACCAGAAAGCCTATGCAAATCGATTCTATAGACCAACTCAACTTTAAAAAAGGAAAATTCACAAACATTAATACTTCCAGCCAGTCGAGGAGACCTCGCTCCCTAACTCCTTGGCAGAAACCGGGAAGCTCAGCAAAATTATTTAAATGACTCTCGCATCACCGGTGGCAGCGGCGAGAGCGGCCCTGGGTGGAGACTGAGCGTGGAGACCAAGGAGTTAAAGAGTTGGGAGAGAGACAGTGGCCCAGACTCCCCGGTGGCAGCAGTGAGAGCGGCCCTGGGTGGAGACTGAGCGCGGAGACCGAGGAGTTAAAGAGCGGGGAGAGAGAGCGGCCCAGACTCACTGGTGGCAGCAGTGAGAGCGGCCCTGGGTGGAGACTGAGCGTGGAGACCGAGGAGTTAAAGAGCTGGGAGAGAGAGAGCGGCCCAGACTCACCGGCGGCAGCAGCGAGAGCGGCCCTGGTTGGAGACTGAGCGCGGAGACTGAGGAGTTAAAGAGCGGGGAGAGAGAGCGGCCCAGACACACCGGCGGCAGCAGAGAGAAGTAAAAAGTAATCGAAGTGTGACGTCACCAGAAATCAGGTAAGTGATAGGTTGGTGAGTATTTCTCTCTTTCTCACTTTTTTGCAAACTTAATTTTTGTGGTTTATAGTTTCTAGGGTCTCTGTTGTGTAGCGGGGAGTGCTAGTAAACAAGGGCCCTTGAGTATATCATTTAATTGTAGTGTAATTAGTGGTATTGATTTGATTTAATTTAATTTGAATTAATTAAAGGGTAAGTCATGGCAGCAAAGCTCGGCCCCGTGGCATGCTCCTCCTGCACTATGTGGGAAATCAGGGACACTTGCTGTGTCCCTGACAACCATGTGTGCGGGAAGTGTATCCAGCTGCAGCTACTGACAGACAGCATTGCGGCGCTGGAGCTGCGAATGGATATATACTGGAGCATTCGCGATGCTGAGGACATCGTGGATAGCACACTTAGGGAGTTGGTCACACCGCAGGTAAAGGCTGTTCAGGCAGGAAGGGAATGGGTGACCACCAGGCAGAGTAGTAGGCACAGGCAGGTAGTGCAGGGTCCCCTGTGGCCATCCCCCTTTCAAACAGATATACCACTTTGCTATTGTTGAGGGAGATGGTGTATCGGGGGAAGGCAGCAGCAGCCAACTTCCTGGCACCCTGGGTGGTCCTGCTGCACAGGACGGGAGGAAAAAGAGCAGGAGAGCTATAGTGATAGGGGATTCTATTGTAAGGGGAATAGATAGGGGTTTCTGCGGCCACAAACAAGACTCCAGGATGGTATGTTGCCTCCCTGGTGCAAGGGTCAAGGATGTCTTGGGGCAGCTGCAGGGCATTCTGGAGGGGGAGGGTGAACAGCCAGTTGTCGTGGTGCATATAGGTACCAACGATATAGGTAAAAAATGGGATGAGGGCCTAAAAGCTGAATATAGGGAGTTAGGAGGTAAATTAAAAAATAGGACCTCAAAGGTAGTAATCTCAGGATTGCTACCAGTGCCACGTGCTAGTCAGAGAAGAAATAGAAGGATATTTCAGATGAATATGTAGCTAGAGGAATGGTGCAAGGGGGAGGGATTCAATTTCCTGGGACATTGGAACCAGTTCTTGGGGAGGTGGGAGAGGTACAAACTGGATGGTTTGCACCTGGGCGGGACCAGAACCGATGTCCTAGGGGGCATGTTTGCTAGTGCTGTTGGGGAGGGTTTAAACTAAAATGGCAGGGGGTTGGGAACCTGTGCAGGGAGACAGAGGAAAGGGAAGCAAGGATAGAAAAAAAAGACAGGAAGGAGAAAAGCAAAAGTGGAAGGCAGAGAAATCAAGGGTGTAAATCAAACAGGGCCACAGTAAACAATCATTCTAAAAGGACTGAGAGTGTTAAAAAATCAAGGCTGAAGGCTTTGTGTCTTAATGCGAGGAGCATTCGTAATAAGGTGGATGAATTAGCTGCGCAAATAGATGTAAATGGATATGATATAATTGGGATTACGGAGACATGGCTCCAGGGTGACCAAGACTGGGAATTCAACATCCAGGGGTATTCAATATTCAGGAAGGACAGGAAAAAGGGAAAAGGAGGTGGGGTAACATTGCTGGTTAAAGAGGAGATTAACACAATAGTAAGGAAGGATATTAGCTCTGATGATGTGGAATCTGTATGAGCAGAGCTGAGAAATACCAAGGGGCAGAAAACGTTAGTGGGAGTTGTATACAGACCCCCAAACATTAATGCTGAGGTTGGGGATGGCATTAAATTGGGAAATTAGAGACGTGTGCAATAAGGGCACAGCAGTTATCATGGGTGACTTTAATCTACATATAGATTGGGCTAACCAAATTAGTAACAATACTGTGAAGGAGGAATTCCTAGAGTGTATACGGGATGGTTTCCTGGAACAATATGTCGAGGAACCAACTAGAGATAAGGCCATCTTAGACTGGGTATTATGTAATGAAAAAGGATTAATTAGCAATCTTGTTGTGCGAGGCCCCTTGGGAGCAGCAATCATAATATGGTAGAATTCTTCATTAAGATGGAGAATGAAGTAGTTGACTCAGATACTAGGGTCCTGAATTTAAATAAAGGAAACTATGATGGTATGAGGCATGAGTTGCCTAGGATGGATTGGGGAACGTTACTTAAAGGGTTGACGGTGGATAGGCAATGGCAAACATTTAAAGATCGCATGGATGAACTACAGAATTTTTTCATCCCTGTTTGGCATAAAAATAAAACAAAAAATCTGGTGCAACCATGGCTAACAAGGGAAATTAGGGATAGCATAAGATCCAAGGAGCGGACATATAATTTGGCCAGAAAAAGCAGCAAACCTGAGGATTGGGAGTAGTTTAGGATTCAGCAAAGGAGGACAAAGGGATTAATTAAGAGGGGGAAAATAGATTATGAGAGTAAGCTTGCAGGGAACATAAAAACTGACTGTAAAAGCTTTTATAGATATGTGAAGAGAAAAAGATTGGTGAAGTCAAGCATAGGTCCCTTGCATTCAGAATCGGGGGAATTTATAATGGGGAACAAAGAAATGGCAGACCAATTAAATACATACTTTGGTTCTGTCTTCACAAAGGAGGACAAAAATAACCTCCCAGAGATGTCGGGGAACATAGGGTCTAATGAGAGGGAGGAACTGAAAGAAATCAGTATTTGTAGGTAAATGGTGTTCGGGAAATTGACGGGATTGAAAGCCGATAAATCCCCAGGGCCTGATAATCTACATCCTAGGGTACTTAAGGAAGTGGCCCTAGAAATAGTAGATCATTGCTGGTCATCTTCCAAAATTCTATAGACTCTGGAACAGTTCCCATGGATTGGAGGATAGCTAATGTAACCCCACTATTTAAAAAAGGTGGTAGAGAGAAAACAGGGAATTATAGACCGATAAGCCTGGCACCGGTAGTGGGGAAAATGCTGGAGCCCATTATAAAAGATGTAATAGCAGAGCACTTGGAAAACAGTGACAGAATCGTACAAAGTCAACATGGATTTACAAAAGGTAAATCATGCTTGACTAATCTACTGACATTTTTTGAGGATGTAACTGGTAGAATACATAAGGGAGAACCAGTGGGTGTGGTGTATTTGGACTTTCAGAAGGCTTTCGATAAGGTCCCGCATAAGAGATTAGCGTGAAAAGTTAAAGCTCATGGGATTGGGGGTAAGTTACTGTCTTGGATAGAGAACTGGTTGGCAGAGAGGAAGCAAAGAGTTGGACTAAACGGGTCTTTTTCCGAGTGGCAGGTAGTGACTAGTAGGGTACCATAGAGTTTGGTGCTAGGACCCCAGCTATTCACAATATATATAAATGATCTAGACGAGGGAACTAGATGTAATATCTCCAAGTTCGCAGACGACACAAAGCTGGGTGGGCGTGTGTGCTGTGAGGAGGGTGCAGAGAAACTCCAGTATGATTTGGACAGGTTGGGTGATTGGGCAGATGCATGGCAAATGCGGATAAATGCGAGGATATCCACTTCAGTGGCAAAAACAGGGAGATCGATTATTATCTGAACGGCAATAGATTGGGAAAAGGGGAAGTGCAACGAGACCTGGGTGTCCTTGTGCACCAGTCGCTGAAGGTAAGCATGCAGGTGCAGCAGGCGGTTAAGAAGGCAAATGGTATGTTGGCCTTCATAGCGAGAGGATTCGAGTACAGGAGCAAGGATGTCTTGCTGCAGTTGTACAGGGCCTTGGTGAGACCACACCTTGAGTATTGTGTGCAGTTTTGGTCACCTTATCTGAGGAAGGATGTTCTTGCCATGGAAAGAGTGCAGCGAAGATTCACCAGACTGATACCTGGGATGGCAGGAATGACGTATGAGGAGAGATTGGGTCGATTAGGCTTATATTCGCTGGAGTTTAGAAGAATGAGAGGGGATCTCATTGAAACTTATAAAATTCTAACAGGACTAGACAGACTAGAAGCAGGAAGGATGTTCCCAATGGCGGGGGAGTACAGAACAAGGGGTCACAGTCTAAGGATAAGGGGTAAGCCATTTAGGACTGAGATGAGGAGGAATTTCTGCACCCAGAGAGTGTTGAACCTGTGGAATTCTCTACCACAGAAGGCAGTTGAGGCCAATTCATTAAATATATTCAAGAAGGAGTTAGATATATTTCTTAAGGCTAAAGGGATCAAGGCATATGGGGAGAAAGCAGGGACAGGGTACTGAATTTGGATGATCAGCCATGAGCTCACTGAATGGTGGAACAGGCTCGAGGGGCTGAATGGCCTGCTCCTGCTCCTATCTTCTATCACAAAATCAGCCAGGGTTGGTTCATACCAGTGTGATGAGCAGAAGTCCCTCCCACCCCAATTCCACCAATGCAATGACCAAGCCGGAGATCGAGGCTCCCGTCTCTCTTTCCATGCTTACTGGCTCCTTTTCATGTTTGGTTCCATCATCTGCTACTAAAAATCCATTCCTGATACTTCATGTCAGCAGTTACCAGATGATCCGAGGCTTGATCGGAAAATTGCAGTATAAAAAAAAATTCTTGGAACTTTTCTCTGTATGCTTCACGCTCTGCAAAGCTGGTTTAATTAACTTTTCAATATTCATACTACTTAAATAGCTCCTTAGCCATCTGAAAAGTGTTGATGGATCATTATTACAGATGGGCTGCTATTTATTTATTTCCACTGACAAAATTGCATGATGGAAAGCCATACGTCCCATGTCTTTATTTGCAGACTGGAAATATTAAAGGAAATCAGGCAGTTCACATTTTTGAACAGAGGTAACCTGTTCCATCATCTCTTTACTCTATTTTGTTGCCCCCTTGAATTATTCCCTCCTCTCGTACACGATGGGGTTAAAAGTGTCCAAGAATTTCAACATTGCATAAATGATCTCATCACCCAGCAAACCCAATCAAAAGATAATAAGCACAAAGGCATTTTTACAATGGTCTTTAAACAGGACCCCACCATTTCACAGCCATGTGAGAAAATTACTTCAAAATATTTTGCTTTTCTAATTATTTTCCATACGGGAGTTTCAGATTTATCTCAGCCTACTTGCAGAGCTGTGTATTCTCGAGAGCATTTAGGCCACCTTTCTCTTTCTTTTCATTTCTAAAATGCCCAGAATATATGAGGAAACAGCCTCTGAACACCGAGGCAGACAATGTGGTATTTTCCTATACTCAAAAGATCTGTTACAAAGACATCCCGAAACAAAGTGAAAACTGTGGTGGTAATGGCATATACTGGAATCTAGAAGTCTTGGTTGTCAGTGGTCTGGTTTAAATCCTGAAGGTGTCGTTGTGAAACAAAAACCACTTTACTGATCACACCACATAAACCACATTTAATGATTAGAAGCCTTGTGCAGGCTACTTACAAGGCAATCCCAGTTATTAATGTAAGTATTGATAAATTTAAAGATTCATTATTTCAGGATAAATCCACCTTTTGTTACATTAGCACTTTTTTTTTACATCAAAATAATCTGAGTTTTTCCATAGTTCCTGTCAGAAACATTGTTGCGCAAGCTAACACGCGGATAGTTAACATGTTACTGGGATACTAGCCAGGACCACTGAAGTTTGTAGAAGAATTCACTGCTGGCATCAAACAAAACTAAACCAAAGCACCTCCTATAACATTTTGATAGACAACATTTTAAGTATTTATGATACATTGCATTATTTTTAGTATTTGTTGGGCCTTGCTGTGTGCTATTTTGTTGCCGCATTGCCCTACATTACAATAGTGGCTACGCTTTGAAAATACTTTATTAGCTGTGAAGCACTTTGGGATGGTATGAGGTAAAGCAAGATATTGTATAAATGCAAGTTCTTTCTTTTCTTCTTTAGGAGTGTTAAATAAAACAGCAAATTGTGTGTGTCTGCACTGAGACTATGAGAATTAGTGATTTAAATAATAAGGTGGTTTTTAAATTTTTGTTCCATAGATTCAATATCATATTTCCATATAGCAATACGTTCACAGTGCCATTCAACCAATTGCAGCACCGTCAATTATTCAAAATTTAAAGGAGAAAAATGATTTTAAAATAGAAAGGAATGGCATATATCCATCCTATTCTAAAAAGAAGAAAATAATTCAAACCAGCAGTGGGGCATGTTTCGAAAACTAAGTTGATATTGGTCTCTGCTTTAATGCACAACAATGGTAATTTCTCTACTGTGGCCTTCTGAATCCTGCACTAAATATTTACATATTAAAATCATACCACACCAAGACGATAATAAAACTATTGCATTGCAATGTAACAGAAAGCAGTTAGTACTAATGCAAATAGAGAATATAAAAATCAAACCTTATTCCGAATGAAATACAAATCTGACTATTCGGAATGGTTACTATCTCCCTTTATAGAATGGAAAACTCTCTAAGTATTCGGAATGGATTACTGTATAACTGTTCAGGAAACAAGCCGTGACATTGTCAGCAATCAGTTCAGGTTATCAAAAAACAGAAGTGATGGCTACTTGATTGCCTAAAAAATGGCTCAATATCTCTGCCTGCCAGTCTGGAGAGGTTCTCATGAAATTCCTGCTGCCCTGCTCGGCCGAGCATAGAGGAGTTTAACAGGAAAATTGAATTGCAATGGGAGCAAATTTCAGTTGCAATCTCGACAAGTTTGGATGTCTTTCTCCATCTGAGCTATTCCACAAATCAGAGACAATGATGCATAAAAACCACAAGCAAGCTGTCATGATGAAAAATGACAAAAATCCCGGAGAAATCCACGGGGAGATATGGGATTTAACAGGCTCCATAGCCAATAAGTATCAATACCTCAGTGAGCACCAAGATACTAATTCAACCTCCAGAGCAGTGAATTAATTTGTATTTCTCTAGATTTGCTGTAATCTGCTCCTTTGGAAATATTTCCTTCGCGTTCAAGTTAAGCTTCTGTTCCGTTTTCTTCCTCCATTTTATTTCTTCCTTACACTCTCTTCTTCTATACTAATCCAGTTCCACACTAATTTTACTTGGCAAGTTGTTTGAAATACGTGAAACAAAGGTTAAAGAGAATATTCTTCAGTTGGAATGGCTGAACATAGTTATCTGCAAAGAAAAATGGTCCAACCTACGTTCGGGAGCATCATACACTCCACATCAATCTCAAAATGTTCCCTCCTCATAACAAAACAACAAAAAAATGGTGGAAGTGCACAGCAAGTAAATTAGGATCTGAAAAAGAAAGGTACTGAAGGGTTACACCTAAAGTGAAACATTAAGAACCTAACTTCTAGATGCTAAACAACCTCCTGTGCATTTCCTGTTTTGATTTCAGAATTCCAACATAACCACTTTTCTCTTCACCTGTTGGGAATTTGGGTGATACATTTCTAACAGCAATAAAAGCAATTGCCAAATCCAACTTTCATCACTTACTAGATGGAGCAGGTAACATTGTGAATCCACGTAGAACATGAGTGGCAGATGACCATGGAAAGCAGAAAATATTCTGTGATGATCCGAGGAAAATACATTGTCAACAATAAGGTCGCAAGCTATATATTCTATTTATATTATGAAAGTTAACAAAGATAGAAGCTTTTTGGTACATTTTAATCATCAGTTGCATCAACTATTCATTTCTGTCAAGGTAGAACAGTAGCCAACAGCCTCTGATGATGGAACCAGATATGTGTTGTTGCTATGGTGCATCACTCGGCCCTGTACCATCATATTCAATGAATGTTATTAACTGGTTCACAGGCTAACCTTCATAGCATAAAGAGCTCTTGTACACATACAAAAACTAGAAACAGAATTATTTCTAATGCCGACACCCCATGGTGGTCTTTTTTTTATCACATTCTACTTACAAAGTACATGGAACAACACAAACATGAATAAGCCTGATGAGATATGGTGCAATCTGACACAACACAATACAACACAATAGCACACACACAGCAACCATCTGCGTTTTACATAGACAGGGAATGTCTCAGAACCAGCACCATGTTTACCACATTTTCCAGTAAAAATAAGTGCAGATTTATACCTCCAACATTCTTCAAAAGTCACCTCACAAGTCACCTCTTCTGTGCTTGCACTGCTGATTCACGTGACTCCTGCACTTAGCAGGATAGATTGACGTCATTAGGTGACTCTGCTTTAACTTTTCGAATTGGGAGCTGTAGTGTATGTACCTTGCAGAAGGAACTATATTCTGCAGCCCCCGTATACTGCAGCACCAGTAGTGACCACCCCTATATATAAGCCTGTGAAGTAACTTTGCATAGTAGTTCCAGTTTTGTCTCCACTCAGTAAACACCTGTTGTAACCAGCTCCTGCAGTCAGTGTCTCATTACACACGGACATAATACTGGCGACGAGCAGATCCGAACTTACCTACAGTCTGCACCACCTCATGGGGATCCATCCCTGAAGCGAAGTTGTCAGAGGTCGAGGCCAGAAGGAAGAAAGAAAAAAAACAAACAGAAGAAACGAGCGTCAACCGTGGGCAACCGCCTCTGATTCATCAGATTTGAAGATTGCAGGAGAGGCTGTCGAGAGCGGGGCTTGGTTATCCTGTCTATGGTGTTCCAGCTAATCGGGCTGGTAGCAGGTAGTACACTGATCCTTCCTGGGCTGCAGCGGGCTAGAGCTCGATCGGGTGGCTTTTCAACGGGGCCGAGCAGCGTTGTCGCGAACAGGAGAGAGAGAGAGAGGGTGGAGCACACAGGGTGCGGCCGGTGCTATGAAGCTGGGCAGCGTACAGACCCGAGAAGAGGGAGGAAAGTGTCCCGTAGGGTTTGCTCTGACGACGGGAAAATAAAAGAAATTAGAAGCGCAGAAAGCCGCAAGGAGATGCAGTTTGCCACGGGGGCCGCGGAGAGCGGCGTTAGCAGCAGCGCGGGGGGGGGATGTGCGCGAAGACCATAGGGCGTCACCATCAAGGCATAAAAATGCCAGCAACAGTGCTAGCAGCAGCGGAAAAGACAGAAAGCGCGGGAGGCGCCATCTTATTCCATCGGGGAAGAAGGCAAAGCACGGGAGGCGCCATTTTGTTCAATCGGGGAAGAAGGCACCATCTTAGATTTCCAAGATGCCGAAGACTGGCAATATCACTGCCTTCGATAATGCAATGGAAGACTGGACCACGTATGTGGAAAGAGTTGAAGTATATTGCAAGGCAAACGAAGTAGCCGATGAGAAAAAGGCATCGGTACTACTAAACTTAATGGGCGCAAGAACGTACAGCCTATTGCGGAACCTGATCACTCCAGCCAAACCGATGGCGAAGAGTTTTAACGAAATTGTTGATATCCTATAGGAACACCTAAATCCTACACCGCTGCTGATAGCAGAAAGATTTAAATTCCACAGGAGAAATCAGCATAAAGATGAGAGCAATGCTGATTACCTTACGGAACTATGCAAGCTATCAAAGCACTGCCAGTTCGGAGCAGGACTGACAGATACTCTACGGGACAAATTTGTCTGTGGACTCCTGAGTGAAGGAACCCAGAAGAGGTTACTCTCAGAGAAAGAGCTGACGCTGGATAAAGCTTTCAGCTTGGCAGTATCATACGAAGCAGCAGCAAGGGGAGCTGTGGAAATACAGCAAAAGCCACAGGAATACGGCACCCATGAAATGACACGGGGATTTGAAAAATGTTATCGCTGCGGCAGAACAACCCATGACCAGAAGGACTGCTGGTCCAAGGACAAAAGATGCAGGCAATGCGGAAAGATGGGACACATTGCACGAGTTTGCAGGTCTGGAAAAAAGACTAACGACAACAAAAAGGCTACTAAGGAACAGTACAGGAAAGTACAAAAGATGATGGACAGTAGTTCCGAAGACCAGAAGAGTGATAGTGAATCCGGGAACAAGAGACTAAGCTGTCTCACACTTCACAACATAATTGCGAAAGAGGATCACCGAACCATTTGGGTCACCCTCACAATAGCAGGGTCCCAAGTCAAAATGGAATTGGATACAGGATCAGCCCTGACCATCATGAATCGACGAGACTACGAGCGGCTATTCTCACACATACCCTTGAAAGACACATCCATTGTCTTGAAGAGGTATACGGGGCAGAAAGTATACCCCAGAGGGAAAATAAGGGTGCCTGTCGAATACAACGGCAAAGAAATACAGAAATTGTATCTGTACATACTGCAAGATGGTGGACCACCGTTATTGGGACATGAATGGATCAGAAAGATAAGTTTAGACTGGCACTCCATTCAGGCACTGACTGTGGCTGGTAAAAAGGATGACGATGTCACACCTGGACGATTGTCAAAAATCTTAGCTAATGCTAAAGAGGTATTTCAACAAGAACTGGGAACTCTTAAAGGCGTAACCGCCTCGATAAAAATAGAAGAGAATGCAATTCCCAAGTTTTTCAAAGCAAGACCGGTACCGTATGCAATTCGCCCAGCCGTCGAGGCAGAGCTGGAGAATCTGGAGAATGCAGGCGTGTTAACTAAGGTAGACTGGAGCGAGTGGGCGACACCCATCGTTCCTGTCATGAAAAAAGCGTTAAACAATAAGTCTGAGGAGCCAAGGAAGGTTCGCATCTGTGGGGACTTCAAGGTGACGGTGAACCCAGTCCTTCACACAGTACAGTATTCTCTTCCAAGGATAGAAGATATTTTCGCCTCACTATCTGGAGGGAAGCGTTTTACATAAATTGACCTAGCACAAGCATATTTGCAGATGGAGGTTGAAGAATCCCCTAGGAAGTATCTCACGATAAACACTCACAAAGGTCTTTACCAGTATAATCGACTGGTATTCGGAGTAGCATCAGCTCCGGCGATATGGCAAAGAGCGATGGAACAAGTCCTGCAAGGGATTCCGGGGACCCAGTGTTACTTGGACGACATCCTAGTGACAGGTAAAAATGACAGTGAACACCTTGCCAACCTAGAGCAGGTGCTCACTAGACTAAGAGAACACGGGCTACGAGCCAATCGCCCCAAGTGCGAGTTTTTTAAGAAACAGATATCGTATTGTGGCCACGTGATTGATGAAGAGGGGTTACATAAGTCCCCTGACAAAATTAAAGCGGTAGTTAAGGCTCCAGCGCCTGAAAATGTGTCGCAACTGAGGTCATTCCTCGGATTGGTGAATTACTACCATAAGTTTTTGCCGAATTTGTCCACAATTCTGCACCCACTGAACGCCCTGCTACAAACTGGAGTAGCATGGAAATGGAGCAATGAATGTAAGCGGGCCTTTCAGAAGAGTAAAAACCTAATCACTTCAAGAGAAGTATTGGCTCACTACAACCCATCACTACCGATCAGACTGGCGTGTGATGCGTCTCCCTACGGCATTGGAGCGGTACTGTCACATAAATTCCTTGATGGTTCAGAGAGGCCGATAGCTTTTGCGTCACGCTCGTTAACTTCAGCCGAGCATAACTATGCCCAGATTGACAGAGAGGCCCTCAGCCTGGTGTGGGGGGTGAAGAAGTTCAATCACTACCTGCATGGTCAAAAATTTACTCTACTAACTGATCATCAACCTCTTGTCTCCATTTTCAACCCTCAGAAGGGCGTCCCGATAATGACAGCACAACGGCTACAGAGGTGGTCCCTTTTCCTAGGGGCACACCAATATGACATCGAGTACAAAGGAACTAAACAGCATGGGAATGCTGATGGATTGTCGCGCCTACTGTTGCCGACGGTGGAAGAAGCACCTGCAGTGGATCCTGTGGAGATATTCCACTCGACCATAGTCGAATGTCTACCTGTGACGAATGCAAACATAGAAAAGGAAACGAAATGACCCGACACTCTCCAGGGTCTATGATTTAACGGTGAAGGGATGGCCAGCACATGGCGAACCACTGTTGCCAGCATTCTCGCCGAGAAGAGAACAGCTGTCAGTGTGCAGAGGAACCTTGATGTGTGGATCCAGAGTAGTAATTCCACCCAAATTGAAGGATAGAGTGCTCAATGAGCTTCATGAGGGTCATCTGGGAGGGGTAAAAATGAAGAACTTAGCCAGAGCGTTTGTGTGGTGGCCGGGAATCGATAGAGAAATCGAAGAGATGACCAAGAGCTGTACAGGATGCCAGAAGGCCCAAAACGCCCCACCACAAGCCCCTCTACATCCATGGGAGTGGCCCTCATCTCCATGGCAAAGGGTGCACATTGATTTTGCTGGTCCATTTATGGACTCGATGTTTTTAATTGCGGTGGATGCACATTCAAAGTGGCCAGAGGTAATAAAAATGTCCTCAACCACCACAGAAAAAACTATCACAGTCTTACGAACCACATTCACCAGAAATGGGCTGCCTGAACAGATTTGCTCCGACAATGGACCACAGTTTGTGTCTGAAGAGTTCCGGAGGTTCTTAAAGAACAATGGTGTTAAGCATTACACATCCGCCCCATATCATCCAGCTACCAATGGATTGGCTGAGAGGTTCATTCAAACATTCAAGAAGGCTATCAAGGCAATGTGTAATGAAGACATACCCCTACAACACAAGGTGGATAACTTCTTGTTTGCCTACCGGAATGCGACACATGCGGTTACCAACCAAACTCCAGCCATGATGTTCTTCAATCGAAGACTACGATACCACTTGGATTTGGTTAAGCCAAACATCAGAAGAGATGTGGAGAACAGGCAGTTTCAGAATATGAATGAAAGGCCGACCAGGAGTTTTAAGATAGGTCAACCAGTTTTGGCCCGGGACTATCGCACAGAGAAATGGCAGCCAGGAACAATCTGCACATGGCAAGGACCTCTAATGTATATCGTGGATGTTGGAGAGAGCATTGTAAGACGCCATGCTGACCAGATCCTAGAGTCACTGGAAAACATCAATTCCACACCACGATCCGATACACCTGGTGATGAAACCAAAGTACCAATTGCATCTACCTCAGAATCGGTGATATTGGAAGCAGACGAACCAAACAACGATGTTGATCCCGAATCAACTTTGCCAGAAGAACCTGATACCCCAAAGAGGCGTTATCCAGACAGAATCAGGAAGCCTCCTCAAAGACTGAACTTATAATTGCTTAACTTCAGCTAATGTATCTAGCAACTGTAATTGTAAATATGTTATTTAATTATTAATCGAATGTTATGTACTGTTCAGCTAAAAGGGGAGGAATTGTAGTGTATGTACCTTGAAGAAGGAACTATATTCTGCAGCCCCTGTATACTGCAGTACCAGTAGTGACCACCCCTGTATATAAGCCTGTGTAGTAACTTTGCATAGTAGTTCCAGTTTTGTCTCCACTCAGTAAACACCTGTTGTAACCAGCTCCTGAAGTCCGTGTCTCATTACACACGGACATAATAGGAACTACCCTGGAATTAAGCTCAGCTCATTGTCACTCCCAGGAAAGGTAAAACAAACTCAGGTATTTTCTGATAAAGTAATAAACATAATGGCCTGGAATTTCTTCATAATTTTCAGCATGACAACGTGTAAGAGCTGCACTATGGTGAAACCTACTGTCACCTCACCAGGATTTCCCTCCACCCCGCTCCCACTGGGACTGGCACTGGCCGTTCCTTCCCTACCTGCCGGGTGCAAATAATGTGGGGAGACAGATCTCGAGTCCCTGGAGGATCTTCTACCCGTCCGCCCCACTTACCACTCGTTTCCAGGTAAACCATGGTGGGAAGGTGGCGGTATAGGTCGTGGGATCTGCCTGTAGAGGGGAAGGGCCATGTAGTGGTCTCTTCTCCCTCTCATCTGGCCCCGAACATTAACTGCTGAAAGCCCCGGTTCTTGGCTGAGGCCTTGAGTGGGGCTACAATTCTGATCTTTGGGATGGCTTTTGCACCTTTAAGCTCCCGCACCAGTTCTCCCGGTGTAGCAGCAGCAACATCGATATTCCCCTCGGCAGACTCCCTCTTGGCACTGGGAATCCTGCCGGAAGCCTGCCGTGCGTGGAGGATGAATTCCGACCCAGGGAAGTAGGTTAGGGTTGGGGTGGATTTGATGGGGCAGGCAGAAGTCCTGTCCCACCGAAACTCTGCCCCAAAGAGGAGAATCTTAGCCAAAGTGTCCGAGATCAAAATTTTCAGGAGGGAAATGGGATTCCCCATCAGCATGAAAAGTCGTTCCAGTTCCAGATGTTGTCTGCAGATCATCCTGCAGCAGGCGGTACAACACTTACAGCTTGTTTTCTAAAGTGGAGGCAGTAAAGATAGGATTGTCTGACATGTATAATCTATATCTAGAAATGTGAGCCCCAGGGAAGCGATGACTCGGGTGTTGTAGGTCTTCAGTACTAACCAGATGACTCGGGTGTTGTTTTTCCAAAGGAACTTTGGAACTCCCAAAGGAATACTCATGCTCACCACTTTGGTGCAATTTAAATGCCAGCAGTAACCAAGAATAACGAAGGAAATTAGTGGTGGCAAAATGCAAAAATGTCACACTGATCAGCAAAAAGAACTAATACATGAAGTAAAATGTAATTGAGAACATGAAAATGTTACCAGCAACTGAAACCATATATCTCCATTTTAAAATCTACTTGAGTTGACTAGGCCCCAGGCCTGTCCATGTTATATGGGTAGGGTGCACGCTGTGGGCGGAGGTTATCTAAAATCAGGTTCATTCAGCGTGGGACTTGTTTACTTAGTTATTCTACTTAAATCAGGCTTGGGTATGCCTGTGGTGCAGCCTCGCTTTCTCCCCCTGAGGATTTATGTGATATTCATTTTTTGTAAATAAAAATAGCAGGAACCTCATTAGATATTAAATTCTCTTCAGCAAAGTCAAAATCACACCTTTAGACAGAAAAAGACGTGGCTGATTAATAGTAACACTGTGGACCACATGAAAGGAAACGGCACAAAGTGTGAATTGAGGTTGAAGGATGTAGAAAAGAGCTTTCCAATTGATGAAAATTGGAAAAGAAATAGGAAGAGTCTGGGAAGAAACTGCATGGTGACACAGAAGATGTTGCACAGACTGCTGCCAAAACTGGAGGGAGTGGGGCAGAAGGTGACAAAGATAAAGGGTGATTCTTCCAGCAGTGCCTATAGTTTTGATGCTCCTGTTGGCAGATCCTGTAATTTAGATGGCTACTGTTACCTGTACAGATTTGACAGTGGAGGGCCATTAATCTCTGGAGAGGTGAATTTATTCTGTGAGTTTTTTCTAACCAAACATTCAAAGAGGAAATTAGCATTTGTGCATTCCGCTTACATTTCTATGAGGGAAGTATGAGCAATTTGTGCAGATGTTGAGATTATTTATCTAGATAATGATATACAAAACCCATTCCTACTCCAGTATAATTTACATACTGATTTTATCCAACTGAGCTCCTACACAAACAAATTGCGACTTACCTGCTTTTGTTTATCTTTATTGAGTCTTGGAGGAGTTGGAACAGAAAGAGTTCACTTCTCAGAGAAGTCAATGGTCAAACTTGTGATCTTATTATTTTCCAAAATACTGCTATTATTAGCTTAGGTACGTCTCAAGCTGTGTCGTACCTCTGTGTTTTTTTCCAAAGAACCTCAAAGAAAAACCAGAAAATATATTTTTAGATTGAAATTCAGCATCAGTTTTACGGTATTTCTCCAGCTGGATATCCATCTGCTGTTGTAGGCAATAGTGCAGGTCAGCAAATTCAAATAGTACTTTCCTGCTTCTTTTGCATATTTTAAATGCATCTTGGGTTTTGAGCAGTTGAGGTTTTTTTTTCAAGGTGTATGTATTGAAACTTGCTTTGAATTTAAAGAGTCTCATTTGCATTAAAAGAGAAAGCTCATGATTTCTGGGAGATAAGATTTTACCTAACACTTATTTTTTTTTAAATAAGAATGATGTAGCCTAAAATTTTGAAACAAATCTGAAAGGCATTGGATTACAAGTCAGAAAAAATAAGGTTGTAGCAGTCACCAGTGAGGCCAGTCTTGGAGTATTCTTTACAGTTTTTAAATCACCCTACATCATAAAGGATATTGAGACATTGGCCCGGAATTTGGGGTAAAAATAAAAGCGAGGCTATCAGCGCTCACTGTTATTAGAGTAAATCGGACAGCAACTGCACATACGCAGTTAAACATGGAAATCAGACTTGCCCTGCTCCTCCAGAAGCTTCGCTACAACACTATCTTACCCAGAAACCCATCATTCAAACACATGAAAGGGCGTGAAGTTGCGGTACTTACGTGATAGATAACCACTAAACACGCCAGAAAAAGTTAGGGCTTGTCCATTCCAGTGTAAGTAAATTTGACAGAAGGAAAGGAAAGAGATAGACTTGCTTTAGGACTTCAGGTCTATCGGCAGACATGCCCTGCACCAAATCCCGGAAGTTCGCAGATGCCGTTGACATAGCACTGCTGAAGCAGGCATTAACGCTAGAGGAAGCAAGTAGGCACTAACAAGTGACCTGGACCTATTGGAACGTTACTATTGGAACATTACTTCAGGACCTGACGCCTCCTCCCCAAGCCAGAGAAGACAGTTGTGCCGGCATTCCATCTGAACAACATTGCTGCCGGGAAAGAACTCATCATTTCCTTCTGTGGAAGGCGAGTTACCTATGAACCTTGCCCGAAATACCTGGGCGTCACCTTGGACAGGACTCTCGCCTATCAGCCCCTTCTCACCAACACCGGCAAAAAAAAGTAAAAACCAGGGTGAACCTCATCCGGAAACTCACTGGAACGTCATGGGGGAGCACATTTGGAACACTTGGCACCGCAGCAGTGGCCCTCGTCTACTCTGCTGCAGAATACTGCTCTGCCTCGTGGTCCTGCAGCCGCCACACAAAGATGGTGGACGTGCAGCTAAACACTGCCATGAGGACACTGTCAGGGATGCTCAAGTCCACTCCAACTGAGGGGCTCCCAATGCTGTCCCACATTGCCCTGCCCACCGATTGCCGCGACACCACCGTGCTCCGTGAGATGCAAAAAGATCATGAGCAACGTCAACCTTCCCATTCACGAAGACTTGAAGGGCTCGATTTTCCAAGTCCCGAGGAGGTAGGTTTGGAGGCGGGAGTGGTGGGAAAATTGCAGAATTGGGGGGCAGGAACCCATCCCAACCCACCTCTGTGCCAATGTCCCAGGTGGCGGGTACCCGACCTGTGCTGGGAGCCACCTCCCCAAGGCGGGAAGAGGATTAGTGCCAATTAGTTAACAGGCAGTTTTTTGCCTAATCCCTATTTTTAGCCCTGAAGTGTGGGCTGTCCGACGGCTCCAAACCACGCCAAGTTAGCGAGGCGGACCGTTGGTCTGCAGGGGTTGGAGGGGTCGAGATGTCCATTGTGCAGGTGAGTGATGAGTGCATGTCTGCAGAGGTAAGTGTGTGAGGTAAGTGTAAAGTATTTTAATAAGTTTTACTTACCTTTACTTTCTCCTGCAGGCTTCCTTCCTTCAGTTCTCGGGAGTCCCTCAGCTCACCGGCACAGAAAGCAGAATGGCCGCTAAACTGTCAAAAGCTGCAGCCTCTGCTTTCTGGTCTGGAGAGCTCTCTGAGTCTGAGTAGAAGGACTCAAGTTGGAAGACAGATTGTCAGTGTTTGACAGCTTCACAGAGCTGTCAAATGCTGATTTTTCATCTGTCAAAAGCTCTTGACAGATGAAATGTCAATCGCTGACGTCACCAGTAACCAGGTGTCCCTTAATTGGCCTGCTGAGCCCGCTGGGCGGGCTTAACAAGGTCAATCAAGGGAAAATAGTGTGGGTTGGCCACAAGTCAATGGAGGCGGGACTACAACCCAAAAAGTGGGAGTCCCGCCTCCAAAAGCTCCCCATTGACAAAATCGAGCCCGAAAAATCCGCCACGAAAGCGTTTCCAAGGGCATTCTGAGAAACAGCAGCCAATATTCATGCGACTAGTATCCGCCCACTATCCAGATGGATGGAATCGTGGGACGCATGCAACATAAAGAACCAACACCTCATCACTGACCCAACAGCAGAGGCCCCTGGCTTCGGCCTCCCTCGAAGACAGTGGACAGCGCTCAATCCACACAGGGCATTGACGATGCGGCCACCTGCTCCACAAGTGGAAGATGAGGGGCAACCCGAAGTGCGACTGTGGCCCTGAGTCCCAGACCATGGAACACATCACATCAATCTGCTCACTAAGATCTGTTGCAGGAGGCACCTCATTTCTTCATCTGGCATCTCAGGAGACATCGAATGGATAACCAAACTAGACATCCCATTATAAACTCTTCCTGTCATACAAAACAAGAACAACTTGTAATAGATACTTAAATATATATAGATATAAAAAGGGAAACGTTTAAGTGAAATGGAGAAGAAAAATGGAGCCGTAAGATATGTTGAGAACAGTCAGAATCAGAGAGTATATGGGAAATCAGGAGATTGCTCGAGTTCCCCCGTGAATGATTCCTCAGCGCTGTATTATTGGGCAAGTCCCTCCCCCCTCCACCCTTTTCTGTCAGAATCCTGAAGAGTCCCACGCCCTTTTGCCAGAGCGAGTCCACTCACTGGTCAAAACATACCAAAATCCAGAAATGGTTATGTGCAACCCGAGGCTGATAGCTCAATCATACAAAATTAGTTTAGCGGAGACAGATTTGAGCAAGACATTTTCGCTGAGACACTTTTGGTTCATTGTGTAGGCAGTAGGGAAAAGAAACAGTTGCTGTAGTGCCACATTTCTCACCTTACACAGCACAATAGGGGCAGATTAAACTAAATTCTCATCCCCTACATAGAACCATAGAAGTTTGCAGCATAAAAGGAGGCCATTTGGTCTGTTACACCTGTACTGGCTCTCCGAAAAAGCTATCCGCTGAGTTCTATTCTTCTGCTCTTTCTCCATACACTTAATTCTTTTCTTTTTTGACCGTTTATTCATTTCTCTTTTAAAAGCTACTGTGGGTTCTGCTTCCACCACTGTTTTTGATTGGGTGCTCTATGTCCTAACATGCCTCTGTGGGGGGAAACAAAAGCAAACATTCTCCTAACATTTCCCTTCATTCTCTTGATGATTTAAAAATTATATCCTCTGGTTACTAATTCACCCAACTGCTGGAAACTGTTTTCCTTATTCACCTCATCAAAATCCCTCAAACTGAATTCATCCATCCCACAGGGTGATCAGGTAAATTCACATTTCATGGGAGACTAGAACAAAGCAGGTTTAAAATTTGATACACAAGATATAGTTGAACAGAAATTGCACAGACTGCCTTTTCTATAGTTTAACCAGGATTTAAAACGGTGCAAATTTAAATTTGCTGGGATCACTTCCTGCACAAATACAGTGAAACTGACTTCAAAATGCTCCCAATTTATTCTATTTCTTCATTCATTGTTTTTTCAGATTTCACTTCTCCAGCACAGTAATAGAAGACATCCTCATTCCGGCCCATTGTGATTGTGTAATTCTTTTTTGTGTTCCTTTCTTTATGGTTCACCTTGCATCTAATTCTGTTGATTTTAACTGGTATTGAACATGCTCATACCTAATAACCCATAACTACAACTGTCTGTAGAGGAATAAATATGGATAAATTCCCTTTCACAGTTGCTGGTATTGGCAATTCACAGTAGGGTGCCAGAGAGAGAGAGCTATGAAAACAGCAAACACAGCTTTTCTCTTCGTTCCTTGTGCCTGTGAGCACAAGTTTCAGTATCCCAAATAGGCTTGAAGAAAAACAATGAACAAAACTATTGCATTCAGACCTTTGGCCAACATATAGGCTTCAACTCCTGGGTGGGTCTTGCTGCAACCTTTACTTTTAATTCTGGGCCTAGTAGGTAACTTCATCCTATTTCCTGTAACCCACAGTATCTGCATGCACCTAAGCGCATTCTTTTCTTGAACCTATTCCAGATGGGTCAGCCTTGGCTCAGTGGTAGCACTCATACCTCTGAGTCAGAAGATTGTGTGTTCAAGTCCCACTTCAGAGACTTGAGCGCATAATCTAGGCCCACACACCAGTGCAGTACTGAGGGAGTGCTGCACTGTCGGAGGTGCCGTCTTTCGGATGAGATGTTAAACTGAGGTCCCATCTGCCCTCTCAGGTGGACGCTAAAGATCTCATGGTACTATTCAAAGATCAGCATGGGAGTTCTTCTGGTGCCCTGGCCAATATTTATCCCTGAACCAGCATCACTAAAACAGATTATCTGGTCATTATCACATTGCTGTTTGTGGGACCTTGCTGTGCACAAATTGGCTGCAGCGTTTCCTACATTACAACAGTGACTATACTTCAAAAAAAGTACTTCATTGGTTGTAAAGCACTTTGGGAAGTCCAACGGTCATGAAAAGCACTATAGAAATGCAAGTCTGTCTTTCTTTTCTAGATGTAACTGCCTTTATTCTAGCTTCAACACTCTGGGCTTTATCAATGGCTGTAATCTGCATTCCACTGCCATTCCTGTCTGCTCAAAGTTCCTTTAGGGAAATTGGTCCAGATACAGAGAAAGTTGCTATCCCAACTGTTGCAGACACTGCATGTACAAAACTGTGGCTTTTTGTGAATAAAACCTTTCTTCTCTTTCACTGGATCTCCTACAATTCCAGAAACGATCCCCTGCTTATTGTACATGAGATGCATCAAGGCAGGATTCCTATGTGGCTGCTCATGTCTTGTTGAACAATATTCTCATACAATCAACAAAGTCCACTTACTGTTTTTAATTTCTCCTATAGTTAGTATAGGAGGTACTTCACTTCTCCACTTGGGGCTTTACAACGCGTTTAAACACAAGCAGGACTGTAAAATTCTAGCCAACATCTAGCCTGGACAAACTAGAAATGTCAAATCGAAAGGAACTATAACTACGCTGAACATAACTTTACTGTTTTGACAAGGTGAAAACAATTGGCTGCAGTGTGTACCATCTGCAAGATGCACTGCAGCAAAGCACCAAGGCTTCTTCGGCAGCACTTTCCAAACCCGCGACCTCTACCACCTAGAAGGACAAGGGCAGCAGGCGCATAGGACCACCACCACCTCCAAGTTCACCTCCAAGTTACACACCATCCTGACTTGGAAATATATCACCGTTCCTTCATCGTCACTGGGTCAAAATCCTGGAACTCCCTCCCTAACAGCACTGTGGGAATACCTTCACCACACGGACTGCAGCGGTTCAAGAAGGTGACTCACCACCACCTTCTCAAGGCCAATTAGGGATGGGCAATAAATGCTGGCCTTGCCAGTGACGCCCACATCCCAGGAACAAATAAAAAAAAGTCGCAATATTTATCCTTTCAACTCCAATGTTGCTCTTTTTCCTGATTTCCTTTAAAAGTTGCATTCCTTTACCTCAATGTCCAACTCCTCAGCTATACCACAAAGGTGTATGTATTCCTTTTTATAATTAGTTTCCTAGTAGCAGACTTTCCAACCTGGACAAATAGTTGAGGGCAAATACACAGGCAAGTGTCACAGGTGTAGCCAACTTTGCTGAGGCCAGGAATTGCTTTCGGCCGCTGGAAGCTTTGGGTTCTTGCAGATCTTCCATTTAGTTTGTTTGGTTCAAAATATACCAGTGAAGTAATGAGATAAATGTATTTGCATATATATTAAAATTGTAGGTGGTTGCTCTGAAGTGAGGATGTTACCCTTGAAATGATGTGCATTGAAGTTCAAATAATAGTTTTTGCTGTGTAATAATTTACTTAAGGTGAGCTCAGAAACTCTCGCTTCATAGAGTTATACAGCACAGAAAGAGGCCCTTCGGCCCATCGCGTCCGCGCCGGCCATCAAGCCCTTACCAAGTGGGAAGTAATTAGTAACATTTATTAAGCAATGCACACAAGGTAGCTGGTTAGCATGCTCAGAAAAGCCTTTGCTCGGAGATAATGAGCAAAATTCACAAGTTAGGATTCCATCATCGGGGAAGTATCCAGCAGTAGTTACAGAATGATAAGGCACCACTTTCAGTTTCCTTCTTGGCAGTTACTGATTCCTTTTATTGGTATTATTTCATTGGCACAAATACCCACCTGTACTTACTATCACGCAAGCATCATATCTTTCTTAGATTTAATGAAAAATTTAAAGTCGGTCAATCTTAAAATCCATTCAGATTTGTTCATCTCACTGCATTTGTCAGCATTAATTCATGCCTCCACGGGTGCTAATGGAATTTGGGTCCTCAGAGGTCTGAGTGTCATTACGTTGTTAAACTTTTAACTGTAGGCGGTAGCTGCTGCACAGTACAACAACAACAACTTGCATTAATATAGCGCCTTTAAAGTAGAAAGGTGCTGCACAGGAGCGTTATCAAACAGAATTTAACACCGAGCCACATAAGGAGATATTAGGGCAGATGACCAAAAGCTTGGTTAAAGAGGTTTAGGGAGGGAAATTCAGAGCTGCGGGCCTGGGCAGCTGAAGGCACGGCCACCAATGGTGGAGCGATTAAAATCGGGGATGCACAAGAGGCCAGAATAGGAGGAGCACAGATATCTGAAGGTTGTAGGGCTGGAGAAGGTTACAGAGATAGGGAGGGGTGAGGCCATGGAGGGATTTGACAAAAAGGATGAGAATTTTAAAATCGAAGTATTGCTTAACCAGGAGCCAATGTAGGTCAATGAGCGAGCACGGAGGTGATGGGTGAATGGGACTTGGTGCGAATTAGGACACGGCAACAGAGTTTTGAATGACCTCAGGTTTACGGGGGGTGGAAGTTGGAAGGCTGGTGCATTAGAATAGTCAGGTCTAGAGGTAACAAAGGCATGGAAGAGGGTTTCAGCAGGAAATGAGCTAAGGCAGGGGCAGTGTAAGATGATGTTATGGAGGTGGAAATAGGCGGTCTTAATGATGGTAGGGATATGTGGTCGGAAGCTCATCTCAGGGTCAAATATGACACCAAGGTTGTGAACAGTCTAGTTCAGCCTCAAACAGTTGCCAGGAAGAGGGATGGAGTCGGTGGCTAGGGAACGACGTTTATGGCGGGGACCGAAGACAATGGCTTCGGTTTATCCAATAGTTAGTTGAAGGAAATTTCTGCTCATCCAGAACTGGATGTCAGACAAGCAGTGTGACAATTTAGAGATAGTGGAAAGGTCGAGAGAGGTGGTGGTGAGGTTGAGCTGGGTGTCTTCAGTGTACATGTGGAAACTGACGTCGTGTTTTCAGCTGATGTCACCAAGGGGCAACATATAGATGAGAAATAGGCAGGCACCAAGGATAGATCCTTGTGGGACACCAGAAGTAACGGTGCAGGAGCAGGAAGAGAAGCCATTGCAGGTGATTCTCTGACTACGACTGAATAGATAAGAATGGAACCAGGCGAGTGCAGTCCTACCCAGCTGGACAACAGTGGAGAGGCATTGGAGGAGTATGGTGTGGTCAACCGTGTCAAAGGCTGTAGACAGGTCAAGAAGGACGAAGAAGGATAGTTTACCTTTGTCACAGTCACATATGATGTCATTTTGACGTTGATAATAGATGCTTCGGTTCTGTGGCAGGACAGAAACCTGATTGGAAGGATTCAAACATGAAGTTCCGGGAAAGGTGGGCATGGATTTGGGACGAGACAGCAGGTTCCAAGACTTTGGAGAGGAAAGAAAGGTTTGCGATGGGGCAGTTGTTTGCAAGGTCAGAGGGGTCAAGGATTGTTTTTTGAGGAGGGGGTTATGACGGCAGATTTGAAGGAGAGGGGGTCAGTTAACAATATCTCTTCTGCTAAGGAGAGAGAACCGTTAACAATATCAGCTAACATGAGGGCCAGTTTAGTGGGAATAGGGTCGAGGGGGCAGCAGGTGAGTCTCATGGATGAGATGAACTCGGAGAGGGCATGAGGGGAGGTAAGAGAGAAGGGAGATTGGAACAAAATCTTAGGGACAGTATAAATCATCATTTAAAAAGTCACAGATTAATCAAGGACAGTCAGCGTGGATTTGTTACGGGAGGGTCATGTCTGACTAACTTGATTGAATTTTTTGAAGAGGTAACGAGGAGGGTTGATGAGGGTAGTGCATTTGATGTAGTCTACTGGATTTTAGCAAGGCCTTTGTGGTCCAGCCAGACTTGGTGGTGAATGGCAAAACCAGTTGTCCGCCGTAAACATTCAAAGCTGCATCCCTTGGACTTAAGGGAGCAGAGATGAGAGCCGTACCGGGGGAACAACCAGAGTGAGAGAGAGTAATAGTTTTAATGGGGACTAGGGCATCGAAGGTGGAGGTGAGGGTGTGATTGAGCAGATCGGTAGCTGCAGAAATGTCATGGTGAATAGAGGGCCAAAGGCTAAACAGGTTGGACTTTGAAAGTGCAGTTGTAAGTGAATTGGGAGAGAGAGTTTTCCAGGGGCTGACACAGAAGGAAGTAGGGTTGGGAGGGGGGAAGGGGGATGTGGGCGGAGAGCAATAAAAGGAAATGATCAGAGATGGCCTTATCTTCGATTGACACAGTGGGAATAGCGAGACCACATGAGATGGCAAGGTCAAGGGGGTGACCGTGAATATGGGTAGGGGAGTTTATATGGAGGGAGAGATTAAGGGAGGATAAGAGGGCAGTGAACTCAGAGAGGAGAGAGCATGAAGAATTTAGATGGAGTTTGAAATCACTGAGGATGAGAAGTCACTCGGTGCAGAGACTGAGGGAGGAAAGCAGTTAAGATATCTCGGTGAGAAAATTGTCATGGTACTTGGGTGGGCAGTAGAGAACAAGAATTTTAAATGAGAGGCGAGAGGGGTGGAACAAAGCCAAATGCTCAAATGAGGAGAAGGTGCCAGAGGAGTAGCAGGACAGACTAAGATGTAATTTGGTGATAAGAGCCACACCGCCACCATGACAGTCTGGGCGGAGCAATTGGTGGAAGGTATCGCCAGGCGGGAAGGCTTCATTTAGGGGGAAGGTGTCATCACCCATCAGCCAGGTTTTCATCAAGGCCAAGATGTTGATACAATCATCCACAGTATGCTCATGGATGGCAAGGCCTTATTCACATGTCACAGCAATGCATCAGTATGTTCTCATTGCCCACAGTGTTGGGAGACTGCAAAACTAGTATAGGCAGTGTCTGAAAATCGAATTTTAAAATGATAACTAGACCCAAGTTATGAATGTGCCTGCATTGAAAGGTCACTTAATTTTAGAATTATGTGTTTTAATTCTTGTCTGCCTGAGTAACACTTACTGGCGTGGCAAATCTAGGTAAGTGGCAAAATCAGACTAAACATCCATTCTCAATCTAGAACCCATGTTATTAAAAATTCCAGTTTTTTGAAAAAACATTTTTAAGAAAAAAAATGTATGTCTTCAAAGAAGAAGTTTTTATTGTTCCAATTATGATCAGCCCATTTAGATTCTTCTTTTAAATTAGGCCATTATATTGAATGGAAGACAATTCCATTAGAAGTATATTAACATAGCGATATATTATCATTTATTGCAGCATCTTCCTCAGCCATGTGTTCCCAGCTCTCTTTCTTCCTTTCTGTGAACATTTCCTGCGCTAATCATTAAACTCTGCCCATCATAAAAAATGTAATGGAAGTTATAGTAGAGAACAGCTATTAGCAATCAGCCTGCATATTGACAGATCATGATGTGACTGAAAACACAAAGTTCCCATTGCAGACACTTCTTGTAGTAGATTTAAATCTTATGACAATTTCAAATCTCTTGCTGTACACAATGAACTAACAGGCTACGCATTTCTTTTCAAACAGACAGTCGTTATCACATCGAACTGTCTAGGGAGGAGGACAGGATTAAAGTATACTCGTCGAAGAGATATGCATTCAATCTCATTAGTTTGGCCAAGCAGCAAGTGTTTAATCACTGGTAGTAAGTAAGGCTTTGGGTTTTTCAGATACCTGAATTTTTGGCCTTCTAAAACCAAAGACTTAATAAACGATGAACCAAATCTTCCTGGGTTATTAATGCAGAAATCAGCCAGCATGTTTACGGGATGAAGAGATAGGCCATGAGTTGCGAATCTCCAGAATTTGTTGATGGATTTACGCCGCTCCGCCATTTACCTCGCAAAAATGGCATCTCGCCCTCACCCTCCCTGTTATTTTTAAGAACTTGCTGGATTTGTACATTAATTGCCCATTAAACATACCATAGAAAGTTAGGGCTCATAACTAACAGTGTAAGTACCCTTATAACAATGTGATAATTATTGATGCAATGTCAATCAATCTCTCTGGCCCAGGAAGGGATCAATTTAATCGCCCGAGTCTCATTCCTGCATGTAATAAATTGTTGTTAAAGATTTTTAAAATGTCAAATTTGTTTTTAAAAATCTTACTTTTCCTTTCGGTCTCTTTTATTTCTCTCTCTTAATCCAATCTTTCTTTCCATCTCTTTATTTCTCTTTCTGTACCTGATTTGACTCTAATTCACCCTTCTTCTCCGACATTCCTCAGTTTCTTCCTCAATCTTTAAATCTAATTGGTTAAAAAGATACACTGTTGGTCCCGCCTTGCACTAAGGTCCCAGATGCTCTATTATCAGCTCGCACTTCCAGCAAGTTACGGTGCAAAATGTTTGAGAGCTGAAGCCTGCAGGAAAAAGTCTAACTAACGACACACGCCCTGTTCCAACAAGATTTGGCCCATAAACATTTCACCCTATTGAGCAGGCTGTCAGTCCAAGCAATGCAGATAAGAACATAAGAACATAAGAATTAGGAGCAGGAGTAGGCCATATGGCCCCTTGAGTCTGCTCCACCATTCAATAAGATCATGGCTGATCTCCAACCTCAACTCCACTTTCCTTCCCTATTCCCATATCCCTTGATTCCTCTAGAGTCCAAAAATCTATCTATCTCAGCCTTGAATACACTCAACGACTCAGCATTCACAGCCCTCTGGGGCAGAGAATTCCAAAGATTCACAACCCTCTGAGTGAAGAAATTCCTCCTCATCTCAGTATTATCCTGAGAATATGCCCCTTAGTTCTAGACTCTCCAGCCAGGGGAAACAATCTCTCAGTATCTACCCTGTCAATCCCCCTCAGAATCTTGTATGTTTCAATGAGATCACCTCTCATTCTTTTAAACTCCAGAGAGTACAGGCTAAATTTACTCAATCTCTCGTCATAGGACAACCCTCTCATCCCAGGAATCAATCTAGTGAACCTTCATTGCACCACCTCTAAGGCAAGTAAGTTTATCCTTCCTTAGATAAGGAGACCAAAACTGTGCACAGTACTCCAGGTGTGGTCTCACCAAAGCCCTGTACAATTGTATCAAGACTTCCTTACTCTTGTACTCTGACCCTCTAGCAATAAAGGCCATGATGCCATTTGCCTTCCTTATTGTTTGCTGTACCTGCATGCTAATTTTACGTGTTTCTTGTACTAGGACACCTAAATCTCTCTGAACACCAGATATTTAATATAGTGAAGTGATTACCTGGAATTTTTTTCTAATTTTGCAGATAGCTGAATATGGTATCTCATTCCCATTGGAATTAGGCATGGACTAGTAGGATTTTTTGAGGAAGTACCAACAGAAGAACTATGGTAGCACCGACTTCCGATGCAGTGTGCCATAAAGTTTAGAGTTCACTAGGATAGGCTTGGCTAATGTTTCAATCGATCAGTAAGGGTGCATTGACAGTACAAAGGCTCCTGGTTTGTTCCAAATAAAGAATGCTTTCAGTTTGAATTACTTTTCCTCCATTTTTATTCCGAAGGGGGAATATTTCTAAAATTAAGTCCTCATCTTGTTTCACTGCAGGGGCATTAGATTTCATATCTGGAGGAAATGGATATTTTTCTCTTCAGCATAATGGCAAGAGACAGATGGTGAGAGACTGTTTGAGTCGGTGGCATTCTTTGTCCAAGATGTAATGGTCATATTTATCCATTTTCTCCCTCTCACCATGCTTACAGAGGCTATTTCAGGCCACACCACTGGGGGTGACAGAAATCTAGCCGATGGCTCCCAAAGGTTGCAGAATTATTAATGGTGCTTTAAGAAAGATTGACAGGCCAGTGATCACCCCAATCATACTTCCTTCATATTAGATCCATGATCAAAAGATAGAGACAGAAAGAGAAAGATTGAAATGACAGCTTTGCTACCAGATCCCACAATTACAAAAGCCAATTACTTCATCTATTATTTACCATGGAGTGACAGAAAATAAGCACAGATTGTCTCATCACTCTGGACCGCTGCAGCTAATTATAATTTTATTTTTTAACATTTACGAGTTTTTTTGACAGGGGCACGCACTCAGCGGGCGAGGGTGTGTGTTATTTCTATCGGAGTATCCCTGCTGCAAACATTACACCAGCTTAAAAAGAACCTCTGGAGATTTGAGAACCCGAGGGTAGTATAATTTTGTTGAAACGGGGATCACCTTCATCCAATCTCCGCATTACCTCAAATATATTCTGAACTTCATACTCTGTAACCTTGAGCACAATATCTTTCGAAGTATCTCTACTTGAATTCTGAACAGGCAATGGCTATCACGTTAACATTCAGCTCATCTAGCTCCAGGGCTTCAACTCTGTATACCATGTTAACTCAGTTCATAGATAATATACAATTAGATAGTGACAGTAACCTTTCAAGGGACACAATTTGCCCCTAAGGAAGCCCCATTAGAATAGTCCTTGCATTTAAAATGATACAAGTTATTCAATATAAGGACAAAGAATTTTGAAAGTAATTTATTTTGTGCAATGGAAACATTTCCAAGATTAGTCTCATAAGCTCTGGTAGCAATCTAAGAGAGACATAAGTAATGGTAATACTTGCACAAGAGTTTGATGTTATTGCATAATTATCAGTGTTACTGAGGTGTATCATACTTTTTGAAGATACCAGAGAAATTATTACTGGAAACAAAGGCCATATCCAAAAGAGGAATGTGATCCAGTCTGAACTGAGCTCGTATAGATTTATACAGGAGAAAAAAGGCTATCCGGGTTCATTTTATCTGGTTATCTGGTTCATCTAGGAAAGAGTGATCATAGCATGGTTGAATTTCAAATTCAGTTGGAGGGTGAGAAAGTTGTATCCCAAACCAGTGTCCTGATCTTAAACAAAGGCAATTATAATGGTATGAGGGCAGAACTGGCTAAAGTGGACTGGAAAAACAAATGAAATGATAAGAAAGTTGAAATGCAGTGGCGGATATTGAAGGAGATATTTCATAACTCTCAACAAAAATATATTCCAGTGAGAAAGAAAGATTTTAAGAGAAGGGAGCACCATCCGTGGCTAACTAAGGAAGTAAAGGATGGTATCAAATTGAAAACGAAGGCATACAATGTTGCCAAGATTGGTGGGAGACCAGAGGATTGGGACATTTTTAAAAACCAGCAAAGGATGACTAAAAAAATAATAAAGAGAGAGAAGATGAATTATGAGAATAAGCTGGCAAGAAACATTAAAACAGGTAGTAAGAGCTTCTACAGGTATATAAAAAGGAAGAGGGTAGCTAAAGTAAACGTTGGTCCCTTAGAGGATGAGACTGGGGAATTAATAATGGGGAACGGGGAAATGGCAGAGACTCTGAACAAATATTTTGCATCGGTCTTTACTGAAGAAGACACTAACAACATCCGAATAATGGATAATCAAGGGGCCACAGGGAGTGGGGAACTAAAGACAATCACTATCACTAAGGAAATAGTACTCGGTAAAATAATGGGACTAAAAGATGACAAGTCTCCTGGACCAGATGGCCTACATCCCAGGGTCTTAAAAGAAGTGGCTGCAGAGATAGTGGATGCATTGGTTGCAATATACCAAAATTCCCTGGACTCTGAAGAGGTCCCAGCGGATTCGAAAACCGCTAATGTAACACCCCTATTTAAGAAAGGAGGGAGAGAGAAAGCTGGAAACTATAGACCAGTTAGCCTAACATCTGTCATTGGGAAAATGCTGGAGTCCTTCATTAAGGAAGCGGTAACAGGGCATTTAGAAAAACATACTGTAGTCAAACAGAATCAGCATGGTTTTAGGAAAGGGAAATCATGTTTAACAAATTTGCTGGAGTTCTTTGAGGATGTAACAAGCAGGGTGGACAAGGGTGAGCCAGTGGATGTGGTTTGGATTTCCAGAAGGCATTCGATAAGGTGCCACATAAAAGGTTACGGCATAAGATAAGAGCTCACGGAGTTGGGGGTAATATATTAGCATGGATAGAGAATTGGCTAACTAACAGAAAGCAAAGAATTGGGATAGATGGATAATTTTCTGGTTGGCAAACAGTAACTAGTGGGGTGCCACAAGAATTGGTGATTGGGGCCCCAACTATTTACAATCGACATTAATGACTTGGATGAAGGGATCAAGTGTACTGTAGCCAAGTTTGCGGATGATACAAAGATGGGTGGGAAAGCAAGTTGTGCAGAGGACTCAAAGAATCTGCAAAGGGATATAGACAGGCTAGGTGAGTGGGCAAACATTTGGCAGATGGAGTATAATGTGGGAAAGTGCGAGGTTATCCACTTTGGCAGGAAAAATAAAAAAGCAAACTATTATTTAAATGGAGAGAGATTACAACATGCTCCAGTTCAGAGGGACCTGGGGGTCCTTGTGCATGAAACATAAAAAGTTAGCACGCAGGTACAGCAAGTAATCAAAAAAGCAAATGGAATGTTGGCCTTTATTTCAAGGGGGTTAGAGTATAAAAGCAGGGACGTCCTGCTACAACTGTACAAGGTATTGGTGAGACCACAACTTGAGTACTGCGTACAGTTTTGGTCTCCTTATTTAAGGAAGGATATACTTGCATTGGAGGCAGTTCAGAGACAATTCACTAGGTTAATTCCAGAGATGAGGGGTTTGACTTATGAGGAAAGGTTGAGCAGGCTGGGCCTATACTCATTGGAATTTAGAAGAATGAGAGGTGATCTTATCGAAGCATATAAGAGTGGGCTCGACAGGGTAGATGCAGAGAGGATGTTTCCCCTCATGGGGAAATCTAGAACTCGAGGGCACAGTCTCAGAATAAAGGGTCGTCCTTTTAGAACTGAGATGAGGAGGAACTTCTTCTCTCAGAGGGTCGTAAATTTGTGGAATTCTCTGCCCCAGAGAGCTGTGGAGGCTGGGTCATTAAATACATTTAAGGTGGAAATAAACAAATTTTTGCAAGATAAGTGAGTGAAGGGTTAAGGGGAGCGGGCTGGGAAGTGGCTTTGAGCCCAAGATCAGCCATGATCTTATTAAATGGCAGAGCAGGCTCGAGGGGCCAAGTGGTCTATTCCTGCTCCTATTTCTTATGTTCTTATGTTCTTATCTGGCCACAATCTTCCAATCCTCATTAGATATAGGGGTGGTGCCAGAGGACTGGAGGATTGCAAATGTTGCAGCTTGTTTAAAAAAGGGGAGAAGGATAAACCTGGCAATTGTTTAAAAAAGGGGAGAAGGATAAACCTAGCAATTACAGGCCAGTCAGTTTAATGTTGGTGGTGAGGGGAAAGTTTTAGAAACAATAATGTGGGAGAAAATTAATAGCCACTTGGACAAGCATGGACTAATAAAGGAGAGTCAACATGGACTTTTAATGGTAAATCATGTTTGACTAACTTGATTGAGTTTTTTGATAAGGTAACAGAGAGGGTGGATGAGGGAAGTGTAGTTGATGTTGTGTATATGGACTTTCAAAAGGCGTTTGATAAAGTACCACATAATAGACTTGTTAGCAAAATTGAAGCCCATGGGATAAAAGGGTCAGTAGCAGCATGGATACAAAATTGGCGAAGGGATAGAAAACAGAGAGCTGTGGTGAATGGCAGTTTTTTTGACAGGAGGGAGGTATACAGTGGTGTTCCCCAGAGTTCAGTACTCGGACCACTGCTGTTTTTGATATACATTAGTGATTTGGTCTTGGGGATACAGGGCACAATTTCAAAATTTGCAGATAACATGAAAATTTGAATTGTAGTAAACAGTGAGGAAGATAGTAATGGACTTCAAGAGGACTTAGACAGGCTGGTGGAATGGGTGGACACATGGCAGATAAAATTCAATGCAAAAAGGTGTGAGATGGCACATTTTAGTACGAAGAATGAGGAGAGACAATACAAGCTAAATGGTACAATTTTAAAGGGGGTGCAAGAACAGAGAGACCTGGGGGTGCTTGTGCACAAATCTTTGAAGTTGGCAGGACAGGTTAACAAAGCAGTTTATAAAGCATCCTGGGCTTTATAAATAGAGGCATAAACTACAAAAGTCAGGAAGTTATGCTAAACCCATATAGAGCACTGGTTCGGCCCCAGCTGGAGTATTGTGTCCAATTCTGGGCACCACACTTTAGGAAGGACATGAAGACTTTAGAGAGGGTACAGAAGAGATTTACTAGAATGGTTCCAGGGATGAGAGATTATAGATACGTGGATAGACTGAAAAAGCTGGGGTTGTTCTCCTTAGAGCAGAGAAGGGTAAGAGGAGATTTGATAGAGGCGTTTAAAATCATGAAGGGTTTAGACAGAGTAAATAAAGAAAAACTGTTTCCAATGGCTGAAGGGTCGATAATAAGAGGGCACAGATTAAAGGTGATTGGCAAAAGAACCGGAGGCAACATGAGGAAAAACTTTTTAATGCAATGAGTGGTTAGGATTGGGAATGCATTGCCTGATAGATGGTGGAAACAGATTCAATAGTAGCTTTCAAAAGGGAATTGGATAAATGTTTGAATGAGAAAAAAATTGCAGGGATATGGGGAAAGAGCGGGGGAGTGGGACAAACTGGATTGCTCTTCGAAAGAGCCGGCACAAACTCGATGGACTGAATGGCCTCCTTCTGTGCTGTACTATTCTAGGATTCTATGATTTTGGTGACTTTAAATTTAGACCAATCTAGAACATTCACTTTAGACCAAATGAGGCACATTTAAACATTGGGGATAAATGTTCACCTTCCATTGAAAATGGATCAGGTTCAATAACAGGCAAGGGATCCACTTCACCAGATTACTATCCATGTGGGGAAGACAAAAAAAATTACCCCAGGGTTTTTAAAGATAAGTGACGTAAGAAAACTACTAGGCACTTGGTCTAAGCGTGAAACAAAGCTTTAATCAACTGTTTTACAACATGGAGGTCTAGTTGTGTCCTTCACTAGTTCCTGTTAAGAATGTCCTGTGCAAGCTGGGCCCGTGCCCGAGTATTTATACTCTCCCTGGATAGCGCCACCCGTAGGCCACTCAGTATTATTTCATAAGTCTTTCTTTCATGAATGACTGATTCATGTCAATAAGTACAGTTACACGCATTGTATTTTTTTAAAAAGCGCTGAGGCATAGGTTGGTTAAAATGCTAATGAGTTAGGCATTGAAGTTGTTCCCCAAAGCCATAGACAATAAAGTAATTCATTAGCCTGTCTCAGTAATTGCTAAACATTGCATGCTTATTTTGTTGGCTATAAGCACAAGGAGATAAAATTAGGTATTTGCGGTCAGCAGTGAAGTAAAGGCGTTTGCCGCTGGCCCCAAAGTAAGCTTCACACAAGGATCTCGCAATCTCCGTGTCGAAAGTTCGGGTTTTCCGATGTGTCATTTAAATCAACGGAGTTTAGTGGGGATCCCCTGGTGCGAGCTGCTGTGATGTCAACAAGCTGTCTGAGCAGCCAATCAAAACACAGAATTCTCACAGACAGCGAACAAGGAAGTGAGTAAACTCTTAAATTACTAACATTTTTAAAATGTTAGAGAGAGCAAAACAAAGATTGGGGTCTCACATGGGGAAAAAGGCAAACCTGCACTAAAGATGAACAAACTTTAAAAAAAATGTTTTTTAAATTTCTTAATTTTAACTTTTATTAAAATTGATAAATTTAACACTGCACAAAATTTTAATTAATTTTTCAGGGCCATAACCTTTTTTTAGCAGTCAATAGGCTGTTAGACCCTCAGTTACACCTCATTCCTTTGGGTCTAACTTTTAGTGGGGAATTTATCAGCGTAATTACTGCGGAAGAGACGACTTTTTCGCCAGTTTCCCTGATTTGAGAGATTTCACTGATTGCCGGCTCTGTGGAGGGTGGTGGTGGGAGGGCACAGTGCAGCCTGTGGAGGAGCAGTGAACGACAGACCGCAACTTCAGGATTTCCGCATTAGGCCCCCCAGTTTGCCATAATCTGGACTACAACTTCTGGGCCATCGGTCACCAACAGTTTGGTTTTTAAACAGAAAGCTGTTAGGGCAGGATTTCCCTTGGACTCAGGTGATTAGGATGCAGGAAACGAATAAAAGTTATTTTGTTCAAGTCAAGCAAGACAACCCACTGATGTGGGAAGTGTAGCATATTTGTTATTTTATATTTTTACATGAAGATAAATCATACTTGTTATGTATTGTGTGTTCTCCTCCCACCTGTGGTGGCGCTGTCACAGGAGATAAATGGTTGGGTATTCTCTCGGTTAAGTTTAGCTCTCTTTGTTCGAAACTTGCCAGAACTTCCTTTCCTTACAATAAAGCACTTCATGTTTGAATCTCTGAGTTCTGAGTCCTAAATTGTGTCTAGGTAGAAAGGTACCGACACAACAAGTGGCAACGAGGAGCGGATGAATCTGCGTACGTTACGGGTGCAGTGAGTAAACAGAAAATTTAATTTGAAACGTGAGATGGCTACTATATTAGGAAATATCGGTGATTGCGATGAAAATGTGCAGCAATGGAGCGCATATACGGAACATTTTGACTATTTTGTATTGGCGAATGCAGTGGCAAATGAAAAGGTCGTGCCTACCTTTTTGAGTGTAATCGGGCCGAAGACTTTCAATTTACTTCGCAGCCTCGTGCAGCCAGACAAGCCAGGAACTAAAACATATAAGCAACTAGGGGAAATTCTTGGAGCACATTTTTCACCAAAACCTCTGGTTATTGCTGAGAGATTTAGATTTCACAAACAGAATCAAGAGGAGGGGGAATCAGTGACGATGTTTATTGCTGCTTTAAAAAGGTTGTCGGAACACTGCCAGTTCAAGGAGGTGCTGAAGGACACCATTAGAGACAGACTTGTGTGTGGTCTGCAAAATGCAGCCACACAGAAGCGCCTTCTTACTGAGGACAACCTTACTCTTGAAAAGGCCATTGAAGTTAGTGTCTCCATGGAGATGGCGGAAAAGGAGGCTCACCGGTTGAGTTCAACAGGGAGAGTTCACAAGGTGTCGTCTGAGCCTAAAGGTGTGCGGAACGGCACATGTTACCGTTGTAGGAAAACGGGCCATCACGCTAATGACTGCTGGTGTACGGAGCTGGAATGCCAAAATTGTGGTAAAAAGGGTCACATTGAACGCGCCTGTAGAGGTAAAAAAAGAACAGACAGAGCTGGGAAGCATGGAAGCAAAATGTCTGTATTTGGACAAGAGAGGAAAAAGAGTGTTCATTCAGTGCAGTATGATGGAACAAGCAAAACAGAGGGGAGCGACACCTCTGAGGAGGAAGAGGTGCATATACTGACGGTTGCAGGTGGTTCAAATGACTACTGGGTGTCACCACTGGTGGAGGGACAATCAGTGCGGATGGAGGTGGACACAGGCGCGGCTGTGTCCCTTGTTTCAGACACTGTCTACAACAAAATGCTGAAGAATCTTACCCTTCAGCCAACAAACATTGTGCTAAAGACGTATACCGGCGAACCTGTGGCCATGAGAGGCGTCATTGAGGTGACAGTTAAATTGAACGGACAGACTGCAAAACTGCCACTATATGTGGTAAAGGGAAATTACCCATCGCTACTGGGACGTGCGTGGCTAGAGAAAATCACGCTGGACTGGCCTGCAGTCCGCATGATGTCAAAAGGGGAGTCAGGTCTGACTGCAGTGTTAAACAAACATGCAGAACTCTTCAATGGGGAACTTGGGAGCATGAAAAAGATCAGCGTGAGAATGGACATTAAACCTGACAGCAAGCCGAAGTTTCACAAAGCCCGACCTGTACCCTATGCAATTAGGCCAAAAGTTGAGGCTAACTTGGAGGCCTTAGTCGAGAATGGAGTCCTGGAGCCTGTGAGCGTGAGCAAATGGGCCGCACCCATTGTTCCTGTCCTGAAAAAGGATGGATCTGTTCGAATCTGCGGGGATTTTAAAGTGACTATTAACCCGGTACTGTCTGTGGAACAATACCCTCTTCCCCTCATTGATGATCTTTTTACGGGCCTGGCCGGAGGGCAAATGTTCAGCAAAATAGACTTACGCCAGGCTTATCTACAAATGCATGTCGATGACAAATCAAAGGAGCTGCTGACAATTGTGACACACAAGGGGCTATACAGGTACTGCCGCCTTCCATTTGGAATTACGTCGGCCCCTGCTCTATTCCAAAGGGCAATGGATCAGATTTTGAGTGAACTGCCAGGAGTCCAGTGCTACCTGGACGACATCCTTGTCACTGGGACAAATGAGGAGGATCATCTTCTGAACTTGGATGCGACACTACAACGACAGAAAGAGTACAGACTCAGAGTTCGTAAAGACAAATGTGAATTCTTTCAGTCTTCAGTTGAGTACCTGGGGCATGTGATTGACGCTACTGGCCTGCATAAGGCACCGCCAAAGGTCAAGGCGATCGTGGAGGCCCCAGCACCCCAGAATGTGAGCCAGTTACATTCATTTCTGGGGCTACTTAACTACTATGGGAAGTTTATTCCAGACTTAGCAACATTGCTGAAGCCGTTACATCAGTTGCTATGTCAAGGCAAAACATGGAAATGGACTGACCTGTGCAACGAAGCTTTCGCCCAAGCAAAGAAAGCATTGCTGAATTCGGAGGTCCTGACACACTTCGACCCAAAGCTACCCGTGCAGCTAGCATGTGATGCATCACCATATGGTGTGGGAGCAGTCATATCCCACATCATGCCTTCAGGTGAAGAGAAACCTATCGCCTTCGCATCGCGCACCTTGAACAAGGCCGAGAGTAACTATGCGCAGATCGAGCGCGAGGCCTTGGGAATCGTTTTTGGAATTCGAAAATTTCATCAGTACCTGTTTGGGAGAAGGTTCACACTCCTGACGGACCACCGTCCATTGACTTCAATCTTCGGGCCCCACACCGGAATTCCGTCTCTCGCTGCAAGCAGGATGCAAAGGTGGGCTTTACTGTTGTCAGGACACACATACGACATCAAATATCGCAAATCAGACTTGCATGGCAACGCAGACGGTCTCTCGAGGCTACCCTTGCCTGTTACTCCCCCAGAGCCTCGTCAGATAGACATCTTCTACTTTAGACAAGTGGAGGGAGCACCTGTCACTGCAGTTCAGGTGCGAAGGTACACCCGCAACGATCCAGTCCTGTCTGAGGTAATGGACGATGTCATTCGAGGGAGAGCGATAGGAGATTCTCCTAGTTTGAAACCTTACGTTTCAAAAAGAAATGAGCTCTCCGTCCAGGCAGGTTGTCTTCTTTGGGGACGCTGTGTCATCATTCCGCCACCTCTGAGGGAACCTATACTGCAACAACTTCATACAGGCCACAGTGGGATGGTTCGGATGAAGGAAATGGCAAGAAGCTACTTCTGGTGGCCAGGTCTTGATGGGAATATTGAGGAGAAAGCCAAAACATGTTCCCCATGTCAAAGGGGCAACCCTACACCCCTGGGATTGGCCTGCAGAAGTGTGGCAGCGAGTACATGTGGACTTCGCTGGTCCTTTCGAAGGGAAGATGTTTATGGTGGTTGTGGACGCTCGTAGCAAGTGGCCGGAGGTTGCTGTGATGAGGTCTACCACGGCAGAGAAAACAATTGAGAAACTTGGTGAGATGTTCAGCTGTTATGGCTCACCAGAACAACTCGTAAGTGACAACGGTCCACAATTTGTATCACAGGAGTTTGCAACCTTCCTGCATGTGAATGGTGTCCAACACATCAGGTCTGCGCCCTATCATCCCTCTACTAACGGCCAGGCAGAAAGGTTTGTGCAAACTTTGAAGCACGCCTTGAAGGCATCGCAAGGTCAGGGCTCAATCCACCAACGTCTGAACAGCTTCCTGTTGTCCTACAGGAACGAGCCGCATGCCACAACCAAAACTTCCCCCGCTTCGCTCATGATGAAGAGGCAGTTGCGGACAAGTTTTGACTTAATCAAACCTCCAAGGACAGAACAGGTTGTCCATTGTCAACAACAAGCTCAAGTTGAAAAGAGAGAGAAAAGAGCCAAGGAAAGACGGTTTCATCCGGGAGAGCACGTCCTAGCTTGAAACTACAACAGTGGACCGAAATGGGTTCCTGCTACGGTGATCGCGCAGATGGGCCCTGTGTCTTACACGGTTGAGACTGCTGAGGACGTCGTCTGGAGAAGACACACAGATCAACTGTTGCTAGGAGCAGAGACAGCCACAGAGGCTCCAACGGCTGGTTGGCCTGAACTGTTTCCGGATGATACCGCAAACCAGCATCCTTTGCCACAGTGCTCTTCTCCAACACAGGAAGTCAAAGAGACTGTTCCACCTGTGCAAACTCCTGACTTTCAACTGACACAGGCACCTTCTCCATCCAGGCCTGTGTCAATGCCTACTGCTGTGGAAGCCAGCGATGACCGCCGGTATCCTGTCAGAGAGCGGCGGCCTCTAAGACGCTTGGATCTGTAGGCTTAGTGACTTACCCACAAGACTGAGGCAGAATAAACCCAGGGTTTGAGGCAGTCTACCTCTACCCTAGGTTCGTTGAGTGCATTGAAAGTAACTTACCTGTTGAGGAATAATGTGGACCTTCCATTTAAGAGGGGAGGAAATGTTATGTATTGTGTGTTCTCCTCCCACCTGTGGTGGCGCTGTCACAGGAGATAAATGGTTGGGTATTCTCTCGGTTAAGGTTAGCTCTCTTTGTTCGGAACTTGCCAGAACTTCCTTTCCTTACAATAAAGCACTTCATGTTTGAATCTCTGAGTTCTGAGTCCTAAATTGTGGCTAGGTAGAAAGGTACCGACACAACAATACTGATTGAATTGAGTCCGATCATAACTGTTGTTTTATGTCCAAGTGCTGTCTGTAAACTAAAGCAGCTTAATGAATCGTATGTCTTACAAAGTGTTTCCGCAGTCTGTCTTTGAAAAGAGCGGAGAGGCAAAAGTGATGGCATGTGCAAAAGACAATATCCTGATTGATGTAAGAAAACTACTAGGCACTTGGTCTGAGTATTAAACAAGGCTTTAATCAACTGTTTTTCAACATGGAGATCTAGTTGTGTCCTTCACTAGTTCCTGTTAAAGAATGTCCTGAGCAAGCTGGCCCCATGCCCGAGTATTTATACTCTCCCTGGACAGTGCCACCAGCAGGCCGCCCAGTATTATTTCATAAATCATTTCCCATGAATGACATGATTCATGTCACTGTTCATATGTGAAGGGGACACATTCTCACGTCCCTGAGTTATACTGTCCTATAAGCAGATATTGGACACTGTTGGGGAAACTCCAGATGGTAAGGGATATGAGATCGATTATGGGAGCAACTGATAACATTGAACCCAGGAAGGCAGCTGGTGCTGATGCACATGGATGTCCCTTGGCTTTTCCTACCAGAGTACCCTCCTCGGGAGGCTACATTCATTTTTTTCTCCTTCCATTGCATTGGTTACACTGAGAACCTTAATACTGCTGGTAAAAATCTTGGCCTGGAAATTGGATCACAGTGGACTGCCGGATCGATCCCTGGGCTGGAATGTGTAGCCCGAGCCACACCCGATATTGGGCCTCATTTAAATGAGACTGGTGAGCTGCGGACGCATGCCGAGTGTCCCCAGGCAGCTCACTGGCGAATCAAAGACTGGATTTCAGATCACTGAGTCACCAGCATCGGTCCTCATGTAGGTCCGAGAGAGGTGAGGGGGAGGGGGGTGAGCAAGGGGGTGAGCAAGGGCGGTGGGGGTGGGGTGGGGTGGGGGGAAGCAGAGGAGGGGAAGTGATCAGGAAGGGGCCGAGTGGATGCCGGTCATGGTCTTCGGCACTACAGCGGAGCCGAGAGGAGCACTCCTGTACCTCCGGGATCCACGTACAACAAATTTACCTTTTTGGTGGTGGTCTCCAGTGGTCCCTTTAATGACCGCTGGTTAGGCCACATGTAAGCCACGTTTTCCTGAATGCAGCCAGCCCAGTGCTGGCTGTGTTTAGGGCAGCCCAATTTTGAAAAGGAAGCCTCAAAGACGTTAGGCCTCTTATTTGCATATGCAAAGGGCCTGATGCCTGATTCAGGCACAGGTCCTGCACATCTGTTTTCCTGTCTTTACCAATAAGGCAGGCGGTGTAGTTCTGGTCTGGAATGTGCCGCCCACCCGCCATTTTGGATGCTTTTGCATCCGTTTTACGCCTGGTGCAGGACACAGGCTCAGGTGTGCTATTAGTCTGTATCATTACGGAGCAAATAGTCTCAACCAAGTCTTGGATGCCTTGTGAAAGTGTTGTGTCCAGGCTGATCCTCAAAAGCATCTATTGAAGCAGTGGCAGCTGCCACTCCAGAAGCCACCAATGTATTTAGAACCACCTCTGCCGAAATCTTCTGGATTGCCACACTCTCCAGAGTGTCCTGCATGTCACGAAATACTTCCTGCTCTTTGTTGTAAATGCGTGTAATGGACTCCCACCTCTCCAACATCTCAACCATATGCACAGAATTAATCTCCACTGCTTGCATAGGAGATCTAAGCTCCCGAATCATTGTTCTTTTGCCCAGGACCACTAAGGCTTGGGTCCCTTGGCTCCTCAGCCCAGGGCCATCATTTAACCACCCTCCATGGAAGAATGGCACTCTCATCCTCTTCCACTCCCAGGTCCTCATTCTCACTGGTGCTCAGTGCTTCACCAAGTGAAAACCCTCACCAGCGCACCGTGGCTGCAGTGTGTACCATCTACAAGATGCACTGCAGCAACTCGCCAAGGCTTCTTCGGCAGCACCTCCCAAACCCGTGACCTCTTCCACCTAGAAGGACAAGGGCAGCAGACGCATGGGAACACCACCACCTCCAGGTTCCCCTCCAAGTCACACACCATCCTGACTTAGAAGTATATCGCCGATCCTTCATCGTCGCTGGGTCAAAATCCTGGAACTCCCTACCTAACAGCACTGTAGAAGTACCTTCACCACATGGACTGCAGCGGTTCAAGCAGGCGGCTCACCACCACCTTCCCAAGGGCAATTAGGGATGGGCAATAAATGCTGGCTTTGCCAGCGACGCCCACATCCCATAAACGAATTTTTAAAAAATGCTTCCTCCCAGTCTGGGCTGGTGCTGGAGCAGATAAGATGCCATGGTAGGGTTGTGAATCTTGATGAGCTCAGCTGTTCATCTGAGTGGCTGACCTCTACCTCCAAATCATCCCCCGAGGATTTAAAAAATAAAAGCTTGTTTAGCTATACATCGGTGGGAGATCAGCAGAAACTCCATGGAAATTCAGGGCCCTTGTGGACAAGGCCAACTTTGTGTACATTGCCCACAGGACCTGGAAGTAAATGTAGAAGAAGATGGCAAACCTTCAAATAAGCTGCCAAGGTATGTCTACCCAACAATACCATATGCCACATAAATGGCCAAATATACTTGCTGCAAAGTTTGCTTGTTAGCCTGATGCATCCTTATTTGCTGGCTTCATGACTAATCCTCAGACAACCTTACCGTTCTACCATTTCTCACCATGCATGTCATGTTCCAACAGGGCACACATTTAAGCTGCACATACAACTGAATTCCTAGGCACACTGATACCTTGACAGGGCCACACACAGCAAAGCATTCTAACATAATCTAGCTGTGAGATCATTTACTAACATGTAGGATGGGCTGCAATTTGGGCAGATACCTGTGTTTCTTGAACTGATAACATCTCAAGGCTAGTGCTTTGTTTGGAGGACAGGAGAGCACATAATACAAAGGAATAGATCTGAACTGGAGAAGGTCAAAGAAATTTCAAGGCTTTGACTCCTTTTGAGGAAGCTACCCAAGACATTTTTGCCAATATCCACAGTCCAGGGGCAGTACAGAGGAGAAGCTGCAGGCCTCCCCAGAAAACATGGCTTGTACCATCCTACTCTTATGTTCTCCTTCCCCTCACTAACACACAGGCATACATATAACCGCAAATAAATCACACACAGTGTCTTGTATTGCAAGCTTCATTTGAAGTTCGCATTGAGACATTTGTTCCTTTTTGTCATTGTAGGCATGGAAGAGCAGTCTTCCAACACTGCCAGCAGCCCAGAAAAAGCCAGCATGCTGTGTTCAGTTCAGCAGCATTTGGAAGGACCAGCACAACTATACAGACCCCAGAGGATGCTGCTAGTAAGCTTGAGAAATACTCGGTGAGTCACAAGACACAAGTGAGGAGGAACAAGTGCTGGTGCCAAAGGAGAAGCAGGAACCTAATAACCAGATAGGCTCATCTGTCATCCATGTCCTCAGTACTGTAGGAAATGCAGCTGTGTCATGCTCTTGTGTGGGAAAGGAGGTGAAAATTTTGGCCATTCTGGCCTTTGCTAACCTGGAAGGAGCCACGGTGAGGGTGGTGGTGACTTTGACTGCCACTGGTAATGCCATCTCAATGTTACAGGTTAGCTCCAGGCATCTACAGAGTAGATGGAATGTACTCGAAGAGACATTTTTCACTGCTCTTCTTCTTTCCCTTCTGCTGAACTCTTGTAAATTATTCAATTCTAGTCGATTTGCCGATGATTTTGCAGACAATACTCAGCCAATTTCAGTTTAACATAAAAATTCCCAAAATAAAAAAAATCACAAAAAGCCACTAAAAGAGACAAAACTGCCTTTGTGTCTTTAACAGCATGGCATTTCCCTTTCTGCCCACTCCACATGGACATACTCAGCACACAGCACAATCTCGCCATAAAGGATTGGAAATCATTTGAATAATTTAAATACAATTTTCAAAGCAGGTTATATTTACAACACTCCAGCACATTCTGTGCAAGAGCACTTTAGACTGCCCTAAAAGGCTGGCCGGAAAATACTGCACATTGCCGATCAAGTGGGATCTGGAAAAATGGATCCTTGTCCTGTTATCCAGCCCTTGTACTATCGCTTTACACCGGACAGCTGGTAAATCCACCTTACTTTGTCCTCGGGAGATCTCATTCTCTCCAGGGATTCAATGCTATTATTCCATTACTTCAATTAAAGAATTTTGCCAGCCAGGTTCATTGTCACAAGAAATGGAAAGTTTATTAAATCAGTGACACCATAGTTCAAATCAAATCTTTGCTCCTGACTTAGATTTCACACGCTGATGTCAGTTTTCTATAAGCCATGACCCTTCTTAAGATACATTCAAAGTACAACTGTAGAGTTTGTGTGAAGCAGTTTGGCTCAACAGTAATGTTGCTGTTACAATGTACATACAGTCTGCATCTGGCACCAAGGCCTGACCTGACAGCAGAACCAAGCTCAGTAATACTCCTGGAGGAAGCAGCGTCAGTCTGCTCTGCTTAACAATTTGAAACCATTGGCAAAGAAGACCACTTCTTTTTTGGCCTGGTTCCAGCTCAGTAGGCCAACTGAGCACCATGCTCTAGTAGCCGAGTTGCTTACTAGTATTAAGGGTGCACTCACTCCCACACCGCAATTCTAGCATTGGTGCAAAGCCAGAACCACTTCACTCCGACACTAACCTTGGGGTGTAAATCGGGTGATTTTACCAAACACTGTTGCCCAGATCCCTCTGCTAATGGGGATATGTATTTGGTAGAGCAGTGTTTGATTCTGCTCAGAAAGACTGGTCCTCTCTATTCCCTGTAAGTTATGACTGTGGGATAGATACCCATTTAACAAATGAAGATGAAATGTAAATGACTCATTCTAATTGACATAAGGGATGATTCTGCAATCCCAGTGGTGTGCAGGGAATGAGTGCATGTCTCAAAACCAAATGCATCACGCCCATGATTTTCCATCTATTAATGTTAAGTAGAAAATCACCCTATACACTCCAAATACTGTTTTTCTCCCACCCCCTCCAAACCCCCTTCTCTTTGAGCCTGGCTTTTCTATATTGTCTTTTCTTAATGTGAAGTAGTGTTTATTGAAATACTTAAGCACACAATTTGTATAATCAGCAAAGGGGCAAAAGTCCAAATTGGAGAATAAAAGATTTCCTTAAGGCAAACTTGTTAGAGGTTTTCCTCGCTTCACTCTTGGTAGGAGAAGAAAAATCACACTACCATGCACTGAGATACTACCGCATGTGGTTTGAAGGAATTAAAGATGTGGGTGTACGGAGGTACAAATTGCACATCTGCACTCCCAGCACAAGTCAGCAGCACATACCTTTAAACTGTGCTCTTCCCCTGCCCATGATTTTCCATCTTTTCAAATTCATGGATGGTAAGTCGGAGTCTTCCATTTCACAGAATGGGCTCCCGGCATGCACTGAGAGCACAGAAGCTGAATTTTCATCTCCGTACCCTTTTAGGATATGGAAAAGCTTCCATATCCATGGCTACAATAAAAGAATGGATAATTGGCTGAGGTACAAGACAGCCACTGTCACCTGTGGAATGGTGCCAAAGTATGAGTCACCGTCCTCTGGAGACGAGAGAGGCAGAAATTTGGAAAAGGAAAAAAAATCCATTATGTAATACCACAACTTATCAAAATTTAAGGTTTCTACTATTTTGTGGTAGGCTCCCATGTGGATTTCATATTTATCAGCATTTGCTAAATGTGTTTTCATTAATGAAAGGCTGCCCTACATGCTGGTATGGGATTTCTGCACACCCAGAACACTCAATAATGAAAACCTAATTAAATTAATTGGTTGCATCAACTCACTGTGATTAACAATGGAGCAGAGATTTTGATTTTCTAACTACAAACATGTATTTGGTGGACACATATCCTAAGATCCCTAAATCTGCCTCCATTTTTATAGATTTGAAGGTGAAGAGACCTTATCAGCATAAATGAAAGGTTCATTCCTTTGGGTACTGAGCAGCTGCTGGTGAGGTTCACTACCTGCAGGCTGTTAAGTGGGCCATTCTTTTCTGCTATTAAGATTAAATGGCTGCAGATTAATAAAAACAGGAGCTCCTCAGTACTGTTGGTACAGTTCACTTACTCATGACTTGCATTCCATACACACAAACATCATGTGAATACAATTACTTTTCCATAGCAACAACTAAATAAGACCAAATACCTGAAGCCAATGATGCAGATAGGATTTTTTTTTAAAGAAAACAGATATGAAACAGTACGAGTGGAATTAATGTTCATTTTAGATCTCATTTGTTGCACAGACTTATTTTACAATAAATACATTTCTCCAATCTGTTGGCCTCAATGTGGCGATATTCATGTTAAGAATGTAGAGCATGAGAAAATCATTTTGTGCAGTCATGATTTTCTGATAAAGGAAATCCATCAAAAATAAATGCTTTATTTCAGCCCCAGCTTTATTGGATCTGAGGTAGGGTGGGCTGAAGCCAAGTCCAAATCCAAAGACTTGGTTTGTTGATTGCTATGGCTTCTGAAAGTTAAAAGTTCAGCTCAATGCCTTTGTTCCAATGGTCTCCTGGCTGGCCTCCCATTTTCCACCCTCCTTAAACTTGAGCTCATACAAAATCTGCTGTCCATATCCTAACTCACACCAAGTCCCGTTCTCCCATCACCCCTGTGCTCGCTGAACTACATTGGCTCCCGGTCCAGCAAACCCGCAAATTCAAATTGCGTTCCTCTGATTCTGGTTTCTCGTGCATCCCCGATTTCCTTCCCTCCACCATTGGCGATTGTGCCTTCAGCTGTCTAGGCCCCAAGCTCTGGAATTCCCCCCATAAAGCTCTCCCCCTCTCTACCTTTTTCTTCTCCTTTAAGATGCTCCTTAAAACCTACCTCTTTGACCAAGCTTTTGGTCACCTGTCCTAATATCTCTTTACGTGGCTTGGTGTCAAATTTTGTTTGATAACGTTCTTGTGAAGAGCCTTGGGATGTTTTACTGTGTTAAAGGTGCTATATAAATGCAAGCTGTTGTTGTTAAGGGAAACTGAAAAAAATTGTACTTCACCCATCCAAAGACGAAACTCTGAATATTTATCCTTAAGATAACATGCGTAACACAAACCAGTATTCAGCATTCACTGGGGCCTCTCAATCCAAAAGAAAAATGTTTCAGGCTTTGACTGCACAGAAAATTCAAATGATGCGATAATGGTCTACACAGACCATTAAGAGAATTCAAATGCTTATTCTCCTTCTCATGCATCGGCAATTTGTACAGATTATAATTGTCCTCCAAACGAACACATTTTGCAGGACACAGTGTGAAAGAAACAGATAGCTCAAGGAGTAAAGGTTCATAATAATGTGTGACAGTATTTCTGGGTGTAGATATTTTGTTTGGGCTGGTATAATAGAACTTTGCTCATAACCATAATTAATAAAACAATGAAAACAGTTAATATGCAAATGACAATGTGCATTTATAGAGTAGAGTAACAGACAGAAATTGTGCTTTAGGCACTATATGTAGAGGAAAAACTAAAAGATGTATTGATTAAACCAGGAGCGAGAAATAAGAAACATGTGAGTAAATCATTAGAGCTGAAGGATAGGCTCGGGTGTGTGGCCCAAATAAGCGTTCTTTATACAAACACATGGAGTTTAAGGAATTAATTGAATGAACTGCAGACGCAAATTCAAATTGGAGGGTATGACATGGTAGCCATTAATGAGACATGGCTGCAAGAGGGTCAGGACTGGGAACTAAATATACCAGGTTATAAGGTCTACAGGAAAGATAGGGGAAATGACAGAGGGGGAGGAGTAGCCTTAGTGATTAAGGATGAAATAATTTCAATGATAAGAGAGGATATAATGAGAGGTAAGCAGGCAGTGGAGACTTTATGGGTAGAAGTAAGAAATGGGAAAGGATTTAAGACTGTAGTGGGAGTTGTGTACAGGCCCCCGGTAGCAGCTGTGAAGTGCTACATTGTATAAATGCAGAGATTAGCCAAGCATGTAGCAAAGGCAGAGTGGTTTTAATGGGGGATTTTAACTTTCATATAGATTGGGATAAGCAGACTAGCACCTGTCAGAAAGGTAATGAATTTCTTGAGTGTGTCCAGGATAATTTTCTACAACAATATGTCCTGGAGGTAACAATTGGCCATGCCATATTAGATTTACTAATGAGTAATGAGCCAGATTTAGTTAACAGCCTAACTGTGCATGAACATTTATCCAATAGCGATCATAACATGATCCAGTTAAGCGTAGCATTTGAAAGGGAGAAATGCGAAACAGCTACTGAGATTCTAGATTTCGGTAAGGCCGACTTCAAAGGGACGAGACAGAGACTGTCCACAGTAAACTGGGCAAATCTGCTAATGGGTAAAATGGCAGGAGATCAGTGGGAGATGTTCAAAAAAGAATTTAAGGTGATACAGAACCAGTTTATAACCCTGAGGTACAAGAGCTCTACTTTCTAAAAAAAACCAGCCATGGGTGACTAAAGAGGTGAGGGGACAACATAGAACTAAAAGAAAAACATACAAAAATGCAAAAAAAAGCACAGCTCCTGGCAAATGGGAAAGATACAAAGACCAGCAAAGGGTCACAAAACAGATAGTAAGAGCTATAAAAAAGGGAGTATGAAAAGAAACTTGCAAGGGATATCAAAATGAACACAAAATTTTTTTACAATTATGTTAGGAAAAAGAGGTTAGTCAGGAGCAATGTTGGCCCCTTAAAAACTGAAAGTGGTGATATTATCAATGATAATAAGGAAATGGCGGACATGTTGAATAATTACTTTGCGTCAGTATTTACAGTAGAGGAAGAGGACAGCATGCCAGAAATCCCAAGGCAACTAATATTGAATCAGGGACAGGGACTCAATAAAATTAATGTAAGTAAAATAACAGTAATGAAGAAAATAATGGCACTGAAGCAGGACAAATCCCCAGGACCAGATGGTTTCCATCCCAGGGTTCTAAAGGAAGTAGGTGAGCTCATTGCAGATGCCCCAACTATAATCTTCCAAAATTCTCTAGATTCAGGAACCATTCCTTTAGATTGGAAAATTGCATATGTCACTCCGATACTTAAAAATGGTAAGAGAGGGAAATGAGGGAATTATAGACCAGTTAGCCTAACATCTGTTGTGGGGAAATTGCTGGAGTCTATAATTAAGGATAGGGTGACTGAACACCTCGAACATTTTCAGTTGATCAGAGAGAGTCAGCAGGGATTTGTGAAAGATAGGTCATGCCTGACCAACCTGACTGAATTTTTTGAGGAGATGGCTAAAGCAGTGGACAGGGGAATGTCTATGGATGTTATTTATATGGACTTCCAGAAGGCATTTGATAAAGTCTCACATAAGAGACTGTTAACTAAGGTTGAAGCCCATGGAATTGAAGGCAAATTATTGACCTGGTTAGGAAATTGGCTGAGCGGCAGGAAACAGAGTATAGGGATAATGGGTAGATACTGTAATTGGCAGGATGTGACTAGTGGTGTTGGGGCCTCAACTATTCACAGTGTTTATTAATGACTTAGATGATGGCATAGAAAGCCATATATCCAAATTTGCTGATGACACAAAGATAGGCGGCATTGTAGGCAGTGTAGATGAAAGCATAAAATTACAAAGGGATATTGATAGATTATGTGAATGGCAGAACAGGCTCGAGGGGCTACTCCTGTTCCTATGTGCTTATGTGTTCTGTTCCAGTGTTTACGCGCACATGAATGGATCTTGTCAATGGGGGAGAGTATAGAAATGATAAAGAACCCAGTGCAAATTAATCACCACTGACCTTTTTTTAAAACCATTGTCATTTTCATAGTTCAAACTTCATTTTGACTAGTATGACCTAGAACTATATCCCCCTCCCCCACCCAACCCTTTGCCAAGAGCATACAACACTCACATTGGGCATACTGGTGTCAGTGGCTATTCATATCACCACATCAATTAATGGAATTTCATATCTGTCATTACAAAACAAATCAGTGAGTTATACTACAAGCCTTGCAATGTGTCAAACATTGAACAGAACAGAGCATATCCAATCCATTTTAATATTCCCACAGGAAAAATACTGACAGAAAATCAATTGTTTAATTTTTTTTCCCCCGGTTAAAAGCATCAAAAAATACCTGCACTAAAATGCAGACCTCAGCACTGAAACTTTTTCTATTTTTTTGCATCTGACTGACAGCATGATTATTACATTGTAAGAAAAGAATAAACTTTAATCTCAGTGAGGACATCTTCAGTTCACTAGCAGTGTATCAAGATAGCTGAATACAAGGGTCAAAGCTGATCTAGTTTTGAATTGGCCCAAATTGGGACACAATTCAGGTACTTATAAAAATGAGATCTTTGCTCCCATTTGGACTAGCATTCCAGTTCGGGATCATGAGTGTGAGAGAGTCAAATTGGTGACAGTATAGCAGGTTGTTGTGAACTGGCATTTAGAATACTGGTCTGTAGCTTTCAAGGTCTAACTTTGATCCTTTCTCATGAATAAATAGGGCATTTGCTACTTTCCACTCAGATGGGACAACACAGTTTGACGGGAACAGATGAAATAGATAAGTTAGGAGAGGAATTCGCTCCTTAAACACAGTTTTATTGGACTAAATAGCTATGACATCAGGGCCAGTAGATTTTCAGAGATCAAGTTTTTTTAATAGCTCTACCTTATCCAGATTGATGTGCTAGGTGACTTCATCTTTCTCAAAAGCATGGATAGTGAGATTGAACTTTATTGGAAATTGATTTCACTGTCCTTCACCATTCCTTGAATGTCTGTCTGAGAGTCACACAATTTTGGAACTGAACTTGGATTTGTGCTTCTAGCCAGACAATTAAATGGTCTTTCCATATTGGATTTGTATGAAGGCAGGCTTCCTGCAATCTATTTTTTCCATCTTCTCCATCTACCAAAATGTTTCTTCCTTTTGGCAAATGCTACATATGTCTTTCATTAATGAGCTAATGCCAATGTTTGTTTAACAACATTGGTGGAATATGGAGCTCGGTGGCTCTGAATAAGATCTGCTTGGTGTAAAGCCCAGATGAAGCGTGGATTTATTTGACAACTAGATTAGATGCCAGTATGACGTTGTAAGCTTTGGCTCGAGACCATTTCAATTAGCCTGGTCACATAGCTACCTTGTGCTTGGTATTCCGAATGAAAGGCCAAGATAATGCAGCCCAGCAGTTGTCATAATGCTAGATATAGGCAGGAATTACCTCTGGTTAGTAAGAATGTTAGGAATTTTGAAGAACAGTACTTCAGGTTCATAGCAATTGGTTTTCATGAAGGACAAGTTCCTCCTTCCATTAAGTGTAACAAATCTGTAATCCTCTTCCTTATAATCAGTTTTATAATTTCGTTTTACACACACACACACCCACAGAGGAAATTTACTTTCATGGTGGCAAATTGAAGTTACCACTGAAGGAGAACAATGCATTTAGAGGCACAACATGGGATTTTGCGAAAGGTATTCAGCAAGGCGGCAAAATGGAATTGTCTGCAAATTATTCTAGTGAATTCTAGGCAAAAGGATCGTCCTGTCCTTGAAGTACTTTAGTCCAAAGACTTTGAAAGTATTTGATTCCAAATCTTGTCCGCAGAAAGCTGCCAACCAATGCTTGGAGCTCTAAGTAACTCTACCACCATCTGTGCTGTGGTCCCTCCAAAAGAGATGCTAGCGAGGGATACATATAACCTCATTTCCTAGCGATTTGATTAAGAATGATTCACAGATAGCTGGCATGTCAAGATTGTCAGAAACTGCAACATCAACAAGAGCTGACAGGTTTGCTCGAAGGCCACAGATGTTTGCAAAATGTAAAACAAGTTTTCGATCCATGTTAATAACAGTTGCTATTTGACAAGAGCTACTTCCATCCATTTTTAAGGCAGATCTCTCATTTGACAGTATAGATGGTTTATGGCCCCTTCCAATATAATTTGTGAGGCTTTCGGTAAACAATTTGGAGGCGAATTTCCCCTCGTTTGCGCCTCTGGTGGGAGGCGCTAACGGGGCGCGAATGGCTTTGCACCCAACACCCCCGCCCTCCGAGGCGATAACCCCGCCTCCCGCGAAATTCCGCCGGAGGTTAGTGGCGGCGCTACCGGGTATCTTCTGCGCCCAGAGATCATGAGGTCATCTCTGGGCGCAGCACCTCGGAAGAAAAATTCGCAATCATGCCCCGCAGCAGTGCCAGGCGATGTTACCGACTGCTGCAGGGGCCGCGAACACTGAGGCCGGCCATTCGCAGGGCACAACTTAAAGGTGCGGTGGGCGGCCTGCCAAAAAAAATCTGCCGATTTTTAAAAATATTTATTTTTGGCCATGCCGCGATCGGTCAGCCCGGCACTCTGCTGATTTCATGGTACTCCCGCTCCCCGGTGGCCCACATATCTAAAAATAAACCTGCAGAGCTCGCAGCGTGGGGCCCTTCCCTTTAATGCGGGGAAGAGCCCCTGCAATGCGGCAGCACCACGCTTGGCCACTTGCGGCGCTGCTGAGCACTTCGCCCCGGATCGGGACATTCCCCGCCTCTTGCCCTCCAAGAGGGAAGTGGAGTGCTTGATTACTGCTCCACTTCCCACTTGTAAGAAAAAATGGGAATTTAACTAATATTTGAAAAGGTTAGCACCTGGCACTAACTTTCCAAACATTTTTTACTTAGCACCCCAAACGGCCCTCATGGGGAACTTCACCCCTTTTGTTCCTTATGCTGATCACCATCATATCTGACCGCAAATTCTCCTTAGCCAATCAGCAAGGCACACCTGGGGTTGCCTGGAAATGTGAGGCAGACTAGGTGGCCTTATGTAGGACTTCGGGATTTTCCAATAAACTGTGCTTGCCACCTGCTATCAGATCACAAAACCAAAATCTACTGTACTGCCGCCTGACTGACTGGGATGAACACAATATATTACACGCAATTGAATCCAAGGCTCAAGTTTGCCTTTCAGCAGTGCTGCAGTCAAGCTGATTAAATCAAAGCAATTTAAGGTATAAATAAAATGCCCCATATCTTCTACCATCTGTATTGACAGTATCCCACAATTCCATAGCAATTTCCATCTGACAATCACTGACCATTCTTTACACACGCTCTATAAACAAACAGAAACTCACACACATCTTATCACATTTTTTGTTTGAATCATCATTTCTGCAAAGATTAACATTGCCTTGTTGGACAGAAACTGGGACTATCTGCAGAAAGCCTGTTTGTTATTCCACTGTCCTGTTTTAATGGTGAAAGAGATATCACAATGTTTCAGGGTATGTGAAAGGAACTATCAGCTACACCAATGAAGGTTATGCGTTTGAGGGAGATCATGTCAAGAGGATGAAGAAGTAAAATCACTGGAAGGCTGTTGATATTTACAGTCTATCTATAATGTTAAGGTGAACTTTTAAAGAAAAATGTTAACCTTGAGAATTATCAACCTTTTAATCTTTAATTTTTATTTTTCAAAGAATTATTGTTTTAAGATTCTGATGTTTTCTGACAAATTAACATTTGTTTACTTGAGAGTTTGCAAATATATCACTGCTTCATCAAAAATGTCATCAAAAACTGTTTCATCTACTTGCAAATTCAAAGAAATCAGTGCTTTGCAGCAGATCAATTTTTACAAAAAAACAACTTTTAGCATTTCTGCAGAAAATATACAAAGAAGTCTTTTGCCCTTTATCACAATATTGGTGAAGTCTAAAACCACACAGGTGGAAGAATTGTTCTAGTTGCTTTGTGTAGCGAAGTTGTAAACGCATCCTTTTTAAATGAATTTACAATCTTGCTACACAAAGCAACTAGAGCAATTCTCCCATTGATTCCTGTATGAAGTTTCCCAATTCTCCAACAGAAACATATCCTGGAAAAAAAAAATTCACTGACATAAAGCAATATTAGGTAAATATCCTGTGAGGCTGTTACTAGGACTTGCAGTGTTAGGTTGTGTGAATCTTGTGTGGTTTCTCTAGAACCAGGGATAGAGCGGTTAGTTTAGACTTGTTCCAAGGCCAGACACAGCATTTGGGAATGTACTGCTTCATTCAGAGCAGATAAAATGCAGAATGTGCGACTGTGCTTCCATCAGCATGCAGCAGGACTACAAGTGATTTTAAAAGGTGCATGCATTTTACTAATTAATCAAATAGTTTCATTCAATCATCCATAAACCAGTCCATATTAATGATACCTGCTGAGTCCATTCCAAAAATAATGGGATTTCAACATGATTAATGACAAAGGAACTACCTCAATGATGCATGAACATGCACACAACTATCACTTTCCCAAAAAACCTCAGGGAAATTGATCCACTTTATTAAAAAATGAGTGGATTGATTTTTCAAATAATTATTGAATAAGGTGTGTTAACTGTCAATCCAGCGCATAAAACAGAGTCTATGCTAAGAAACCTGAAGCACACACTAGGATTATTGATGTTACCCCAGTGCAATCATTGCCAAATCCCCTCCACAGAATGATCATATGCTTCTCCTTCTGGCATATTGTGAGGGAGGAATTCCCCGAGAGGGCCATTTGGGGCGTTAAGTCAAAAATGTTTGAAAAGTTAACGCCGGGCACTAGCCTTTTCAAACATTTAAGAAATTCCCATTTTTTGCTCCAAGAGGGAAGTGGCGCACTAAATCAAGCGCTTCACTTGCCTCTTCGAGCGCAAGAGGCGGGGAATGTCCCGATCCGGAGTGAAGTGCTCAGCAGCGCCACGTTGCAGGGGCTGTTCCCTCAGTTAAAGGGAAGGGCTCCCCGCTGCGAGCTCTGCATTTTTTTTGGCATCTGCTGGAGCACCAGGGTGCTGGAGTGCCGCGCGGGCTTCCCGATCGCGGCATTCAGCCCGCGTCCGGTGCTCAGAATTTTTTTTTTCAAATCGCCGATTTTGCTTTTCATGTCAGCCGGCCACCGCGCCTTTAAATGGCGGCCTGCAAGCAGCCGGCCTCACTGTTCGCGACCCCTGCAACAGTCGGTAACATCGGCCGGCGCTGCTACGAGGCGCGAGGGGGAATATTTCCTCCGAGGCGCTGCGCCCGGAGATGACATCATGATCTCCGAGTGCAGAAGATCGGGGCGATAGCTGGTAGCGCCACTGCTAACCACCTGCGAAATTTCACAGGAGGCCCGGTTATCACCTCGGGGGGGGGGGGGGGCAACGAAAAGACATTTGCGCCCCATTAGTGTCTCCCACCGGAGGAGCAAACGAGGGGAATTTCGCCCCGTTTCTCTTGATTTTACTCTAGACAAACATCTGAACCATCGCTTTAGAACAGAATTCTCCCTTCAACCAGAAATTTCACCTGTGGAAAACCTGAATACTGAAAGATTCTTGCACACAAATTCCCAAAACAACTCAAATATAATAGTAAACATAAATAGATATAACCGAACACAAAACTGCTCAGTTAATTAATCAAAATTACTTGAAATTCCAGTCAATGGCCCGGTCATTATGGGACGTATGACGATGTATGTACAGCGTAGGCCGTCGTAAGTGCCCCGCAAGTTCCAGGTTTCCGCACGCCATGCGCATTGTAAATTCACTTTTCACTGGCGCAGAGATGCGCTTTTTGCCCAACTACTGCCCAGCGAATACCCACAAAACCCTTACGCTTGGTAAAAGCAGGTGTAAAGACTTCTTTTACCAGCGTAAGGGTTAAAATACATTTTTTTAAATGATTTATACATTCACTTACATTTAAAATTAGTTTAGGTTAATTTTGTCCCGTTTAAAAATGTTTACATTTATTTTTCAAAAAATTACATTTTTATTTTAAATGTTTAATTAAAGTGTATTATAATGAATTTTGAACCTTTGATTATTTATTTTTATTTCAGTGTTGTGAAATTGTAGTTAATAGGTGATTCCTATTATGCTTATGGGGATTCCATACATAAATGGGGATCCCATAAGCAGAATGGGAATCCCCCTTTGTCATGGGTCGGCCTGGCCCATGTGATCCCAGGGACGCTTGTGAACTGCGTGCACCCCCTGGGATACGTGGGCCTTTACGCAGGAGCACACCTGCAGGCCCAGGAGTGCAGGAGTCTGAAGCTCCAGAGCCATCAGCTAAGTACATAGGGCTAAAAATTCAGTTGGGCGCCGTTTGGGGCGCCAAGCTCGCCTGGGCGCCGGAATTACCGCTGCGAGCGGAGCCACTTGCGCCATCCCGATATTCAGTTTCTGCGCCCCAAACGGAAGCGGGCCGCTACTCGAGGCTCCCCGCGCCCCGCTTGGGGCGCTCACCCTGAATATCAGCGCGCTAAGGGCCGCAGCGCCACACGCTGCGGCACGGCACGCTGCGGTACTGCAGGCCTTCCTCCCACTGTTAAGGGGGAGGTGCCTGCAACAGCGCGATCCCCGCTCGCGAGTGCCGGCAAATGAGCCCGGCACCAAGGAGAACTGCCGGGCTCTCGGGAAACAGCCGGCAATGCCGCGAGGGGGGGGGTTTAGGAGGCCGGGGACGGAGGTGCTGGCAGGCGGCCGTCGAAAAAGCGGTCGCCCCGCACCTCCACCTTAACTAGCGCCACAGGTAGGCCCTGTGAACTGGTCGCGATTTGCGACCGGCGTTAAAGAGGCAGGCGCGACCAAATATGGTCATCGGGGCGGGAGCGGGGCGCTGCGCACACCGATGACGTCATCGGTGGCGGCGCAGCGCTACAGGCTAACGCCGCCATTAGCGCCCCGCTAAATATCGCGGGAGGTGTGGCCAGTGGCGCTAAAGCCACTGAGTGCCCTCTTTGGGCGCAAACTGGTGGCGCAGCCCACTGAATTTCTAGGCCATAGTCTTCTTGCGGTTCGGAGGCATATGTAAGCGAAATTTCCACGCCATCATTTCTGAGTAATGAAGACTTCCGCTGTTTTAACGAGGGAAGCACGCTCAACCTCTTCAGTTCTGTCACTTGAACACATTCTATCTACTGTGTACAGAAATGTTTTAATGCAAAATCTTTTATTCTCCTGTCCTAGAAGGCATTAAGTCTGTTCTTATTGAACATAATTCATGAAAATGTCACGCGTTGAGAAACTGTTGTGTTCTGCCGGGGCCAACATCATCTACTGAACAAAAGGATCGATAAAGAGGAGCTATTCACACCAACCTTCGTTCAGCATCTGAACTGCAGCTTAAAAAATTAAGTCATTAGATTCTGTTAGCATCTGCAGTTATTTATCTTCCTTAAGAGTTTTGCACAGCTATGCTATTAGTATTCAGATCACTGTTTTGTTTCTTCTATGCAATGCCTGAAAATACATTTTTCTAATCATAGTGGAACTCTTCTACTTGGCTACTCACAGGTCCACTAACCCTGGCCTTGGAATGAATCAGTTGCTCTCAAATTAGAGTTTCTGTAGTGGGAATAGATACACAAAACAATGGAGAAAGAGCTTTAAAAAAGAGGTCTTCTGGCCAGTTGCACCAATGTATTTACAGCAAAAGCTGTCTTTAGCTAGGACAGTGGCAAATGCTGCCCCAACCACCACTGCTCAGACTCAATTCATAGAAAAAGGGGAAAAAATAGTGGCCCAGAAATTCGGGTCGGGGGCTTCCCGCGGGTGCAAGCCCCCGACCTGCACTTACCTTGCGCGCCGGCAGTTGAGCTGTAGGGCCCCGTGGAATTCCACTCCAGGGTCTGGCCCAGCTGCCGGCGCGCAGTGCTTGCATGTCCCAGGGGTGCAGTTAGTTCGATGCATCCCCTGGGATCACGTGAGCCATGGGCAGCCAATCGGAGGAGGGAAAAGCCCATTCATAAGATTGACAGGAAGACCTGTCAAAACTTATAAATACTACGGTCCCAAAATAGCAGTAAACCTTCAAATAATTTTTTTTTTTTAAATCACACTTTTTAAATAAACTATAAATTACATTAAATAACTATTTTAAACAATAATTTAAATTTTTGAAAAAAATAATTTTATATTCTAACGGGGCTAAAAATAAACTTACCTTGCTTTAAAGTAATTAAAAATAATAAACCTGTGGAAAAAATGTTTTAATTTTAATTAATTGACCACTTACCTTGTAAAAAGCAGGCCTTACGCCTGCTTTTTACATTTCTAAATCCTGCAGGCTTATGATCCCGGGAAAACCTGCAAAAAAAACCTTAAGTCCAAAGCGCATGCACAGCCCCTCCTGCGCGCGCGTTCGACCTCTGAACCCCTTCGTTCAGAGGCTCGGAAGTGCCGGTTTCCCGCGCATGCGCAGTGCATGCAGAAAACCGGCACTTCCATTCGGCCTACGGGTGAGTACCCCGTGCGTACTCACCCGTGGAGACCTGAATTTCTGGGCCATTATTTCCATATCAATACATTCCTGTGTTATTTAAGAGAATAGATTTACTCGTATGCAAATACGGAAAGAGAAAAACCTTATAATCAGCCAAGAAATGAGACAAAGAAGGAAGCTATATCATGGTGTTCCAATAGAAAGAAAGACTTGCATTTATATAGCGCTTTTCACAACTTCAGGATGTCCCAAAGCACTTTACAGCCACTTTTGAAGTGTAGTCATCGCTGTAATGTAGGAAAGGCGGAAGCTAATTTGCTCACAGCAAGCTCCCACAAACAGCAATGTGATAATGGCCAGATCATCTGTTTTTGCGATGTTGGTTGAGAGATAAATATTGGCCAGGACACAGAATATAACACCTTTTGCTCTTCTTCGAAATAGTGCCATGGGATATTTTACATCCACCTGAGAGAGCCATCAGATTTTTTATTTACAGTAACCATCTGATGGCTTTTTAACATTAAACATCAAATTTCACCCTTGTGACTATTTGTGCAATATTTTTCTCTTACGCGTGCTCCTATGTGGTGCTTCCCCGTGGCTTCAGCAGATGTGGAGGCCCCTTGCTCACTTTCTTGCTTCTCCTGCGGCTGTGCAGGGGTTGAGACACCGATCTCAGTTGGGCGTGGACTCTGGTGGGGCTCTGACCGAGGGCTCTGCAGTGGAATGGAAGTGTGAGCGCTTGGAGAGGAGCCCTCACTTCCTTGATGTCTGCCACCAACTTCCCTCTCATGGGTCAGGTCCCCCTCAGCGCTTGCAAGTGGCTTGAGAGTACCTTGCTGCACATCAGGGGGGCCATGGGGACCCGTATCTGCACTGGCAGTCCTACTCAGACGGACTTCCATGAAGGTCTGGTTTCTCTGTTCATTAGATGACCATCACTCCTCCAGAGATGTCATTCTATTCAGAACATTCACCAGGTTTTCTGCACCCTGGCGACTTATCACCTCCATGGAGGTTGCCATCCTTTCCATGGTGATGCGTTCATGCGCCAATGACTCCACAAAGGCTCTGCTCATGTTCGCAATGGACTCCTCCATTCGCTCCACACACGCAGTGACCCTGGAGACAAAACCTGCCAGAGACTCCTGCATCTGTTCCTGGAGTTCCAGCACCGCTGATCTTATGGATGGACCCAGAGGCAGAGGGTCGACATGCAGCTGAGCCGAGCTGGGAGAGTCCTGTGCCCTCCGACGATAACTCTCCACTGCTGTCCCTGTCTCCACCAGCTGCTGATGCTCACTTGTGAGCTGTGATACGCCAGGTGACAACACTACTCTATCTCGCGAAGGTCCCACCGAGGTGTGAGTGTCTGCGCCGGTGCTGGGTGCGCTGAATTCTGCTGACGCTGCACCCTCAGAGGTTGCAGCTTCCTCTGAGGAGTCTGGAAGCTCAGGCTCTTCCTCCTGGCTAGTGGGGACGGGTGCTTGCGATGGTCCTGTGGGGGAGTAAAGGAAAGAGTCAGAGATGTGATGCCAAGGGTACATGCACATTGCATATTGCAGATGATCATAAGTCCATCTGTTAGAGCTTCAGAATCATTATCAGTGACTCATGCAATATCAATGAGAGAGATGGAAAACTATTCTGTCACCAGCTTGCTGTGATTCACCCGTCTGTCCCTCCCCCACTTGCGCATCATCTTCCACTCCCACGATCTCCAGGACCGCATCCTCCCAGGGGGTGAGCTGGGCTACTGAGGGTGGCCCTCCTCCTGTCCTCGCTCTTTCCCTTTTATTGTGAGCTCTCTTTTCCTGCAATGAGGGAGACAAGTGGAGTTTGAGTGAGAATGAAGGAGTGAGTGTAGAGAATCCATAGCATAGATGCTTAGAAGGAGACAAAGATGGAGTGAGGTGGCAAGACCAAGGGCCCTCCCTGTCTGTTGTCAGTTGTTTTCATAGCATCACAGTGATCGGGAGTGTGAGGGCTGCATATTCGAATAGTTAGGTGAATGTGACCATCGAGAGAGAGGGAATGGGTAAGGGTGCATGGATGTCAGTGTCAAGTGGGATGTGGAGGAAGAGATTGCTAAAGCTGAGTGCTGGTGATGAGAGGAATGGGGATCAGATTGAGGGCGATGGGAAAGTCATACTGCACTCACTTTTCCAGTGCGCAGAAGGTCATGAAACCTCTTCCTGCACTGAAGCCAGGTTCTGCGGCTTATCAACAAAGAGTTGACCTCCTCTGCCACCTGGATCCACACAGCCTTGGTCTGCTGGGGAGGCTTCTTCCTCCCTGAAGAAGGGAAGAGCACCTCTTTATTGGCTCTTGCTCCCTCCACTAAAGCTTGCAGGGCAGCATCATCAAACCTGGGAGCAGACCTAGGTCTCTGGCTGGTCATTCTGCCTCCAGGCATGAAAGGCTAAAAGGTTGGCAGTCTGCAGAAGAAGCAAGGCTTGTTGCAGACCTTAAATGCAGCAGCAATGATGACAGCATCAGAGGCGAGTTTCAGACTGAAAAAACTCATTGGCCATGGGTTCCCACACGCTGGAACTCAATTGCCCACTTAAGTTAAAATCGTTTCATTCTCCCACATCGATTTAGAATCGGGTGGCTAACACGAAAAGCGGATTACATGACCCCAGCCCGCCCCAGTATCAAAATCCAGCCCCTTACCTCTGCCACATGTCAACCCGCAAAGTCACACCCCAGATCAGGAACACTGTATATGAGGGATCACAAACACAAATCTATATCCTGTCACCATCAGAACCGTAGCAAATGTGGGCTGCAATGTGATGTACTGCTGTGGCCTCATTCCCACCCCATTATATGTGCTTTTGTCCACTCTCATATGCACAGGAAAATCATCTGGGAAGGAAATACGGAGAAAATTGTGTAAATAAATACCTACCTATGATTTGGGAACAATTTCTGTCTCTCCAACCACCCCCTCCCTAACAGAACCAAGATTGCACTGGCCTCTTTGGAACTGGGTAAGATTATATTGCTAAACAGACCCTGCTCCCTCTCCAATTTGTCTCAAAGGTTGTGTTTATGTGCTGTCTCCTATGTGGAGTACAATTTTGTACTCCACACCTTTTTGGGGAGTGGTGTTTTATATGTCAGAGTGTCTCTATTATGCACTGTTTATAATATCAGTCACACCACTCATACTGCTGTATTTATCTCAGTCATTCATAATGGCACAGTTGATGCCATCTCTCTTAGCAACAGAGATATGTTGTAATATCATAGTTGGGAAAATAGATAACAAACATGGCTCTGTACAAGTACAGCTTAATACAGCTGCAGATGCAGTTCTGCTAAAGATAGTGCTGTACCAAATAAGGGTGCTGTGGTGTAACAGGAAAAAAATGAATAAGCAGCATAAAATCACAGTTGGCTTATTCGACCTGCTTTAAGTAAACAAGCTCTTATATCAGCAGCTAGGTCCTGTACAACAGTGTTTATAAACAGAGGAACAAGAGTTCACAGAGCTGAAACAGATACAAGACTGTAAGCTGGTTATCTTCAGTTTCCCTCTGCATCAGACCGCGGTCATTGATTTCAAAGATGCTTGCTCCTTTCTAAACACTCCAGGATTGGTGGGGAAACGTGGATCCAGCTTTTGCAATTGGCCTGAGGAAGTGTATTAGCTTAACATCAGCAGCAAGATGGCAAATATTCAGGTGACACTTTATTATCTGAAGTTACCATTTTGAGCTACACATCATTGCCAGTACTCAACACCAGTGCGATTAAGCCAATTAAAAAATTCTGGTGTGCAACAGAAAATATATTCTCGGGAAGGATACGTTGATCAGGTTGCATAAACTTGGTTTGTATTCCCTCGGCAGAACAGGCTCGAGGGGCTGAATGGCCTACTCCTGTTCCTATGTTCACCTGCAGACATGGGGGCAGACACATTTACCTGCCTTGATACCCTTAACCAACAAAAATCTATTGGTCTCAATCTTGAAAATTTCAATTGACCAGGAACCCACAGCCTTCTGGACAAGGGAGTTCCAGATTTCCACTACCTATTGCGTGAAAAAGGCTTCTTGATTTCACTCCTAAATGGTTTAGCTCAAATTTTAAGATTTATGCCCTCTTGTTCAGGAATCCCCCCACCAGAGGAAATAGTTTCTCTGCATCTATACTATTGAATCCCTTTATCATTTTAAACACCTTGATTAGATTACCCTTCAGCCTTTTAAACTCCACACCATTGCCATAAACCAACCAAGTTTATGCAACCTATCCTCATAATTTAACCCTTTAAGCCCTGGTATGGTTCTTCTTGTGAATCTACACCATACCCCTTCCAGGGCCAATATATCTTTCCTGAGGTTCAGTGCCCAAAACTGAATGCAGTACTCCAGGTGGAGGTCAGCATTCAACCAATCAGTCTTTTTGATTACTTTATATACCTGTGCACTAGCTTTTAGTGATTTGTGCACATTGACACCTAAATTCCTTTGCCCTTCCGCAGCCCCTAGTCTCTCATCATCAAGAAAATACTCCAGTTTGTCTTGCTCAGATTCAAAGTGGATGGCCTCACACATCCCCACATTGAACTCCACCTGCCATTGTGTTGCCCACTCACTAGTCTGTCTATGTCCTCTTGTAACTTCCTGCTCCCATCTACACAACATAGTGTACGTCCTAACTTAGTATTACCTGCAAACTTGGATATACAACTCCTTATTCCTACATCCAAGTCATTAATGTACATGGTGAATATCTGAGGCCCCAGTGCAGATCTCTAGGAAACACCATTTGTCACACCCCGCCAATCAGAGAATATTCCCTTTATCCCGACTCTCTGTCTCCTAGCTTCCAAACAATTACCAATGAGGTCGCCAAGGGACAGCATGCAAATGAGAAAGAGGAGGATATCAGGGATAGATCCACTACAAATATTCATCAAAACATGGTCTCTGATCTATGAACAAAGCTGATGCTTTTTTAGCAGCTGCCAAAGAACAAAGGGGAAAAATTCGGTTGCTTTGCGCCTCCCGTTAGCGCTCTAAGAGGGCGCTAATGGAGCGCAAAGCAACTAGAGCCCAGGCATGGCGCCGCCAACGCCTCCCGCAAAATTCAGCAGGAGGTTAGCGGCGGTGGTACCGTTAGCGCCCCGCGGCACTGCACCGCCAGCGATGTCATCATCGCCGTGCGCAGCACCCCACTCGCGCCCCAGCCGCAATCTTCGGTAGTGCCCCCTGACTTACCACCCGACGCTATGTTCGACAGGGTCAGGGGGGCCTACCTGCGGCCGGGACGGCGCTAGTTAAAGAGGCGGTAGCGGGCGGCCATTTTTGTTGCTGGCCACCTGCCAGCACCTGCCCCCGTTGCTGTCCCCGGCCCCCGTGAAGCCCCCTTGCGGGGGGCCGGCTGCTCTCCGTCAGCCCGGCACTCCTTTTGAGTGCCGAGCTCGTTTGCTGGCATTCCCGATCCCTGGTGGCCCAGCTAGGCCCCGGGTCACGCTGCGCCAGGCCCCTCCTCTTTAATAAGGGGATGAAGCCTGCAGTACTGAGGCGCGATATTTCCTCACAGCACCTCAAGAGGGACGCGGGCACTTCCAGTAGCGCCCCTCCTCCCTCTCGGGGCGCTACCTGGGAAAATTGGCCGCGGGGTTGTTAATTTTTTCAGGGCGCTCGAAGTAGCGCCCGCCAAAGTTAATGCCCCAAAGGGGGCATGACTCAATTTCCCCCCCCCCCCCAAGGGTCATCTATAGGACAGGTACAAGGCAGTGTCTAACCCCAGAGCTCCTGGCTAAGGCTAAACTCTCTTGTAAATAGCAAACTGTTGTAGTTGCTGGAAATCTGAAACAAAAAACACAGAAAAAACTGGAAACACATGGGAGGTCAATTCATACCCATGGAGAGAACAGGTGAAATTTCAGGTGCGAACCTTTCTTCAAGACAGTTTTGAAGAAGGATATACGCCTAAAATGTCACCTGTCTGTCCTCTCCGTGGATGCTGATTGAACAGTTGTGTGTTTCCAGCTTTTTGTTTTAAATTATTTTGTTCTTACTGATTCATGAGCAATTGCAAGACAAGTTGCACTCTGATGCTGTCACTTCACCTATATTGCCAGTGGTCATGAAGCTGGCAACAGGCACTTATAATAGAGAAATTACCGCATTGAGAGTATGGACTTGTGAACTGCCATTCTGTGGTACAACACGTTGGAGCTGTTCTATTCGAGGTTTGCTCCTCTCTCCTTGCACCGCCACCCCCGCAGCCCCCCCGAATCCCCCCCCCCCCACTGCCCCCGTACTATCTTTGTGTTAGGTTCAGTTATCAATGTCAAGGGGCTTCTTTTTTGCCATGAAGTTCATTCATTAGCATGTGTGAGTTGGCGTCTTATGCCACAACTTGGAACTATTGCGTCGGTAACAGCTGTGCCGATTTGCTTTTGCAGAGATACAGCTAACCTCCCCAAGTTATCTTCTTCCCAAAAGCTTGCAAAGAAAAATCTGGTAAATGATCCGTACCACAAAAAGGTTTGAAATATTTACTATTTGTCCACATCACAAAGATAATTGTTCTGAAACACGGCATGTTTAGACTCATGGAACAGAACTGTTGCTGCAGCCAAGATTACTTTGTAGCTCCATGAAAGATTTTGATAGTGTTTTCCCGGAGATATCCCCTTCCTTTGAAGCTCTCTCATATGCAGTCAAGAGATTACACTATCAATACATTTTTCTAGCTGCTGCTATCTTGTTTTTATAAATCATTAATCCACTCAGGAGAGGACTTTTCAAGAGCTAACTAAATAATATTAAAGTATAATACATTTCTAACCTTTGGCACTAGAATATTTTCTCCTGCCCAAGTGAATTGTTTCACTGTCAGTTTCTTTTTGCAAAACAGAGCACACAGTTGCTGGCGCGCAGGCTCCTAAACAATCAGGTCAGCAGAAAGGTTGTAAATACTTTGGCTGGTCGCTTTAACGCTTGAGAATATATTAGCACCTCTCAGGTAGCTCATTTATTTTATTGTTCTGTCACTATTAAAAAAATCCATACAAAATTACCCTTACTGCATCACGTGCTTTGGCACGGAGCTAAACAACCCATGAAAGTCCCAGGTTCAATTCGTGGTCTGTGCCAGGGGAACAGGACAGAGAAGGGGTGCCACAATTAGCTTCAGCATCTCTGGAATGAAAGGGGCAGGGAGGAAATTACCTCCGGTTTAACGTGATGGGTGCTAGGAGTGCGCCAGTGTGTGTGAACATTGGCTAAGCATGGGATTTTGCTCGATTACGATGGCGCCTGTGATTGAATAGCCTGCCTCGCTGTCTAGGATCATGCATCAAAAATGGCTACTTGGGTGCAATACTGGTGACTGCCACTTGTGGAACTATACCTTGGCAGGAATCAATGCCTTCAGGTGAAAAGATTGGAAAGAAAAAAAAAGTGAATCGCCATGGAGTCATGGTTGAAGTAATGTGTCTGAAGAGGTGTGAGCACTATTTTGAATGCATTTGCTACAAACTGGAAAAAAATTGCTGTTCTGGTACTACACAGAAACAGCTGATGTAAGCATATGTTTCTTTGGTATATTTGCCCTGATCACACGGAAGATCTTTCTCCCCATACTAGATACCTTTAAGTGTAGGTTTAGCACTAATTAATGAACTAATAATGATAGGCGGCATCACAGTTAGGCCTGACCCTATTGTCACACATGCACTTTCCAGCTGGGGGGGTCACTGGACAGAGTCAGGAGTGGGAAACATTTAATTTCCTCCTCCCTAACGCAAGAGCACCAACGCCAACTTGAGCTCCCTGACAAGCACACCAGCTGAGATCTGCTAGCTCACCACAGGCCGAGAGCTGAACATGATACCTTTTTGAAGATTTAGCAGGAAAATGTGAATGTTTGCACTCAATTCTTCAGAATAGCAAGTAGACTTTTCTAAGCATTTAATGTGTTCTACAGTTATCTACCTGAGCCTGCAAAATGGGAATTACCGTTGGCCACAGCGTGCCTGTGTTGGAGACAGGAAAGTCAGCCAGGTCCCTCACACAAGAAGATTAACCAGTGAACCATGTTGGAAGTCTGCAGTAAAGGGTCACCCTTTTAAAACGGAGATGAGGAGGAATTTCTTCGCTCAGAGGGTCGTGAATCTTTGGAATTCTCTTCCCCCGAGACCTGTGGAGGCTGGGTCATTGAATATATTTAAGGTGGAGATAAACAGATTTTTGAACGGTAAGGGAGTCAAGGGTTTTGGGGCGCAGGCAGGGAAGTGGAGTTGAGGCCAAGATCAGATCAGCCATGACCTTATTGAGTGGCGGAGCAGGCTCGAGGGGCCAAATGACCTACTCCTGCTCCTACATCTTATGCTCTTATGTTCTTAAATTTATCTAAGGTAGAATTATCATTACCTCCCACCTTGACCAGGAGATCCTGAACTTATTTTTAAAAAGAAATTAGCAGTTTTTTTCAGAACATCAAATGTCTCGCCTTTTCCCTGTGTGAACCATTCCTTTACTAAAACACAGAAGTTTATAGCGTGGTGTTTGTACTTACGCCAGGTCTTTACTAGGGCAATTCAAAACCAATCTTAGTGCTGTGCTCTCTCCCTATAGCCCTGTATCTTTCTCGGTTTCAAATATTTATCTACTTTCCTCTTAAAAATGCAATAGTCTCTCCCTCAACTATTCCCTACAGCAAAAAAGTTATGCTCCAATAACTCTGTGTAAAGAAGTTTCTGTTCTCTCTTTGCTTTGTTAATGAAACTTTTAAATTAATGACCCCTCATCACTAACTCCCCAAGTGAAGGAAATAGTCCTTTACTATTTGCTTTAGCAAAACCCATTGTAATTTTTAAAAACCTCTATTAAATCTCTGTTCCAGTGAAATGTTTCCAACGTTCAAGTCTCTCCTTATAACTACAGTTTTCATCCATGGTGTCATCCTGGGTGAATCACTATGGTTTTAATGTCCTTTGTACAATGGACTCCCAAAACCGTCAATATTGTCTAACTACCACTTCACTATTGCCTTGTACAAGCTTATAACTTTTTACTGTTGTACTCTATGCTAATGGCAACTTGAATATTTTCTTAAATATATACAAATAATTGCCCAGTACATAACACTGAGGTGACCTCTGCTTTCTGAAATATGTCGCTATTGTAATAGTACGATCACAGGCATGGCATCAGAACCTGGAAGTTACAAGGATTAGAATTTTGCCAGTTTCTTCCCGCACAAGAACTGAGATCCTTCGATCATACTTAAGTTGATGCACACACAGAGGTAGGAATTCAACCTGTTGAACAAGCAAGTAATTAAGAAAATCGTGATGTTGTTTTGCCAGTACAGAACATCCAGAGTCAGGAAGCACTTCTTCACACAAAGGGTAATGGAAATTTTAAACTCTCTCCCCAAAAAGCAGTTGAGGCTGGGGGTCAATTGAAAATTTCAAAACTGAGATTGATAGATTTTTGTTAGGCAAGAGTCTTAAGGGTTACGAAACCAAGGCGGGTAGCTGGAGTTAAGACACAGATCAGCCACGATCTGATTAAATGGCGGAAAGGCTCAAAGGGCTAAATGGCCTAATCTTGTTCCTATGTTTCTTCCTATGTTCCTACAGCCTGCATTATTTTTTGGTGGTTTTCCAGGTGTGCATGGACTGGTAACACATTTATCAATCTTGATAGCATGGTTACGAACCTGAGATGAGCTTTTCAGAAGGCGGAAACTCAAATCTGACAACCTTGACCATAGTTGTCAAGAAATAAAGCATGTGCTGTATACTGAAAGGGTAGTTGGAGATAGTCTGCTGTGATTGAGATTGCGAGCAGAAGTCTGTGTAACGCTACATTTATGAAAACTGTGCATTATTCCAACATGTAAAGTTTGATCTTTTTAAGCTAATGTTACAGTGCCAAATGATTTTAAGGAAAAATAACACAGAATCCAGCTTTAGCCAAAATTGACCTTACCAGCATTCACTTTTCCAAAGTTCGATGTACAATGAATGAAAGAAAGAAACTTGCATTTATATAGTGCCTTTCAGGACCTCATGATGTCCCACAGTGCTTCACAGTGAATGAAGTAACTTTGAATTGTTGTTAAAGTTGTAATGTTGGATAACATGGCAGTCAATTTGCACTAAGCAAGGTCCCACAAACAGTAATTAAATAAATGACTAGATAATGTTTTAATGATGTTGGTTGAGGGATGAATATTGACTAGGACACTGGGACAACTCCCCTTCTCTTCTTCAAATGGTGCCATGGGATTTTACATCCACTTGAGAGGGTAAATGAGTCCTTTGTTTAAAGTCTTATCCGAAAGACTGCAGTGCATTCATTACTGCAGTGTCAACCTAGATTATGTCCTTAAGTCTCTGGAGTGGGGTTCAAACCCATGACCTTCTGACTAAGAGGCAGGAGTGCTACCACTGAGCCAAGGCTGACACTCTTGGATATGCATAGTCAGCATTAAAAGAGCTGTAAGCTTATACAAGAATTTGTCATGGGCCAACAGTAAATGGGAAACAGGTTGCCTTGCAAAACTGTGGCATAAATATGTAGGCCACCTAGCTGGTAAATGGAACCATTGGGTAGGTTTAGCTTGGCTGCTTTCTTAAGGTGCAACAAATAGGAGCTTAATCACAATTCAAATCATAAAGTCTACGGAGTGACTTTCAACTTTAGCAGGGGTGGAAAACTGGCGGTATCGAATCCCCTGCCCATTATATACCCCGCCTGACTTATCTTTCCATTGGTTGCCCCCAACTGAAAGTTACCCCTAAATGTTTTTTAAAATATCTATTTGAGAGGTAGCTGGTCACTTAAAAATTTGCAAACTGAGCTAGAATCCACTTCTGTAAGTCTAGCTATAAATTGTAGTGCGAGAAAAATCAGGTCCATAGATGACAGTGCCACATATGGCTACCGTGACACTAGTTGGCCTTGGTATGTTAATGCCTGTAGCAATTACTGTTGTTTTGACCTGAAGCAACTCCTGATAATGATCTGCATAGGTGTTAGCTATTTAATATGGATGATCATCAGCTCGCCACCTCGGTTGGGTCAAAACGCATAGGCTGGGAGCACAGTTGGTTGTCTTTGAACTCTAATGTGAGTGACAGCTGTATTTGTTTACCTCAATACTATTTCAATTCCCCTGTCCTTGGAACAAATGAAAAGACGTGAAATCAAGGAGCCCATTTCTTCCAGTGGGAAGAGGTCCCCCTAAGGCGTCTGAGATTTCGGAGCTGATTGACAGCTCCATGCCCAGGCAGTGGTATTTCTTGGGGCCTCCTCTGAGCTCATTGTTTCTGGCTGTACAGTTTCACAACATGTACAGAGAGGAGATTCCATGGACCATACAAATCACCGCTTAAAGAGTTACCTCAAGGATACTAGTGCAGGCTTAATATCAGTAGAGGGAGCAAAGTACCATATTTGGTTTTTTTTTGTAACTGCGTAAGGGGCATGTGTTAAATGTTTTGTAAACTACAGTATTCTGTATTGCCTTGGCTACTGTATGTTATTAATAAACCTATTCGGTAGTTTCTAGCCTAAACCACAGTCTCTGAGTGTGCACTTGAATGTTTTCCGAAGTCTAGGAGATCACTAGAGGGCTTGTGTCATTTCCAGTAAGCCAAGTACATTAACAAGGATTTCTGTTCAACGTTAGGACTTGCTATATTACTGGATATTGGGGGAAGCTAAGTGCACTCCATTTCATTGGGAGTGAGAACTTGCTTAGGAGAGTGGTCTTTGGTATAAAGCATGAGCAAAATATTTGATTAGAGACTCAAAAAACATAACACCAGCTTCTGTATCTCTTCCCAGCTACCGTGCGTAGTGCATGCAACATTGAGCCTGGCAATCAGCTCCTTTCAGGCGCACTGCATTGCTATTTTCTGGAGTGGTGCCCTAGGGCATGAAACCGGGAAACCTCCTTTCCACCCATCTCATGCGGCAGCACCGCCTCTTCAACAGTCAACAAACTGACCGGTCCAGAGACATGGTTCCCTGCCTCAATATTTATTCTATCAGCCACTAATTATTTCCAGATAGATACTTTTGCTGTAAAGAGCTTTTGGAAAGGCTCAACCATATATTTTAAATATTCACAGCCTTTTTAAGACTGACCCAATTTCTGTTCCCATCTGTAGCCATTTACATTTAATAAGCTGCTTTTCTTAAGTTTCCCATGAGGACATACAGGCCTAGAAATTCACTAGCCTTAGCGCCGCTTTTGAGGCGCTAGAGGGACTAGCGCCAGAGTTATGGCCAGTTAAAAAATTCCCTGGGGCCCTAAATCGGCGTTGCACCGGTAGCGCTGCGCCGGCACCGATGACGTCATCGGTGTGCGCAGCGTCCCGGTTGCCGTGGTAACCCGCCCGAACTCCGAAATTGAGTTGCGGCCGCCTCGCCCGTGGCAGCCGCAAGCAACGTTCTGGCAGAGGTGCCTTACTCCAGTTTGCGCCGGCGCATTAAAGGCCCCGCGGCGGCCGGCCACTTTCCCGCCGGCCGCCTGCCCGCAGCTCCCTCCCCGGACTTCTCCACCCCCCCCCCCCGGAACAGATGCAAGCCCGGCACTTGTCCGAGGTGCCGGGCTCATTTTTAAGCTGATTTGCGCGGGCCGCGGCCGGGTGCAGGCAGCTCCTCCTTAACGGGAGGAGGAGGCCTGCACGTCCCCAGCCTGCCGCACCGCATCGGGTGCCGCAGCGCCGGAATTGCGGCGCGAAACGGCAGTTAGCGCCGATGTACCGCCGCAAAGACCCTTCAGTAGCGCCGGCAGCCGTTTGGGCGCGGCGCCACTGAATTTTTGGCGCGCGCAGGGGACTTAGCGCCAGCACTAACTTCCGGCGCTAAAGCCCTGGCTAAGCCAAAACCCAATTTCTAGGCCGTAATCTTCAACCTTACCTTCTGACGTGCTCCCAGCATCAAGCTCAATATTAACATAAGGCCAGCTCCAGAACTTCCTTTGGGGTCAGCACCCATCCAATTGGGCTACTACAACGCCTACCATGCCCATCTCCCACTATTTCCACACAGACTCAAAAATTAGGGCTCACATTAAGAAAATCCAGAACTATGTAGGTTATTGTACATGGCATAGCAGCTTGTTATAATCTTATATTAACGGTCTATCAATCCATTTTGTTTTGTAACAATAGGTCACTAAAGGATAATAAATGGCTACAAAGTATTTTCATTCTCAAGGATGCACTGTACCTAAAACAAGAAATTTGTAGGAGCCATCAAAATGCAAACAAAGCAGAGAAGTTATGTTGAACTTGTACAGAACCTTGGTTAAACCGCACTTAGAGTACTGTGCACAGTTCTGGTCTCCATTTTACAAAAAGGATCGAGAGGATCAGGAGAAGGTGCAAAAAAGATTTACAAGGATGATACAAGAACTGAGAGGTTATAACTAACAGGAAAGACTGAACAGGCTGGGGCTCTTTTCTCTAGAAAAGTGAAGGCTGGGGTGACCTGATGGAGGTCTTTAAGATTATGAAGAGGTTTGATAGGGTAGACATAGGGAAGATATTTCCACTTGTGGGGGAGACCAAAACTAGGGGTCATAAATATAAAATAGTCACTAATAAATTCAATAAAGAATTCAAGAGAAACATCTTTACCAGGAGAATAGTTAGAATGTAGAACTTGCTACCACATGGAGTAGTTGAGGCAAACAGCATAGATGCATTTAAGGGGCAGCTAGATAAATTCATGAAAAAGAAAGGAATAGAAGGATATGCTGATAGGGTTAGACAAAGTAGGGTAGGAGGAGGCTTGTGTGGAGCATAAACTCTGGCATAGACTAGTTGAGCCGACTGTGCCGTAAATTCTATGTAACCCAAGTAACCCATGAGATATGGTACGAGAGGAAATGTAGCAGTATTGCTAGAAAGTTGGCTGATGGACAGCAAGCCAAGAGTTCAGATAAATTAGTATTGTTCCGATTGGAAGTGGAATGGCAGTGGTCAGTTATAGATCCACTTTCATTCTTGGTATATAGATGATTTGCACTTTGGCATAGAGAGCACAATTGTGTAGGCAGTTTGACCAGCAGGGAAGAGGACTAAAATACTTCAGGACAGCAGAATAGGCAGATAGGTGGAAGATGCATTTTAATGGTGATAAATGTGTGGTAATACATTTTTTGGAGGAAAACGAAGAATGATAATTTATTTATGTAGCAGGTTGTTGGAACATTTATTGCTTTGCCACAGGGAGTGGCTGAGGCATAGACCATTAGATCTTTTAAGGGAAAAGTGAATAAATATTTGAAACAACAGAAGATGCAAGAAAATAAGGAGAGAACGAGGCAGTGAAATGGATTACTCTAGCAAATAACCAAATGGCCTCCTTCTGTGCTGTAAATCTTTATGATTCCACTTGCAATCACAGACTATTCCCGATTTATACACCAATATAAATAACTTGTGTACTTACCAGTAAGGTTCTAAATTTCAAAAGCAGTATTTTAATACAAAATTTAGATTAAAATCAGATTTTAACATTTAAGACTGTTACGTCAGTTCTGTTTTGGCAGACAGATTTGTAGATTACAGCCACAAAACAGGTCATTGTATTGATGCAGTCCTATTTATGAGAGTATCTCTAATTTGTTCAATGTGTATAACCACACCACAACTGTACTTGTACTCTTAAAATCAATGCCAACCCACATATCCTGTCCTGATCCTAATACCAATGAATCTTATTCTAGCCCAAACTAATCAGACCCCATCTTGATCCTAATTTTCAGTTTAAAGGGGTCTAAAATGAAAAATAAATTGTCAAACTTTATCTTATTTGGGTTGGAGAGCCATGGTTCTAACTTCACAAATCACAAAAACCCCACAATGCAGATAGAGGCCATTTCGGCCCATCGAGCCTGCACCGACACATATCCCACCCGATCCCCGTAACCCCTACACCAACACATATCCCACCCTATCCCCGTAACCCCACGTATTTAATCCCCCTAACACTAAGGGTCAATTTATCATAGCCAATCAACCTAACCCGCACATCTTTGGACTGTGGGAGGAAACCGGAGCACCCGGAGGAAACCCACACAAACACGGGGAGAATGTGCAAACTCCACACAGACAGTCACCCGAGGCCGGATTCAAACCCGGGTCCCTGGTGCTGTGAGGCAACAGTGCTAACCACTATGCCACCGTGTTGCCATATCATAGATAAGTGACATAATGATGCATTTTCATGCAATTTATATCATCACGTTGTGTGTTTAGAAACAGAACAACAGCTAGCACTCTTTCCTGAAGACAGTACCCTTTCATTGTCCAAGATTTCATTCATTTGAATGTTTCACAAGCAACATAACAAGCCCCTCTGAACAGTCCTTTTCCCATCAGAATCAGAATCTGAACTAATCCTCACTCTGTCCTGATCCCAACACCAATTAATTCTTAAACTATTCCAGGGCAAGCATTAGCTTTTTACACTAACCTGACCAAAAGACACCAACCCTATCTTAAACACTAATTTTAATCTATTATTGCTATTATTTATTGTGATTAATTCTATTAAAAAATGACATTCTCACAGCACTCAATCTGGCAAAATAACACTGTTTAAATGTTCCTGTATCTAAGCATATTCTTTTAAATTAAGAGAATTCAGCTTTTTTAGTGGAGGGGGAGAAGCAAGGTATGAGATGAATAACAAGTTTAAATATTCCAATGAATTACCCACGGCAGACATCACCAATATTCACACGGAAAAAAACGTTCCTTTGTAAACAAACAAAATGCATCCCAAATACTTCCATGACGAATTCAGTGTGGTTTTATTAGCTAAACCTAAAGAGGTAAGCCTTATTAATAATCTTCAGATTTGTTCCACAAAATATCATCTTCTTAAATATGTACATCCCTCTTAAGTCTGTAGTATGTTCATTGCATAACTGTATAGAATTAAGAGGTATACACCATCACAACATATGTGCATCTCATATCTAATAAGAACACCAATAAAATGAGATGCTAAATCTGAGAGCCTTGCATCAATCATTGTGACGCCATATCAAACCTGATTAATGTCGCCCACACTTTACTGCTTCTCTATATCCCAACAGCTCTGACTAATAGCTTAGCCATGTATTCACATTCCTGCAAATGACTTTCAATCCTCACCTCTGTCCCAAGCAAGCTACTCACCCAACAAACTTTGCAACCCAGAAAATCATCCTTTAACATTACCCACCCCTCACATACAAAAATATTTTCTGTAGGAACGAGATCTCCTCAGCACATAATATGATCCTCAAAAAACATCTAACCCTCTCCAAAAAACACACACCGCCCACCCCATCCCATCCTGCCCACCCCATCCCATCCCGCCATCCTTCCACCACACATTCCAGAAAGGTCCACCCTTTACTACATATATTATTTAACATAGATATAATTTTATTAATTTGAAAATTGGAGTGGGCTTGGAGAGGAATTTAACATATTATAATTCTGGCCATATCTAAGTTGTGTACATAGACGATCAACAGAGTAAAAAAAAAAATCATGACAAAATATAAAGTAGGATACAATACAGAAACAAATAAGAGAAGGAAGTAATGACAAACATGCAGTGTTTTTAACATTTACATTTTCATAAACGATTAAAAAGGAACTGAGCATAGTGGGAAATCAAACACCAGGTCAGTGTGTTTGCAAAAGCTAAATTAATAATTAATAGATGAGATTTATGGGATTTCTTCAACAGCTGAGTGAAGGCAGCATATCTGCTCCAAGGCATCTGTCAATTCTACTCTTGCTCTAGCTGCTAAGAGGTTCACAAGAGGTATGCAAGAGCAGGTTGGAGAGGCTAGCCTTTTCATTTATCGCCGTGGGGAAATACCTGTCTTCCACTCACTGTCTTTTAATGGCATACCTGAAGATATGTGGAACCAGCTTCCTATCATTGTATGGTATAGTGCTAGGCAAGTCGGCAAATATGCATTAGGCAATGTCCAGCCACTGGAAACTACCCATGTGCTTTATTTGGCAAAAATGGTTTCCACTGGTATTATTGGGCATTGTAGACCAGCCTTATCCTTTCGCTACAATTAGTTTATTCCACATCGGAATAGAAAGTCATTCAGCCCATCAAGCATGCTTCACCATTTTGTTAGCCATGGGAGCTCTTTATCTTTTAATCTCAATTCCCCATCCTTTCACGATATTAATACCACTACTTCCTAAATTGGAGATCATGCAAAGAGGAGCAAGAGAAACACGCATTGGATAGGTTGCTGAGAAGAGCAACAAGAACATATATAAGCAAAGCTCCCTTTTAAACATTTCAATTGCTTTGCATCCAGTACAAATTCCTCATTCTCACAACCCTTTGTATAAAGATTTTTTCCTCCAATTGGCTTTAAACATATTGGATACTGAAATAATTGACAGGTTTGGGAGACTTTTTAAAAGATATGGAAACGCAGCATTTTTGTACCAAACAACCTAAAATTATTTGAAGGAACAACTGTGTAAATTTTATTTATTTGACAAATTTGGAAATGTATGTTCTGTGGAATAATCACTATTAGTGAACAAAATTATTGACATTAAAATAAACCCATATTCTTCACCAGTTTGTAAATCGAGCACAAATACATTGTCAGTGGGAGCTGTTTCAGTTTTACTGGGTGTTCCCACTTAGATTGCTGCCCTTGTATCTGCTTCATGTATCAAGGTTTTCAGTAATACTCCATATTCAGCAATATTACTACTAAAAATCAAAAATGATGCTGTCATTTTGTACTGGTATCCAGGATTTTCTTTTTTAAGAAAACAACTTTATTTCATGCTTTTTAATCAAAGCAGAGGAAATGGCTCCCTCTGCTCCAAGCAGAACAGAATAAATGCTGACTGCCAAGAAAGTTACATTCCAAGGCAAGTCGATTTGTTTCATACCTGGACTTTGGGCAAAGACAGGTTGGCGCCCATGGGGGATGGCCCCCACTGTCCAGTAACCTGCTGGCAAGCCTCATACGTGAAGCATGGCCATTTTCATAGATGTTGAACTTGTAAAAGAATGTATAATTGCTAGTGATATCATTTTGTATAGAGATGAAAAATCATTCATTCAAGACATACAACAGATCCCTATGTATTGCATGACTGATGTTCATCAATTGGAACTTCTCTCAGGGGATGGATTTGATCAGCTGCTGCTACAGGTGAAGAAAAAATGCAATTGATTAAATCGCCAAATATGCAGTACGACTCAAGCTTTGCATAGCTGTTTCGTTCTTCAGCTGTGAGTGGTTTGTGGAAAATCGTGCTCTGTTTAATTCCAGTTTATAACAGAATAAGTGAGAATACATAAAATGCTGTGTCCAACTTCCTTAACATGAACAAATTCAACATGCATTAAGCGATAACCATTACCATAGTTGGTTCACTGAACGATGGTCGGGCATGAAAAGAGGCTGGGCAACTGGGTGAGGGATGTTCCAGGCCTGAGAAACTTTTGACGTTGAATTCTGCTCATCAACAGCTTTGATAACTGCCTCATAAATGATAACATCTGTTGGCTCAGCAATCGTATCATTCAACTACTTGTGAACTCTTCAGCGAGATAAGGGCATTCCTGACAGAGTTTTGAGGACAGAGGACAGCAATGTTCATGCACATGCCCGAATCAAACAAGATCTTCAAATTGATTCTTCAAGTTGAATTATCTAGCTACTGCAACAGGTGTATGGAGAAATTTTACGTAACTGGGTACGAGAAGAGCCTTGTACCGGTTGAAGATGCCACTGGATATGAAGCAAGCCAAAGCTCAAATGAAAATGACTTGTAAGTAGACATAGTATTACACTGATTTAAAACACACTCAAAAGTGAAATGTGTTTGTAGTGACAACTATCCCAGTCTCACGACGAGTTGCCTTAGTTTTATTGATAATTCCATTTTTGGACTTAACCTTTCCAAAGTGAATCTCATCAAGAATAGATAGCAGGCAACCTAAAGATAAACAATGCAGCAGTATTTTTGTACAGCTCTGCCTGGATTTCATCCAGATTTTTAAAACAACATCTGCGGACAAAAGACACAATTTGTCACATAGATTTATTTCCAAAAGGAATGGAATCAATGATCAGCAATTAGATGTATGTTGTTCATACGGTCATTGTATTTCTTGTATAAATACAGAAAATACCACTGACATGGGAAGACCAATTTCCTTTGTATGTAATTGAAAATCAGTTGCTATATTTGTCTGAATGCAGACTTTGAATAAAAATTATTGGCACCCAGAGCCTGTCACAGTTCAGTTGGATACCCTGAAGCAGTGTAGCTGTAGTAAAGTATTTTTCAAAGCTCATTTAACACAAGGGCAGAATAGGAAATAACTAATGCCATTCCAATTTTTTCCAATAAAGTCTGAAGTATTACCCTGTTAATTTATAAAAAAGATAATGGGGATATTAGAAGGTCCGATAGGTTAGGATGTGAGTGGTGGTGTTTTGGCTGAGTTGAGGTTTGTGCACCAAGGAGCTCTGGAGATGATAACAGTATGGATGACAGTGAGGTGGGGGGTGGGGGTGGGTGATACTGTTGAGGTGGCAATAGGTGGTCTTGGTGATGGACTAGGTGTGGGGGTTATCCTGTAATAAGTCCAGCTCAACTAGTTCCCCATCTCCATTGACTTCCACTGTGTTACCTTTCCCCAATGATTAAATCCAAAATTCTAGCCCTCCTCTACAAATCCCCATAGCCTTGCGCCATCTTACACCCCAGCTAAGCACCCTCTGCTCATCTGAGACTGAAATTATGAGCATGCCCCACCCCCTTCCTACTCCCTCCATTTCACCATCTGTAGACAGACTTTAGCTATGACAGTCCACCTCCGCTGAAATTCTCTCCCAAAGTCGCTGCACTTTGCCTCATCTCTCGCCTCTCTCCACTGTCTGCTCAAAACCTTCTTCTTTGACCTTGCTCTTTGTCAATTCCTTGGCTCTTCTCGCAATCCCTGCTCAATACCCAAATTTGCATCCTCTCTTGTGAAGTACTTTGAGATGTTTCACTATGTTAAAGGTTGTGCATAAAAGCAACATGTTGGAGATATTCTGACTCTGAGGGCTTTTGAAAAGATTTTTCATAAAAGATATATATTTTTTCCCTTTTTCCCCTCAACAATTTTCCCCATGTCCTAATAGCATTGCTGAGGTAGCCATCTCCTTGCTGATGTGCATTCCATGCATGCCAAATACCTTCTGGTGCTTCATACAAGTGGCCATTCTTCATGTGTGGGTCTTGGGTGAGTGTCAACCATAGATGATTGTGACAAAACTAAAGCACCTCTCACTTGTTTAATTATTTCACAGTACATAAGGAATTGAAACCTTGCTTCGCCCATAGAAATCTCATTCCAGCTTAAATTGGTACAATTGTTGCAGATTTGACTCAGTTTCGGTGCCTGGTGTCCGAGGGGCCAAACATTCAATTCAAATGTAAACATCTTGTGGGATGTGTTTAAACGTGTATTTTATTGACAGCTTTTTGGAATTTAACATTTAAAGCTTTTTTGAAGATATTTATCAACTAGTCATGTTCAAATTGGAGAGTCTGTCTGAAGCCTGTAAAGGGAGATAATCAAGCAAATCGCATCCAAAAACAGGGAGAAAAAGAAAGGAACATGCCAGAATATTGCTTTTATCACAGTTCAGTGCAGCAGTCACAAACTATTTATTATTTTCTACTCCTTGAGGAATTAGCTAAGCTTAACTACAGTAAAACTATTTGTTGTCTTACTGCTGACTACATTTATTTAGAGTTAAAGTCCATGTCAAAGTCAACGGTAGTGTTATTCTGCTGACTACTAAAGATGAGAAAGATCACTTGAAATTATGTGGTAAAACTAATGATTGAAAAAAACTGAAGGCAGCTCTCTGTTCATTCCCTGGGAAACACTACAAAGCTACCTAGGTATCCAAGCAAGTGAAAACACTGTCTCAGGAACATAGACGAATTAATGGTCACCTCTCAGAGTAGTCTGAAATACTGAATGCAAAGATATCTAGAGTAAAGCTAAGTAACAAAACCCCAAGAGCCAACAGGGACATTACAGACAAACCCAATCACCCAAGGGCCACATATGTAAAAGAAAAATTGCAAATTCTGGAAATAAAAGCAGATCCCAGAGATACACTGCATGCAAGTCCGCATCTATAAAGACAAAAGAAGGGTTCTCATGTTCCCTGAGAATCTATTCTAAGCCCCCTCCTCTTGCTCATCTACATGTTGCCCATTGGCCACATTATCGGCAAAGAGTTGTTGTACCTCTCTAACACCTCTCCCGATCCCTCCACTGTTTCTGTGTTGTCAGTCTGCTTGTTCAACATCCGATCTCCGATGAACCGCAATTCCCTCCAGCTAAACATTGGGAAGGCTGAAACCATGGTGTTCAGCCCCTGCCACAAACCTCCTACCCTTGTCACTGATTCCATCCCTTTCCCCAACCAATGTTTCAGGCTGAACGCAACCTTGGCATTCTATTTGACCCCAAGTTGAGCTTCCAACCGCATATCCCCTCCATCACAAAGACCACCTACTCCCATTGCCCAGAACATCACCCACCTCCAACCTGATCTCAGCACCTTTGCTGCTGAAATGCTCAACATGCCTTTATCACTTCCAGACTCAACGATTCCAATGCTCTCCTGACCAACCTCCCATCCTCCTCCTCTGTAACCTTCAGCTCATCCAAAAATCCTATCTTGCATGAAGTTCCGCTCACCCATCACCCTGTCAATGCTGATCTCCATTGGCTTGCAATCCTCCAGTGGCTCAAATTTTAAATTATCATCTTTGTGTTTAAATGTCTCCATGGCCTCACCCCTCCCAATCTTTTAAACTTTCTCAAAGCCCTCCCTCCCACTTTCCATTCCCTAGACTCTGGCCTCATGTGCATCACTCCCACCCCTGGCCCCTGCTGTGTCTTCAGCTACCGAAGCCCAGAGCTCTGTAATTCTCTCCTGAAACCCCTGTGTCTCATTTAAGACATTCCTTAAAACCTACTCTTTAACCAAGCTTTAGGTCACCTCTCCTTTGGCTCAGCAATCTTTGTTTTCTTCCGCCTCAGCGAAGTGTCATGGGCATTTTTCCATGTTAAACAACAACAACAACAACTTGTGTTTATATAGCACCTTTAACGTAGTAAAACGTCACAAGGCACTTCACAGGAGTATTATAAGACAAAAAAATTTGACACCGAGCCACATAAGGAGAAATTGGGGTAGGTGACCAAAAGCTTGGTCAAAGAGGTAGGTTTTAAGGAGCTTCTTAAAGGAGGAAAGAGAGGTAGAGAGGCGGAGAGGTTTAGGCAGGGAATTCCAGCGCTTCGGGCCGAGGCAACAGAAGGCACGGCCACCAAAGGTTGAGCGATTATCATCAGGGATGCTCAAGAGGGCAGAATTAGAGGAGCGCAGATACCTCGGGGGGGTTGTGGGGCTGGAGGAGATTACAGCAATAGGGAGGGGTGAGGCCATGGAGGGATTTGAAAACAAGGATGAGAATTTTGAAATCGAGGCATGGCTTAAACGGGAGCCAATGTAGGTCAGCGAGCACAGGGGTTAAAGGCATTATATCAGTGCAAGTGGTTGTTGCATTTGTATTTTTATATATTAATACTGTAAACAGCTAAAGAGCTGATTAGGGAACTGACTAGGAGTGAAGCTCCATTCATTTGAGGGAATTGAGTTAAGGTCAGCAGGCATTGTCATTAGCCCAGAATGCTTCATTAATTTGGTATTTTCAACTGTGAGTGTTAATTCAGCTCACCAACACTGCAGACATCCAAATCTGAGCCAGTTTCTCTGATGTTATTAGTACCTACATGTAAAACCATAATCAGCAATAAAAACAATGAACGTTAATCATAATTCATTAATGGTTTGATGTTTAAAAATGGTGCCGATGGGGTGTAGCTGTGCTCCACTTCGCACCTCCTGTGGGAAATCATTTCAATCCTACAATGCCATGGTTTAGCACACTAATATAGTGAGAAGCTCCATCATTCATCTGTCCATAAACATGTGTTTAAACAGAACGCCATCATTTGTCATGATTTAACATGTAGTAGCCATTCGATTTCTTAGGCTTGAGAACAAAAGAAAAACTATTACACAATCTTGTAACTAATATCCTGGTTTAGGTTTAATTTACATCAATCTATTTTGCAAACTGAATAGATAATCATAAAAAAAATGTTTAAAACTCACCATACAAAAAAATTATGAACTATTGTACTCAAATTCTAAATTTCTCAGAGATCTAACCATTATATTATTCATACTGAAAATTGCTAGAACTTGTAATAGTTCTGGATACTTGCTTCAGCAAGTTCACAAAAACTGTATGATAGACAAAATAAAGACACAAAAAAATTGTATTTTTGTGTTTGAAATCCAAAATATAAACATAAGGCGCTACAATGTCCCTGTCTATCTATGTGTATCACTGTGACAGACCCAGCACTATAATGCCCCATCTCAGTCTGTGATTGAGTCAGTGTTATAGTGCCCCTCTTCATATGTCTATCACCACTTGTAATTGAGCCAGTAGTATAGTGTCCTATCCTTCTGACTGTGTGCCTCTGTTTGTAATTGAGTTAGCGTTACAATGTCCCATTTGTGTATGCATCACAGCCTGTAATTGAGTTTGTGCTACAGCCTCTTTTCTCTGGATCATGTTGTAGTTTGGCAGTTACCATGGTGCCCTTATCAATCTATTGGTACATCATTTTTCAAGTTGGAGATCTGTCTATCATAAATATCAAGCATGACAAGTAAAGAAGAAAGTCATCGGCACAAATCTTGGAGGATTCACTTCCAAATTGGGTAAAACTATAATGCAACAGAGACTTCATCATTTTTTTCTCATAAATCAAGAAAATTGTACGTACCAGTGCACAGATGCGAGCTCAGATTGAAACTTATTTTTGTCCATCCTACACACTGAAAGGTTCACCTGGATCATTTGCTTTATACTCTTGACTTAATTCTCTCGCTTTCTAAATTCCTCAATCTGAACTCGAAGTATCCAGGGATTAGGTTAAGAAAACAATGAGAAAAAAGCTTTACATTCTGAATTAGAAAGGCCATTAAAAACCTATCTAATAATGTGTAAGCAGTGAAAAGAATCCAAATCAATTCATCATTTGAAAGATGTTTTACTTTTTACAGATTTTAAGAAAAGGTGGCTCTTTAAATAAGCATTGTGTAAACAGAATGCCAGACAAAGGAATTATAAATTTCATGGATGCAATTTGGTCAACGCTACAATTAACAGCATCAATATTACTCTCAAATCTACTTTCTATTCAAGTAAACATAATTTTAATTAATGAAAGTTCAGTATGGAAGTGTATATTGTGTGTTAACTCCAAGTTTAATCGCTAAATAATGAATATTTCCTATGACCTGTTTTAGGTCTTCTGTACAGATTCAAGTATTAATAAATGATCCAAACCATTTCAAAATACTGACCCAATCAAAACATACATTCATTGTTCTGACTAGAGAACATCCTTTGCATATTGTGTGAACTGCAGCTGTAAAATACCAGCCCAGATATTCCTGCATCGACAAGATCGGCAAAATATATTGTAAATTTTGCCGTTGGTAACTTACTCCTTATCTTCCTGCATGTCTAATTCGAATACGTCGCAGCGAGCATAGCTGCGAATCGGAAGCGGCAGGGCCATTTTTTTCCAGCAAGTCGATGAATACTTTCAATGTAAGCATTTCACCTTTATGGGGGACAGGCATTAACTGCTAGAAATAATGACAGGGATCTCCCAGGAGCATCCTCATCTTCACAATGAATGATTGAGGGAAAAGAAATCCTTGGGCTGCAGCAGGTTGGGGCGCCAATTAATTCCAGGCCTTTTCTAATGTTGAGCGAAAGTGCAGCAAAATTTTGTTAGATTAACAGGTCCATAAAAACTGGCATTTCATACAGGTACAGAATATTTTAATCTAAATATGAGGAAAGAGCTGGGGGGACAGCGTCATCTAAGAGTCCTTCAACTTCTTGATTCTCGCATTGAGCGGTATGAAAAAGCATTTTCACAGATTTTGTATGAAAAGATAACAAGGCAACAGATTTTCTTATTATTCAGGGGTGTGTACAGGAATACATCTGTTCAGTGAACAAGGCTCCCACAAGACCTATTCCATTTTGTTTTGTCAATAACCCCTCTGTCATTTAAATCCTTTTTACATAACTAACCAGCATAGCCTTTGCTTTTGCCGCTTGCTCCTTCCTTCAGGTGCGATACCGACAGTCGAAACTATTAGCTACGGAGCAAACCTGGGGGGCTGCAATCTGTTCTTGCACGGTGACACTAGCGTTTGTTGAAAATGAGTACCTTTGTCCCCGCCTCCCCCCCACCCCTTCTGTTGAAGGAGTTGATTTTTTTTTTTAACCGGGTTACAGTTCCACAGGAGGCCAGTCAGCCGTGCGCTGCCCAAGTGGCCTCCCTTCATATGCGAGCCCAGGCAGCTCGCGCCAGCTGGCGGGCTGGCTGTCTACAGCAAACCTCACAGTTGAGCCTGATCCTGTTTTTCATTTGAATAACACACTTTCAGCAGGACCATGCTTCACTGCTGCAATTATGGTTGCCTCTCATGTCAGAACATTCCCATTTTCACACAATAAGCTATAAGCCTAATGTCATCAGGTAGTGAAAATAAATAAATAGGGCCCCTAAGTAAAGATTCTTTTACCGACAGCGGCACAACTGCCTCGTTTTATTTCTTTTCCTGACCAATTCTGAATATTTAACAAGTGACGAATGGCCACTTCGCTAAGTGTTGGCACTGAATCAATAATTTACAAATAAGAAAATGGCTGCCACACCGAATGTTGTACACCATCATTTGATTTTTATTTAATCAAAAATTGCAGCTGGTGCTTTGGGGGATTTTTTTTGAATCTCTGAAGCATTTGTAATACATTTTACTTATGGATAATAGTTCTTGGACGGGTGACAAATTCACTTTTAGTAGTCCCACGTAAAGGGATTAAATGTGCTTTTTTTCCCCCCACTCACAAATTCATCTCCCCCCTCCCTCATGCGCTCCTGAAGATGGACTCGATGCTGGGGTACGGCTCTATGGCCATCCTAAAGTGGTATTCATGTGCAAATTTCAGCAGTAGGTGTCACCAGGCTATTCGACCATGGGGAGCATTTAAGTTGCTGTAAACAACAATATATGTATGTGTGTGTGGTGTGTGTGTGTGTGTGTGTGTGTGTGTGTATGTGTATGTACACACACATACAGACATACACATTTCAACAGGGATCAAGGCACACAGAGTAGTGAGCGCAGACAAAACCACAATTTTCCCTTTCTTAACCCAGGTACACCGTGGCCAGTTTTATTACCCCGCCTGCAGCCCTGGTTGTGATAAACTCAATCACCACAGACCAGGGTTCAAACCCAGGACCTTAATGAGCTACATAGCTCAGCCACTCACTAGACAACCCAAGTGAGCAATCATGGGAACTCTTTATTTTTGGCCTACTTTTGTTCCCACTCAGGTGTTATGGAAAGCAACACTTCCGCCACCGATTATCAGCACCAAGCACTCCCACATCAGGTACATAAATTCCAGGTTGAAAGTAATGCTTTTTCTGCCTTGCCCTAATATGTTTTACTCCTAACCTTATAAGAGCACTCTCTACCACATCAATGTAAATTTTTCCATTTCCCACTCCTCATTACCTTGTTGATGGAGGCTGCCAACTTACTGTTTATTGTGCTGAAATGTAAGTGATTTTATGCAGTAGACTCACATCGGCCAGAAACCTGTTTGAGACTATGAAAACTCAGCTTATGTCAGACTTTTATGGCTGAGGCACGTACACATGCACACACACACACACACGTGTACACACACACACGTACACATACACGCACACACACACACGCACACGATTTTTATCCCATCAATCTGGCCTGGATTTGAACCCAAGTAACAGAGTTAGAAGGACAGCGTGCTAATTCACTGAACCAATCTGTCCCCCACAAATCATTTTATACCATGAGCTTACAGGAACCCTCAATTAAATGTAGATGTGAAAGAGAAGGTCAATGAGCCATAATTATTAATTTTCTAAACAGCATCAATGCAAGTTTGTTTGCATATCAATGAATCCTCGCAGACACAATCAAGCGCTTCCAGAGCATTAGCATGGAATGACTTTAAACTTGCGCGTATTCATCTTCATAATGACTACACCCAAGTACTGGTTTACAGCCCTGATCACTTCATGTCAAAAAACAGAAGAGAGAAATGGATTTAAACTTGTATATTCATCTTCATAATGACGATACTCGAGTATTGTTTTATAAACCTGATCATCACATGTCAAAAACACAAAGGGGCAAAAAATAATCATTTGAACTAGTTACTGCTAATCACATAGTTGTTTTACAAAAAGGAAGCTGTCGTTCATTGTACTTTAGTAACTGGAGAAAACAATTTAAAAAACACTTAATGTTGTTGTGAAGAAAAAAATATTTCTTGAGGTATGGAGTTCCAGTACAGGCCTGCTGAATTATCATAATGATTTGGAACTAAATTATCTCAGTATAAATGTTCCTAATCTCTTGAGCAATTATTAAAATGAGTAACAGCTTGCCTCCCTATTAGGCAGGCTCAAACTTCGATGTTTAAATATTCTTGGCATATTAAAGTACAGGGCAATATACCAATGTTGCCCATTGGGATTGTTATGGAGCTCGGAACAAAGTCCAAGATTCCATGTAATGTTCTGGATCATGGAAGCCAAGTATTTAAACAAGATAATGCATTCTACCTTTTCATAAACCAAAATTGCATCTTCATTTGGCACTATTATAGTTAAAGATTATAAAGATAATCTAATCAATAAATTAAAAGATTGGATCCTGAGACTCCAATATTTAAATCTTACCAGAGAAATTGGATCACTTCCATCATAGTCAATAATTAACACTTAACATAGCAATTTCACCATAAACAGATATGAGATTGACAACAAACTTCAAAAGGCATACTGATCTGGCACGGGTTCGACAGGCCGAATGGCCTCCTTCTGTGCTGTAACTACTCTATTGTTCTGTGGTGCTTCTAGTGTCTTAAATCACAGAGCGCTATGAGGGTTCGCCCCTGACACCGCTCATGTGGAGAACTCCATACCTGCCTGGACCACCTGAGCAAGTTACCAAGTGAAGCTCCACCAAAGATGGGAAGGGAGAGAAGGGAAAAGGTAAAAAATGGTTGAGTCATTTTCATGGATACAATACACCGTCTTAATAGTTAGTTCAAGAATGCTCTGGCAGAGGCTGGGACCAAGTTGTCTGACCACACTATTGGTCAAGGAATAATGTATAGAGGGTTGCATTTGATCCAATTTTAGGTTAGATGCTCTTTCTTTTGAGTGTACTGACTGGAAATTTCTAGAATGTAAACTAGACAAGTTTTTTTTTAACATGGAAACCCTTTTTCCCTAATTTACTTGTATGTCTATTTATGTTGAAGCTTTAGTTATTTATGTTTTTAATTAATTTCCCATCATCAGCAAAGAATGAATCTGAAATCAAGTCACAATGCGTCCTGTCTAACCCCACCCTCTCCCCAACCCACCCCTGCCACCACCACCATCCATATCCTTAATTTTTGGCCCCTATTCAGTTTGGGACTTTTGACAAAAAACAGTCAACCCTCCCTGAATGATATGGAGCAAAGTTCAACTTACAAATGCCCAGGAAGGATGAATTTTAAAATATTCATTCCAGATACGATTAAATATACATAAAGTTACAAAGCTAGACCCAGACATGTACATTCCTGTATCAATAAAAAATTTGGAATTAAACATTGTTTCTTGTAAACTCAATGATTTCTGTTCAGTTGTATTATCTAGTTATGCACGTTGTGACCGATAATCCCCTTAAGCTGCATGGCTGCGCAGCGCTCTGGACCTCCCGCGCAGCCGGCTCACCAGCTTTTAAATGCAAAAATTGCACATGCGCAGATTTTTGAATGCACCACACAGCCCCTTAAAGAGGCCATGTGGCCCCCCCAAAAAATTAGAGGGAACATTGATTGTGACTGTGGAAAATGGACAACTTCTTGCTTTACTTCAGGTCACTTTCCATATTGATAAATCAAACTCTAGCCACTACGAACTATTGCTTCATTATCTCAGCCGTTCATGTGAGAAGCATTAATATGTTTGCTTTGCCTGCCCTCTTATACCATCTAGTGGCTTAGAGGAATATTACAGGCATTATTCCCCTTCCCACATGCACAATGAGCAAGATACAATGGAGGGGGCATTATACTTTCATTAATAGGCCTTTTGCCGATACCATTATTCAAGATACTCATCTGCCCCTCGGAAAGGAAACTTAGCTGCAAATTGTGCTGTAGTGTTTGATTATTCTACTTATGTTTGTAATAGATTTCCACTTTTAATTGAATGTGTTTTGTTATATAACAATATCTATATTTTGTATTTCGCATGGTAAACACCACATCAGTGTTAGTTTTGGAAGAGTGGATGGAGGGCGGAAGGCACTGAAGTCCCAGAACTCTGGATGACTTGGTCAGAATCGTTGGTACCCCAAAGCTCTAGTAGGGGTCATTTTAACTTTTTGGTGATGGCACAAAATGGACGATATTTGATCAGACACCCATTATACACCCCGACCAATTTTCCTTTAAATTGCCCGTCACACCGCTGGGAAAAGTTTCCATTACCCCCAGTAAATACCTGCTTTTATGCAGGCCAGCTGTGACAGGAAGTGCACTGATTATATAAACAGTATATAACCTTTTGAACTCTGGCAACAGTATCAATTACCATTATAGTAGCAAAGTCCTATCTGCCAAACAGAAGTCTGTAGATAATATCCCCTGTTGATTTATTAATGCGGACCAGGTTTTATTTTTTTGGGGTGCAAAGTTTTGACAACAACCTGTGCACCAGCAGCTTCACCATCAGCTCATGATCAGGTCAGGCAACATACACAATTCGGGATAGATGTTTCCCCCCGGTGCAGACTTCGGGCGGCCAGTCCGCTCGATAGTCCCGGTGGGAGGGCCGAGCCTCATTAGCATTCGGCCAGTGGGCTACGGGCTTGCCCACTCAGGCCCGAGTTAAAATTACACCAGGATCCTGATGATGCCATCGGTACCCGACATGCATAAGTAAAGAAGGACCCTGCTGGCTTTGGGCAGGTGTCCTTGCCGCCTGATCAGGAAAGCAGGTTAAAATCGCAGACAGCGGGATCCTGGCAGCTCCAGAGCAGCTAAGTAACTGGCGGCATTTTAACTGCCTACTCACCCAGTTTCTGCCCGATGGGTAGGGTTAAAATCGCCAAATATATCTCCAAACAGGTACATCAATTATATCTCCAGTAAACTGAAGGAGATATGATCCTCCCAAAACCAACAAATCTGTACTACTTCTGCTTTATGCTAATACACCACCATGACCTGAAGGAGATGGAAGAATGAAGGAGAGGAAAGGAATGATAAATATCTGCAACCACTTCTCAAAGTTCGATGCGCTATGGGCTCCAAAATTCTACAATGGATATATTGCACCCAACCTCGTTCCACAGCTATAACCCATCAGTTTGCTGGAGGAACTGTGGGGCAAGAGGAACATTACACCGAGTATTCTGAATGTGTGCCAAAATACATGCCTTCTAGGACAAAGCCCTAATAATACTAAAAAAGATCACACAGTTAGATGTAAAGCCCGAGACCCAGACCATCCCATTATGCTGGTGACAGTCACAGATATTCTCCTTCAAAACTTGGATTCAATGCTTCCTGTATTCACCTAGGTAGATAAATTAATGCCTCATTTCACTTATAACACAGGTAGTCCTCATATGTATGAACCCATCTACTGGATTACAGTCAAGAAAAGATAAACTGGTCACTCCGCTGAGTGGTTCCCAAAAGAAGACACATAGCTTTTCACTGAGAGGAAGAAAAGTGACATATTAAACAGGAACAACATCAGGCAAAGCATACCCACTATCCCACAGAGTATCAAAGTAACGGATTGGTCATTCTCTCCAGAATTCGAATAGCCAAAAATGCAGCACAGATCACATGTATACCAGATATAGGCACATGGTACATACCTCAATAATTGTATATACATTACAAAACCAATGATGTCATGTGGAATTATAACCATTCTTTGTTAGGCTTTGAAACATGATCCTAAATTTATGGTTGTATGCAATTTAGTGGTCTCAATTTTAAACTGAAGGATGTCTTTGCACAGATTCTGAAATTGTTAATTTACCTCAAACTGTTCTCAGGTGGGATACTCTCCAAAGCTGGAGTAATTAAACTGATCAAAAATTCCTGAAGCTGTCACAGTAGCTACAGCAGTTGGCCATTGTTCAGAATTTATTTTGCTTTCCCTTTCCAACTTGAAAGTTTACTGGATATGTTTGAGCGATTGTACTCGCACATTTCTTATAAATAACAATCGATTTTCTGACGAAAGGTTATCAACCTGAAACGTTAACTCTGGCCGCAATTTTGCCAATGCTCAGAGAGCGGGTTTGGAGGCGGGTCAGAGGTTAAAGTCATTTTGATTGACGGCGGGCTTCGCACCCACCGTCAACCCGCCTCCAAACAACCTTCCCAAGTGTCAGGTCCCTGATTTGCGAATGGACCCAACACCTAGCGGTGGGAAACAGATTAAAGGCAATTAACCGCCTATTACCAGGTACTTGTGAGCAGTTTTCAGGCTGTTTTTCGATTTTCCAGCTTCTGCGTCGGGTTTCACGACGTCCGGACACCACGCCAGGTAAGTGTGGCGTGTTGAGAGTCTGGTCTAATGTTTGTGAAAAGATGACAGCTGCAGAAGTGGTGTCAAGGATGCCATGTTGCACATGATGAGTTTCAGAGCAAAGAAAATGTTGGTTACTGCATTTTTAAAACATATGCAGATTTCTTTAGCTTACAAGTTTTTAAATCCAACTATATGTCCAGTGCCACCTCATTGGGAGAACCTCTCTCACCATTGACAGATTGCGTCTATCATCTCACCTGCAGCTGTCATCTATTCCAGCATATGGAGAGAGTCATTGGAGAGCCTGGGTGCAAGAGTTCACCTTTGTGTAGTGATTGTCAGTGTTTTCAAATCAAATCAAATCAAATCAACTTTTATTGTCATTGTTAGTGCACAAGTGCAGTACAACGAAATGTAGGCTTGCGGCTCCCGAGAGTGTACATTTAGATTAAGACAATTAAACATTCAACATACATTTGGCTTGTAATACATTAACATAGACATAACCATAATAAAGTGCTGTCAATGCTGTCAAACACTGAAAATTCAACTGTCAAAATAAAATTGTGCATGGTCCCTTTAAGGAAACCGGCAGATGACGCGTCATCAAATGATGTCATCAGACCCGCTTCCTGTTAATTGGCCGGTAACAAGGCCAATCAAGGGAAAATCACGTTTGTGGAGTCACAGAATCACAGAATCACAACAGTGCAGATAGAGGCCATTTCGGCCCATCGAGCCTGCACCAACACATATCCCACCCGATCCCCGTAACCCCTACACCAACACATATCCCACCCTATCCCCGTAACCCCACATATTTAATCCCCCTAACACTAAGGGTCAATTTATCATAGCCAATCATCCTAACCCGCACATCTTTGGACTGTGGGAGGAAACCGGAGCACCCGGAGAAAACCCACGCAAACACGGGGAGAATGTGCAAACTCCACACAGACAGTCACCCAAGGCTGGATTCGAACCCGGGTCCCTGGCGCTGTGAGGTAACAGTGCTAACCACTATGCCACCGTGCTGCCCAAATGGAGGCAGCTGGGGCAGGACCAGAACCCGGAAACCAGCTGACCCGCATCCATTCCGACACCGAGGAGAAAATGGCGGCCTCTGTTTCTCTTGCCATAGATGCTGCCTGACCTGCTGAGTATTTCTAGCATTTTTTGTTTTTATAATCGATTTCAGATTATTGCTACTTCTTGAATATGGAAATATTACCTTTGGGGGCTGAAACTGGGTGCCTTTGCGCCTCCCATTAGCATCCCTCAGGGGGCGCTAATGGGGCACAAATGGCTTTGCGACCGGGCGCGGCGCTGACATCGACTCCCGCCATATTCGGCGGGTGCTTTGTGATAGCACTACAGCGTTGTGCTCCGATCTCCTTCGCCCGGAAATCGTGACGTCATCGCCGTGCGCATCGCCCCGGACCCGATATTGACTTCCATCCCCTGCAGCCTCGCTGGTCGAAAACACTGACAACTGCAGGAGGCATGCATCGGGTGGCTGGCTACTTCGGGGCCGATGATTAAAGGTGAGGTGGCCGAGGTAAGTAAAACAAAAACCTCATCTTTCTTGTTCCGCTTTTTTTCGCGGGATCCTGCCCGCGGTCGATCAGCCTGGTACTCTGCTCGAGTGCCAGGCTGATCATGCGGGATCGCGGCTGCCTTGGTGGTCCAATCACAGAGCCTGCAGCGATGGCCCTTCCCTTTAAGGGAGGGAAGGAGCCTTTGAACACGGCAGCGCGGCACGGCCCAGTGTGCAGCGCTGCTGAAGTCTCCGCCCCGCCTGCTGCCGATAGTGCTCCAGGAATGAAGTGGAGCTTGATTTAGCTCTTCACTTCCCTCTTGGAGTGCAAATGGAGGATTTTTAAAAAGTTTTAAATCATTAGCGCCTGGCATTAACTTTTCAAACTTTTAAAAATTAGTGCCCCAAATGGGGCGATAGTGAATTTCTCCCCATTGTCTCTTTGATTTTACTTGAAACACATTTTCTTGACAAGACTTTAATTTAATAAGGCCTCTTTTTCCCCTATAGATTTCTTACAAGAGCATTGCATCATGTTCCAGAAACACTCCCCTTACTTTCTTGATATAACAGCTATGAGGCTTCAATCATTCTCTGATGTAATCCTATAGCACATGGGCCTAGAAATTCAGTAAGGCCCCGCCAGGTCTTTAGCGCCCGAAATTTAGCGCTCGCCCGGATTCCCGTAGCGCCCGCCTGAAATTCAGTTGCAACGGGCCAAGACGGAGGCGGGCGCTATTGCAGGGTTTGGCCGCCTCGCTTGGGGCGATGAAAGTCTATTTCAGGCGTCCAGCTGCCGCTGCGCCACCTGATGCGGTGCGGCAGGCTGGGGTACTGCAGGCCTCCTCCTTCTCTTAAGGAGGAGCTGCCTGCAGCCGTGAGATCGCCGCTGGATTCCCCCAGCAAATGAGCCCGGCACCACGGAGAAGTGCCGGGCTCGCGGGAGTCAGACAGCAATGCCGCGGGGGGGTGGTGCAGGAGTCCGGGGAGGGAGGTGCGGCCATGCGGCCGCCGGGAAAGCGGCCGGCCGCCCCTCCACCTTTATGCGCCGGCCTCTCGGAGCTGCAAGGCCCCATTTTTCAAACGTTGTTTGCGGCCGCTGCGGGCGAGGCGGCCGCAACTGAATTTGGTCTTCGGCACGGAATCGCGTTGGAACCGGGGCGCTGCGCACACTGATGACGTCATCGGTGCCGGCGCAGCGCTACCGGCTAACGCTGCTGTTAGGGACCAACTTAATTTCAGGCACTAAAAAACTTCCGGCGCAACCCACTCTTCCGCCCCTAAGTGGGCGCAAACGTGACTGAATTTCTAGGCCATGGTGTTCTTATCCATTTTTACATTGAGATTGGTTGATGGCCTTTTCCCACTTCTGCAAATATCAAACTCACTGATATGTGGGCCCAATCCCAAACAACAGACAAAAAGTTTAGTCGCCACTTTCTTCACTGTGTACATCATTGCAGATATGGCCAGACAGGTAATCTGCAATCTGCCAGTCACTTTCTTTTAAACTCCAGAGCCCATGGTCAGCTTATACAGAGTCATATTAAACCATTTCTTTGGATTGCCCCATGTGTAAGAGGAGGTGAAGTAATGCGAACGTGGAAACACTCAACAGCCCCAGTCTCCAATAAAATTCATCTTTAAAGCTACCAAATTTAGATGTGACAAAGGAGATAATTCATCAAACTGCTCATGGTGCTCTAATATAATTTGATGTCTTTTTGATTTTTATACCTTTAATATTTGTTAGTTAAATTTTTTTTAAATACTACATGTAACGCACATCCGAAATAAAAAACAGAAAATAGCAGAAATACATAGCAGATGCATCATCATATGAAAGGATAAAAGACTTTCAGGAGTAAGCTCGGTGATGGATGCATTTCTCCATCTTACTGGGAACTGTTCAATCTCTATATTACATCTTTTCCTATGAAATTTTATATAGGCCAATACATTGGAAATTGGAAATGGAACTCATTTGTCTTAGTGTGAGGAAAAGTGACAATAGTGACCTGTTTAGCAATAGCTATGTATTTTGGGGAGAAATTGATCAGTTAGTTACCCACAGTGCTGTTGATTACCTATAGTTACAAAGTAACTTAATCAACAATTCTCTCACGTTGTGATATCATAATACATGCAAGCTCGCAATCTCATATCGGTGCCAAGCTACCTGTCTGAGAACAGATATGCAAATTAGGCATCAAAAACACCAGAAGTCTGAGATCTACCTGAATGATAAAACTAATTAATAACGTGATTGTCTGCCTAGTGTGAAAGGACTGTTTTGATTTGGTATATCAAAGCCTCCTTGGAGCAATACAAGTGCTACTAGCTTTCCCTATTCTGCAGTTGCCTGCTTCAACTATGTGTTTCTATGTCGCATCAGTGAGATGGGATTCTGTGCACCCAAGAGGCACCCACATCACATTCATCAAAGTCTCAGTTAACAGATCCTGAAAAGGACACTAATATTTCAGACACTATTATTTTTGAGATAGCTTAAAGTTTTGTGTAAGTCGAGCATTATTTTGCTGACTATCTACTGTATTCTGTGTAATTATAAATGTTGTGAATAAATGAGACTACTAGTTTTAACCTGAATGACACAGCCTGACAGCATGGCTCTTTTGGAGTGGACAAGAGTGCGTGGTGGATAGCCCATGTAACCTCTGGTGCAAAATATCATAAATTGGTCATTTTGATCCTGTGGTCCTATTCCCAGAATGCAGTAGGTGTAAATTTGAGAACGTAGGAGAATCCAGATCTGTCTACGCAAACATTTGCTGTGAAGAGTTGCAGAAGGCCTGAATTGTAACAGGTCCTTCATTAGAAATTCTGACGTAGTCTAAACAAATACCTGTCCTGTCTTTTTTTTTCAGATGCTACTGGGCCTGCTGTCTATTTCCACAAGTTTTGGTTGTTACTTGCTGGCAATATTTTCATTGATTTCTCTCGAAGGCAGATGGATTTTTCTGTTACCCAACTGATTTCTTTATTGCCCAGAGATTTGTCAAAGCTGTAGCTTTGACCTTCTCATATATAAGACAGGCACAATATGCTCGATACCTAAAAAGTAATGTTTTACATCAAATAAAAGTTCCTTTATGTTAAATAGAAACAAATAGCTAAAACTTTCAGAACTGTAGATTGCACACTAAAACTTCTATTTATTATGCTTAGACTGTGATAGAAACCAATATTAACATAGAACCACGAGCTGTTCTTATATAATTATTTTCTGATTTACAAAAAGTTCACAATTTTTGTCATAACAGTATTGATGATTTTAAAAACAAACAGTGATGCTACATTTATCAATGAAGAAAAGATTTCATAAGATTCTGTTTTAGAGCCTATAATGAGGATCACGTGCACTTGGAAGGTCCCAATCCTTTTATGAATAAAAGCCTATTATTTGATCTGTTATGTTTTTGTACTTTGTACTGGATGGCACGATCTTGTGTTCCTGGGAATCATTCTCAAATCTTGATCTGATGGGTTTTGGGGTAGTTCTACCAGACAGCCATTCTATCCACCTATGCAATGGGAAGCATTGTGGTTGGCAGTTCTTTAGCCGCTTGCATGTTACTGGTGATAAATGTGAAGCTATGTATTAATTAGTTCAGGCCCAGCATTTAGAAATTTAATGTACTACGACACATGGGGTTTAATAATTATGTGAGATGAAAAGAAGACGAGTTTCTACAATGGTCAAGTGATCTGCTCCGCCAGTCTACTTCCCAGGTGCCAACATTGAAAATTACCCACATGGGCCTGAATACACACACGGGGCGAGATTTTCAGGGAGCCGTCAGGTGGGGTTTCAGGCGTGTGGTGGGGGGGGAAATCCCGACTTTGGGGGTCCCAACACCATCCCGCCCAAAACCCCGCCCCACGTAAGTTTCAGGGGCAGCAGGTGCCTGCCCCGCACTGGGACCCACCGAAACCAGGCGGGAAGGGATTAGTGCCAATTAACTGCCTGTTAACAGGTAGTTAACAGGCAGCTTTTAGCCTAATCCCCATTTTGAGGGGTTTCGTGTGGGATTCCCGACGGCTCCAAACCACGCCAGGTTAGAGCAGGCGGGCCGTCGGGTTGAAGGAGTTGGAGGGGTCGCGATGTCGGTGCTCAGGTGAGTGATGGGTGCATGAGTGCAAAGGTAAGTGTGTTTGGTGTGTCTAAAGTGTGTAAAGAACTTTTACTTACCTTTACTTACCTTAACAGCCTTTCTTCCTGTAGCCGTCGGGAGCGCAGCACTCAGCCGGAATTGAAAGCTGAACGGCTGCGATCTGTCAAAAGTGACAGCCTTCAGCTTTTAGTGCTGCTGAGATTTCTAAATGAGTCTGCGCAGAAGAACTCATCTTAGAAATCAGACTGTCAGTGTTTGACAGCTTCAAACAGCTGTGAAACACTGATATTTCATCTGTCAGAAATCTTGACAGATGAAATTTCAGTCTGTGATGTCACTTGTTGCTGGGTGGCCCTTAATTGGCCTGCTGAGCCCGCTGGGTGGGCTCAACAAGGTCAATCAAGGGAAAATCACGCGGATTGGCCGGACGTCGAAGTAGGCAGGTCAGAAACCCGAAAGGGGAAGTCCCACCTTCTTCCCGACAGGTTCGACAAAATCGACCCCACTGTGTATTCATCAAATTTCCACAGTCCTGTTGTTTTCATGATGCTGTTCCAGTGTTATAAAATCACTAGTTTATTTCACTTAGATTTAAAAAATCATGGTGCCTGATGTTTTAGTCTCTATTGAATTGTTATAGTTGCTGCAGACCCTATCTTTTTCATTACAATTTCTGATGCTATTTAAACATGCTGGAGGTTAAATTGACAAACCATCAAAAACGGGCATGGGGATCGTTGTATGCGATTAACCCGCGCCCGTTCACTGTGTTGCAGGCAGCATGGTAAATTGGTGCTGCCTACTGTTTTATATGATTTCTGCATGCCGCCAGCGCTACCTGCACTGTTCACTGGCTGCACACATCAGCAGGGGGCCAGATATCGCGAGTGGATTGTGCTATTTAAAGGCAGCCTGCACCTATTAAAGGAGGGGTGCATTGCGGCTGTAAGAAGTGATGGGAGTTTTTTTTTAATGAATCTGGGCTGTGATACTTTGAGTAATTGGCTGAACATGTGAGACAGTGAACACCAAGGTTCTCAAACAATGCACAGGAAGTCTTGGTGCAAGAGGTGGAAAGAAGAGACATCCAGTATCTGCAGGGAGGCAGGAGACCCTCCAGACATTTGCTCAGGAAGTTCAGGAGATAGTGGAAAGAAGTAGCGGTGGAGGTCAATGCCAGGAGTATTGCTACAAAAACATGGATGCAGTGCAGGAAGAAGTTTAACAATCTGACACGAGTTGTCAAGGTGAGTTAGTTCATCTTCAAATGGCATATCCTACCAACTGCACCACTAGCCTCATCTACTGCTCAATTCATCTGCTAAACCCCATCACCCACCTACCAACAATCTCAACCAGTACTCAATCCTTCAATTCACCTGCTTTACTTCACCCTCACACTGTTGCAAGCCTCACACCCACAACTCCCAGCTCATGCACACTGGCAGCTATTCAACCATGACAGCCACATCACCCAAACATATTGCAGGACACTCGCTGATACACTTCCCTCTTTCTTGCAGGAGAAGGTGGCACATAATAGGAGGCAGCAGGAACAAACATGGAGGAGAACCTTGTTTGAGAACCTTGGTGTTCACTGTCTCACATGTTCAGCCAATTACTCAAAGTATCACAGCCCAGATTCATTAACCCCCATTAAGGAGACAGTGCTGGCCATCATAGCAGCTGAGGCCGTAGCCACTGGCAGGGCTGAAGGGATTGATGAGGAGAGTCTCCTCATACCTAATTCTCCTTCTCTCATCCTACAATCTCTTCTGACTCACAAGCTCCAGATGGTGTAGGCACACACTTCTTACTTTCTCCTCTCCCCTCACCACAACTCAACCACTTTTCATCAAGGCAGATGAGCTGAGGGCACAGGTAGATACTTGGGACTATGATATTATAGCTATTGCAGGGATGCGACTGAAAGAGGGGCAGGTATGGCAGCTCAACATTCCTGGTTACAGGATTTTCAGACAGGATAGAGAGGGAGGTAAAAAGGGAGGGGGGATTGATTAAAGAAACTATTACAGCTGTGAAGAGGGATGATTTGTTGGAGGGATCATCAAAAGAGGCCATATGGGTCGAACTGAAAAACAAAAAAGGGGCGATCACACTGCTGGGAGTGTACTACAGATCCCCAAACAGTGAGAAGGAGATAGAAGAACAAATATGTAGACAAATTTCTGAGAAGTTCAAAAACTATAGGGCAGTAATAGTAGGGGATTTCAACTACCCCAATATTAACTGGGATAAAATTAGTGTGAAGGGTATAGAGGGTGCAGAATTCCTAAAATGCATCCAGGAGAACTTTTTTAGCCAGTATGTAGCAAGCCCAACAAGGGAGGGGATGGTTCTGGACTTAGTTTTACAGAATGAAGCTGGGCAGGTAGAAGGCATATCAGTGGGGGAGCATTTTGGTGCTAGTGACCATAATTCTATTAGATTTAAGGTAGTTATGGAAAAGGACAAGGATAGACCAGGAATAAAAATTCTAAATTGGGGAAAAACAAATTTTGCTAAGCTCAGAGGGGATTTAGCCATAGTGAACTGGAAACAGATACTTGAAGGTGTCAGAGCAGTGGGAGACATTCAAGGAGGAGATCCGGAGGGTTCAGACCAAATATGGGCCCTTAAAGAAAAAAGGTGGGACTAACAAATCTAGAGCCCCCTGGATGTCTAGGGACATATAGGGTAGGATAAAGAAAAAAAGGGAGGCGTATGACAGATACCGAGGGCTAAATACTCCAGAATCTTTAGAGGAGTACAGAAAGTGCAGGGGTGCAATTAAAAAGATTAGGAAAGTAAAGACAGAGCATGAAAAATTCTTGGCAAGTAAAATCAAGGAAAACCCAAAGATGTTTTATAAATATATTAATAAGAGGATAACTAAAGAAAGGGTAGGGCCTATTGGAGATCATGAGGGTAGTCTGTGTGTGGAGGTGGGAAACGTCGGTAGGGTTCTTAATGAATACGTTGCGTCTGTTTTCACAAAGGAGAGGGGCGAAGCAGACATTGCTATCAGGGAGGAGGAGTGTGAAATAGTAGATGAAATAAACATAGTGAGAGAGGAAGTAGTAAGGGGTTTAGCAGCTTTAAAAGTGGATAAATCCCCAGGCCCAGATGAAATGTAATCCAGGCTGTTAAGCAAAGCAAAAGAGGAAATAGCAGAAGCCCTGACCATCATTTTTCAATCCTCTCTGGCTTTAGGTGTGGTGCCGGAGGACTGGAGGACTGTTAGTGTGGTACCCTTGTTTAAAAAGGGAGAAAAGGATAGACCGAGTAATTACAGGCCAGTCAGCCTAATCTCGGTGGTGGGAAAATTATTGGAAAGAATTCTGAAGGACAGGATAAACCTTCATTTAGAAAGACACGGATTAATCAAGGATAGTCAGCATGGATTTGTTAAGGGAAGGTCATGTCTGACAAACTTGATTGAATTTTTGAGGAGATAACAAGGAGGGTAGATGAGGGTAGTGCATTTGATGTAGTGAATATGGCCTTTAGCAAGGCTTTGATAAGGTTTCACATGGCAGACTGGTCACAAAGTTAAAAGACCATGGGATCCAGGGCAAAGTGTCAAGTTGGATTCAAAACTGGCTCGGAGACAGGAAGCAGAGAGTAATGGTTGATGGGTGTTTTTTGTGACTGGAAGGCTGTTTCCAGTGGGGTTCTGCAGGGCTCAGTACTAGGTCCCTTGCTTTTTGTGGTATATATCAATGATCTAGACTTGAATATAGGAGGTATGATTAAGAAGTTTGTAGATGATACTAAAATCGGCTGTGTGGTTGATACTGAAGAAGGAAGCTGTAGACTGCAGGAAGATATCAATAAATTGGTCAGGTAGGCAGAACAGTGGCAAATGGAATTCAATCTGGAGAAGTGTGAGGTAATGCATTTGGGGAGGGCTAACAAGGAAAGGGAATACACATTAAATGGTAGGACACTGAGTAGTGTAGAGGAACAAAGGGACCTTGGAGTGCGTGTCCGCAGATCCCTGAAGGTAGTAGGCCAGGTAGATAAGGTAGTTAAGAAGGCATACGGAATGCTTGCCTTTATTAGCCGTGGCATAGAATAAAAGAGTAGGGGGGTTATGCTTCAACTGTATAAAACACTAGTTAGGCCTCAGCTAGAGTACTGCGTGCAGTTCTGGTCACCACATTACCGAGTTTAATATCATCTGCAAAATTCTTAATCATACCCCTATATTCAAGTCTAGATCATTGATATATACCACAAAAAGCAAGGGACCTAGAGTGTATACGGGATGGTTTCCTGGACCAATATGTCGAGGAACCAACTAGAGATCAGGCCATCTTAGACTGGGTATTATGTAACGAGAAAGGATTAATTAGCAATCTTGTTGTGCGAGGCCGCTTGGGGAGGAGCGATCATATGATGATAGAATTCTTCATTAAGATGGAGAGTGAAGTAGTTGACTCAGAGACTAGGATCCTGAATTTAAATAAAGGAAACTACGATGGTATGAGGCGCAAGTTGGCTAGGATGGATTGGGGAATGTTACTTAAAGGGTTGACGGTGGATAGGCAATGGCAAACATTTAAAGATCGCATGGATGAACTACAGAATTTGTTCATTCCTGTTTGGCATAAAAATCAAACAAAAAAGTTGACTCAACCATTGCTAACAAGGGAAATTAGGAATAGCATTGGATCGAAGCAGAGGACACATAAATTGGCCAGAAAAAGCAGCAAACCTGAGGATTGAGAGCAGTTTAGGATTCAGCAAAGGAGGATAAAGGGATTAATTAAGAGGGGGGAAATAGAGAATGAGAGTAAGCTTGCAGGGAACATAAAAACTGACTGTAAAAGCTTCTATAGATAAGTGAAGAGAAAAAGATTGGTGAAGTCAAGCGTAGGTCCCTTGCAGTCAGAATCAGGGGAATTTATAATGGGGAACAAAGAAATGGCAGACCAATTAAATACATACTTTGGTTCTGTCTTCACAAAGGAGGACACAAATAACCTCCCAGAGATGTCAGGGAACATAGGTTCTAATGAGAGGGAGGAACTGAAAGAAATCAGTATTTGTAGGGAAATGGTGTTCAGGAAATTGACGGGATTGAGGCCAATAAATCCCAGGGCCTGATAATCTACATCCTAGGGTACTTAAGGAAGTGGCCCTAGAAATAGTAGATGCATTGCTGGTCATCTTCCAAAATGCTATAGACTCTGGAACAGTTCCCATGGATTGGAGGGTAGCTAATGTAACCCCACTATTTAAAAAAGGTGGTAGAGAGAAAACAGGGAATTATAGGCCAGTAAGCCTGACATCGGTAGTGGGGAAAATGCTAGAGTCCATTATAAAAGATGGTGTGGAGATGCCGGAGTTGGACTGGGGTGGACAAATGTAAGAAGTCACACAACACCAGGTTATAGTCCAACAGCTTTATTTGAAATCACAAGCTTTCGGAGCGCTGCTCCTTCTTCAGGTGAAGAAGGAGCAGCGCTCCGAAAGCTTGTGATTTCAAATAAAGCTGTTGGACTATAACCTGGTGTTGTGTGACTTCTTACATTATAAAAGATGTAATAGCAGAGCACTTGGAAAACAGTGACAGAATCGGACAAAGTCAACATGGATTTACAAAAGGTAAATCATGCTTGGCTACTCTACTGGAATTTATTTGAGGATGTAACTGGTAGAATAGATAAGGGAGAACCAGTGGATCTGGTGTATTTGGACTTTCAGAAGGCTTTCAATAAGGTCCTGCATAAGAGATTAGGGTGCAAAGTTAAAGCACATGGGATTCGGTGTAAGGTACTGACTTGGATAGAGAACTGGTTGGCAGACAGGAAGCAAAGAGTTGCAATAAACAGGTCTTTTTCCGAGTGGCAGGCAGTGCCTAGTGGGGTACCGCAGGGATCGGTGCCAGGACCCCAGCTATTCACAATATATATTAATTATCTAGATGAGGGAACTAGATGTAATATCTCCAAGTTTGCAGACGGCACAAAGCTGGGTGGGTGTGTGTGCTGTGAGGAGGATGCAGAGAAACTCCAGTATGATTTGGACAGTTTGGGTGATTGGGCAGATGCAGTATAATGTGGATAAATGCGAGGTTATCCACTTTGGTGGCAAAAACAGGATGACAGATTATTATCTGAATGGCACTAGATTGGGAGAAGGGGAAGTGCAACGAGACCTGGGTGTCCTTGTGCACCAGTCGCTGAAGGTAAGCATGCAGGTGCAGCAGGCAGTTAAGAAGGCAAATGGTATGTTGGCCTTCATAGCGAGAGGATTCGAGTACAGGAGCAAGGATGTCTTGCTGCAGTTGTACAGGGCCTTGGTGAGACCACACCTTGAGTATTGTGTGCAATTCTGATCGCCTTATCTGAGGAAGGATGTTCTTGCCATGGAGGGAGTGCAGCGAATTTTCACCAGACTGATACCTGGGATGGCAGGAATGATGTATGAAGAGAGATTGGGTCGATTAGGCTTATATTCGCTCGAGTTTGGAAGAATGAGAGGGGGTCTCATTGAAACTTATAAAATTCTAACAGGACTAGACAGACTAGATGCAGGAAGGATGTTCCCGATGGCGGGGAGTCCAGAACCAGGGGTCACAGTCTAAGGATAAGGGGTAAGCCATTCAGGACTGAGATGAGAAGGAATTTCTTCACCCAGAGAGTGGTGAACCTGTGGAATTCTCTACCACAGAAGGCAGTTGAGGCCAATTCATTAAATATATTCAAGAAGGAGTTAGATATATTTCTTAAGGCTAAAGGGATCAAGGGATATGGGTAGAAGGCAGGGACAGGGTACTGAATTTGAATGATCAGCCATGATCTCATTAAATGGCAGAGCGGGCTCGAGGGGCCGAATGGCCTACTCCTGCTACTATCTTCTATGTTTCCTATGTTTACAGGAAAAATGTGATTGCACTAGAGAGGTTACAGAGCAGATTTACAAGGATGTTGCCGGGAGTAGAGAATCTTATCTATGAGGAAAGATTGGATCGGCTGGGTCTGTTTTCCTTGGAACAGAGGAGGCTGAGGGGAGACCTTATTGAGGGCATAGATAAAATGGATAGAAAGGGCCTATTTTCCTTAGCAGAGGGGTCAAAAACCAGAGGCTACAGATTTAAAGTAATTGGTGGAAGGTTTAGAGAGGATTTGAGGGGAAATTTCTTCACCCAGAGGGTTGTGGAGGTCTGAAACTTGCTGCCTGAAAGGGTGGTAGAGGCAGGAACCCTAACCCCATTTAAAAAGTACTTGGATGTGCACTTGGGATGCTGTAACCTGCAGGGCTACGGACCAAGAGCTGGGAAATGGGATTAGGCTGGATAGCTCTTTGTTGGCCGGCGCGGACACGATGGGTCGAAATGACCTCCTTCCGTGCTGTAACTTTCTATGATTCTATACCTAAGAACTGGAACCTTCTCAGTCAGTCAGAGGAGGAAGAGGAAGAGACACCGTCACTCGAACTTACACTCGCAGCCACCAGCTCAGAGACTGACACTGCGCCTACTTTAGAGGCTGGGGGAGGGATCTTCATGTGGCGAGACACCGGGCACAAGTGCGCAGGAGCCAGGGCGGGGGGAAAGGATATTGCAGGTGTCAGCTCACCGGAGGGCGAGGTCGCACACTGGTTCTGCTGCAGAGATGTCAGATGAGGACTTCGATGGGCATACATAAACAAATGCTTGGTGCACTGGAAAACCTGACGAGTCCAGTACTAACTTAGCACAGGGCTTTGCGCAGACCTTGGAGCCCATCCTTTCCAACATGGAATGGGTGGTTACCTCGATCAGCACACCTGTGGAACCCACCATGATGCAGTGTCTGATGATGACACAGCTTGCATTGCAGCACAAACAGCTTCCATCAGAGGTCTGAGTGCTGCCTTGCAAGCTAAGACTGCTGCCATCGTGGCTGTGGATACCACTGTTCAAAGGGGCTTCCAGGACATCACAGCAGTCCATCAATCTCTTCTCCAACACCCTTGGAGAGTGGCAGTGGCTCCACAAACCTGCTGTCCTCCCACAGGATGACAGCATTCCTGCACCCACCCTTGCCACGCCGCCAGTGCCCTTGCTGTTGCCCGTCTGTGAGCCAGCCCAGACTGCTGCAGCCCAAGCCGAGATGGTGTGGTCTGAAGCCGGGCCTTCTAGACCCAGAGCTTCTCGTGGTCACCCTCCAAGGCCATCTGCAGTCTCCTCAATTGAAATTCAGCAGCCTTCCACCACCCATGCTGCAGCCACTGGGGAAGCATCTTGTAGAAGCACGAGGACAGGCAAAGGCAAATCGAAGACAGGCAAAAAGGGATTGCACATGGGTGATTCGTTTAATTTTGTATGCATTACGTAATGATTGAATTTATAAAATTGGATTACAATGTGTACTTTCTGTTTTTTTTATTTTTGTGTTGTTGGAAAGAGCACGATGTGATGGTCAGTGATTGAGGAAAGGTAAGGAGCGTGGGCCTGTTGGTGAATGGGAAGGTGTGGTTGAGGTTACTGGTGTCGCTCATGAATTATTTGATCACTTAGAGTCCAGGCAGAAAGGGGCTGTCTACGTTGTAGCCTCTCTTCCTCTTCGTGTTCCTCCACTTTCTGTTGCACTTTCCCCTCCTCCTCCTTCAGTTCCTTTTCCCTCTTCTAGCAGCTTGTCCTTCTCTGCGTGGCCTCTTTTCATTCTCACAGTGATGCTCAATTCCCAGAGGAATCCCTAGCAGGCCACTCATGTCGGAAAGCAACTTGTATCAGCAAAAGCTTTTAAATGAACAGAAAAGTACTTCAGCACCAGCCTGTCAACTGTTCAAACTTTAGTCAAGTATAGGAAAGCTTCAAAAACACGTATAATTGCATCAGCAGGCAAAAGAAATAATCCAGCAACTAACCTGTAAGTAGTTCATGATCTCTTTAAATAGCTTTGGTGGGAGGTCCTTCATTCCATTTAACATCATGTTCAGCTGTGCAAGGTTAAGACAGGACATTGGCTGGAGTGTGGAATTTAAAAATGGCAGTGCTTACATCAAATCTGCATTGCACACAACGATTGATGTCATAATCTGCCTGCTCCGCATGCTGCCAGCGATCATTAGGTGTGTGCATCTGCAACCCCCTTTACCAAAAGGGTATCCTGTGCGCTTCCCGTTGGAAGTGCGTGTGCGCATCTCGGACCCCATTTTCGATTAGATTGCCGTGTCGCACCTAAAAAACACACGCTGCAGAGCTCAATTTAGCCCCCACTGAGTGATTTTAAGTCAATTTGATTGTAGTCCCAATAAGTTTTGTGTCCTATTATTATCCAAAGCTCGATCCATTTAATTTCAAGCAACTGCTGCATCAATGAGGTCCATCCAATACAAATACTGTAGCAGAAGAATGTGAGATTCAGAGCACTACCATGAAGGGGTTATTTAACAGACCGTTAAAGTAATAAAATGTTCATTTATTTTAAGTGTGCAGTTGACCTATTGCAACAACTTTACCACAAAATACAGTCAGACCAATACTTAGGTGGCATCAGAAAGATATTAAGAACGCACCAAGACACTGATGTTCAGGTGAAAAATAGAGCAAAGGTGGCTTTACTTGATACTTAAAAGAATAGGAAGACAAATGGGTTAAGCACTATCTTTTCATCACTGATTCAAATCCATCCTAGACTGATGTGAAGGTAGTCTCTTCTGCCGGCCAGATGTCCAATGTGAAGTGAGGCTGATAAATCTCAACTCAGCTACATGGACCAAATCACAAAACTGCTCACAAATATTACAGAGACCATAAAGATGGCTGTAGGGGAAGTGGAAATTTCACAGAGAATACTTTTCTGAGGTTGCCTCCAAGGACTACTTCTGGGACAGACTAGAAGGAAATTTATTCTGCCTGTGCCCATGATATACTTGACCTGAGAGTGCTTGATACAGACACTGGTCAACAGGAGTAGAAAGTGTTTCACTCCCTCAGTTAGAACCAAAATAGATTTAATATAATAGAACCATACTGCATGCGCAGTACAACATTCCAACAATGATGGCATATTGTCACATAAATTAATTGCTTTCTAGTTTTCAGTTTTTCAATACGGGAGAATATTCTTAATATCAAAACTACCCACTTATGCAATATCAATTGGATTGATTCACTGGCCTGTTTCCATTTTTGCTCTTAGTTTTAAATGCTTTTATCTCCCTGATATTATGAAGCTGACATTTCATCCATTGATATGACAGGTAAGGAATCATTAATATTAATATCAAACAGAGTTTCTCGATCAATACAGAAACTAGCCATCTATGGAGTTAACCTCAAATAGAGATGGGACAGTAATCCTAAACCCAGACTTGACCTCCTGTAAACTCTGCGTTTTTCCTGCGTATAAATGAGAATGAGACAAATATAGAAACAAATAAATATTTTGACCCAGCATTATACCCAACTTAACATCATACTGTATTAAGATTCTCTGCTTTCATCTCCAGTCATCATGCTTCCTTTTTCAGCTGGCATTGCCTAGACAATGGATTTCTCCGCAGCCACTGTTAATCCCTCTGCAGAAATAGATCTTGCATTCCAACTACATTCTTTGCCAGGTCGAAGGCTATATTCATAGTATTTTGTTTTGGTGCTGAAGATATTCTGTCAAATTTAATGCTTCAGTAATCTGTACATTGTGCCTGATGTTCAGACTAAAAAGCTGCACCAACCTTTGATGGGTTCTTTTTGCAATGTTAATGGTTCATAATTAAAATAATGCATTGCTTCATTGTGAAGGACACACACCCGAGTTTACACTGCTTAAAGAACCTCCAGAATCCCAAGTGCTAATATCATACAATTTTCACATCATAACTTATTTGCATAATGATTCACAATTCCAGGTGCAATCACCACTGATTCTAGGGGTGACACCACTGGTAGCAGACGGGAATTGTCAAATTTAAAGGGATGGGAACAGTTAGAAAGCTTCTGGTGAGCAATAAAAGGCATCTCAAACTCATCAGCAATCTTTGCCACGGCTGAGAGGGCACAAGATTAGGCAGCAGGCCAGAGCGAAGGAAAAGGGATCTGTAGGTGAAAACACAAGACTGCAGACATGTGACAGTACAGCCTAGCAATTGGCCTCCCCTTTGATGGCTGCTGCGTGAGATGTATGTGTGGAGAGTTTTCTTCTGTGCCCCCTACAGCCCTGGTAATCTCCAATGTTTCCTCCTCCATTATGACTGATGTAAGAAATCACACAACACCAGGTTATAGTCAACAGCTTTATTTGAAATCACAAGCTTTCGGAGCGCTGCTCCTTCGTCAGGTGAAGTGGAGAGATGCATAAAAACCTTTTTTATGCATCTCTCCACTTCACCTGACGAAGGAGCAGCGCTCCGAAAGCTTCTGATTTCAAATAAAGCTGTTGGACTATAACCTGGTGTTGTGTGATTTCTTACATTTGTCCACCCCAGTCCAACACCGGCATCTCCACACCATTATGACTGAGGGTTTGTATGATGACAGCTCCTTCCCCCAATTTCAGATCATCTCCAATGATGTTCTGGGTGGAAAATGGCGGTGGGGGAAGGAACTGTGGGGTGATATTGCAGGCCTCCCCCTGCAGGTGCATCCTCCAGCTCATTGGCTTCTTCCACATCATGTGGCTGGTGGGCCTCTTCATCTGTTGGCTTCATAGGTCTTCTCGTTGCATGGCAAAGTTATGCAGGAGACAGCAAACCGCCATTATCCTCAACAATCTTTCAGGGCTGCACTGTAGGGAAACCTCAGACTGGAATCATTGTTTAAGGACTGCTTGATGACTGTGCTGGTTGAGTCATGGCTGTCTGATGGCATTCATGGGTTTCGGAGCAACATCATCAGACAGGTCTGGAGGGGATATCCTTTGTCTCCTAGTAGCCAGTCTCTGATGTGTTGCTCCTCATCAAAGAGAAAGGTGGAATGTGAGACTGTCGCACGATGTAGGCATCACCAGAGCTGTCTGCAAGGCGGGCACACACATGCATGAACCGCTGCCAGTGGCCAGATACCAGCTGCACATTAAGAAAATGAAACTCTCTGTGGTTTATTAAGGTGCAGGCTCAATGGCAGGAGCCCAGGTGGCCATACGTGCAGTCGATGGTGCCCTAACACTTATGGGAATACTGCAAGCACTGCAGAACCCACAGCCCTTTACCCTCCACCTCTTAGGGTCTATGGGGAATAAATTGCACTCATTAGCTTTGGCAAACAGTGGCCTACATTATGCATTGCAACCCGATTTATATTTATAATAATTGCATATGTCTCCAACTGCAGCCTGGAATGGCTCTGATGCACTGGAATTCAGGACTGTGCTCAACTTAATTGCCACAAGCAATGCAGTACCAGCTATGGGAGTTGGCTGCAGCAGTATGTAGATTTCTGACACATCCTCTCGTGAAGAGCGCCATCTCCTCCTAAGGGGCCTGTAGATCCTATGAACACAGTAAGGCTGCATGTGAGCAGCCCTCCTTTGTCCTGAACTTGCAGGGTCAAGTGCTGCTCCCTGAAGCACCCCCCCTCCCCATATTTGTTGCTGCTGCTCCCGTTCCGACTCTTCCTGCGGTTAGTAAGGGGTGGTCAATATCACTCCCATCCTTCAGTAAAGCAAACACCTCCGTGCTAAAAGACTATTTGAAATACAAAGAAATACAAAATAAAATACATTTTCAACTGAAGTTAATGAAAATGGCATTGAGATCCAATTGACATCATCGGACCTTAATTTGCATACATCAATGATGCTCCCACTTGTTTCAGGCAGGTGCTTTGACTGCCTACATCTAGGCCCCAATCAATTGGCGGCAGGTGGAAAGGGTGGCAAGTTCTGCATCCCCAATTTCATTGTGCAACTGCCCCACTCCTGCTTGAAAATGGGGACTGAAATTGGCCCCAGTGAGTGTGAAATATAAATAAATTGGAGCTCCATCCTCACATTAGAATTTTCCTTCTCTAAGGTTTATGTTGTAAGACGTTCTGATTGTCTGACCGTTTATAGAGCTCAGACCCGTGGAACAGACAACACAAAACCCAATGAATCTGTGAAACTTCTTTTACTTAAAAATCAACAAGAGGTTACAAGTAATTACCAGAATTCAAACTGTACTCAATTCATGTACTTATTACAAGAAAGCATCTAAAATCATTTACTTTAAGCTCAAGTGATTATAAGCACCACATACGTACTAACACCAGAGCAGAAGTCAATTCAACGATGACTAGACCTATGACTTTAACTGGCACCTGACCAGGTCGCCATCGACTGCAGCCACCAGTGCCAGTCTACAATATCACTTATACCCCAAAATTTGGCAACTCGCCCACAGCATTCATGTCCCAAACTGTGTGATTAACGTTGTTCTTCTCTCTCTCTCCTTTTTATCTGTTTTGACGCTTAGCTAACCAAGGCCAAACATTCAAGGATTGGAGAGAGTCGTTGTTTCCACATTTGCAGATTGTTGACTCGTGGTTCTCACAGAATTTTCAAGATATTGGCCCAGAAATTCTGGTCGGAGGTTTCCCGCGGGTGCAAGCCCCCGACCTGCACTTCCCTAGCACGCCGGCCGTTGAGCTGTGGGCCCGCGTGGGATTCCAATCCTGGGCCTCCTCCAACTGCCAGCGCACAGTGCTTGCGTATCCCAGGGGCGCAGTTAGTTCGATGCATCCCCTGGGATCACGTGGGCCATGGAGAGCCAATGGTAGCAGGGAATGCTTCATTCATAAGTTTGACAGGAAGAGCTGTCAAACCTAGAAATACTATAAGCCCCAAAACATCACTAAAACTTCAAATAAATTTTTGTTTTAAAATCACATTTTTAAAATAGCTAGAAATTACATGAACTATTTTAAACAATAATTTAAATTTTTGAAAAAATTAATTACATTTTCTAACAGGGCTAAAAATAAACTTACCTTTCTTTAAAGTATTTAAAAATAATAAACCTGTGGAAAAAATGTTTTAATTTTAATTAATTCACCACTTACCTTGTTAAAAGCAAGCCTTGCGCCTGCTTTTTAAAAGTGTAACTGCTGGAGACTTACCCTCCCGGAGAAACCTGCAAAAAAAACGTAAGTTTGATGTGCACGCGCTGCCTCTCCGACGCCCGTGTTCCACCTGTCAACCCCTTCTTTCAGGGGAGCGGAAGTGCCGGTCTCCCGCGCATGCGCAGTGCATGCACAAAACTGGCACTTTCGTTGGGCCTACGGGTAAGTACCCAGTGCGTACTCACACGTTGGGACCTGAATTTCTGGGCCCTTATCTTTTGAAGGAAAAATACCAGCACATCATGTTTTAGCCAAGCAGGCTCTTGCCTCAAAGCTTGTCGGTACATTTGGTCACTTTTAGATTCAGTCAAGTTTCCCGTGGACAGTATTACAGTGTTCATCCAGAGTTGCCTGTATGTAAACCTTGGGAAAAATAAAATGAAATGTTTTGGCAGCAATAAAGACAAAGATATTTGTACAAGGCGAAACAGAGTATTAAAGGAAACCTTGGCATGCTAAAACCTAAACCATGGAAATCAAAACCAGGGTTTTATCATTAAATCATTGATATGTTATTTTAGACAGACCTCAATCTATTTTCAGTTGCTTTCTGAGATTCTCTTCCTCTTACATAATTAGCTTTGAGGCAGAGCAAGGGGTTTAAAAGATTACATTAAATACATATCCGGGCTTTATTGTGGTTCATAGCAGGTTGGAATCTTCCTTGCCTCTTACCAAAATTAGGTAATGATGAACGGGAAAGATGGTTTACGTCAGACATTTTACCATCAATGGGCTAAATGGTCTTTTCTCTTCCCTAACGTTTCTTATGTTGTTATCCAGTGGTTGTTTCAGCTCTTTATATGCTTCCCCCCCCCCCCATTTTTTACCTCATCAGATCAGTTTTGCTCTTCATTGGGTTCCAAAAGGAAACCGAAATTGTTAATTAAAAAAATGGTAAGAATAATATCAACCTCTAGCTTCATTGTTAATGAATTTACAAAACAAAAAAAGAGAGTTCAAACTCAGAATACGAGTTGTAATAGTAATTGGCAGTCTTTTTGCAAAGGTGCAAAGTAAGCAATTAAAATCCTGGAAAAATCAACATTCGGAATATGCCAAAAATTTTACAATGCTGTAATGGCCAACCACAGCTAATGCCCTTGACTCCATAATGATCCAACATTACTGCTAACATTTTCTCGAGAAAGTTAGTGCAGGATGGGGTCAGTATATAGTAATATAATGCATTCCTAACAGCCAGTCCCATTACAGGTGTTAGATGTGGGTTACCTAATTAAGAGGCTATTATTCACTAAAACAGCATGTCTCAAATGCTGATTAAAGTCTAAAAGTGGGAGATGATCCTTTGACGTGAGCTTGCACTGTATAACAGGAAATGGCGACTCACAACAGCTGCAATTAATTACTTTTACTGATTTGCATAAGTGAGATGGAAGAGGCACCAACATTAACATTTCTCAAAATTATTGAAAGGCAGTGATTTATGTAGAATTTTTTTTTTAAGTCATTCTTTTCCTCAGAGCAAACACCTACAGACTAATGCTAAAGAAATGCAAGTACCGGTTAGAATTAGCTGGGAGTTGAGAATGTTGCCTTCACATGAAAGCGTACAGCCATCCTGCCATACTTCCCAAACTGTCCAACACTGCACAGACCTTCCTCCTGAACTACCTCATTCTGGGCTGTACATTAAAGTGAGAGATGGTGTTAGAAAATTATTTTTCTTTCTATTGACAGCATAAAATCCTGCTTTGTCAGATGTCACATACATTTCAGTGCTGGAGCCCACCTACAATAGCCTCAGGCTTAATATGCAAAAATGACTCCCTCACCATAATTATCGTGGCAGCACAACACTTCTTTTCACACACTCTTTTCTAAGGTTTTTTAAAACAGCGTCAGTGTCTAATAAAGTGTCAGATTCATTTTGGAGTTGTAATCTGCTCTGGCAATTTGAGATGGCTTGAGTTGTAGATTGGAAAGAGGGGGGGTTTCCTCTACAGAATTGGATTGGAATATTGGTGTCAATCCTAGAAAGGTAGTTACTCTGCTCAATCCAGAGCCACAACTGCTGATCAGTCCTCACAATACTACAATTCACACACATTTAAAGCGCCCAACCCACAACTGTTTTACAAAAGAAAAAGGGAGTATCAGATAGAATGAAAACCTCAGTAGTCCAGTTTCAGTCCCTCATACCTTTTTCAGCATCTCCGACAAACCAGTTAATACCTGCAAGACTGATTTTGTAGGAAGAACTGGAGATGCCTCAATAGCAATACCTGTGCAACAGATAAATTCCATTGGCCCAGTCACAAAAAAAACAAGTAGGAAAGACGACAACATCTCTCCAAGTAAAATGTACTTTTTGCCAATCGCATGAATCTTCATGCTTTGCAAGTAAACTTTTTTAAAAAAAACAATTTTGATGCAATTTATTCTGCTTGAAGTTTCCCAGAAATGCAGGGTTTCACTTCAGCCCAATGTAGAACAGTTTACAACTTGTGGACATTAGCAATGACTCAAAAGCAGTTGTAAACTTGTGATTCTTTTGAGGCAGATTTCTTCTGTTGGCAGAAAAGACAAGATGTCAGAAAGTTATTAAATTGCATTTCTCTAAAAACTGTTTGAGAAAAATTAATGGAAGGGGGTATTTCTTCAAATTCATTGATATGACTCATGTCACTCATTCTCCACGTCGCTGCCCCTAAACCCATTCACGGAGGTACTCTTGTTCCTACCAGCACAGAACACTCTTATCCCTCAAACTCCTTCATGGAGGCATTCACAGAATCACAGAAACCCCACAGTGCAGATAGAGGCCATTTCGGCCCATCGAGCCTGCACCGACACATATCCCACCCGATCCCCGTAACCCCTACACCAACACATATCCCACCCTATCCCCGTAACCCCACGTATTTAATCCCCCCCTAACACTAAGGGTCAATTTATCATAGCCAATCAACCTAACCCGCACATCTTTGGACTGTGGGAGGAAACCGGAGCACCCGGAGGAAACCCACGCAAACACGGGGAGAATGTGCAAACTCCACACAGACAGTCACCTGAGGCCAGATTCGAACCCGGGTCCCTGGCGCTGTGAGGCAACAGTGCTAACCACTATGCCACCGTGCTTCCCCTTCTCTTCCCCTCCCCAACATCCATGAAGGGTCAATCCCACCCCCTCTATTGCATTCCTCATGTCAATCCTGGCCCCAGCTCCTACCTAATGCTGCTGCACGATGCATTCAGGGAATCTACAGCAAGTGCAAACTCAGGAATATTCATCTGCAGCCTGCAACACCGGAGTCTACACATGGAGACAGAGCCAAGATCAGTAGTGAGGAACACATCAGGGAGTGGAGAACAACGGTCCAGTTTGAAAGCTGCAGTTCTACAGAACGTGACGTACCCCACACTAGGCCGCATTAAAGCTCCAGTTGGGGAAGAGAGAACAGATAATGAAAGAGCCCACCAAGATATCATGATCGCAAATCCCTCCACAACCTTATCCCACCCTACCTAGACAAACTCTTCCAGCCCTATGTCCCAGACTGTGCACTACCATCTTCCAACACTGTCCTCGTGCGTCTATCCCCCTGTCCTTCTTCCTTTGGTGGCAAAGCTTTCAGCTGTCTAGGTTCTAGCTTCTGGAACCCTCACTAAATCTCTTCATCTTGCTATTTCCCTCCCTACATTTAAAGGCCATCTCAAAGCTTAACTATTCACCTATGCTCTCGTCATCTCTCTAAATTCTTCCTCCATCTCTAGGCCTATTCTCTCCTATGTGAAGCACCTTGGGATATTTTATTATGTCAAAGAGGCTATACAAATGCAAGTTAGTGTTGTTGTCACGTCAATGGAAAAAGAAGTATACACATTTGTGCACACTGCAAAGTCCTGCCTAAACCAGTGACTGGCCATTAAGTGTCAATCTCACCTGAAAAGGTCACAGAATAACTGGTGTGGAAAATTGAAATGTCATACTCATGCATTGAGGGTGCTTTTCAGAGATTTGGGTCAAGGCACAGTCAGAACAGAGTAGAAAGCACTTTACCCTACTTTTGACCTGTAATAACCGATTTAAATGCTTCATGCTGACACCGAATGCTTAAACTGGAAAAAAGTGTTCCCTATACAAAATATGAAATAATAGGCATACACTAAGATGATCAGATGCTGCATGTAACACAATGCTTCTTTGGTCCCAGCTCCTTAATGCACGTTGAGAGCAGCAAGCCTGGGTTGAACAGTGTAGATGTGGGATTGATAAATATTCTGGCCTTTTGCTTGATTACCTCTAGAAATCGGGGACTATTTCTGCAGAACCTTCCCAGAAGACATAAAATGGGTGAATCCATTATCAGCTAGACCATAAAATTAATGGACTTTTCTTCTTTCATGATCTCTAGTATTCTTATTCTGTAGCTCTCAATTCCTTCACTTTGTTAAGAACAAAACTTTTTTTAAATGGGGGGGTGGGGGAAAGAGAGTTGAGGGGAAGAGCATCGTCCTGGAATAGCAACTAATGGCTATAGTGCTGGAGTCGCTAGAAATCAACAGGCTCTGAGACTTTTGTTGCAGCAAAGGCAAAACGCGTGTTACTTTATTCACTCTCCATGAGGACTGAGGTTCTCAGCCTCGTTGCAGGGCTATGACGTCATCACGCTACCGACGCATGACGTCATCATGCTACCGACGCTCTTAAAGGGACCATGCCCCGATAACCCAACCAAGTACGTACATATAACAACATTGGCTATACATAGTGAATTGTGTTTCGGTACATATAACAACATTGGCTATACATAGTGAATTGTGTTATTGTCCCTATGTGGTCTCCGCCACATACGTCCCCCCAGAATTCACTAGCACTGGCAATGTCAGTTGTTGGGGGGGCCGGATCACATGGTCGGAACGGCTCCTCAATTCCGGGGCGGGGACCAGGGGCTTCGTCGGAGGGACCTCGGGCGCTCGGTGGTGGACTGAGGGTGCAGAAACCGGAGGTCGGCCCCCGCCTCGGGGGCTGTGCCAACTCAACGGGTCGGTCCAGAACCAGGTGGGCCGGCTTAAGATGGCCCACGGAAATGCAGTCCGGCTTACTGCCAACATCCACTACGAAGGTCTTGTCCTCGGTTTCCAGGACGCGGAATGGTCCATCGTAGGGTGGCTGAAGAGGTCCCCGGTGGGCGTCGTGGCGGACGAAAACGTACTCCGCCGCACGAAGGTCGAGCGGAAAGTGGGACTGCGGGAGGCCGTGCTGCGACGTGTGCACCGGCACGAAAACCTTGGCGTTGTCCAGAAGGTCGGACCGCTGACGGGCTGCGGACCAAGGTTCCGTTGCGTTGGGGACGAAATCCCCAGGAACCCGCAGCGGCTGTCCGTAGACGAGCTCGGCGGACGAGGACTGGAGGTCCTCCTTGGGGGCGGTCCTGAGTCCCAGCATGACCCACGGGAGTCTGTCGATCCAATTGTCATCCCGGAGGCTGGCCCGGAGCGCGGCCTTCATGGAGCGATGAAACCGTTCACACAGTCCGTTAGCCTGAGGGTGGTATGCTGTGGTGCGGTGGAGTCTCAACCCGAGGCCTCGGGCAACAGCGTTCCAGAGCTCCGACGTGAACTGGGGCCCCCGGTTGGAGGAAATGTCAGATGGGGCGCCGAACCGGGCGACCCAAGTGCTGATGAATGCCCGAGCCACATCGGCGGACGTCGTTGAAGACAGCGGGACGGCTTCCGGCCATCGGGTGGTTCTGTCGACCATTGTGAGGAGGTGGGCGAACCCGCGGGAGGGCGGCAGGGGCCCCACCAGGTCCACGTTAATATGATTGAACCGCCTCTCGGGCACCGCGAAAGGCGCCAACGGGGCCTTAGTATGGCGATGCACTTTCGAGCGTTGGCATACCACGCAGGTGCTGGCCCAGTCGCGAACGTCTTTCCTGAGCCCGTGCCAGACGAACTTAGCCGCCACCAGCTTCTGTGACGGCTTCCTGCCCGGGTGGGAAAGATTATGGACGGTGTCGAAAACTTGCCGTCTCCACCTGTCGGGCACGACGGGACGTGGCTGCCTAACGAGACGTCACACAGGAGTGTGGTGCCGGCATCGTCGAACGCGACGTCCGCTAGTTAAAGGCCCGTGACTGCCGTCCTGTAGGCCTGGACATCTGGGTCAGAGGCCTGGTCGGCTGCCATGCAGGTGTAGTCGATGCCGAGGTGTACGGCGCTGGCGATGGCTCAGGAGAGACAGTCGGTGACGGGGTTGTCTTTCCCAGCCACATGCTGGATGTCCGTTGTAAACTCTGAGATGAAGCACAGCTGGCGTTGCTGATGGGCCGACCACGGCTCAGAAGCTTTGGCCATGGCAAAGGTCAACGGTTTGTGGTCCATGATCGCTGTGAACGGGCGAGCCTCCAGTAGGAAACGGAAGTGTCGGACGGCGAGGTAGAGGCCGAGAAGCTCGCGATCGAAGGTGCTGTACTTCCGCTCGTTGGGGCGGAGCAGCCGGCTGAAGAAGGCGAGCGGCTGCCAGGTGCCGTTGACCCACTGTTCGTGGACGGCGCCGACCACATAGTCCGAGGCGTCGGTGGTGAGAGCGATCGGCGCATCAGGTAACGGATGCGCCAGCATGGTCGCGTTAGCCAGGGCCCTTTTCGTGTCCGTGAAAGAATTGGCCATCTCCTCGGACCAGTCGATGGCGAGCTTGTCGGGCTTGCCTTTGAGGACCTCGTAAAGAGGCCGCATAAGCTGGGCTGCTCGGGGGACGAAGCGATGGTAAAAGTTCACCATGCCCAAAAACTCCTGCAGGGCCTTCACGGTGAGGGGTCACAGGAAGTCCATCACGGCCTCCACTTTCGACGGCAGTGGCACCGCCCCGTCCTTCGTGATGCGGTGCCCGAGAAAGTCGATCGAGGACAGCCCAAACTGGCACTTGGCCGGGTTGACGATTAGGTCGTGCTGGCTGAGGCGTTGGAAGAGAGTCCGAAGGTGCGACACATGCTCCGTCCTGGAGGCGCTGGCAATGAGGATGTCGTCCAGGTATACGAACAGGAATGTCGGGTCCCGTAACACGGTGTCCATTAGGCGTTGAAAAGCCTGGGCGCCGTTTTTGAGGCCGAATGGCATGCGGAGGAATTCGAACAGCCCGAATGGGGTGATCACCGCAGTTTTCGGGACGTCCTGCGGCCGGACAGGGACCTGGTGGTAACCCCGGATGAGGTCAACTTTCGAGAATACCACTTTCCCGGCCAGGCAGGCAGAAAAGTCCTGGATGTGTGGAATCGGGTAGCGGTTGGGGGTCGTAGCGTCATTGAGGCGCCGGTAATCGCCGCACGGGCGCCACCCGCTGCCTGGTTTCGGAGCGATGTGGAGGGGCGAGGCCCATGGACTGTTCAACCGGCGGATGATGCCGAGGCGCTCCATGGTGTCGAACTTGGCTTTAGCGATGGCGAGTTTCCCCGGGTCGAGGCGCCGAGCACGGGCGTAGACGGGCGGACCGGTGGTCGCAATGTGGTGTCTACCCCGTGTTTGGTGGTGGCGGACGAGAACGTGGGCTTCGTGATGTCCGGGAACTCGGCGAGGAGGCGGGGAAACGCGTCGGAGGCCGAGAGTGCGCTGGACAACTTTGTTGTGCTGGACCCGCTGAGGGAACATGGGAGCGAGCTGAAAGTCTCAGCGTTGATGAGGCGTCAGTTCTTGACGTCCACCAAAAGGCCATTGGCGCAGAGGAAGTCAGTGCCGAGAAGGGGGGTGGACACTTTTGCCGTGACAAAGTCCCAGGTGAACCGCTGCCCGCCAAAACAAAGCACCATGCTCCGTTTCCCGAAGGTGCGGGTGGAACTGCCGTTGGCGGCTTCGAGGACGAGGCCGTGGTTCCCCCCTTGCATGTCTATGGTTGACGCGGGCAGGACGCTCACCTGGGCACCCGTGTCGCAAAGAAAATGACGTCCGGAGTCAGTGTCCGTAATAAATAACAAACTGCCTGAACGGCCGACAGCCATAGCAGCTGACGAGTGGTCTTTCGTTTGTTTCGACGCGGGAAAACTGCACGGGGGCCGGCACTTCCTGGCTTTGGGGCCGAACTGCGCATGGTAGAAGCAGAGGCTTGGGGGCTGCCGCCGTTGGGCTGTATCAGTGGGGGCAGGGCTCCGCGTGGCCGCGCAGTACTGTTGCCCGGCGGAGAAAAATTTGTCGGCCTCCTTGGCCAAGTCGCAGAAATCGGTAATGGAAGAGTTGGCTAAAGCCGACCGTACCTGACCTGGCAGCTGTTGAAGGAACAGTTCCTTGAAGAGGAAGCACGGCCTGTATGTGCCCAGGAGGGCCAGCATGTGGTCCATCAGCTCCGAGGGCTTGGAGTCGCCAAGCCCGGGTAGAGAGAGAAGCCGACGTGCGCGCTCGGCTTCGGTGAGTCCAAAAGTTTCTAAGAGGTGCGTTTTCAGCGTTTTGAATTTGTTGAGCTCCGGGGGGTTCTCGAGCAGGCTCACAACTCTGGCCGCGGTGGAGTTGCCGAGAGCAGAGACGACGTAGTGGTACCTCGTGTCGTCCGCGGTGATGTCCCGGAGTGCAAATTGAGCCTCGGCCTGGGCGAACCAAGCAACAGCCTGTCGTTCCCAAAACTTGGGTAATTTGATGGAAACGGCGTTCGTCGCCATTTCGGATGCGGTCTTTGGAATCGTCCAAAAGAGCAGCGGGGTCACCAATGTTGGAGTCGCTAGAAATCAACAGGCTCTGAGACTTTTGCTGCAGCAAAGGCAAAACGCGTGTTACTTTATTCACTCTCCATGAGGGCTGAGGTTCTCAGCCTCGTTGCAGGGCTATGATGTCATCACGCTACCGACGCATGATGTCATCATGCTACCGACGCTCTTAAAGGGACCCTGCCCCGATAACCCAACCAAGTACGTACATATAACCACATTGGCTATACATTGTGAATTGTGTTATTGTCCCTATGTGGTCTCTGCCACAATAGCAACTAAATCTCCAGCCGTTCTCTCTGGCAAATATTAATGAATGAAAATACCATTAGACGGAATTAAAAAGACAGACATAGGATTAGCCTCCAAATGTACACCGAAAACACCCAGCTCTATCTCTCTGTCACCTCTCTCTCGAGCCCTCCACTGTCTCTATTATTAAGCTGTTTGTCCAACGTCCAGTTTTGGATGAGCCACAATTTCCTCCAACTGAACATTGGGAAGACCAAAGCCAGCATCTTCGACTGCCACCACAAACTCCATACCCTTGGCAACAACTCCATTCCACCTCCCCAGCCACTGTCTCAAACTGAATAAGACTGCTCACTAATGGAACATCTTATTTGATCCCAAGCAGAGCTTCTGACCCACAGCCTCTACATCAAAAAGATCACTTACTTCCATCTCCAGAACAATACTCACCTCCAGCCCTAACTCAGCCTATCTGCCAAGGAAAACCTTATCCATGGCTTTATTACCCCCAGATTCAACTATTCTAGTGCTTTCCTGGCTGGCTTCCCATCCCCCACTCTCAATAACCTTCAGCTCATCCAAAGCTCTGCTGCCCATATCCTATCCCGCTCACCAATCACCCCTGTCCTTACTCACCTACACGGGCTCCCAGTCTCCTAATGCCTCACATTTAAAATTCTCATCCTTGTGTTTCAATCCCTTCATGGTCTTGCCCCTCCCCATCTCTGAACCTTCCACAATCCCCCTGAACTCTCTCTTCCTCTGACTGTGGCCTCTTGTGCATTCCCTCACTTTGCCCCACCAGTGTTGGCTGTGCCTTCAGCCACGAGCTCTGGAATTCCCTCTTTAAACCCCTCTGCCTCTCCACTTCCCTCTCCTCTTTTAAGTCCCTTCTTAAAATCTACCTCTTGAACAAGCTATTGGCCAGCCCTCCCATTATCTCCTTCTTTGGCTTGGGATCCATTTTTTTTTTTTATTCATTGATGGGATGTGGGTGTCGCTGGCTGGCTAGGCCTGCATTTAGTGCCCATCCCTAATTGCCCTTCAGAAGATGGCGGTGAGCCGCCTTCTTGAACCGCTGCAGTCCATATGGTGTAGGTACACCCACAATGCTGTTAGGAAGGGAGTTCCAGGATTTTGGCCCAACGACAGTGAAGGAACGGCGATACAGGTCCAAGTCAGGATGGTATGTGGCTTGGAGGGGAACTTGTAGGTGGTGATGTTCCCATGCGTCTGCTGCCCTTGTCCTTCTAAGTGGTAGAAGTCGCGGGTTTGGAAGGTGCTGTTGTTTGATTACATCTCTGAAGTGCTGTGGGGTGTTCCTCTACATTTAAGATGCTATACAAATGTAAGTGGTTGCTGTTATAAGAGGAAAGGAAAATATTGAAAACTAAGCACAGGAAAGATAATGAAATTAAACACCGCTAACTATTTACCTATCTTCTGGCCTATCCTTTGTTCCCACCAAAGAGCAGATGGGATCTGGCATTTAAGAGACATGGGCCTAGAAATTCACTGGCGCCTCGTTTGGGACGCCAGCCTCGCCAGGGCGCCGGAAGTACTGCCCTGGAAGGAGTCGCAGCCGCCCGCCGCAAATTCACTTTCAGCGCCCCAGACGGAAGCGCGGCGCTACTCGAGGCGCCCCGCGTCCCTCTTGGGGTGCTGCAACTGAAAATCGCAGTGCAACATGCCGCAGTGCCACACGCTGCGGCACGGCGCGCTGCGGTACTGCAGACCTTCCTCCCCTTAAAGGGGAGGGGCCTGCTGCAGCGCGCTCAAAGAGCACGAGTGCCGGCAAAAGAGCCCGGCACCGAGGAGAAGTGCCGGGCTCTTGGGACACAGCCGGCACTCCGCGGGGGGGGGGGCTCAGGAGGCCGGAGACGACGGCGCGGAGAGGTGCTGGCAGGCGGCCAGCAAAAAAAATGGCCGCCCCGCACCTCAACGCCTCTACCGCCGCAGGTAGGCCCCCCTGAACTGGTCGCAAATTGCGATCGGCGTTAAAGCAGGGGGCGCTACTAAATTTCACGATCGGGGCGGTAGCGGGGCGCTGCGCACACCGATGATATCATCGGTAGCGGCGCAGCGCTAACGGCTAGCGCCGCCATTAGCGTCCCGCTAAATTTAGCGGGAGGCGTGGCCAGTGGCGCAAAACCCACTAAGTGCCCTCTTAGGGCGCTAACAGGTGGTGCAGGCCACTGAATTTCTAGGCCATGATGTTTGGAGTCATCAATAAAAATAATAAATGTTAATCAGCTACTCTCAGCAAGTAAATGGAACTTAAATGGATTGATGCAGGTATCATGAGCGCCACTCCTTACAGTCCACCAGGAGGCACTTTACAGAAGCAACTGAATTGTCTCCTTCCTCATGCTATCTGTAAGTGTGCAGATTTTACAGCAGGATCTTTCAATAACTATCCACTGGATGGCAGTGTCATTTTACAGGCAGACTGCAGTCTGCAGAAATATTTGACAGGCATTTTCAGCCATTATCCACTGGGTGGCATTTTCCTGTTAGGCAGTTTAACAGCTTACACTTGGTTTCAGGCAGAGTGGAACAGCAACCCACTGTGTGGAGTCACTTCACTCGGACTCGCAGCCTGCAAACCCTTTTACCACAGACTGAAATAGTTAGGAATCTACAGCTAAATCAGTTTATTTTAAAATATATCAGACATTAATTTAAAAAGAGCCGATTCAAAACATGTGACATCACAAACTTAAGTGTTGCCCCAGGATGTACATCCAGCTATAAAGGCACTTGGAAAGTAGAGAATGTCGTCGTCGCACGTGTCTTCACACTGTTCCCTTTGGGGAACTGTACGAAGTGGTGGAAGGATTTCTGGCCGCAATTAACGCTCCTTCCGTGACCGTAACCATCTTCATACCAGCCATTAGGGTGGTTAGTCCTATGGCGGGAGGGTTTTACGGGCTCCCACAACCCATACGAGGGGGGGGGGGCCACCCACACCCACGGACGCAAGTATCCCGCTGGATGTCAACCCAGAATTTAGAGCCGGAACTCCGACTCCACTTGCTGGGACTGTCTGGAGCGGGGTTCGAAACCCTACGCCTTCTGGTCCAGCGACGGGGATGCTACCGCTACGCCAAATGCCCACTCCGAGTAGAGAAAGTAAAATCAAAGAATAGGAAAGAAAATTCAATTATTGATTATTTTGTTTATCTTTCCACCCCATCCTATAGTCTGAACAAGTTTATGCTATTTCAGGTTCTACCTTAATCCCATATGTATGTCCCAATCTTTATTTAGCTCTCTGTAAAAAGATTAAAAAGTGAAGGATAATCAGTGCTTTTTACTTCCTGGTTTGCTGTCTGTGAGAATTCTTCAATCTGATTGGCTGCTCCGCCTGCTTGATGACTTCCCTGTTCCTGGACGCCAGAGATCCCCTATAGATGGCGCCAGAATTAACTGGATGTTGTAATAAGGGAAATCGACACCTCAGAGCCTGCTAAATCTTCGTGGGCAGCTTTCTTCCAGGTCAATTAGCTGAACTAGAAGCTGCGCAGCCAATGGCCATTGAATCAAGTGTTATTTTGGAACCATTTTGACACACTTAAACATCGACAAGTAATTTACTATGATGAACATGGCAATGAAATGGGAAGCAGGTCAGGCAGAGGTTCTAATGAAAGGTCACCGACCTGAAACGTTAACTCTGTTTCTCTCTCCACAGATGCTGCCCGAACTGCTGAGTATTTCTCTTTATTTCAGATTTCCAGCATCTGCAATATTTTGCTTTTGTTTTAATGAAATGGAAAGGGTAGGTAATTTCTAATAGCTTGTATAACATACAGATATATCCCTTCAGTTCCTCTTTGTTCTTTTATTTTTTGTAAAGATAATGGCCCAGAAATTCGGGTCTCCGTGGGTGAGTACGCATGGGGTACTCACGTGTGGGCCCGATGGAAGTGCCGGTTTCTTGCATGCACTGTGCATGCACGGGAAACCGGCACTTCCGTTCCTCTGAAAGCAGGGGTTCAGAGGTCGAACACGTGCGCACGGGAGTCTGCGCATGCGCTTTGAACTTACTTTTTTTTACAGGTTTTTCTGTGAGGGTAAGTCTTTAGAAATGTAAAAACCAGGCATAAGGCCTGCATTTTAAAAGGTCAGTGGTCAATTAATTAAAATTAAAACATTTTTTCCACAGGTTTATTATTTTTAAATACTTTAAAGCAAGGTAAGTTTATTTTTAGCCCCGTTAGAATATAAAATTATTTTTTTCAAAAATTTAAATTATTGTTTAAAATAGTTATTTAATGTAATTTATAGTTTATTTAAAAAGTGTGATGATTTTTTAAAATTTATTTGAAGGTTTACTACTATTTTGGGGCAGTAGTATTTATAAGTTTTGACAGGTCTTCCTGTCACTACTTATGAATGGGCTTTTCCCTGCGCCGATTGGCTGCCCATGGCCCACGTGATCCCAGGGGCTGCATCAAACTAACTACGCCCCTGGGACACGCAAGCACTGTGCGCCGGGAGCTGCAGCAGGCCCCGGATCAGAATTCCATGGGGCCCTACAGCTCAACGGCCGGCACGCAAGGTAAGTGCAGGTCGGGGGCTTGCACCCGCGGGAAGCCCCCGACCTGAATTTCTGGGCCATTGGCCTAGAAATTGGGTACTGAAAGGGTTAAAACGAGCTAAGATGAGGGGATTAAGGAACAGAGCATATATCCAACCATATAAGGAATGGTTATGAACAATGTCCAGAAGGGAAGTCTGGTGTAGTCGTGGCCAAAGTGCACAAACCGTGAATCACTAACTGAGGAATGTATTGAGAGATAACGTATGGGGTCACAAGACCAATGCACACAGGTCACAAGAATTTGTACCCGAAGCCAACTGTATGATGAAAGAAATGTATACGTGTAATGCACCTAATTGCAAACAGTAGCCACGACTCAGAACAAAACCTGTATATAAGGCAGGAGATTTTCAACGATCGGGGAGCATTCATCCCAGGATGAGTGTCTTCCCTGTTGACTTGTTAATAAAGTTGCTTTACTGAACAAACCTCCGGACTCTGAGTGATTGATTGGGAATAAGGCGGACGTCGATCCTTTATATCAGAGGGTCCGTCTCAGGGAGAAGAAGCTCTCCCGGTTTACCCTTACAGGTAGCGTCCATTTTTGGGCGCCTTACCTACAGAGTGCTCACAGCCCGTGCTCAAATGGGGAGGTCAGAGGAGCCCGGGATTTTGGGCCTCGGACCACACTATCATGTAGATGGCGCAGCGCTAGGAGCCCGCGCAGGTTCGTGTGCCAATTTTCAGTTAAGTGATTGGGTAAGATCGCGGGGGTAAAGATCGCAGGGGTCTGGAGGAGAAACGGCTGGGCCTCGGAGTGCGATCGGAGGGCTGGCGGAGGTCAGGGAAGAAGATCGCGGGGGTCTGAAGGTTGGAGTCAGGAGGGAGATCTCGAGACTGGGATCAGCAGCGATTATGATAAGTACATACCATTTTTAAATTCTGTGCTGTTTAGCATTGGTTTTCCCCAGAGGCAATCAGCTCTGGCGCTGGCTGCCTCAGGCTCAAACCAAAGTTGCAAAAGGGAACAGAAGCAGGCATTAAGCCCCTTATTTGCATATCCTAATGGCCCAATACCTGCTTCGGACGTGGGTAAAAGATGCCTCCTGTTTAGCCTTTACCAAGATGGCGTCTGGCGCGGCCCACACCAGAATTGTGCGCATGCAGCGCGGATGCCATTCTGGACACAAAACAGCACCCGTAGCACCGAAATAATGGGTGACACGTAGCGAATTTCAAGCCCAATATTACTTCATACATTTCAGCAGCTTACTTGCGAGGTCTCGGCAGATACTTTTCTTTTAAACATAGAGTTGCAGCTCCAAGTTGCAGCCTCAGATTCTCATGACTGCATTATTAGAAGTTGAACAGCAGAGCTCATTCACAACTGCTGGCCCGACGTATTGTGCACAAAAAGACAACTACTTGTTGGGCAATCCTAATGGAATTGGGTGTAGGCGTACAAACTGCAGGACCATGATTGTTCTCAAGTTAATCTCATTCATTACCATTGCTGATTCTGTATTGCTTAATTTAATGAAATTAAATTTAATGTTAAAATTAAGTAAAGTGAGGAAAGTGATATACATAACCATTATGCAATATTATATAATGCACACTGTTTTATAACTATTCTGTAAAGTATAGTATGCTGTGTAAGGTGCTGCATACAATATTTAGTGCATATATAAAAAGATATATCTGTAGAGATATGATTAATAAAGTTCTGTATAATGTTTGAGTGCTCTCTACAGATATGCTTAGTGCTGTTTAATATAATATTGTATATAACAGTACAGCATTTAAAGACAGTATATGTGGTATTAATGCACCACAGTACAATTAACATTTTGTGTGTTGTATAGAAATACTGTAAGTATAACACTTAGGCCTGGAATTTGCAGTCAGCGGTGAAGCAAAGGCATTCGTCACTGGCTATTGACGTTCAGATAATAATCTGCCTCCCTGTTTTTGCCACCACAGTGGATAACCTCGCATTTATCCACATTATACTGCATCTGCCATGCATCTGCCCAATCACCCAACCTGTCCAAATCATACTGGAGTTTCTCGGCATCCTCCTCACAGCACACACGCCCACCCAGCTTTGTGTCATCTGCAAACTTGGAGATATTACATCTAGTTCCCTCGTCTAGATCATTAATATATATTGTGAATAGCTGGGGTCCTAGCACCGATCCCTGCGGTACCCCACTAGTCACTGCCTGCCACTCAGAAAAAGACCTGTTTATTCCAACTCTTTGCTTCCTGTCTGCCAACCAGTTCTTTATCCAAGTCAGTACCTTGCCCCCAATCCCATGTGCCTTAACTTTACATGCTAATCTGTTATGCGGGACCTTATCGAAAGCCTTCTGAAAGTCCAAATACTCCACATCCACTGGTTCTCCCTTATCTATTCTACCAGTTACATCCTCAAAAAATTCCAGTAGGTTAGTCAAGCACGATTTAACTTTTGTAAATCCATGTTGACTTTGTCCGATCCTGTCACTGTTTTCCAAGTGCTCTGCTATTACATCTTTTATAATGGACTCTAGCATTTTCCCCACTACCGATGTCAGGCTTACCGGTCTATAATTCCCCGTTTTCTCTCTACCACCTTTTTTGAATAGTGGGGTAACATTAGCTACCCTCCAATCCATGGGAACTGTTCCAGAGTCTATTGAATTTTGGAAGATGACCAGCAATGCATCTACTATTTCTAGGGCCACTTCCTTAAGTACCCTAGGATGTAGATTCTCCACCGTTGCGAGATCTCTGTGTCAAGAAGTTTGCCTTTTTTGACACGCAAGTGATTTCAGTGCAATATAATTAAGAATGCCTACCGCGATCTGCTGTGACGTCAACAAGCTGTCTGAGCAGCCAATCACATTGCAAAATTCTCACAGACAAGGAAGCAGGAAATGAGAACCTGCTTTTATCCCGACTTTTTCAAAATGTTACAGAGAGCAAAAAGATTGGAGCTCTCACATGGGGATAAGGCAAACCTGAAATAAATACGAACAAACTTTAAAAAAATATTTTTAACATTTTTTTAAAGTTTCTTAAAAATTGTAATTTTGATCATAATGGAGAAATTTGATACTCCACAAAATTAAAATTAGTTTTTCAGGGCCATAACGTTTGTTCAACAGTCAATACGCTGTTAAAGCCCCAGTTACACCTGATCCAACAAGGCCTAACATTTAATGGGGTATTTAACAGCGATATTACCGCGAAAAAGCCCAAGTTTTCATCAGCTATGGGGGCGAGGGGTGTTCCACGGCGCAGCCAGTTTCGAAGCAGTGAATGACTGACCACAACTTCAGGATTTCCGCGTTTAGATGCGCATGCGCTACATCCTGAAGTTGCGGTCAGTTTCAAAGGGGTAATAACGGCGAATGCTGTTAGTTCACCGTTTTTACCCACTGCAAATTCTGGCCCTTAATATTTTCCGGTATAAAATTTAGTGCATTATTTAAACGCAATCAGAGAATACATTTAAAGACAGTAAATCACGCACTGCCGGATCAACAGCACAAACATTCAGTCTAAGTGGCAGCAGCATGAAAACTGGCTTAAATGCAGGAAAATCGCCATCACCATTGATTCTAATGGGAGCAGGGCTGTGGTAATTACTTTCTAACTGTTTTCGGCGACGGTAATAGCAGAGCTACACAAAAGTTCCAGGAAAATATGGAGTGGCATAATTACTATGCAAGTCACTCCATAATTTGCTCTTTTTGTGCCGTTCAAAGGTCCCCACACAGTAGATGTGCCATTACAATGGCGCAAGTCCCCAGGAAAATCTGGGCCACAGTATTAATGGGAGTATTTAATGAGTTACTATAGAGCATTGTCTTTTGAAGGCCCTGTGTATTTCCTCAGGATGGCTGTGACATTTAGGCTGCAGTTATACTGTAGATATAACAATGTTTATATATTATAGATGATTACAGCGGTTATTGGACTGTTGCTGCAATCATGATGTTACAGAATGAACGTGATACATTGAACACAGCCTTGCCCTATTCATGATTCCAACAATTGTTCAATCCATTTGAGATCAACCTTATTCACTATATAAATACCATCCAAAAATGAGTGATTAAGAGATAATAATCAAAATTGTTTTCTATGGAATCCAAATTTTAATAATTAAAACCATTTAGTAATGAAAACAATTGCATGAAGGTGATCAGAGTGGATAAATCTGATATGATGGTGTCAGCTCCAAGCTCATTTGATGCTCCAGAAATCTCATTACACATTGAAATTGATATAAATAGATTGTAGAAAAAGCAGATTAAATATTTTCAAAGGAATGGCAAGAAGGGTTGTTTTGATAGAACTGTAAAAATAACGAGAAATTAAAAGTAGAGTTTTCACTTTTGAAATATGTAGTCCTAGTGCCCATTGTTCTGTAAAGAGCATAATGTGCCTCTTACAATAGTAAAATACTGCGGATGCTGGAAATCTGAAATAACAACAGAAAATGTGTTTGATTAGTAATGGTTTGTCTCAAGGCACTGCCACTGGCAGTTTGCAAAAGAAGATAGATACTCACGGGCAACAATTTATTCGGCAAAGTGTGAAAGCATTCATCACATTAGAAGCTGTCTGTAGAAATACTGAACCTCAATGCTAGACCTGTGTCGATACTTAACCATGGAAATACTCTCATTGCAGCTACACTTGATAGTCCAATCCCCAAAGAATTACAGTCCCCAAAGAATAAGGAGCTCTATCATCATCCTTATATCAAAGATGATATAAACAATGTTACACAATTTATAGAAAGGATGTTATGAAATAAGAAACATAAAATGTTGGTGCATGCTAGCCTGGTCTGTTGGCAGTGATAATGTTACAGTTCTGGTTAAAATAGACAGAATGACATATTAATAGCATCTGAAGCACAGCTTACTCAGATGTAAAGTGAGGATTACAGCAGTGAAATCGTTCATATTTTAAACCAACAGGACCAGTACCTTCCACAGGGGAGCTTGATGATATATGATGAATATTTTTTAAAAATTGGATTATGTTCATTTTATGGAATTAAAGGTGTGGCTCCATTGAAAGTGCAGAAAGTTTTTGTTGTGTATGTACCTTTAAGGGAATAACTGGTTTTAGACTGCAGTACCGGCAGTGACCACCCCTGTATAAAAGGCCCTAGCAGGCTTCTGTATTTCAGTCTGACGTAGCCTCCTGTTCAGTAAAGTACCTGTTAAACTGTTCTCCCGAAGTCCGTGTATTATTGAGGCGCGGACTTTACAGTGGCGACGAGTAAGTTCAAACTCACCTGCAGTGTGGCATCATCTCACGGGGATCTCGCCCTGAGAGGAGGGTTCTTGGAGGTCGTAGTCTGAGCAACGGGCGTCGAGCGAGGGCAACCGCCCAAAGAATTCATCGGTGTTCGGAGAATTGCGGGAGAGACTGTGGAGAGCTGTGCTTGGCTCCCCAGTTAAGGTGTTCCAGCAAATCGTGCTGGTAGCAGGTAGCGCGCTGACCCTTCCGGACTGCGGCGGGCTCAAGCTCGATCGAGCAGCTCTACAAAACGGGCCGCGCAGCGTCGCTGGGAAAAGAAAACAAGAGAGAGAGAGGGTGGAGTGCACAGGGCACGGTTGGTGCTCAAGAACAGGGCAGCGGAAAGAAAATAAACGGGGGGAAGGAAAGCGAGACGCGCCGAAGCTGCGGGTCGCCGCCATTACCCTGTAGAACGCTAGGAGCAACGTGGCAGCAAGGGGAAGAAGCAAAAGCGCGGGAGGCGCCATTTTATTCCATTGGGGAAGAAGCAAAAGCGCGGGAGGCACCATTTTAAATCACCCAAGATGCCGAAAAGCGGCAGTATCACTGCTTTCAACAACGAGGTAGAAGACTGGACCACGTATGTGGAAAGAATTGAAGTGTACTGCAAGGCAAATGAGGTGGCCGATGGAAAGAGGGCGTCGGTATTATTAAATCTGATGGGCGTGAGCACGTATGGCCTATTGCGGAATTTAATTACCCCAGCTGAACCAATGGAGAAAAGTTTTGAGGAGATTGTTCATATCTTACAGGAATACCTAAGCCCTACACCACTGCTGATAGCAGAAAGATTCAAGTTCCATAAAAGAAACCAGCACAAAGATGAGAGCAATGCTGACTATCTTACGGAACTACGCAAGTTATCGAAACACTGCCAGTTCGGAGCAGGACTGGCAGACACCTTACAGGATAAGTTTGTCTGCGGGCTCCAGAGTGAAGGAACCCAGAAACGACTACTTTCAAAAAAGGACCTGACGCTAGAACAGGCTTTCAGCGTGGCAGTATCCTACGAAGCAGCAGCACGGGGAGCTGCGGAAATACAACAGAAACCACAAGAATACAGCGCTAACGAAATGGCGTATGGAGCAGAAAAGTGCTATCGCTGCGGCAGAACAACCCATGAGCAGAAGGACTGCTGGTTTAAAGACAAAGTATGCAGGCAATGTGGAAAAGTGGGACATATAGCAAGAGTCTGCAGGTCGGGAAAGAAAACCAACACTAAAAGAACTACTAAGGAACAGTACAGGAAAGTAAAGAAACTGACAGACAGTAGCTCGGAAGATCAGGAGAGTGATAAGGACTCCGGGAGCAGGAGACTAAGTTGTCTAAAGTTACACAACGTGATCGCAAAGGAAGATCACCGAACCATTTGGGTCACCCTTAGGATAGCAGGGTCCCCAGTAAAGATGGAATTGGACACAGGATCAGCCCTAACTGTCATGAATCGACGAGACTATGAGCAGCTATTCTCACACATACCCTTAAAGGACACATCCATTGTATTGAAGACATACATGGGGCAAAAGGTCTACCCCAGAGGAAAAATAAGGGTGCCAGTTAAATACAACGGCAAGGAAACACAGAAACTATATATGTATATACTACAAGATGGTGGACCACCATTATTGGGACGTGAATGGATCCGAAAAATACAATTGGATTGGCATTCCATTCTGGCGCTAACTGTGACTGACAAAAAGGATGATGACGTCGCACCTGGACGTCTGTCACAAATTCTATCTGACGTGGAAGAGGTGTTCCAACAAGGACTTGGGACTCTAAAAGGAGTAAAGGCAACCATAAAGATTGAGGATAACACAACCCCAAAATTTTTCAAGGCCAGACCGGTACTATACGCGATCCGCCCAGCTGTTGAAGCTGAACTGGAGAGTCTGGAGCATTCGGGTGTGCTGTCCAAGATGGACTGGAGCGAGTGGGCCACACCCATCATTTCTGTAATGAAGAAAGCATTGAGCAGCACGCCTGGGGAGCCAAGGAAGGTTCGCATCTGTGGGGACTTCAAGGTGACTGTGAACCCAGTCCTGCTCACAGTACAGTATCCACTTCCGCGGATAGAAGATATTTTCGCCTCACTATCTGGAGGGAAACGTTTTACAAAGATTCATCTGGCTCAAGCGTATCTACAAATGGAGGTGGAAGAAGCATCTAGGAAATACCTCACAATAAACACTCACAAAGGCCTTTACCAGTACAATCGACTGGTATTCGGGGTAGCATCGGCCCTGGCTATTTGGCAGAGGGCAATGGAACAAGTCCTGCAAGGGATCCCGGGGACCCAGTGTTATTTGGACGACATCCTGGTTACGGGCGAAAATGACAATGAACACCTTGCCAACCTGGAGCAGGTGCTCACGAGATTGCAGGAATATGGGCTACGAGCCAACCGCCCCAAATGCGAGTTCTTCAGGAGACAAATCTCGTATTGTGGCCACATGATTGATGAGGAAGGGTTGCATAAGTCGCCGGACAAGATTGAGGCTGCAGTCAAGGCTCCAGCACCGGAAAATGTGTCGCAACTGAGGTCGTTCCTCGGGTTGGTGAACGACTACCATAAGTTCTTGCCGAAGTTATCTACAATTCTGCACCCACTGAACGCCCTGCTTCAAACTGGAGTAACATGGAAATGGAGTGATGAGTGTAAGCGTGCCTTTCAGGAATGTAAATGCCTAATCACTTCAAAAGAAGTATTGGCCCACTACAACCCAACACTGCCGATTCGGTTGGCATGTGATGCGTCACCTTATGGCATTGGAGCGGTGCTGTCACACAAATTCCGTGACGGTTCGGAGAGGCCAATAGCCTTTGCATCGCGCTCGCTAACCTCAGCCGAGCGTAACTACGCCCAGATTGACAGGGAGGCCCTCAGCCTGGTGTGGGGGGTGAAGAAGTTCAATCACTATCTGCACGGGCAGAAATTCACCCTACTGACTGATCACCAGCCCCTGGTCTCAATTTTTAACCCAAAGAAGGGCGTTCCGGTGATGACGGCGCAACGGCTGCAAAGATGGTCACTTTTTCTAGGGGCACATCAGTACGACATAGAGTACAAAGGTACGAAACAGCATGGAAACGCTGATGGGCTGTCGCGCCTACCATTGCCTACGGCGGAAGAAGCACCGGCAGTGGACCCTGTGGAGATATTCCATGCGACCATAGTCGAATGTTTGCCTGTTACAAACGCAAGCATTGAGAAGGAAACCCGAAATGACCCGACACTCTCTCGGGTCTATGATTTGACGGTGAAGGGATGGCCAGCATATGGCGACTCACTGTTGCCAGCATTCTCGCCAAGGAGAGAACAGCTGTCAGTGTGCCGGGGAACCTTGATGTGTGGATCCCGAGTGGTAATTCCACCCAAGTTGAGAGATAGTGCTCAATGAGCTTCACGAGGGTCATCTGGGAGGGGTAAAAATGAAGAGCCTAGCCAGGGCGTTTGTGTGGTGGCCGGGAATCGATAAAGAAATCGAGGATGTGACCAAGAGATGCATAGGATGCCAGAAGGTCCAAAACGCTCCACCACAGGCCCCGCTACATCCATGGGAGTGGCCCTCATCTCCATGGCAACGGGTACACATTGATTTTGCTGGTCCATTTATGGACTCAATGTTTCTAATCGCTGTGGACGCCCATTCGAAATGGCCAGAGGTCATTAAAATGTCCTCCACCACCACGGAGAAAACTATTGCAGTCCTAAGGACCATCTTCGCCAGGAATGGTTTGCCAGAACAGATTTGCTCCGACAATGGGCCACAGTTTGTGTCTGAGGATTTCCGGAGGTTCCTGAAGAATAATGGGGTGAAACATTACACATCTGCCCCATATCATCCAGCCACAAATGGATTGGCTGAGAGGTTTGTTCAGACCTTTAAAAAGGCCATAAAGGCAATGTATAATGACGACATACCACTACAACACAAGGTGGATAATTTCTTGTTTGCTTACCGGACTGCGGCACATGGAGTATCCAACCAAACTCCAGCCGTACTGTTTTTCAACCGAAGACTAAGATGTCACTTGGATTTGCTCAAACCAAACATAAGGCAAGATGTTGAGGATAAGCAGTTCCAGCACATAAATGAGAAGCCAACCAGGCGTTTCAAGATAGGGCAACCAGTCTTGGCCCGCGACTACCGAACAGAAAAATGGCAGCCTGGAACGATATACACACAGCAGGGACCACTAATGTACACAGTGGACGTTGGAGAGAGCATCGTGAGACGCCATGCTGACCAGATTCTAGAGTCACAGGAACAAGCCAAACCTATACCACAAGCATGTGCACCTGGTAATGAGCCCGAAGTACAGATTGCGTCTACCTCAGAAGCAGGGGTATTGGAAGCTGACGAACCAACCAATGACAATGAGCCAGAATCGACTCCACCGCAAGAACAGGATACTCGAGAAAGGCGCTATCCAGTCAGGATCAGGAAGCCTCCTCAAAGACTGAACTTATAAATGACTATTTCAGTTGATGTATATAGTACCGAGAAAATTGTAATTGTAATTAGTTATTATTTAGTTGTTAAATGAATGTTATGTACTGTTTATCTAAAAGGGGAGGAATTGTTGTGCATGTACCTTTAAGGGAATAACTGGTTTTAGACTGCAGTAACCACCCCTGTATAAAAGGCCCTAGCAGGCTTCTGTATTTCAGTCTGACGTTGCCTCCTGTTCAGTAAAGTACCTGTTAAACTGTTCTCCCGAAGTCCATGTATTATTGAGGCGCGGACTTTACAGTTTTTACATTTTTTTTAAAGTAGGTTTGCATCAGAAAGTTAACAAATTTAAGCAATTGGGGGAACAAATGGCCAACTGCAACCAAAAGGGCTATCTTGGCCTAGCCATGTGGATGTTATTCAGAAATTTTTGGATTCTGCATGTACTTCAGACAGCTGAATACACTGCCAATGTTGCGTCTGGTGTGTCACCCATGGCTCAGTGGGTAGCACTCTCGCCCGAGTCAGAAGGTTGTGGGTTCAAGTCCCACTCCAGAGATTTGAGCACAAAAATCTAGGCTGACGCTCCAGTGCGGTACTGAGGGAGTGCTGCATGGTCGGTGGTGCCGTCTTTCGGATGAGACGTTAAACTGAGGCCATGTCTGCTCCCTAAGGCGGATGTAAAAGATCCTATGACACTATTTCAAAGAAGAGCAGGGGAATTTTCCCTCGTGTCCTGGCCAATATTTGTCCCTCAATCAACATCACTAAAACAAAATCGATTATCTGGTCATTATCACATTGCTGTTTGTGGGAGCTTGCTGTGCGCAAATTGGCTGCCACGTTTTCTACATTACAACAGTGACTACACTTCAAAAAGTACTTCACTGGCTGTAAAGCACTTTGGGACGTCCGGAGATCATGAAAGGCGCTATATAAATGCAAGTCTTTCATTCTTAACTGTATAAGGGATGCCTATCACATTGTGAGAAGCATATTTGTGATGTTATCACTCACAAGTGGTGGAGTAAGTCTCAGACAAGCCTAATAATATGAACATTGTTTATCCTGCTCACAGAGCAGGATACTTTATTGTGATCAACGTTATTGTTGGAAAACCGCAATTGTATCGCCCCTATTTAAGAAGGGAGGGAAACAGAAAGCAGAAAACTATAGACCAGTTAGTCTAACATCTGTCGTTGGGAAAATGCTGGAGTCCTTCATTAAGGAAGCAGTAGCAGGACATTTAGAAAATCATAATACAGTCAAGCAGAGTCAGCATGGTTTTATGAAAGGGAAATCATGTTTGACAAATTTGCTGGAGTTCTTTGAGGATGTAGCGAGCAGGGTGGATAAAGGGGAACCAGTAGATGTCGTGTATTTGGATTTCCAGAATGCATTTGATAAGGTGCCACATAAAAAGTTACTGCATAAGATATGAGCTCATGGGGTTGGGGGTACAGGAAACTTTCTGGTATCCGGCACGGACGGGACCGGCGTGTTGCCGATTCATCAACAATTCCGGATAACCGAACGCTATAGTAAAAGATACGGAGCTCAGAGCTCCGTATAAAGCAACAAACCCTGTTGCTTTTCAAAACAATCGGCACAAGTTGCAAGCGTCTCTGTAGCTTAGCAACAGCTTCAGCTATACCCTTGCACAGCAACAAATGGAGTAAAAAAATGTAACTAAAAGTAAAAAAAGTTACCTGAACCAACTCCTGAATTTTGCCGGTGGATAGAGCGTTCCGGTTATTTAGGGGCCGGTTAATCGAAAGTTTCCTGTAATATATTAGCATGGATAAAGGATTGGTTAACTAACAGAAAGTCGGGATAAATGGGTCATTTTCCGGTTGGGAAACGATAACTAGTGGGGTGCCAAAAGGATCAGTGCTGGGGCCGCAACTATTTACAATCTATATTAATGGCTTGGATGAAGGGACCGAGTGTAATGTAGCCAAATTTGCTGATGATACAAAGATAGGTGGGAAAGCAAGTTATGAAGAGGACACAAAGAATCTGCAAAGAGATATAGACAGGCTAAGTGAGTGGGCAAACATTTGACAGATGGAGTATAATGTGGGAAAGTGTGAGGTTATCCACTTTGGTAAGAAAAATAAAAAAGCAAATTATTATTTAAATGGAGAGAGATTACAAAATGCTGCAGTACAGAGGAACCTGGGGGTCCTTGTACATGAAACACAAAAAGTTAGCCTGCAGGTACAGCAAGTAATCAGGAAGGCAAATGGAATGTTGGCCTTTATTGCAAGGGGGTTGGAGTATAAAAGCAGGGAAGTCCTGCTACAACTGTACAGGGTATTGGTGATACCACACCTGAAGTACTGCGTAGTTTTGGTCTCCTTATTTAAGGAGGGATATACTTGCATTGGAGGCAGTTCAGAGAAAGTTCACTAGGTTGATTCCTGAGATGAAGGGGTTGACTTATGAAGAAAGGTTGAGCAGGTTGGGCCTATACTCATTGGAGTTTAGAAGAATGAGAGGTGATCTTATTCAAACATATAAGATACGAGGGGGCTCGACAAGGTTGGGGAATCTAGAACTAGGGGGCATAGTTTCAGAATAAGGGGTCACCCATTTAAAACTGAGATGAGAAGGAATTTCTTCTCTCAGAGGGTCATAAATCTGTGAAATTCTTTGCCCCAGAGAGCTGTGGAGGCTGGGTCATTGAATATATTTAGGGTGTAGATAGACAGATTTTTGAACAATAAGGGAGTGAAGAGTTCTGGGGAGCGGGCAGGGAAATGGAGCTGAGCCCACGATCAGATCAGCCATGAGCTCATTAAATGGCGGAGCAGGCTCAAGGGGCCAAATGGCCTACTACTGCTCCTATTTCTTATGTTATTAGACACTTGGGTTCCACTGTAGCAGTGGCAATAAATGACATTTTCTGCAAGCAGATGACAGAGATTACACAGATCGAGAAAAATGTTCACATGTAGAGTGTGATAATAATAATAGCTTCCGGGAAGTTATGTCGTCACTTCCTGTGAACTGTGAACTATGAACTATGAACTGTGTACATACCTCACTTCCTGTCATATGTCACTTCCTGTTGGACTGGTATAAATACTGGACTGTTCAGTATTGTAAGAGGCTTCTACCAGAGGCATGGTACAGACCTCTCTTGTATATAGTGTGTTTATAAGTTACTTAAAGCTTACTTTAAAGTTACTTGATGGTAAGACTCCTTTTTCTTACATCAAAGAGCATGATTTTGTTGACGATTTATTGATTATATATCATTGTTTCAATGTGTGTGCTTCTTGAGGGGAGAAAGAGAAAGAAAAAAATAAAACAGTTATGCAAAAATAAATGTCCTTCCTGTAAACCAGAAACATTAAACCAATACAAAGAAAAATAATCAATCATTATTGACATTTGAACTGTTATCAGCATTTCATCAGGCCCCCTGGAGTTAAGAATTAGATACACATGCACCTCTGCTGATGGGGTTCCAGCCCAAGGACAACAGTTCTGACGATAATATCCTGCAGGCCCATTATATATTAAAATGGTATTTTCAATTATTTTGATCACAAATGCTCTCATTTTGTAATAAAGTCATAGCTTTTTTTCTTTAAAAGATGAAGTTAATGTTGACTGTATATCAACAGAATGCAAATTGTGTGTGTAAATCTGCTCTTTTGCATGAATGGACCCTTGCTATGGTTTGTATTTTATATCAGGTATGATGTTTCTTATTGTTCATATTTACACAAAATGTCATAAGAACATAAGAACATAAGAAATAGGAGCAGGAGTAGGCCAATCGGCCCCTCGAGCCTGCTCCGCCATTCAATAAGATCATGGCTGATCTGATCCTAACCGCCAATCTACTATCACAGAACCATCTCCTGAATCTAACAGAATTAGACACACGAAATAGGAGCAGGATCAGGCTACACGGCCCCTGGGCCCGCTCCGCTACCCACAGGGCCATGACCAATCCGAACCTAGACTCATGTCCAAATTCCTGCCCGCTCCCCATAACCCTTTATTCCCTTTACTTCTAGGAAACTGTCTATTTCTGTTTTAAATTTATGTAATGATGTAGCTTCTACAGCTTTTTGGGGCAGCATATTCTATGGACCTACCACCCTCTGAGTGAAGTAGTTCCTCCTCATCTCAGTTTTGAAAGAGCAGCCCCTTATTCTAAGACTATGCCCCCTAGTTCTAGTTTCACCCATCATCAGGAACATCCTCCCCGCATCCACCCGATCCAACCCCTTCACAATCTTATATGTTTCAATAAGATCGCCTCTCATTCTTCTGAACTCCAATGAGTAGAGTCCCAATCTACTCAACCTCTCCTCATATGTCCATCCCCTCATCCCCGGGATTAACCGAGTGAACCTTCTTTGTACTGACTCGAGAGCAAGTATGTCTTTTCTTAAGTATGGACACCAAAACTGTATGCAGTATTCCAGGTGCGGTCTCACCAATACCTTGTACAACTGAAGCAATACCTCCCTATTTTTATATTCTATCCCACTAGCAATGAAAGCCAACATTCCATTGGCCTTCTTAATCACTTGCTGCACCTGCATACTAATCTTTTGAGTTTCATGCACCAGGACCCCCAGATCCCTTTGTACTTTAGTACTTTCCAGTTTCTTGCCATTAAGATAATAACTTGCTCTACGATTTTTCCTGACAAAGTGCATAACCTCACACTTTCCAGTGTTGTATTCCATCTGCCAAATCTCTGCCCACTTACTTAGCCTGTCTATGTCCCCTTGCAGGTTTTTTATGTCCTCCTCACTCACTACTTTCCCTCCCATCTTAGTATCATCTGTAAACTTTGATATGTTACACTCGGTCCCCTCCTCCAAATCATTAATATAGATTGTAAAGAGTTGGGGACCCAGCACTGACCCCTGTGGAACACCACTAGTTACTGATTGCCAGTCCGAGAATGAACCATTTATCCCAACTCTCTGCCTTCTGTTAGATAGCCAATCCTCTATCCATGCCAGAATATTACCCCCAATCCCATGATTTTTTATCTTAAGCAATAATCTTCTGTGTGGCACCTTGTCAAATGCCTTTTGGAAGTCTAAATACACTACGTCCACTGGTTCCCCTTTATCCACCCTATATGTTACTTCCTCAAAGAACTCCAGCAAATTTGTCAAACATGACTTCCCCTTCATAAAACCATGCTGACTTTGTCCTATTAAATTATGATTATCCAAATGTCCTGTTACTGTCTCCTTAATAATGGACTCCAATATTTTACCTACCACAGATGTTAGGCTAACCGGTCTATAGTTTCCAGCCTTCTGTCTGCTGCCCTTTTTAAATAAGGGCGTTACATTAGCAGTTTTCCAGTCTGCCGGGACCTTTGCTGAGTCCAGGGAGTTTTGGAAAATTATTACCAATGCATCCACAATCCCTACTGCCACTTCCCTCAAGACCCTAGGATGTAAGCCATCAGGTCCAGGTGATTTATCCGCCTTGAGTCCCATTATTTTACCGAGTACCACTTCCTTAGTGATTTTGATCGTGTTTAGCACCTCCCCCCCTATAGCCCCCTGTTTGTCCAGTGTTGGGATATTCTTAGTGTCTTCTACTGTAAAGACTGATACAAAATATTTGGCTACCTTATATGCCCTTGTTTTTAGTCGAATACTATCCTTAATTTCTTTACTTAGCCACGGATGGCTGTCTTTTCTTTTACACCCTTTTCTTCTCAGTGGAATATATTTTTTTTGGAAATTGTAAAATAACTCCTTAAATGTACACCACTGATCATGTATCGTCTTACCCTTTAATCTATTTTCCCAATCCACTCTACTCAATTGCGCTCTCATACCTTCATAGTCTCCTTTATTCAAGCTTAGCACGCTTGTTTGAAATCCAACCTTCTCACCCTCTAATTGAATATGGAATTCAACCATGTTATGGTCACTCATTCTAAGGGGATCCTTTACTAGGACATTTTTAATTAATCCTGTCTCGTTACACAGGACCAGATCTAAGGTTGCTTGCCCCCTGGTCGGTTCAGTTACATACTGCTCAAGAAACCCATCCCTAATACACTCAATGAACTCATCCTCAAGGCAGCCCTGCCCAATTTGATTTGTCCAATTAATATGATAGTTAAAATCCCCCATAATTATAGATGTTCCCTTATTACAAGCCTCAACTATTTCCTGATTGATACTCCGTCCAACATAGTTGCAACTGTTCGGAGGCCTATAGACTACGCCCACTAGTGTTTTTTTCCCCTTATTATTCCTTACCTCCACCCAAACTGTTTCATTTTCCTGATCTTTTGACACAATATCATTTCTCTGTATTACAGTGATTCCTTCCTTTATTAACATAGCCACCCCACCTCCCCTTCCTTCCTGCCTGCCCTTCCTGATCGTTAAATAACCTGGTATGTTTAATTCCCAGGCATTGTCACCCTGCAGCCATGTTTCTGTAATGGCCACAAGATCATACCCATATGTAGTTATTTGTGCCATTAACTCGTCTATTTTGTTACGAATGCTACGTGCATTCAGATAGAGAACTTTCAAATATGTTTTGTGACACTTAGTTCCTGCTTTTGCCCTTTTTATTACTTTACCTTTTACTCCATACCTTCTGCCCCTTCCTGACACGCTCTGGTTTTTAATTTCCCCACTGCTACCTAAGTCTATGACCTTCTCTGTTGTCATTTTTATTATTTGCTCTCTAGGAACCTCCCCCGCCACTAGTTAGTTTAAAGCCCTCTCTACAGCCCTAGTTATATGATCCGCCAGGACTCTAGCCCCAGCACTGGCCAAGTGAAGCCCGTCCCAACGGAACAGCTCCCTCCTGCCCCAGTACTGGTGCCAGTGTCCCAGGAAGCAAAACCCATTTCTCCCACACCAGTCTTTGAGCCACGCATTTAACTCTCTAATTTTATTTGTCCTAGCCAAATTCGCTCGTGGCTCAGGTAATAATCCAGAGATTATTACCCTTGAGGTTCTGTTTTTTAATTTGACCCCTAGCTGCTCATACTCCTTTAACAGAACTGGCTTCCTAGTCCTATCTACGTCGTTTGTCCCAACATGGACCACGACAACCGGATCCACCCCCTCCCACTGCAAGTTTCTTTCTAGCCCAGAGGAGATGTCCTTAACCCTGGCACCAGGTAGGCAACACAGCCTTCGGGACTCTCGCTCTCGGCTGCAGAGAACTCTATCTATCCCCCTAATAATACTATCCCCTACCACTACAACATTTCTATTTACTCCCCCCTCTTGAATGGCCCCCCGTTCCACGGTGCTGTGGCCAGGTTGCTCATCCTCCCTGCAGTCCCTGCTCCTGTCCCCACAGGGAGTAAGAACCTCGAACCTGTTGGTCAAGAGCAAGGGCTGCGGCTCCTCAAGCTCTACCTCCTGGATCCCCGTACCTGCCTCACTCGTAGTCACACCGTCCTGTCCCTGACCATGGGCTGAATTACTTAACTTCATAGGTGTGACCACCTCCTGATACACAGAGTCCAGGTACTTCTCCCCCTCCCTGATGTGTCGCAATGTCTTAAGCTCAGACTCCAGCTCATCAACACGGAGCTGGAGTTCCTGTAGCAGCAGACACTTGTCACAGACGTAATCACCGTGAGCCTCAATGGGGTTCACCGGCTCCCACATCGCGCAACAGTAACACATCACCTGCTCCATTCTATGTAATTAATTAAATTTTTTACTGTTAGTTATGGACACCCTCTGCCTGATTTTAGATGCTAGTATCCCCTTTAATTAATTGGATTTAAATTAAATCAATCCCTCTAGTTACACCAGTTAAATGGTTTACCAACAGTCACTCTGCACCAGAAAGGCCTTGGTACACCACAGCAACCTTAAAAACTATAAACCACAGACTTAAAGTTTTAAAACAAGAGAAATACTCCAACCAATCACCTACCTGTTTTCTGGTGACGTCACACCTTGAATACTTTTTACCTCTCTCCTTGCCTGAGATTGGAGATTGGTACGCCTACCTGAGCCCTCTTGTAGTCGCTCTGCCGCTCTGCTCCATCTCCCGCCGCTGCCGATGCCGCACTGAGGCCTACCTGATCCTCTGGGGCCTCTTGTAGTCACTCTGCCGCGCTACTCCGCCTCCACCCGCTGCCGATGCCGCACTGAGGCCTACCTGAGCCTCTGGGGCCTCTTGTAGTCGCTCTGCCGCGCTGCTCCGCCTCCACCCGCTGCCGATGCCGCACTGAGGCCTACCTGAGCCTCTGGGACCTCTTGTAGTTGCTCTGCCGCGCTGCTCTGCCTCCACCCGCTGCTGATGCCGCACTGAGGCCTACCTGGTGTCTGTAGACACCACTGTACTTCCACCTCTGGTCTTTCAGTTTAAGAATCAATAATTCTTGTGCTTGCTGTCTGATGTGGTTTCTTTATAATTGGAAGTGAAGGCTGTCACACAAGATAACGCTATTCTGTGGTGCTTCACCAGCTTAGTCTAAATCAAAACATTTCCATTTTCTGACAGAGATCAGGAGATTAAAATCTCAATTAATGAATGCAGTTGACACAAGTGTCAGACTAAGTACCAAACATTCACTCGTTAATAATGTTGAGTCCAGTCAGGCTGTCTGTTTAATATTAATGACTCATATTCACAAATCAGATTAAAATGACAGTCACAGTGGTCTCACCTAAGTGATGGCTACTGAAAACTGCACTGTATTGATTATAATCCATGGATTTTGCTATTAACACTAAACCTGAAGAGACAATTTACTGTATGTGCACTGAATTTCTCGGTTCTAAGCAATGGACAGAGAAAACTGAATACCACCATTGAAATATAATATTATCTATTTACCTAGGTGAGCATGACTAGAGACAAGCAAAGTTATCGTAACACTGTCAAAGAACATGGGGAACTATGCAACAACAAAAGCCCATTCATTCTAAAGATTCGGACCAGATTTTAACTGTAAATTAAGAATTTTCTGTCCTGATTTCCTTCACAGTTTTCCAGCACTTGTATATAAAAGAGTGAAAGTGCACCAAGAGGGAAAAAACACAGAAGCCAGATTAAGATATTTTGCTACGTAGTAAATTTAAGGGGCCATCTTCCAACAATTGAATGGCAAGTTTATAAAGACTGACCTGCTGGCTTTATACATAATCAACATTACAGACTTTGAAACTATCCCAATGTTATTTTTACATATGCTGACACTGAATAAATACGAGAAACAATCGTGCCAGAGAAGAAATACAGGGCAGTAATCGAACCAATGTTATAAATTTAGCAACGGTAATTTGACAGTCAAATGAACTTGGAGATAACAGCAGTTGTATCCCTTGTAGAAGCTCGAAGCTGAAAATATTTTTGAAAACGGAGAAATTTAAAATGTGAATATTCTTCCACTGACCTCAGAAGTAATGCCATAGAATCATGTGCCAAATAGTATTAACCTATAGGATATATATATCACATGTATGAAACGTTATCTGGAGAGGAGTCTAGAGTCAATTTAAGGACAAAGAAAGAAGCCAAATTTCCTGTTCTCATTGTCATGAGAGCTACATCCAATTTTATTCGGGAGCTCTCCATCCCACAACCATGGCAATGGACTTTTGGAAAGATAAAACATCTTTATGTTGCATTTTAGCAGCAATGCTGTGAAGTAAATGAGGTTTGCTCCCTTCCCTCCCCACGACTTACCTTCCTGCTGGCGAGCCTTCCATTGGGGCCAGCCGGCAGCCTCTGACCTCCAGAAATTCCACTCTTGCCCATTGACGTAATAGGACCTGGATTCAAATTAATTCATGAAGCTCCCACCGGCATCCAGTGAGCAGTTAAAATGGTGGCCAGCAGGATTCCAGCGGGAATGGGGCGGTGAGGCAGAATGCCCCATTTTAAAGCCTTCCTGCCACGTGAGCTAAGGTGGGTTAAAATTTACCTCTATTGGTGCGATTGCAACATTCAACAAAACATTGAATGAATAGTGTTAGATCCGTGTATCTTGATGTTGTGTGTCCTTCAATAACTAGACAGAGACTGCAGAGGAACAATCAACAGGTGCTTACTGGATGAGGGTTACTCTAAAACTAACAGTACAGATCCCTACTCCGGGTTTATAGGCAGGTGTGGTCACTGCCGGTACTACAGTATACAGGAGCTGTAAAAAGTAGTTCACACCTTAAAGGTACATACACTACAATTCCTCCCCTTTTAGATTAACAGTACCATAACATTCATTTAACAATTAACACTTTTAACATGCAACATTAACTGAAAATAGTCCATTTATAAATTCAGTCTTTGGGCGGCTTCCTGATCCTTTCTGGATAGCGCCTTTCCTGAGTGTCTTGCTCTTGGTGCAGAGGCAATTCTGGCCCCCCTGTCGTCGGTTGGTTCATCAGCTTCCGATGCTACTGTTTCTGGGGTAGATGCTATCTGTATGTCGGGTTCATTACCAGGTACGCGAGACATGGGGTTGACTCGTTCCTGTGACTCTATAATCTGGTCGACATGGCGTCTCACAATGTTCTCCCCAACATCCACTGTGTACATTAGTGGCCCCTGCCGTGTGCATATCGTTCCTGGTTGCCATTTCTCTGTTCGGTAGTCGCGGGCCAAAACCGGTTGCCCTACATTGAAGCTCCTTGTCGGCTTCTCATTGATGTGCTGGAATTGCTTATTCTCAACATCTCTTCGTACATTTGGTCTGAGCAAATCCAGACGAGATCTCAACCTTCGGTTAAAGAACATCATGGCCGGGGTCTGGTTGGTGACTGCATGTGTCGCATTTCTGTAGGCTAACAGGAAATTGTCCACCTTATGCTGCAGTGGAATGTCGTCATCGCAGATGGCCCTTACTGCCTTTTTAAAGGTTTGTACGAACCTCTCAGCCAATCCATTTGTGGCTGGATGATACGGGGTGGATGTGTAATGCCTTACCCCATTCCTTTTCATAAATTTCCGAGACTCTTCGGACACAAACTGTGGTCCGTTATCAGAGCAAATCTGCTCCGGCAAGCCGTTCCTGGCAAATATGGTCCGTAGGACTGCAATCGTTTTCTCCGTGGTGGTGGAGAACATTTTGATCACCTCAGCCAATTCGAGTGCGCATCCACGGCTATTAAAAACATTGAGTCCATGAATGGACCAGCAAAATCAATATGCACCTGTTGCCATGGAGAGGAGGGCCACTCCAATGGGTGTAGAGGGGCATGTGGTGGTGCATTTTGGACCTTCTGGCATCCTGAGCAGCTCTTTGTCAGGTCCTCGATTTGCTAATCGATCCCCGGCCACCACACATAAGCCCTAGCAAGGCTTTTCATTTTCACCCCTCCCAGATGGCCTTCGTGAAGCTCATTGGGTGGAATTACTACTCGGGATCCACACATCAAGGTCCCCTGGCATACTGACAGCTGTTCTCTTCTGGATGAGAATGCTGGCAACAGTGAGTCGCCATGTGTTGGCCATCCCTTCACCGTCAAGTCATATACCCGAGACAGTGTCGGGTCACTTCGGGTCTCCTTCTCTATATCCGCGTTAGTTACTGGCAAGCGTTCAATTATAGTCGAATAAAATATTTCGACAGGGTCCACTGCTGGTGCTTCCTCCGCAGTAGGCAGTGGCAGGCGTGATAGCCCATCAGCGTTTCCATGCTGTTTCGTGCCCTTATACTCTATTTGATATTGGTTCGCCCCTAGAAAAAGGGACCATCTTTGTAGCTGTTGCGCAGTCATCACCGGAACGCCCTTCTTTGGATTAAAGATGGAGACAAGTAGTTGGTGGTCAGTCAGCAAGGTGAACTTCTGCCCGTGCAGATAGTGGTTGAACTTTTTCACTCCCCACACTAGGCTGAGGGCCTCCCTGTCAATCTGGGCGTAGTTACGCTCGGCTGAGGTTAGTGACCGAGACGCAAAGGCTACAGGCCTCTCCGAGCCGTCCGGGAATTTGTGCGACAGCACCGCTCCAATACCATAGGGTGATGCATCACACGCCAACCGAATTGGTAGTGCTGGGTTGAAATGAGCCAACACCTCTTTTGATGTGATCAATTCTTTGCACTTCTGGAAAGCTCGTTTACATTCGTCATTCCACTTCCATGGTACCCCCGTTTGCAGTAGGGTGTTCAGTGGGTGTAGTACTGTAGACAAATTCGGCAAGAACTTATGGTAGTAGTTCACCAGCCCGAGGAACGACCTCAGTTGTGACAAATTTTCCGGTGCTGGAGCCTTGACTACTGCCTCAATCTTTTCAGGGGACTTATGTAACCCCTCTTCATCAATAACGTGGCACAATACGAGATCTGCTTCTGGAAAAACTCGCATTTGTGGCGATTAGCTCGGAGCCCATATTCCTTCAATCTAGTGAGCACCTGCTCCAGGTTGGCGAGGTGATCACTGTCATTTTCGCCCGTGACCAGGATGTCGTCCAAATAACACTGGGTCCCTGGAATCCCTTGCAGGATTTGATCCATTGCCCTTTGCCAAATAGCCGGAGCTGATGCTACCCCGAACACCAGCCGGTTGTATTGGTAGAGACCTTTATGAGTGTTGATCGTGAGATACTTTTCGAGGCTTCTTCTACCTCCATTTGCAGGTACACCTGGGCCAGATCAATCTTAGTGAAGCGTTTTCCTCCAGATAGCGAGGCGAAAATATCTTCAATCCATGGAAGCGGATATTGTACCGTGTGAAGGACTGGGTTCACTGTCACCTTAAAGTCCCCACAGATGCGAACCTTCTTTGGTTCCCCAGGCGTATTACTCAACGACCTCTTCATTACAGGAACGATGGGTGTAGCCCACTCGCTCCAGTCCACTTTGGACAGTACTCCAGAACGTTCCAAACCTTCCAGCTCTGCTTCGACGGCTGGGCGGATCGCATAAGGCTGTTATGCCTTTTAGTGTTCCGAGTCCCTCCTGGAACACTTCTTGTGCGTCAGTTAGCATTTTTGACAGTCGTCCAGGTGTGACGTCATCATCCTTTTTGGCATCTACCATCAGTGCTTGTATGGAATGCCAATCTAACTGTATCTTCCGGATCCATTCACGTCCTAGTAGTGGTGGTCCTCCATCTGGCAATACATATAGGTCCATTTTTGGTGTTTCCTTGCCGTTATACATAACGTTCACCCTTATTTTTCCTTTGGGGTACATTTTTGCCCTGTGTACGTCTTCAAGACAATCTCTGTACCTCTCAAGGGTATATGTGAGAATAGCCGCTTGTAGTCCCTTCGGTTCATGACTGTTAGGGCTGATCCTGTGTCCAATTCCATTTTCACTTGGACTCCGTCTATCTTGAGCGTGACCCAGATAGTTTGGTGATCCTCCATTTTGATTACATTATGTAGTTTCAGACAACCCAGCTCCTTGCTTCCGGAGTCTGTATCATTTTTCTGTTTGTCTGAACTACTCTCCGTCACCTTATGTACCTTCTTGTACTTCTCCTGTGGAGATTTCTAGCTGCTGGTTTTCTTTCCCGACCTGCAGACTCTTGCTATGTGTCCTACTTTTCCACACTTGGTCCTTGAACCAACAATCCTTATGGTCGTGTGTTGTTCTGCCGCAGCGATAGCACTTCACTGCTCCATATGACATTTCATTTGTGCCATATTCTTGCGGTCTCCGTTGTATCTCTGCAGCACCCCGTGCGGTTGCTTCGTGTGATACTGCCATGCTGAAAGCCTTGTCCAGCGTAAGATCCTTTTCTGATAGAAGCCGTTTCTGGGTTCCTTCACTTTGAAGCCCACACACAAACTTGTCCCTTAAAGTATCTGCTAGTCCCATTCCAAACTGGCAGTGTTTCGATAGCTTGCGCAGTTCCGTTAAATACTCAGCATTACTTTCATCTTTATGCTGGTTCCTTTTGTGAAACTTAAACCCCACACCGCTGCTGATAGCAGAAAGATTTAAGTGGTCCTGTAGGATTGACACTATGCTTTCAAAATCCTTTTCCACTGGCTTCTCTGGGGTTACTAGGTTTTACAGTAAGCCATATGGTTTTGCACCCATGGAATTCAACAATACCAGTGCTTTCCTGTCATCTGGCACTTCATTCGCCTTGCAGTACACTTCTATGCGTTCGACATATGTCGCCCAATCTTCGACTTCATTGTTGAACGCTGTGACACTGCCACTCTTCGGCATCCCTGGGTGTGGTTAGACTGGCTAAAAATGGCGTCTCCCGCGCTCTCCCTTCTTCTCCGCTGTGGCTCAAAATGGCGTCTCCCGCACTTTCCTTTCTTCCCATGCTCTCCCTTCTTCTCCGCTGTGGCTCAAAATGGCGTCTCCCGTGCTCTCCCTTCTTCTCCACTGCGGCTCAAAAAAAATGGCGTCTCCCGCGCTCTTCCTTCTTCTCCGCTGCGGCTCAAATGGCGTCTCCCGTGCTTCCTTTCTTCCCCCGCGGACGCTGCTTAGCCCTTGAACACCGGCTGCGCTCTGCGCATTTTCCTGCGCACTTCTCTCGTTGACGCCGCTCGGTCCTGAACACCAGCTGCGTCCTGTGCGCTTTACCCTCTCTCTCTTCTCCCGTCGACGCCGCTCGGTCTTGAACACCAGCTACGCCCTGTGCGCTCTACCCTCTCTCTTATCCCGTCGACGCTGCTCGGCCTTTTTCTGTGCCGTCGGTCAGTTCTAGCCGCCGCTGTCCGGGAAGGGTCTGCGCCGTACCTGTTGCCAGCCCGTTTCGCTGGACCACCGTGACTGGAGAACCAAGCCCAGCTCTCAACAGCCTCCTCTGCGATGCTCAAGTCTCCGCTGGATGGTCGACGCCCGTACTTCTGGACTCGGCCTTCTTCTTGCACTGTTCTCCAGGAGCGAATCCCTGGGAGGTGATGCAGAGTTGCAGGTAGGTTCGAATCGACTCGTCGCCAATGTTAGATCCGTGTATCTTGATGTTGTGTGTCCTTCAATAACTAGACAGAGACTGCAGGGGAACAATCAACAGGTGTTTACTGGATGAGGGTTACTCTAAAACTACAGTACAGATCCCTACTCAGGGTTTATATACAGGTGTGGTCACTGCCGGTACTACAGTATACAGGAGCTGTAAAAAGTAGTTCTCCCCTTAAAGGTACATACACTACAAATAGCCCTCCACTACAAGTCTAGAATGGTCATATTCACATCCAAATGCAGAATCACTCTCTAAACTGAATAGTCTAAAGACGGGCTTCCTTTTCGAGGGGTTAACTTTTAATATGCATTAAACTCTCAAAGTGCATGACATGCCCACATTTGTTGTCTCAGTTCTAAGAATTATATTGGTCCGTTTCTCAAAATCAATTTTGAAAGAACTTAAATGTTGCTGACATTATCATTTTGCACAGTGAATCTTATATCTGTCAATTAATTTATGGGAGGTCCAAGGTTTGTTGGGCTGCAATTTGTCTGTATCAGAATTTTCTTATCTGGTGCAAGATACCACAAGGCTAATAGAGCACTATTCCTCTCATAATAAACATGACGGTGCAATGTATCTTCAGGTGCAGTAAAACCATGTTTCAGATGGTCAACATTCCTCTGTGTCTACAACATACTTCATGCAAAATGTTTTCTCCAGTTCCTTCTAGCTCATTGGTGCAACAACAATCTTTTAATTTGATCGATTATTTTAAAGCTTTTTTGTCAGTCCGGGTTATTTATAGAATCAGCGCACATATCTGCATTTCTGGGAGCCTCCCTGCCATTAAATTGATACAAAATCGTACTTTGTAACATGATTGACCATATTGTAATTAGCTTGGGTAGCAGAATCATTCAAGTCTCCCATCAGATCTGCTCTATTTATGATAATGTAATTTCAAATCAGCAAGATTACAAATTTATCTTCAAGGCATTTGATTTTTGGTAGGTCTGTGATAGCCATCTCTTAACTCAAACGTTGTTAATTTAAAGGCAGCTTGAGATGTTTTCTCCTGTACACTTAACTTCTTATTGCATCAATAGCCGAGTGCTAGACTTGGAGACAGGACAAAGTGTGCTCAGAAACACTAGAATCTGAAAAGCCTCTTCCTTTATATTAAAATAAAAGGGGTTATATACAAATACAAGTTGTTGGTCAGTTATGTTTGGACTATGAAATGAGTCAGGGTCATCTTGTATCTCACATTGCAAAGGTAATCTGGAGCCACATTAGGATCAGATAAATAGGATTATATAGGATATACAGCACAGAAACAGACCATTCGGCCCAACCAGTCCACGCCAGCATTTATGCTCCACTCGAGCCTCCTCCCTGCTTTACTCATCCAACTCTATCAGCATAACCCTCTATTCCCCTCTCCCTCATATGCTTATCTAACCGCCCCTTAAGTGCGTCTATACTATTCACTTCAAATACTCTCTGTGGTAGCAAGTTCCACATTCTCACCACTCATAAGAACATAAGAAATAGGTCCCTCGAGCCTGCTCCGCCATTCAATAAGATCATGGCTGATCTGATCTTGGCCTCAACTCCACTTTTCTGCCTGTTCCCCATAACCCTTGACTCCTGTGTAGTTCAAAAATCTCTCCATCTCAGCCTTGAATATATTCAATGACTCAGCCTCCATAGCTCTCTGGGGTAAAGAGTTCCAGATTCACGACCCTCTGAGAGAAGAAATTCCTCCTCATCTCCATCTTAAATGGGCGACCCCTTATTCTGAAACTATGCCCCCTAGTTCTAGATTCCCCCACAAGGGGAAACATCCTCCCAGCACCTACCCTGTCAAGCCCCCTCAGAATCTTATATGTTTCAGTAAGATCATCTCTCATTCTTCTTGTTGTGTATGTACCTTTAAGAGAGAACTGCTTTTATACTGTAGTACCGGCAGTGACCACACCTGTATATAAAGCCGTAGCAGGCATCTGTACTTTCAGTTCCAGCATACCCTCTGTTCAGTAAACACCTGTTATTACCGTTCTCCTGCAGTCCGTGTGTTATTGATACGCGGACACTACAGTGGCGACGAGCAGGTTCGAACTCACCTGCAGTACTGCATCGCCTCACGGGGATCCATCCCTGAAAAGAAGCCTCTTGGAGGTCGAAGCCAGGGCAACGGGCGTCGACCATGGGCAACCGCCCAGTGATCCATCGGAGTTCAGTGAATCGCAGGGGAAGCTGTGGAGAGCTGGGCTTGGCTCCCCAGTCAAGGTGTTCCAGCAAATCGTGATGGTAGTAGGTAGTGCGCTGACCCGTCCGGACTGCGGCGGGCTAGAGCTCGATCGAGCGGCTCTGCAAGGGGGCCGTGCAGCGGCGTCTGGAAGGAAGAGAGAGAGAGAGGGTGGAGCGCACAGGGCGCAGTCGGTGCTCAAGAGCCGGGCAGCGTTAAAGAAAATAAAAAGAGGGGAAGGAAAAGAGACGCGTAGTGGACAGCGTCGAAGAAGAATAAAACTAAGGAAATTAATTAAGAAAAGAGAGACGCGCAGAAGCCGCGGGGCGCCGCCATTACTATTTAAAACACTAGGAGCAGCATTGGCAGCAGGGGGAAGAAGGAAATGCGCGGGAGGCGCCATTTTAATCCATTGGGGAAGAAGGAAAAGCGCGGGAGGCGCCATTTTAAACCACCCAAGATGCCGAAGAGTGGCAGCATCACTGCTTTCGACAACGAAATAGAAGACTGGACCATGTATGTGGAAAGAATTGAAGTGTACTGCAAGGCAAATGAGGTGGCCGATGAAAAGAAGGCGTCGGTATTATTAAATTTGATGGGCGCGAGAACGTACGGCCTATTGCGGAATTTAATTACCCCGGCTAAACCAATGGAGAAAAGCTTTGAAGAGGTTGTCAATATCTTACAGGAACATCTAAACCCTACACCGCTGCTGATAGCAGAAAGATTCAAGTTCCATAAAAGAAACCAGCACAAAGATGAGAGTAATGCTGACTATCTTACGGAACTACGCAAGTTATCATAACACTGCCAGTTCGGAGCAGGACTGGCAGATACCTTAAGGGATAAGTTTGTCTGCAGGCTCCAGAGTGAAGGAACCCAGAAACGACTACTTTCGGAAAAGGACCTTACGCTAGAAAAGGCTTTCAGCGTGGCAGTATCCTACGAAGCAGCAGCACGGGGAGCTGCGGAAATACAACAGAAACCGCAAGAATATAGCACCAACGAAATGGCATATGGAGCAGAAAAGTGCTATCGCTGCGGCAGAACAACCCATGACCAGAAGGATTGCTGGTTTAAGGACAAAGTATGTAGGCAATGTGGAAAAGTGGGACACATAGCACGAGTCTGCAGGTCGGGAAAGAAAACCAACACTAAAAGAACTACTAAGGAAAAGTACAAGAAAGTAAAAAAAATGACAGACAGTAGTTCAGAAGATCAGGAGAGTGATAATGACTCCGGGAGCAGCAGACTAAGTTGTCTAAAGTTACACAACGTGATCGCGAAGGAGGATCACCGAACCATTTGGGTCACCCTCATGATAGCAGGGTCCCAAGTAAAGATGGAATTGGACACAGGATCAGCCCTAACAGTCATGAATCGACGAGACTACTAGCGGCTATTTTCACACATACCCTTGAAGGACACGTCCATTGTATTGAAGACATATACGGGGCAAAAAGTCTACCCCAGAGGAAAAATAAGGGTGCCCGTTAAATACAACGGCAAGGAAACACAGAAACTGTATCTATATATACTACAAGATGGAGGACCACCATTATTGGGACGTGAATGGATCCAAAAAATACAATTGGATTGGCATTCCATTCAGGCGCTAACTGTGGCTGACAAAAAGGATGACGACGTCACACCTGGACGACTGTCAAAAATTCTAACTGACGCGAAAGAGGTGTTCCAGCAAGGACTTGGGACTCTAAAAGGCGTAACGGCAATGATCAAAATTGAAGATAACGCAAACCCAAAAATTTTTAAGGCCAGACCGGTACCGTATGCGATCCGCCCAGCCGTCGAAGCAGAGCTGGAGAGTCTGGAGCGTTCGGGTGTGCTGTCCAAGGTGGACTGGAGCGAGTGGGCCACACCCATCGTTCCTGTAATGAAGAAATCATTGAGCAGCACACCTGGGGAGCCGAAGAAGGTTCACATCTGTGGGGACTTTAAGGTAACTGTGAACCCAGTCCTGCACACAGTACAATATCCACTTCCGCGGATAGAAGATATTTTCACCTCACTATCTGGAGGGAAATGCTTTACGAAGATTGATCTGGCCCAAGCGTATCTACAAATGGAGGTAGAAGAAGCATCCAGAAAATACCTCACGATAAACACTCACAAAGGTCTTTACCAGTACAACCGACTGGTATTCGGGGTAGCATCAGCTCCGGCTATTTGGCAGAGGGCGATGGAACAAGTCCTGCAAGGGATCCCGGGGACCCAGTGTTATTTGGACGACATCCTGGTTGTGGGCGAAAATGTCAGTGAACACCTTGCCAACCTGGAGCAGGTGCTCACTAGATTACAAGAATATGGGCTACGAGCCAACCGCCCCAAATGCGAGTTTTTCAGGAAACAAATCTCGTATTGTGGCCACGTGATTGATGAAGAGGGGTTACATAAGTCCCCAGACAAGATTGAGGCAGTAGTCAAGGCTCCAGCACCAGAAAAGGTGTCGCAACTGAGGTCGTTCCTCGGGTTGGTGAACTACTACCATAAGTTCTTGCCAAATTTATCTACAATTCCGCACCCACTGAACGCCCTGCTGCAAACTGGAGTAGCATGGAAATGGAGTGATGAGTGTAAGCATGCCTTTCAGAAATGTAAATGCCTAATCACTTCAAAAGAAGTATTGGCCCACTACAATCCAACACTACCGATTCGGTTGGCATGTGATGCGTCTCCCTACGGCATTGGAGTGGTGCTGTCACACAAATTCCTTGCCGGTTCAGAGAGGCCAATAGCCTTTGCGTCGTGCTCGTTAACCTCAGCCGAGCGTAACTACGCCCAGATTGACAGGGAGGCCCTCAGCCTGGTGTGGGGGGTGAAGAAGTTCAATCACTATCTGCACGGGCAGAAATTCACCTGACTGACTGATCACCAGCCTCTTGTCTCCATTTTTAACCCAAAGAAGGGCGTTCCGGTGATGATGGTGCAACGGCTGCAAAGATGGTCCCTTTTTCTAGGGGCACATCAATACGACATAGAGTATAAGGGTACGAAACAGCATGGAAACGCTGATGGGCTGTCGCGCCTGCCGCTGCCTAAGGTGGAGGAAGCACCTGCAATGGACCCTGTTGAGATATTCCATTCGACCATAGCCGAATGTCTACCTGTTACAAACTCAAGTATAGAGAAGGAAACCCGAAATGACCAGACACTCTCTCGGGTCTATGATTTGACGGTGAAGGGATGGCCAGCACATGGCGACTCACTGTTGCCAGCATTCTCGCCAAGGAGAGAACAGCTGTCAGTGTGTCGGGGGACCTTGATGTGTGGATCCCAAGTGGTAATTCCACCCAAGTTGAGAGATAGAGTGCTCAATGAGCTTCATGAGGGTCATCTGGGAGGGGTAAAAATGAAGAGCCTAGCCAGGGCGTTTGTGTGGTGGCCGGGAATCGATAAAGAAATCGAGGAAATGACGAAGAGATGCACAGGATGCCAGAAAGTCCAAAACACCCCACCACAGGCCCCGCTACACCCATGGGAGTGGCCCTCATCTCCATGGCAACAGGTACACATTGATTTTGCTGGTCCATTTATGGACTCAATGTTTTTAATCGCCGTGGATGCACATTCGAAATGGCCAGAGGTCATCAAAATGTCCTCCACCACCACAGAGAAAACGATTGCAGTTCTACGGACCATCTTCGCCAGGAATGGCTTGCCAGAACAGATTTGCTCCGACAATGGACCACAGTTTGTGTCCGAGGATTTCCGGAGGTTTTTGAGGAATAATGGGGTAAAGCATTACACATCTGCCCCATATCATCCAGCCACAAATGGATTGGCTGAGAGGTTTGTTCAGACCTTTAAAAAAGCAATAAAGGCGATGTATAACGACAACATACCACTACAACACAAGGTGGATAATTTCTTGTTTGCTTACCAGAATGCGACACATGCAGTCACCAACCAAGCTCCAGCCGTAATGTTCTTTAACCGCAGGTTAAGATGTCGCCTGGATTTGCTCAAACCAAACATAAGACGAGATGTTGAGGATAAGCAATTCCAGCACATCAATGAGAAGCCAACCAGGAGCTTCAAGATAGGGCAACCAGTCTTGGCCCGCGACTACCGAACATAAAAATGGCAGCCAGGAACGATATGCACACAGCAGGGACCACTAATGTACACAGTGGACATTGGAGAGAGCATCGTGAGACGCCATGCTGACCAGATTCTAGAGTCACAGGAACAAGTCAAACCCATACCACGAGCATGCGCACCTGGTGATGAACCCGAAGTACAGATTGCGTCTACCTCAGAATCAGTGGTATTGGAAGCTAACGAACCAACCAATGACAATGAGCCAGAATCGACTCCGCCGCAAGAACAGGATACTCGAGAAAGGCGCTATCCAGACAGGATCAGGAAGCCTCCTCAAAGACTGAATTTATAAATGATTACTTCAGCTGATGTATATAGTACAGAGAAAATTGTAATTGTAATTAGTTATTATTTAATTGTTAAATGAATGTTATGTACTGTTTATCTAAAAGGGGAGGAATTGTTGTGTATGTACCTTTAAGAGAGAACTGCTTTTATACTGTAGTACCGGCAGTGACCACACCTGTATATAAAGCCGTAGCAGGCTTCTGTACTTTCAGTTCCAGCATACCCTCTGTTCAGTAAACACCTGTTATTACCGTTCTCCTGCAGTCCGTGTGTTATTGATACGCGGACACTACACTTCTAAACTCCAAAAAGTATAGGCCCAACCTGCTCAACCTTTCCTCATAAAATAATCCCTTCATCTCCGGGATCAACCTTGTGAACCTTCTCTGAACTGCCTCCAATGCAAGCATATCTCTCCTTAAATAAGGAGGCCAAATCTGTACGCAGTACTCTAGGTGTGGTCTTACCAACGCCCTGTACAGTTGTAGCAAGATTTCCCTACTTTTCTACTCCTTCCCCCTTGCAATAAAGGCCAACATTCCATATGCCTTCCTAATTACTTGCTGTACCTGCATGCTAACTTTTTGTGTTTCATGTACGAGATCCCTCTGTACCGCAGCATTCTGTACTCTCTCCATTTAAATAATATTTTGCTTTTCTATTCTACCAAAGTGGATAACCTCACATTTTCCCACATTATACTCCATCTACCAAATATTTGCCCACTCACTTAACCTATCTGTATCCCTTTGCAGACTTTTTGGGTTGGATTTTACCAGCCCTGAGGAGGCGGGCTGGAGGCGGGACTGCTGGGACAATGCCCAAAAATAGGAGCAGGTCCCAAACCCGCTCCCAACCTGCCTCCAACCAGTCAGGTCCCCGATTTGCGCAAGGACCCGACGTCGGGGAACCCCACCAGGGTAAGTGAGGCATGCTGTGGGTCTGTTGTTATGTTGGTGTTTGGATGACAGCTGCAGAAGTGGTGTGAAGTGGTGGGACACTGGTTCGTATCAAGTGGTGGGACACTGGTTCGTATCAGAGGTAAGGAAACATTGGGAAAGTCATTTATAATGTGGTTAGATGTTTCTGCAGGTGACAAGCTGTGAAGTGTTTGTGTAGCCTCATCTCATCGGGAGAAGTGACAGATGACTTCTGCAATCTCAACTGCAGCTGCCATCTGTTTTATCCTAAGGAGAGAGTAATTGGAGAGCCTGGGTGAAAGGATTCACCTTTGGACAGTGATTGTCAGTGTTTGACAGCACCTCAATGCTGTCAAACACTGTCAAATCATCTGTCAAACAAGTGTGGTGCATATGCATTTAAGAAAACCGGCAGATGAAATGTCATCTGACACTGGTTTTCCCTTAATTGGCCGGCAAGCCCGCAGGGCGGGCTTAACAAGGCCAATCAAGGCAAAATAGCATCTGTTTGTCAGGCATCGCTGGGGGCGGGACCGAAAACCAGCAGTTCCGCCTCAAACTCGGCCTGGAAGGTAAGATTCCACCCTTTGTGTCCTCCTCAGAACTTGCTTTCCCACCTACCTTTGTATCGTCAGCAAATGTGGCTACAGTACACTCGGTCCCTTCATCCAAGTCATTAATATAGATTGTAAATAGTTGAGGCCCCAGCACTGATCCCTGTGGCAGCCCACTAGTTACAGTTTGCCAACCTGAAAATGACCCATTTATCCCGCCTCTCTGTTTTCTGTTAGTTAACCAATCCTCTAATCATGCTAATATATTACCCCAACACCGTGAGCTCTTACCTTGTGCAGTAACCTTTTATGTGGCACCTTATCGAATGCCTTCTGGAAATCCAAATACACTACATCTACTGGTTCCTCTTTATCCACCCTGCTTGCTACATCCTCAAAGAACTCTAATAAATTTGTCAAACACGATTTCCCTTTCATAAAACCATGTTGACTCTGCTTGATTGTATTATGATTTGCTAAATGTCCTGCTACTACTTCCTTGATAATGGATTCCAGTATTTTCCCAATGACAGATGTTAGGCTAACTGGCCTATAGTTTTCTGCTTTCTGTCTCCCTCCTTTCTTGAATAGGGGTGTTACATTTGTGGTTTTCCAATCCGCTGGGACCTTTCCAGAATCTAGGGAATTTTGGAAGATTATAACCAACGCATCCACTATCTCTGCAGCCACTTCTTTTAAGACCCTAGGATGCAGGCCATCAGGTCCAGGGGACTTGTCAGCCTTTAGTCCCATTAGTTTGCCTAGTACTTTTTCTCTAGTGATAGTGATTGTTTTAAGTTCCTCCCTCCCTTTTGCCCCTTGATTTTCCACTATTATTGGGATGCTTTTAGTGTCTTCTACTGTGAAGACAAATACAAAATATTTGTTCAAATTCTCTGTCATTTCCTTGTTTCCCATTATTAATTCCCCAGTCTCACCCTCTAAGGGACCAACGTTTACTTTAGCTACTCTCTTCCTTTTTATATACTTGTAGAAGCTCTTACTGTCTGTTTTTATATTTTTTGCTAGTTTATCCTCAATCTATTTTCTCCCTCTTTATTTTTTTTTAGTCATCCTTTGCAAGTTTCTAAAAATTTCCCAATCTTAGAGTCATAGAGTCATAGAGTTTTACAGCACAGAAAGAGGCCCTTCGGCCCATCGTGTCTGCGCCGCCCATCCATCCCTGTCCAGTCTAATCCCATTTTCCAGCATTTGGTCCATAGCCTTGTATGCAATGGCATTTCAAGTGCTCATCCAAATGCTTCTTGAATGTTGTGAGGGTTCCTGCCTCTACCACCCTTTCAGGCATTGAGTTCCACATTCCAACCACCCTCTGGGTGAAAAAGTTCCTCCTCAAATCCCCTCTAAATCTCCTGCCCCTTACCCTGAATCTATGCCCCCTTGTTATTGACCCCCCTACTAAGGGGAAAAGTTCCTCTTTGTCTACCCTATCTATGCCCCTCATCATTTTGTACACCTCAATCAGGTCCCCCCTCAGCCTTCTTTGCTCCAAGGAAAACAACCCCAGCCTGTCCAGCCTCTCTTCATAGCTGAGGCGCTCCATCCCAGGTAACATCCTGGTGAATCTTCTCTGCACCCTCTCCAAAGCAATCACATCCTTCCTATAGTGAGGCGACCAGAACTGCACACAGTACTCCAGCTGTGGCCTCACCAGCGTTTTGTACAGCTCCATCATCACCTCCCTGCTCTTATATTCTATGCCTCGGCTAATGAAGGCAAGTATCCCATATGCCTTTTTAACCACCTTATCTACCTGTTCCGCTGCCTTCAGGGATCTATGTACATGTACACCAAGGTCCCTCTGACCCTCTGTACTTCCTAGGGTCCTACCACTCATTGTGTATTCCCTTGCCTTATTTGTCCGTCCAAAATGCATCACCTCGCACTTTTCAGGGTTAAATTCCATTTGCCACTTTTCCGCCCATCTGACCAACCCGTTTATATCGTCCTGTAGCCTGAGGCTTTCCTCCTCACAATTTACCACCCCACCAATTTTCGTGTCATCTGCGAACTTACTGATCATACCTTTTACATTCTCATCCAAATCATTTATGTAGATCACAAACAACAAGGGACCCAGCACCGATCCCTGAGGTACCCCACTGGACACAGGCTTCCAGTCACAAAAGCAACCTTCGACCATCACCCTCTGCCTCCTGCCACTCAGCCAGTTTATGATCCAACGCGCCAAGGCACCCTGGATCCCATGGGCTCTTACCTTCTTGACCAGTCTCCTATGCGGGACTTTGTCAAAAGCTTTACTGAAGTCCATGTAAACCACATCCACAGCATTTCCCTCATCCACCCCCCTAGACACCCCCTCGAAAAATTCAATCAGATTTGTCAGACATGATTTACCCTTGACAAAGCCATGCTGACTATCCCCGATTAATCCTTGCCTCTCCAAGTGGAGACTAATTTTGTCCCTCAGAATTTTTTCCAATAATTTCCCTACCACAGATGTTAGGCTCACTGGCCTGTAATTCCCTGGTTTATCCCTGCTACCCTTCTTGAATAATGGTACTACATTAGCTGTTCTCCAGTCCTCTGGTACATCCCCTGTGGCCAGAGAGGTTCTGAAAATTTGTGTCAGAGCCCCTGCAATCTCCTCCTTTGCCTCCCACAGCAGCCTGGGATACATCTCATCTGGGCCTGGGGATTTATCCACTTTTTGGCCTGCTAAAACCGCTAGCACCTCCTCCCTCTCGATGCTAATATGTTCAAGTATGTCACAGCCCCCTTGCCCGATTTCTATGTCTGCATCGTCTTTCTCCATAGTGAACACAGATGCAAAAAATTCATTTAAAACCCCGCCTACATCATCTGGCTCTACACACAGATTGCCACTTTGGTCCCTAATGGGCCCTACCCTTTCCCTGGTTATCCTCTTGCCCTTAATATACTTATAAAACATCTTAGGATTTTCCTTTATTTTGCTCGCCAGTGTTATTTCATGGCCCCTCCTCGCCCTCCTAATTTCTTTTTTAAGTATGCCCCTGCATTTTTTATACTCCTCTAGGGCTTCTTCCGTCTTTAGTCTTTTGTAACTGCCAAAAGCCCCCCTTTTATTTCTAATGCATTTTTGTATATCCCTTGTCATCCAAGGTTCCCTTTGCTTGTTGGTCCCACCCTTGACCTTTACAGGAACATGTTGGCGTTGTATTCTCTCTATTTCCCTTCTGAAAGTCTCCCACTGTTTTGATGCGGATTTTCCTATAAGTAGCTGCTCCCAGTCCAATTTGGCCAGATCCTGCCTTATCATATTAAAATCGGCCTTCCCCCAATTTAGAACCCTTATTTCCGGGCCGTCTTTGTCTTTTTCCATGACCACCTTAAATCTCACCGAATTGTGGTCACTGTCGCCAAAATGCTCTCCTACTGACACTTCCACCACTTGCCCGGCTACATTCCCCAGAATTAGGTCCAGTACCGCCCCCTCTCTTGTAGGACTTTCTACATGTTGGCTCAAAAAGCTCTCCTGGATGCACTTTAAGAATTCTGCACCCTCTAAGCCTTTCACACTCTGACTATCCCAATTTATATTGGGGAAGTTGAAATCCCCCACTATTATTACCCTATTATTTTCGCACTTTTCTGAGATTTGCCTACATATCTGTTCCTCTATCTCCCCCTGACTGTTTGGGGGCCTATAGTACACTCCCAGCAAAGTGCTTGCCCCCTTTTTGTTTTTAAGTTCTACCCATATGGCCTCATTAGAGGAACCCGCTAATATATCATCCCTCCTTACAGCAGTAATTGACTCCTTAATTAATATTGCAACACCCCCTCCCCTTTTACACCCCCCTCTGTCTCGCCTGAAGATTCTGGCCTACCACTAATCTTTGCAACATTGTATGCCTTTTCTTTCAATTTGATACCCTCCTTAACTTCCTTAGTTAGCCACGGATGGTTCATCCTTCTCGTAGAGTCTTTCTTTTTCACTGGAATATATCTTTGTTGAGAGTTATGAAATATCTCCTTAAAAGTCTGCCACTGCTTATCTACCGTTTTACCTTTTAATCTATTTTCCCAGTCCACTTTAGCCAACTCTGTCTTCATACACTTGTAATTGCCTTTATTTAAGTTTAAGACACTAGTTTCAGACCCAAGTTTCTCACCCTCAAACTGAATGTGAAATTCTATCATGTTATGATCACCCTTCCCTAGAGGATCCTTCACTATGAGATCATTAATTAAACCTGTCTCATTACACATTACCAGATCTAAAATAGCCTGTTCCCTGGTTGGTCCCACAACGTATTGTTCTAAGAAACTGTCCTGAATACACTATGAACTCGTCCTCAGGCTACCTTTGCCAATTTGATTTGCCCAATCTACATGAAGATTAAAATCACCCACGATTATTGCAGTTCCTTTCTCACAAGCCCCCATTATTTCTTGATTTATACTCTGTCCTGCAATGTAGCTACTGTTAGGGAGCCTATAAACTACTCCCACCAGTGACTTCTTCCCCTTATTATTTCTTATCTCCGCCCAAACTGATTCTACATCTTGATCTTCAGAGCCAAGATCATTTCTCACTACTGTACTGATCTCATCCTTTATTAACAGAGCTACCCCACCTCCTTTTCCTTTCTGCCTATCCTTCTGAAATGTCAAATACCCCTGAATATTCAGTTCCCAGCCTTGGTCGCCTTGCAACCACGGGCTGGATTTTCATTCAGAAGTTGGGACTACAACTTTCAGGTTGTACTCCCGCCTCCATCGAGATGTGGCCAATCCACGCGATTTTCATTTGATTGACCTTGTTGAGCCCGCCCAGCGGGCTCAGCAGGCCAATTATGGGCCACCCAGCAACAGGTGACGTCACAGACTGAAAGTTCATCTGTCACGACGTGTTGACAGATGAAATATCAGTGGTTCACAGCTGCTTGAAGCTGTCAAACACTGACAGTCTTACTTCTAACCTGAGTCCTTCTACACAGACTCAGTTAGAAATCTCGCCGGCACTGAAAGCTGCAGGCTGTCACTTTTGACAGATCGCAGCCATTCTGCTTTCTATGCCGGCTGAATGATGGACTCCCGAAGCCTAGAGGAAGGAAGGCTGTAAAGGTAAGTACAGGTAATTTAAACTTCTTTACACACTTTAGACACACCAAACACACTTACCTTTGCACTCATGCACCCATCACTCACCTGAACACCGACATCTCGACCCCTCCAAGTCCTTCAACCCGACGGCCCGACTCCTCTAACCTGGCGTGGTTTGGAGCCATTGGGAATCCCACACGACAACCTTCAAAATAGGGATTAGGCTAAAAACTGTCTGTTAACAGGCAGTTAATTGGCACTAATCCCTTCCCGCCTCGGGTAGGCGGGTCCCAGTGCAGGGCGGGTACCCGCCTCCTTTGAAACTTACATGGAGGCGGGTTTTGGCCGGGATGGTGTCGGGACCCCCGAATTCGGGATTTTAGCCCCCCCACGCGCCTAAAAGCCCGCCTCACGGCACACTGAAAATTGACTCCCACGTCTCTGTAATGGCTATCAGATCATACCCATTTATTTCTATTTGTGCCATTAGTTCATCTATCTTTATCTGAATGCACGCAGCATTCGTAACAAGAGCCTTTAATTTTGTCTTTTTACCATTTTTCCCTACTCTCTGGGTAAAGAAGTTTCTTCTGAATTCCCTATTTGATTTATTGGTGACTATCTTATACTGATAACCTCTAGTTTTGCTCTTCCCCACAAGTGGAAACATTCTCTCTGTATCCACTCTATCAAAACCTTTCATAATTTTAAAGACCTCTATTAAGTCACCCCTCAGCCTTCTCTTTTCAAGAGAAAAGAGACCCAGCCTGTTCATCCTTTCCTGATAGGTGTACCCTCACATTTCTGGTATAATCCTTGTAAATCTTCTCTGCACCCTCTCCAGTGCCTCTATATCCTTTTTATAATATGGCGACCAGAATTGTACGCAGTACTCCAAGTGTGGTCTAACCAAGGTTGGATACAAGTTTAGCATAACTTCACTACTTTTCTCATCTATCCCTCTAGAAATAAACCCTAGTGCTTAGTTTGCTTTTTTTAATGACCTTGTTAACCTGTGTCGATACTTTGTGATTTGTGTATTTGTACTCCGAGATCCCTTTGCTCTTCTACACCATTTAGATTCCTATTTTCTAAGTAATATGTGACCTCCCTATTTTTCTTATAAAAATGTAATACCTCACATTTTATGTGTTGAATTTCATTTGCCAATTATATGCCCATGCTGCAAATTTATTAATGTCTTCTCATAATTTGTTGCAATCCTCTTCAGTATCTGGTGTCATCTGCAAATTTAGAAATTGTGTTTTTGATTCCAAAGTTTAAATCGTTAATATAAATTGTGAACAAGTGGTCCCAGCACTGATCCTTGTGGAACACCACTTCTCACGTTCTGCCACTCTGAACAGCTACCCTTTACCTTTCTGTCTTGAAGCCAGCTAGCTATCCATTCTGCTACTTGTCCCCTGACTCCGCATTCCCTGACCTTATTCATTAGTCTATTATGTGGTACCTTATCGAAGGTCTTTTGAAAATCTAAATAAATTACAACTACTGCATTACCCTTGTCTACTCTCTCTGTTACCTCTTCAAAATATTCAATTAGGTTAGTCAAGCAAGACTTTCTCTTTTGAAATCCATGCTGACTATTTATTATTATATTTTTGGTTTTGAGATATTCTTCCATTTTCCCCTTTAGTAGGGATTCCATTATTTTTCCTACCACCGATGTTAAGCTGACTGGTCTATAATTCCCTGGACATGTTCTAACTCCCTTCTTAAATATAGGTATTATTATGTTAGCTATCCATCAGTCCTCTGGCACTGCACCTTTTTTGAACAAATTACTAAATATATGTACAAAAAGAAAATACTGCAGATGCTGGAAATCTGAAATAAAAACAGAAAATGCTGGAGATACTCAGCAAGTCAGACAGCATCTGTGAAGAGAGAAACAGAGTTAATGGCCCTGAACTTAGGATCGGGGGCTTGCCGCGCGTGCACTCACCCTACGCGCCGACATCTGAAGCCCGGGCCTGCTTGCATTTCCTGTCACAGGCCCGGTTCAGCTGTCAGCGCGCTGTGCTTACCTGATCCAGCGGCGTAGTTAGTGCGATGTGCCGGCTGGGATCAGGTGAGCACTGTGCAGCCAATCAGGGGAGGGGAAACTCATTCATGAGTTTGACAGTAAAAGCTGTCAAACTCATGAAAAGTATGGGCTGCCAAAACACTACTTTAACTTTAAATAAAATTTTAAAAAACATCCCACTGATTATAATAACTATAAATAAGTTTTTAAAAATGTTTTAAACAATTAATCAATTTTTTGAAAAACATAATTTTTTTAAAAATAGGGTCTAAAACTAAACTTACCATCCTGTAAATTCTTTAAAAATAACAAACCTGTGGGAAAAAAAAATTGTACATTGCACTAAAAGCCCACTTACCTGAAAAACTAAATACTTACGTCTTGTTTTTCCACGCGTAAAGACCGGAGGCTTTTACACGTGCGCAACTCTGAAAAAAAAAAGGAATTTTACTGCGCACGCGCTGCCTGTGCAGTCGCACGCGTTCTGCCTCTGAACCCCTTGGGTCAGAGGACAGGAAATGCCGGTTTTCAGCGCATGCGCTGTGCATGCTGAACACCGGCAATTCCTCCGGGCACACGCGTGAGTACCCCGTCCGTACTCACGTGTTGTGCCCGGAATTACTGGGCCAATGTTTCAGGTCGATGACCTTTCGTCAGAACTGGAAAAAAGCAAGAAATGGAACAGATTTTTAAGCAAGTGTAAGGACTGGGAAATGGGGGAGGGGATGAAAGAACAAAAGGGAAGGTCTGTGATAGGATAGAAGGCAGGAGGGGTTAAGAGACATTAAGAGATATTCAAGGCAAAAGGAGATGGTAATGGGACAGGTTAAGAAACAAAGGATGGCTCTAGATGAAGTGTGAATTGCGCTGGCAGAATGAAAGACAGCTGCCATGTAGGAGAGAAGAACAGAAGGCACAAACAAAAAGTGTGTAGAAGCGATAAGATTGTACTTTATGCCATTCTCTTTTTATCTAATCCTGGAACCTTTGTTTCATTTACTGAAGCTAGTGGACTACTACTCAACATCATCAGGATACATAATTAATAGGACCACTGAATAAATACTATTTCAATGTCAGTGGCAGATCACTGCCCTTCACCTAGTTACTGAAGGGGATGGAATATCTAGACACATTTTGCAGAGCTTAAAACACAATGGCCTAGAAATTCAGTTGTTAGCGCCAGCCGCTAGTGCCTTAAGAGGGCGAGAAGTGGGGCGCGAAGCGGCTAGCGCCCAGGCGCGGCGCAATCTGCGCCTCTCGCAAACTTCAGTCAAGATTTAGCGGCGGCGCAAAACCGCAGTGCCCGCTCAGCTGCGCGCGCAGATCCTGACGTCATTTCATGGTGCAACGCCCTTGGTGCACCCCGAACCGGAACTTCAGTGGCGCCCCCCTTCTTTGCGCCTGGCGCCCCCAGCAACTGGTAGAGGGGAACGGTTCCCAGTCGCTGCAGGGCGCAGGGGGCGCTATTTAAAGGGGACTCGTCCTGCATTATAAGTGGTAGCGATTTTGTGCCAATCCTTCTGTTTGAGAGACAGATATTTGGAGAGAGACAAAGGGAGAGAGCTTTCTGCTTTGACTCAGCGCTCGCACAGGTACTTCTGGCTTCAGGCCAGAGCTTTGCACTTGGATTTAACTTTCAGTGCCATAGCCTAGAGTCGCCACATATAATGGGGGTTGCAATGGGTGGAGACGTTGGTTTTCTGCATTGCATTCAAAGGGCTCAGAGATGCCGTGAGAGTGCGCCAATCATGGCCAGACGGAGAAGGGCCAACAGGCGTCGGCACAGGAGGCCTTACCCACCCAGGGTATACCGCCAGCAGTTCTCATATCTGAACATGTCTGAGGAGCAGTGTGTTCAGAGGCTGCGATTCAGAAGGGAGGTGGTCACTGAGATCTGCCACCTGCTTCGCAGAGTTCTGCAGCCACAGCTGAGGAGCAGGACGTCTCTGTCGGTGGCAGTGAAGGTGATGGTGGCTCTCAACTTCTATGCCACCGGCTCCTTCCAATCCGCTACTGGGGACATTGCCAACATCTCCCAGTTCGCGGTACATTGCTGCATCCGCCAGGTGACCAATGCCCTTTTCAGAAGGAGATGTCAGTACATCTCCTTCCCCATGACCCTGGACAAGCAGCAAGAGTGTGCAATGGGATTTGGAAGAATAGCGGGCTTCCCCATGGTCCTGAGCGTTGAACTGTTGAACCAGCAATGGTCAGGCATTGCTTCAGGGCTGCAGTGTGCAGGGTGTTGCAGCCAAACAAATCGACCCTCCCCCTTTAAGAGCTGACCGGCACCAGCGTGCCTGCCTTCAATCAGCAACTCGCCGCACCTGCGCTGCGCCCGCCCTCGGTGTTAGCGCCTCGGCTCGCCGGCTTAGTGCCTTATGATAGTCGTGCATCGCCTGCTTTAGCGCAGCAGCAACCTCTTGGGGTGATGCAACTCAATTTCGGCGAAGGTGGTGCTAAGTTGCTGTAGCGCCCCAAACGTGGTGATACTGAATTTCCAGGCCAATGTGACTCAAAGCCTACAAAGAATAATATGGGCAAATCCAACTAATACTAAACTTAAATGCAACAAATGCATCAAAATGACCCCATTCCAGAATTAATTATGCGTTGAGCTTGATCCTGATGAATACATCATATTATTTTGATACACCAATTAGTTTGTTCAATGTATTTATCTGACGCCAGAAAAGGCCTAGATCAATAACCTGACTCCAATGAAAACCAAGAAAAAGGAAAGTTGGGGCTCACCAACTCAGGTCACTAATAATGCTAATATTTACACTGCAGTTTATCATGTCAAAATATCTCAGCATTTCAGAAAATAAGTTACATTGGAGCACGGTAACTGTTTTATAGGCAAAAATAGTAGCTATTCTGCATCAGCAATGGCCCACAAACAAAGTGGAACACTATCCAGGATATCAGTTCTTCCTTCTCATCTTCAAGAAATCCATGTCTTTAATCTCCACCTCAAGCACTAGAACAGGCAGACAGGACTACAGTTTAATGTCTCATCCAAAGGACAGCACCTCCAATGATGTAAACACTTCCTCCGTACTGCACTGGATTATGTGCTCAAGCCCTGGAGTTGGGCTCTAACCCACGATCTTCTGACCCAGAGGCAAGATTGCTACCAGCTGAGCAAAGCTGATACACTCAAACAGCCTCTTCAGGCAGGTAACACACTGCTAAGTAGCCTTCCATTTTAGGTTGGTAATATGGTAGATTAACACAGGGCATGCATCATGCCAGGGATCACGAGAATATCAGTGCTAATTTGATCTTGGGAGAGACAACATCATTCACGTCCGAGGCCGGGACCCAGGAGCGAGGACGAGCCCAGCAGCGAGATCAAGGCCCAGGAGTGGCGCAGCGTGGACCAGCAGCGGGGTTGGGGCCCAGGAAAGGTGCAGCACGGGCCAACAGCGATGACACCCAGGCAGAGAGGACCTACGGGAAGGAGGTGTGTGTCTCTGTCAGTGTGTGTGTGTGTGTGTGTGTGTGTGTGTGTGTGTGTGTGTGTGTGTGTGATGTAGCAGAGCCTGGTCTCCAATCGACTTGGATCCCCTTGCCATTGGACCAAGACCTTGCTCTGTCAAGCCCGTGTGGTAGCTGGTGTGCAACAGCCACCCCACGATAAAATAATTCAAGCACAGGCATCTTCCACCCTTTAAGTCATCCTCGGTTCCGAGGGACTGCCTAAGAGAACAAGATAATAGAGAAGGCTCAGCAGCACTGAGTTGATCCCTGTACAGAAGCTGGCTCAGGTGAATATTATTCTAAAGCTTGAGAAACTTAGATGGAAAGTGAAGATCCAAGTCCAATATGCAGGATACCACCAAGGTTGAAGAGCGGAGAGAAGATAGAATTAACAAAGCCTCACTGTGGAACAATTAGACTCTCTGGATTGTAGGGAGATCCTTCTATTATAAGACCTGGGTGTCCTTGTGCACCAGTCGCTGAAGGTAAGCATGCAGGTGCAGCAGGCGGTTAAGAAGGCAAATGGTATGTTGGCCTTTGTAGCGAGAGGGTTCGAGTACAGGAACAAGGATGTCTTGCTACAGTTGTACAGGGCCTTGGTGAGACCACACCTTGAGTATTGTGTGCAGTTTTGGTCGCCTTTTCTGAGGAAGGATGTTCTTGCCATGGGGGGAGTGCAGCGAAGATTCACCAGACTGATACCTGCGATGGCAGGAATGACATATGAGGAGAGATTGGGTCGATTGGGCTTATACTCGCTGGAGTTTAGAAGAATGAGAGGGGATCTCATTGAAACTTATAAAATTCTAACAGGACTAGACAGACTAGATGCAGGAAGGATGTTCCTGATGGCGGGGGAGTCCAGAACCAGGGGTCACAGTCTAAGGGTAAGGGGTAAGCCATTTAGGACAGAGATGAGGAGGAATTTCTTCACCCAGAGAGTGGTGAACCTGTGGAATTCTCTCCCACAGAAGGCAGTTGAGGCCAATTCATTAAATATATTCAAGAAGAAATTAGATATATTTCTTAAGGCTAAAGGGATCAAGGGATATGGGGAGAAAGCAGGGACAGGGTACTGAATTTGGATGATCAGCCATGATCTCATTGAATGGCGGAGCAGGCTCGAGGGGCCGAATGGCCTACTCTTGCTCCTATCTTTTATGTTTCTATGACCCAGAAAGAGAATGGTTTCGCTCACAAAATTAATCTGGAGTGCGAGCTTTCTGCTCTCTTTTAGTCAACTGCAGAATTGTTAACTTATTTATTTAAAATATCTGCAGGTGCACAGTATGGCAAATCTACTATGTGGAAGACAACTGTCAGGATTTCCACCCTGGAATTATCTATGGAGAATGGGTTGGTAAAGAACCTATAGCTTTCAGAACATATAGGTACCCGGGTCCGAAGAGGAACAGGGACCTCCTTTGGCTGAGGTGAAGGGAGATTTGGGTATTCAAATTTGAGGATGGGTGGGACTGTTTGTGGAACAGTGTACTGTATATAAATCAGACTGAGAGATCCAGACCAAACTTATCCAAGACACTGCATGCAGGTATGCCTTCAAAAATAGATGAGGCATAAGCATACGCTGATGTTGTAATGAAAGTAGTGGGTGCTCAGACAAAGATTATGACATGGCCTCAGATAAAGGTCCAGATGAATTGACTGAGAATAATTACAAAAGGAGTGATATTTTCAGTCTTAGTTGACCGGGTGTTGTTGCTGCGTTTGGGGGACCCTTTCACCCACATAACAAAGAAAAGGAAACAGACTAGCTAGTCCAGACAATGATAACCCGAATCAAGCTAGATAGATGACACTGTTGAGATGCCAACTCACTGGCAGTTTCAAAAATGTTTGCACCAACACTAGAAAGGGGTGTCAAACACACAACCCGTGGGCCAGATTTGGCCAGCAGAACAGTTCCGCTCTGTGATATCATCACCACCCAGCACCCCCCCCCCCAACCCCTCGCATTTTTAAGCGAGTACACAGCCACAGACCTTCCCATGCAACCACAGGAGATGTAACACCTGCCCTTTCACCTCCTCCTTTCCCACCGTCCAGGGCCCCAAACACTCCTTCGGGGTGAAACAACGATTTACTTTTACTTCCCCAACTTAGTATGTTGTATTCGCTGCTCTAGATGCAGATTGGGTGATTGCTGAACGCCTCCATTCAGTCCGCAAACATAACCCTGAGCTTTCAGTCGCTTGTCACTTTAATTCTCCATCCCACTCTGGCTTCTTAATCCTTGGTCTCCAACACTGTTCCAATGAAAATCAATGCAAGCTCAAGGAACAGCACCTCGTCTTTCTATTAGGCACTTTACAGCCTTAATACTGAGTTTAACAACTTTACATAGTATTACATAGTACATACAGCACAGAAACAGGCCTGTGCCAGTGTTTATGCTCCACACGAGCCTCCTCTCACATTACTTCATCTCACTCTATCAACAACTTTAGATCTTGATCACTGCTCCCATATTTTTTTCTCTGGGACAGCAGGTAATGGAGAACGACTGCACCAGCGCTACTGGGAGTGGAGGAGATGTGGACTGGTGCTTGGGTGTGGGTCATCTACTGGTACATGGCCGGTGGAGTGGCCCACAACTCTGGGATCTACCTATCTTTCTTCCGCCACATTCCCAGGCCACAGGAACCTTCTCTTTGCCACATTTTCCATGCTTTCCTCCCCTCTGCTATTCTGCTGCAACTATTTACACCTCCTCTGGACTCATCATTTCTTTCTATACTTGTCCTATTATCACCTCCTTTTGCCCTGCACCATCATCTCTTTTTTCATTTAATCACTCCTGCCCTCCCCTTTATCACAGACCTCTCCCTTTTCTTCTTTTCCTGCCCCCTCCCTTTTCCCTGGCTCTAGCTTAAATGCTGTTAATATTTAACATCTCCCAGTTCCAATGAAAGGTCATTGACCAGAAACGTTAACTCTGTTTCTCTCTTCACAAAGAACTGGTCCCTGCCTCGAGGGGTGGCCAGAAACAGAATCAGCTGGTGGAGGGGAGAGAGACAAGAGTGAGGAGAGTGGTGCTGAGCTGGAAGTGTGGACAGACTAGGGAGGAGGAGATCGACACGCGCAGGGGGCGCAAATTAAACAATAACTAAAGTACAGAAACACTAATGTATCAGGATGTGGGAGGGACGAGTGCTTTCTGTTTAAAGTATTGGCCCGTAATTTGCGGTCAGCAGCGAAGCAAAGGCGTTTGCCGCTGGCCCCGAAGTAAGTTGCCCACAAAGATCTCGCGATCTCTGTGGTGAGAAGTTCGGCTTTTCCGACGCGCAATCGAAATCAACGCAAGTTAATGGGGATTCCCTAACGCGAGCTGCTGTGACATCAACAAGCTGTCTCAGCAGCCAATTAAAATGCAGAATTCTCAGAGACAGCGACTAGGAATTGGATAAGCCCCTTTTTCTAACTTTTTAAAAATGTTAGAGAGCAAAAAACAAAGATGGGGGCTCTCACATGGGGAAAAGGCAAACTTGAACAAAAGATGAACAAATTTTATTTTAAAAATTACATTACAATAAAATTTCTTAAAAGTTAAATTTTTTAGTAAAATGGATAAATTTGACTCTCGCAAAATTCAAATGAATTTTTCAGGGCCATAACCTTTGTTTAGCAGTCAATACACTGTTAAAACCAAAGTTTAACCTCATCCAAAAGGGTTCTTTAATAAAGAAAGAAAGACTTGTATTTATATAGCGCCTTTCATGACCACCAGATGTTTCAAAGCACTTTTTTGAAGTGTAGTCACTGTTGTAAAGTGGGAAACGCGACAGCCAATTTAAACACAGCGAGGTCCCACAAACAGCAATGTGATAATGACCAGATAATCTGTTTTTATTATGTTGATTAAGGGATAAATGTTGGCCAGGACACCGGGGATAACTCCCCTGCTCTTCTTCGAAATAGTGCCATGGGATCTTTTACGTCCACCTGAGACACCAGACGGGGGCATCGGTTTAACATCTCATCTGAAAGACGGCACTCCCTCAGTACTGCACTAGAGTGTCAACCTAGATTTGTGTGCTTAAGAACCTGGAGTGGGACTTGAACCCACAGCCTTCTGTCTCAGAGGCAAATGTGCTATCAACTGAGCCACAGCTACCACTAATGGGGTATTTAACAGCAATATTTACATCAGTTTCACTGATTTCCCTGATTACACCGATTGCTGGTTATGGGAGGAGGGGGGAGGGGCCACAGCGCAGCCAGTGTCAGAGCAGTGAATGACTGACCGCAACTTCAGGAATTCCACGTTAGGATGTGCATGCGCTACATCCTGAAGTTGCGGTCAGTTTCAAAGGGGTAATGACAGCAAACGCTGTTCGTTCACTGTTAATACCCGCCGCAAATTCCGGGCCATTGATTTCATTAATGCATTTAGTGTCCCAGCTCAGTGCAGTCCTGAAAGATAACTGCCAGCACGTTTTAGAAGAGACGATTAAATGAGGTCCTGGTAGTGGAGGTTAAAGATTCCCAGTGCCACTGAAAGAACCAGGACTCAGGAGGGAGGAGTCGGGAGATCAGGACTTGGGGGAGAGTAGGATAGGTAAGTCTTCTGATGTATGTATCCCTTGATCCAGTTGTTTGCTGCTTAATAGTCCATTTCTGTAGGAATATGCATTTACTTTCCAAGGTTACCTCCATATATTCTTAATAAGAACATAAGAAATAGGAGCAGGAGTTAGGCCATTCGGCCCTTTGAGCCTGCTCCGCCATTCAATAAGATTGTGGCTGATTTTCTACCTTATCTCCACCTTCCTGCACTCAAAGGATTGTGAATTTTTGGAATTCTCTACCCCAGAGAGCTGTGGAGGCTCAGTTGTTGAGTATATTCAAGACAGAGATCGATAGATTTTTGGATAATAAGGGAATCAAGGGATATGGGGATAGTGCGGGAAAGTGGAGTTGAGGTAGAAGATTAGCCATGATCTTATTGAATGGTGGAGCAGGCTCGAATGGCCAAATGGCCTACTCCTGCTCCTATTTCTTATGTTTATGATTATGTTTCTCATTCATTTATATGGCAACATAGAAACACAACTGTTGTGCATACCAGTACCCTCAGAACTAATTCATTCCTTAATCATCTGTTATGAGAACAGTCCTAAAGCAACTTGCACCTGGTGAGGGGGTGCGAATCCTATCAAATGCTCACATTCTAGTTTGTTTCGTACCTGTCCAACTTGGCTTATATAAATATATACTTATATAATAATATTTAAGCCTTGCTTTAGAATAGTCCAAACAGCTTGCAAATCTGCTCAAGTAGCTCTATCCTTTATTGTTTGGCAGATAATTTTCCTGTCACGAAGGGATAAGCTATAAAAATCCCTTGTGACAAAGGACAAATATCATGTAGCAATGATTACACAGCTCTAATCTCCAGTAGAGCTATTCCAAGTGAAAACTGTAAGTTAGCTTGTTTTGAAATCTTTTTCTGCTATAAAGATTTATTTTGGGATAAGATAAAGCTATATAAGCTCTACCTGCTGAGAGGTGAATTTATCCTTGTTTTGTTCTTGGTTGCAGAAGTAACTGACAGAAGCCATGGGAATGTCTTCTATCCTGTGCTTGGGTCTTTCTCTGTCACTAACATTCAGCCTTCCTCTTTTTGAAGGTGAAGGGAAAAGTCATAACAAACTGCTACTTATTTCCTTTGATGGTTTTCGTTGGGATTACGACCAAGATGTTGAAACTCCAAATTTGCAAAACTTAGTCAAAGAAGGTGTAAAGGCAAAATATATTACACCCGCCTTTGTTACACTAACCTCTCCATCTCATTTCACACTGATAACAGGTAAGTCCTCTAGAATCAGTCTCCTTTCACTACACCTATACCTATTAAGTGAAAAACTAGATTACCGCAAAAGTGTATTGATTGATGAAGAGTAATGAAAATATTATCTAAATGTTATGCAGCAAAGGCACCAGCTATTGAAATTAATGTGTGATCTATATATAATTGCATATTTTGATATACAGTTTAATTATAGATCTCATGGAATATTTCCTGTGGTTAGGAAAATGTTAAGAGTAGTTTCTGCTTAAACTTTTGTTAGATATTACTCCAATTACAACATTTCTTTGTACGTATACTGAAAATGTAACATCCAATTCTATTTCCTTTGGCAATTATGCTTTCAATTTGTGACTGACACTACAGTCTTCTCTCTGTGTAACCATAGTATTTTTAGCACCCATATATATTGCCTTTCATTAACAATAATGATCTCCATTTGGCACTCACCTACTTAGGCATCAAATCTGTAAACATAGAAGATAGGAGCAGGAGTAGGCCATTCGGCCCCTCGAGCCTGCTCCACCATTCAACGAGATCATGGCTGATCATCCAAATTCAGTACCCTGTCCCTGCCTTCTCGCCATATCCCTTGATCCCTTTAGCCTTAAGAAATATATCCAACTCCTTCTTGAATATATTTAATGAACTGGCCTCCACTGCCCTCTGTGGTAGAGAATTCCACAGGTTCCCCACTCTCTGGGTGAAGAAATTCCTCCTCATCTCAGTCCTAAATGGCTTACCCCTTATCCTTAGGCTGTGACCCCTGGTTCTGGACTCCCTGGCCATCGGGAACATCCTTCCTGCATCTAATCTGTCTAGTCCTGACAGAATTTTATAAGTTTCAATGAGATCCCCTCTCATTCTTCTAAACTCCAGCGAGTACAAGCCCAATCGACCCAATCTCTCCTCGTACGTCATTCCTGCCATCCCAGGTATCAGCCTGGTGAATCTTCGCTGTACCCCCTCCATGGCAAGAACATCCTTCCTCAGATAGGGCGACAAAAACTGCACACAATACTCAAGGTGTGGCCTTGTACAACTGGAGCAAGACATCCTTGTTCCTGTACTCGAACCCTCTCGCTACGAAGACCAACATACCATTTGCCTAATTCCGATTAGGCACGTTGCAGCCTTCCAGACTCAATATCGAGTTCAACAATTTCAGGTCATAACCTCAGCCCCTTTTACATTTTTACTTATATTTTTTTTCCACCCCTTTGTTTTGGGTCTTCCCTCCCCCCCCCCTTTCCTTTTTTTTCTCTCTCCCACATGGCAGCTGTCTCTCAGCTTGCCAGTACACTTCATACCTAATCTGAGCCGTCTTTTGTCTCCACTGTCCTATTACCATCTCGTCTGGTTTTGAATACCTCTTAATGTCTCTTTACTTCTTTTGTTCTATCGCAGCCCTGCCTTCAATCTATTTCATTTCCTTTCCAGTTTTGAAAAAGGGTTTCGACCCGAAACGTCGACTCTAAGTTCTCTCCACAGATGTTGCCTGGCCTGCTGAGTTATTCCAGCATTTTCTGTTGTTATTTCGGATTTCCAGCATCTGCAGTATTTTGCTATTATACCATTTGCCTTCTTAACCGCCTGCTGCACCTGCATGCTTACCTTCAGTGACTGGTGCACAAGGACACCCAGGCCTCGTTGCACTTCCCCTTCTCCCAATCTATTGCCATTCAGATAATAATCTGCCTTCCTGTTTTTACCACCAAAGTGGATAACCTTGCATTTATCCACATTATATTGCATCGGCCATGCTTCCGCCCAATCACGCAACCTGTCCAGATCATACTGGATTTTCAGGGCATCCTCCTCACAGCACACTCTCCCACCCAGCTTTGTGTTGTCTGCAAATTTTGAGATATTACATCCAATTCACTCGTCTAGATCATTAATATATATTGTGAATAGCTGGGGTCCTAGGACCGATCCCTGCAGTACCCCACTAGTCACTGCCTGCCACTCAGAGAACGACCCGTTAATTCCGACTCTTTGCTTTCTGTCTGCCAACCAGTTCTCTATCCAAGTCAATACCTTACCTCCAATCCCATGTGCCTTAACTTTGCACGCTAGTCTCTTATGCGGGACCTTATCGAAAGCTTTCTGAAAGTCCAAATACACCACATCCACTGGTTCTCCCTTATCTATTTCACCAGTTACATCCTCAAAAACTTCCAGTAGATTAGTCAAGCACGATTTACCTTTCGTAAATCCATGTTGACTTTGTCCGATCCTGTCACTGTTCTCCAAGTGTTCTGCTATTACATCCTTCATAATGGACTCTAGCATTTTCCCCACTACCGATGTCAGGCTCACTGGTCTATAATTCCCCGTTTTCCCTCTACCACCTTTTTTGAATAGTGGGGTAACATTAGCTACCCTCCAATCCATGGGTACTGTTCCAGAGTCTAGCGAATTCTGGAAGATGACCAGTAATGCATCTACTATCTCTAGGGCCACTTCCTTAAGTACCCTCGGATGTAGATTATCAGGCCCTAGGGATTTATCGGCCTTTAATCCCGTCAATTTCCCCAACACCATTTCCCTACAAATACCGATTTCTTTCAGTTCCTCCCTCTCATTATACCCTATGTTCCCCGACATCTCTGGGAGGTTATTTGTGTCCTCCTTTGTGAAGACAGAACCAAAATTAGCACATGATGGCGGCGCGCACGGACGCAGCGGCTTTGTCTCTCCCGAGACTGAGCGTTTTCACCCTCCTTCTGAGTCTCTTCTGGACTCTGCTGATTCAGGAATTAAAGGCTGACCTACCGTACAGCCGGCAGACGCTCCTAGACATCGGGGCCGACTGCGTGCGGCTTACACTCGGCGACATCGATCTGCCTCCCGACATCGCCCGACCCCCGGGACCAGCGTGGCGTCCTTCCCCAGCCGGAAGTCAGCGCAGACCGCGCAGAGAACGCAAGCAGAAGCGGGGTAAGAGGGCCGGTATCCAAAACAGGCTGAAGAGGGCCCCACACAAACCCTCCCACCCAAGTATTTTCCTGGCCAACGTCAGGTCACTGGAGAACAAAATGGATGAGATCAAACTGGATCTCTCCACACAGAAAAGGACAAAGGAATGCTGCACCATGATCTTCACAGAGACCTGGCTGAACAACGGCATCCCTGACACCACCATCCAACTGGAAGGACGCACGGTCTTCCGCGCCGACAGAACTGCAGACTCCGGTAAGAGCAAGGGAGGCGGTTTGTGCATTTACACTAACAATGCCTGGTGCACTAACACTGACATAATTGATAGATCCTGCTCGGCTGATTTGGAATTCCTCATGGTAAGGTGCAGACCCTTCTACCTGCCTCGGGAATTCACGGCTGTTATCATCACTGCGGTCTACATCCCACCACACGCTAATGCCAAACTAGCACTGAAGGACCTCTACAGGGCCATCAGCGAACAACAAACTGCGCACCCAGACAGAGCTTTTATCGTCGCGGGGGACTTCAATCACATAAACCTAAAAACTGTACTACCGAAATTCCACCAGAATGTCTCCTGCCCCACAAGAGGGGAGAACACACTGGATCAAGTCTACACGAGCATTGTAGACGCTTATAAGGCCATTCCCTGCCCCCACCTGGGGAAGTCTGACCACCTCTCCCTGTTTCTAGCCCTGGCATACAAACCGCTCATCAAAAGAGGGAGAACATCAGTGAGAGCAGTGAAAGTATGGCCAGAGGGGGCAGTATCGGAGCTTCAGGACTGCTTCGAACGCACTGATTGGGGCATGTTTGCCCATAACGACATCGAGGAATACGCATCCACAGTGCTATTCTACATCAACAGCTGCGTCGAGGTCATCACGACCCATAAAAATATCAGGACATATCCCAACCAGAAACCCTGGATGAACGGAGAGGTCCGCTCACTGTTGAAAGCACGCGACGCAGCATTTAAATCTGGTGACGCGGCGGCTTACAGTGCAGCTAGGACCAACCTAAAAAAGGGTATCAGGACTGCCAAAAGGAAACAGACACTGCGGATAGAGGATCACTTCCGCAACAACTCGGACCCCTGGCGCATGTGGCAAGGCATCCAGTCCATCACTGACTACAAGGGCAAAAACACCAGCCCCCCGGTTAGCGATGCCTCCCTTCCGGAGGAGCTTAACAACTTCTATGCTCGCTTCGACAGGGACAACAGGGAGCCGGCTACCAAAGCCTTGCCACCCCCGGAAGACCAGGTGCTCACTCTGTCGACCTCCGACGTAAGGGGTGTTCTACGCGGAGTGAACACACGAAAGGTTGCTGGACCGGATAGCATCCCTGGATGGGTACTCAAGGAATGTGCTGATCAGCTGGCTGATGTCTTCACCGCCATCTTCAATCTGTCATTGGCCCAGGCAGTAGTCCCTACATGCTTCAAGACCACTACCATTATTCCTGTGCCAAAACAAACGGCTGTGATGTGCCTGAACGACTATCGACCTGTCGCACTCACACCCATCATAATGAAGTGTTTCGAGAGACTGGTCTTAGCCCACATCAAAGCCAGTGTTCCTGCCTCTCTTGACCAACACCAGTTTGCCTATCGTGCAAACAGATCAACGGAGGATGCAATCACAACTGCTCTACACTCGGCACTGAATCACCTAGATGGTAAGGAGACCTACATCAGAATGCTGTTCATAGACTACAGCTCAGCATTCAACACTATCGTCCCCAACAAGCTGGCCACCAAACTCCAAACTCTTGGCCTGAACACTTCCCTCTGCAACTGGACCCTGGACTTCCTAACAAACAGACCCCAGTCTGGCAAATTAGGTAACCACACCTCCCCCCCCCCGACCCTGAACACGGGGGCCCCACAAGGATGTGTGCTGAGCCCCCTCCTCTACTCCCTCTTCACCCACGACTGTGTGGCTGTTAATGGTTCCAACACCATCATCAAGTTTGCGGATGACACCACGGTAGTAGGCCAGGTCACCAACAACGATGAGTCAGCCTACAGGGAGGAGGTCCAGCATCTCGTGAAGTGGTGCGCCGATAACAACCTGGCCCTTAACACCAAGAAAACCAAAGAAATCATTGTGGACTTCAGGAAGTCCAAAGGCGGAAGTCACACCCCCATCCACATCAATGGGGCTGTGGTGGAAAGGGTGGACAGCTTTAAGTTCCTCGGAGTCCACATCACGGAAGACCTCTCCTGGTCCCTCAACACCTCCTCTCTGGTGAAGAAGGCCCAGCAGCGCCTATATTTCCTAAGGAGGCTGAAGGGATGTAACCTGTCACCCCTGATCCTCTCCAACTTTTACCGCTGCACTATAGAGAGCATCCTGACAAACTGTATCACAGTATGGTATGTAGCTGCTATGACTGGAAAGCCCTGCAGCGGGTAGTCAAAACTGCCCAACGCATTACCGGCACCCGGCTACCGACCATAGAGCACATATACCAGAAACGCTGTCTACGGAGGTCACGGTCCATCATCAAAGACCCTACCCACCCCAGCCACAGTCTGTTCGCCCTCCTGCCATCTGGGAGATGCTACAGATGCATTCGCACCCGTACGACCAGATTTAGGAACAGTTTCTTTCCCAGGGCTGTCATCCTACTGAACTCCACAAATAAACTCTAAAGCCTGCACATCTGCCAATGCACTTTATTATGGTTATATTTCTGTTAATATACTACAAGCCAAATGTATGTTGAATGTTTAAATGTCTTAATCCAAATGTACGCTCTCGGGAGCCGCAAGCCTACATTTCGTTGTACTGCACTTGTGCACTAACAATGACAATAAAAGTTGATTTGATTTGATTTGTTTGAAAATATGTATTTAATTGGTCCGCCATTTCTTTGTTCCCCATTATAAATTCCCCTGATTCTGACTGCAAGGGACCTACGCTTGACTTCACCAATCTTTTTCTCTTCACATATCTATAAAAGCTTTTACAGTCAGTTTTTATGTTCCCTGAAAGCTTACTCTCATACTCTATTTTCCCCCTCTTAATCAATCCCTTTGTCCTCCTTTGCTGAATCTTAAACTGCTCCCAATCCTCGGGTTTGTTGCTTTTTTTGGCAAATTTATATGTCCTCTCTTTGGATCTTATGTTATCCCTAATTTCCCTCGTTAGCCACGGTTGAGACACGTTTTTTGTTTTATTTTTATGCCAAACTGGGATGAACAAATTCTGTAGTTCATCCATGTGATCTTTGAATGTTTGCCATTGCCTATCCACCGTCAACCCTTTGAGTGACATTCCCCAATCAATCCTACCCAACTCGCGCCTCATACCATCGTAGTTTCCTTTATTTAAATTCAGGACCCTAGTCTCTGAGTCAACTATGTCACTCTCCATCTTAATGAAGAATTCTATCATGTTATGATTGCTCCGACCCAAGGGGCCTTGCACAGCAAGATTGCTAATTAATCCTTTCTCATTACATAATACCCAGTCTAAAATGGCCTGATCCCTAGTTGGTTCCTCGACATATTGGTCCAGGAAACCATCCCGTATACACTCCAGGAATTCCTCCTTCACAGTATTGTTACTAATTTGGTTAGCCCAATCTATATGTAGATTAAAGTCACCCATGATAACTGCTGTGCCCTTATTGCACGCGTCTCTAATTTCCCGTTTAATGCCATCCCCAACCTCCGCATTACTGTTTGGGGGTCTATACACCACTCCCACTAACGTTATCTGCTCCTTGGTATTTCTCATTTCTACCCATGCAGATTCCACTCATCAGAGCTAATATCCTTCCTTACAAATGTGTTAATCCCCTCTTTAACCAGCAATGCTACCCCACCTCCTTTTCCTTTTTGCCTATCTTTCCTGAATATTGAATACCCTTGGATGTTGAGTTCCCATCCTAGGTCACCCTGGAGCCATGTTTCCGTAATCCCAATCACATCATATTCATTTACCTCTATTTCCGCAGCGAATTCATCCACCTTATTTCAAATGCTCCTTGCTTTGGCCTAGAAATTCGGTTGGTTGCGCCAGCGATTAGCGCCGAAAGAGCCCGAGAATTGGGGCGTTACCCAATGTTCGGGCGGCGCAATGAAGATAGCGCCACCTCCCATATTGAGTATCCTTTTAGCGCCTGCGCTAACTCTTTGCGCGCGCCCGCGTGCGCAGGCAGATCATGACGTCATTTCAGTGTGCAACGCCTTTTTGGCGCCCCGGACCAGATATTCGGTGGCGCCCGCAACCTTTCCACCTGGCGCTATTAGTGACAGTTGGATGGAACATTCCCAGGCCCTTCTCGGAGTCGGGGGGGCGCTATTTAAAAGGGACAGTGTGGTAAACCACTGTTATACCTGCCTGTGTGGGTGTTTGTATTCCACTGTGTACATGTCTGTACATGCCTCGGCTGACTCCTCCCACGAGTCCAGGTATAAAGGTGACTGCTCCACAGTCCCTCTGTATTCTGGACTGGTCGACCACTCGAGGCACACCTTCATTCTCTTGTTAATAAAAGCCTGTTAGTTACTCGCTTAACCTCAGTCTTTTGAGTAATTGATAGCGCATCAATTTTATTAACAAGAGTTTTTTATAATGGAGAAGATCCTCACACCAGCATGCCTGGACTTAGACCATCGGGAGATGGACGCATCCACCAAGTTTGCTCACTGGCTTAGGTGCTTTGAAAGATTCCTGATCGCCTCCGCTGCAACGGTCAAATCGGATGAGGACAAACTGGATGTCCTGACCTCCAAAGTGAACCACCGAGCGTACTCGGTCATCCAGGACGCGACCTCGTACACGGCTGCTCTCAAGCTCCTCAAGGACCAGTACACGCGCCCAGTGAACGAGGTGTACACCAGGCACCTCCTGGGGAGTCGTAAACAACAACCTGGGGAATCGACCGAGGAATACCTTCAGGCACTGTCTGTGCTTGGCCAGGCCTGTGGTTGTAAGGATGTAAAGGCCGCCGTGTACATGGAGGAACTTATCCGGGACGCTTTTGTAGCGGGCCACAGGTCCAATTACACCCGACAGCGACTGTTGGAGCACAGTGACCTCAACCTCAACAAGGCCTCTGAACTCGCACTATCATTGGACGCAGCCTACCGGGGCATGGAGGCCTACTCCTCTGCACCGTGGACGCCGCGGGGAACGACAGCCTGGGACACGGTAGGACCGTCTCATAGCGCCGTGCCACCCCAGCCACATCCCAGCAACGGCCCAACTACCGCAGCAGTGTCCCAAGGCCAGAAATGCTACTTCTGTGGCCAGGCCAAACACCCCAGAGCGCGCTGCCCGGCGAAAAATGCGATCTGCTCGCGCTGCGGAAAGAAGGGACACTACGCCAGCGTCTGCAGGGCCAAAGCCACCCCGAACCCCAGCAGCGCCGTGTGTGGGCCGTGCGGGCCGCCATCTTGGGCCTCCCCAGCCATGTGCGAACCACCGGAACAGCAGCCATTTTGGACTCCTCCAGCCACATGGGGATCATGGACGCCGCCATCTTGGACGACAGCCGGGACGCAGCAGGCCCCCAACACCGCCTCATCTGATACCCGCAGCGACACACCGACCCCTACGCTGGCCTCCGTTACGCTGGACCAAGCGAGACCGCACCAACTGGCCCGGTCCACAATGGACATTAAGGTAAATGGTCACGAAACAACCTGCCTTTTTGACTCTGGGAGCACAGAGAGCTTCATCCACCCCGACACGGTGCGGCGTTGCTCTCTCCCAGTCCTGCCTGCGCACCAGCGGATTTCTATGGCCTCCGAGTCCCAGTCAGCGGACATTGGTGGCTACTGCGTGGTGACACTCTTAGTAGACAGGACTGTGTATGATAATTTTAAACTTCTGGTCCTGCCCCACCTCTGCGCTGCCGTTCTACTGGGGTTAGATTTTCAGTGCCACCTTAAAAGTGTTACGATGGCGTACGGGGGACCCCTCCCCCCACTCACAGTCCGCAGCCAGCAGCTTCCAAACTGCCCGCCGCGCACCAGGTGCAACCTCTCCACACTCAGAGTCACCCCCCCCCCACTGTTTGCTAACCTCACCCCCGACTGTAAGCCCATCGCCACAAAGAGCAGGCGATACAGTGCCGGGGACAGGGTTTTCATTAAAACCGAAGTGGAGCGGCTCCTGAAGGAGGGGATTATTGAGGGCAGCACCAGCCCCTGGCGAGCCCAGGTTGTGGTCGTTAAGACCGGCGAGAAGCAGCGCCTGGTCATCGACTACAGCCAGACAATAAATCGCTACACCCTGCTGGACGCTTACCCACTCCCCCGCATAGCTGATATGGTCAACCAGATCGCGCAGTACCGCGTCTTCTCGACCATTGACCTGAAATCAGCGTACCACCAGCTCCCTATCCGCCCTGAGGACCGCCAGTATACTGCCTTTGAGGCAAACGGCCGCCTCTATCACTTCCTTAGGGTTCCCTTTGGCGTCACCAATGGGGTCTCCATCTTCCAAAGGGAGATGGACCGGATGGTCGATCAAAATGCGTTGCAGGCCACTTTCCCATATCTGGACAATGTGACCATCTGCGGCCATGACTTGCAGGACCATGACGCAAACCTCGAAAAATTCCTCTGCACCGCCCAACTCCTGAACCTGACGTATAACAAGGAGAAGTGCATATTCCGCACAACCCGCCTCGCCATCCTTGGCTGTGTTGTGGAACACGGAGTCATCGGTCCCGACCCCGACCGGATGCGTCCCCTTATGGAACTCCCACTGCCCCACGGCCCTGAAGAGGTGCCTAGGGTTTTTCTCCTATTACGCCCAGTGGGTCCCCTACTATGCGGACAAGGCCCGTCCGCTGATCAAGTCCACCTCTTTTCCCTTGACGGCAGAGGCCTGCTTAGCCTTCCACCATATCAAGGAAGACATTGCCAAAGCCACCATGCACGCAGTGGACGAATCCATCCCCTTCCAGGTGGAAAGCGACGCGTCCGACTTTGCCCTGGCCGCTACCCTTAATCAGGCGGGGAGACCCGTGGCCTTCTTTTCACGAACCCTCCAGGGCCCGGAGACCAGACACTCCGCTGTTGAGAAGGAGGCCCAGGCTATTGTGGAGGCTGTGCATCATTGGAGGCACTACCTGGCCGGAAAACGATTTACCCTGCTCACTGACCAGCGTTCAGTTGCTTTTATGTTTAACAACAAGCAGAAGGGCAAAATCAAAAACGACAAGATCTTGAGGTGGAGAATTGAACTTTCCACCTACAATTACGAGATCTTGTACCGGCCCGGGAAGCTCAATGAACCCCCGGATGCTCTATCGCGTGGCACCTGCGCCAGCGCGCAGATCGATAGACTGCGGGCCCTCCACAATGACCTCTGCCACCCGGGGGTCACCAGGTTCTTCCACTTCATCAAGGCCCGCAACCTGCCTTACTCCATTGAGGAGGTCAGGACCATGACCAGGAACTGCCAAGTCTGCGCTGAGTGCAAACCGCACTTTTATAGACCAGACAGGGCTCACCTGATAAAAGCCTCTCGCCCCTTCGAGCGCCTGAGCGTTGATTTTAAAGGGCCTCTCCCCTCCTCCGACCGCAATGTGTACTTCCTCAACATTATTGATGAGTACTCCCGTTTCCCGTTCGTCATCCCCTGCCCGGACATGACCAGTGCCACGGTCATTAAATGTCTGAACGACCTCTTCACCCTGTTCGGTTTCCCCAGCTATATCCATAGCGACCGGGGCTCATCGTTTATGAGCGACGAACTCCGCCAGTACCTGCTCGCTAGGGGTATTGTCACAAGCAGGACCACCAGTTACAACCCCCGGGGGAACGGACAGGTGGAAAGAGAGAATGCGACAGTTTGGAAGGCCGCCCTGCTAGCCTTAAGGTCTAGGGGCCTTCTGACCTCCCACTGGCAGGATGTGCTCCCCGATGCGCTCCACTCTATTCGGTCACTGCTCTGCACTGCCACTAACGCCACCCCTCATGAGAAAATGTTTGTCTTCCCAAGGAAGTCCACATCGGGGACATCGCTACCGCCATGGCTGACATCCCCAGGGCCGGTCCTACTGAGAAGACACGTGAGGACCCATAAAACGGACCCCCTGGTCGAGAGGGTCGACCTCCTCCACGCCAACCCCCAGTATGCTTACATTGCGTACCCGGACGGGTGGGAGGAGTCTCCATACGAGACCTCACACCCTCAGGGGCCCCAGTAACCCACTACCCATGACCACCCCCCCCCCACGATCCAATATCCAACCCCAGCAGACGGCACGCCTGGGCCCCGCGACCCGCTCGACACCCACGAGGACTACACACCAGTGCCCCAGCCTACGCGGGACTCGACGCCGGAAGCTTCACTACCCCTGCCGTCGCCACATCGATCACAGCGGCAGACAAGACCTCCGGAGAGACTCCAATACACAAACTTTTAATACACTTCACCCCGCCGGACTCATTTTTAAACAAGGGGTGAATGTGGTAAACCACTGTTATACCTGCCTGTGTGGGTGTTTGTATTCCACTGTGTACATGTCTGTATATGCCTCGGCTGACTCCTCCCACGAGTCCAGGTATAAAGGTGACTGCTCCACAGTCCCTCTGTATTCTGGACTGGTCGACCACTCGAGGCACACCTTCATTCTCTTGTTAATAAAAGCCTGTTAGTTACTCGCTTAACCTCAGTCTTTTGAGTAATTGATAGCGCATCAGACAGCTCTAGTATAAAAGCTGCAGCCACTTGGCCTGGTCATTCTGATCGTTGCTAGAGAGAGTTGCTGACCTTCTGTTGCACAGTAATTTTCTGATTTAGCCTTCGGAGCCCTGTCCGGAGCAGTTGGAGCGCTAGACATTACTGCGTCTTGCCCGTCTGGCATAGCAATGGGATCTGCTTTGGAGGGGAACGTCCTCATGGCCGGACATTTGGAAGGGGCACAGAGACGGCGGGAGAGAGGGCCGGGATTGGCCAGAAGGAGGAGGGGCAATGGGTCGCCCAATCCGACGATACGCTGCGAGGGTTTTCAGGCAGCAGGTGTCATACCTTACCATGTCGGAGGAGCAGTGTCTGCGAAGGCTCAGATTCGGTAAGGAGGTTGTGACTGAGCTGTGCCACCTGCTTGCTGAAGATCTGCAGCCACGTCTACGGTGCAGGACCTCTCTGTCGGTGGCTGTCAAAGTGACTGTTGCCCTCAACTTATACGCCAGCGGACCCTTTCAGTCAGCCACTGGGGACATCGCGAATATATCACAATTTGCAGTGCATTGTTGCATCCGGCAAGTGACAGCTGCCCTCTATAGAAGGAGGCGTGAATTAATCACCTTCCCTGTGACCCTGGAGAAGCAGGGGGAGCACGCGCAGGGCTTCGCTGCTATCGCGGACTTCCCCATGGTGCAGGGGGCCATTGATTGCACACACGTGGCTTTGCGGGCGCCATTACAGAATCCTGAGGAGTTCCGCAACCGCAAGGGGTTCCACTCCCTCAATGTCCAGCTGGTCTGTGACCACCGGCAGATGATCATGGCAGTCAACGCACAATTCCCTGGGAGCAGCCACGATGCGTCCATCCTGCGGCAGACCTCAGTTTCTGACCTTTTTGAGGGCCCGGCTCACCCACGAGGCTGGCTTCTTGGTGACAAGGGCTATCCTCTCTGCCGATGGCTCATGACCCCACTCCGTTTGCCCGCCACCCCGGCAGAAGAGCTTTACAACAGCAGCCATCAGGCGACCATGAACATTGTGGAGCACACTATTGGTGTGCTCAAACAGCGTTTCCGCTGTCTAGACCATTCGGGGGGAGCCCTGCAGTACTCGCCGGAGCAAGTGGGTCGCATCGGCGTCGTCTGCTGCATGCTCCACAACTTGGCTATTCGACGAACCCAGCCAATGCCAGCCGACCCTCAAGGTCCAGCAGAGCAGGCGGAGGAGGAGGAGGAAGAGCAGGCGGACGAGGAGGAGGAGGAGGAGCATGCGGACGAGGAGGAGGAGGAGGAAGATGGGAGGGCTCCTGAAACTGGAAGGGCCGTCCGTCAGAGGCTCATAAGGACTCGGTTCTAAGTCCCTCTGACGGAATGATGGATGTCATTCGTACCGCGCACTTCGGCTCGTACAAAGCCGATGAAGGCCACCATGATTGTAAATAGTTCCGAGTACCATTGTAAATAAAAAAAATTCTTTATTGTCAAAAAAGTGCTTCCTTCCAGCATAACAACGTCATGTCAACAGAAACCATAACTAACAGAATAACAGATAACTCTCTGGCAAAGCCGCGAAACTAAACAAACCATCACAAACAATCACAACAGGTGAGGGCGTCCTTGAATTTGGAGAAAGATACGTCTCAGCACCTCCCTCTACTGCTGGCCCCTTGATGGAGACCGACTTCTCTTTCACGGTCAGCCCCTTCCCTCCCTGCAGCTCCTACGTAATTGAACCCCAGTGGCGGCGTCAAGGCTGGGGGGACGCCTGCTGAGTGTCTGGAAGCGCAGAAGCCCCTGAGGGACGGCCTGGACGACCTCTGGGCTTGGAGGGCGGGGAAGCTGGCTGCTTGAACTGGGCATGGCTGGAAGCAGTGTGCACTGCAGGTGGTGGCAGCTGCACTGCAGACGTTCCAGCGGTGGCATGAGCAATGCTCACCTGCCGAGAGAGGACACCTGCACCATGGTTGGACGACACACTGGCTCTCTGAGGGGACCGGTTCGGATCATCCGCCACAATCGACTGCTCCACTGATTCATGGCCTCCTGTGGTACTGGAAGGGCCCGGGGTGATCCTGGCTGATGCAGATAGGGTGGCAGTAGTGAGAGTTCGCGTTGCCTCAATTTGAGTGTGGACGAGGCCAGCAGGTGACTGCGTGGCAGCAGTGAGGACCTGTGTGGCAGGTGCCAGTGCTTCGGAGAAGCCCTGGACAGTTCTTTCCACTGCTTCGGACAAGGCCGGAGCAGTCCGTTCCACTGCCTCGGACAAGCCCTGGACAGACCTTTCCAGGGATTGTCCGAAGCTCTGAACAGTCCTTTCCATTGCTGCCCCGAAGCCCTGGACAGTCCTCTCCATTGCTGCCCCAAAGCCCAGCACGCTCTTTGCCAGTCTGTCGATCGACTGAGGCATCCTCCCCACTGCAGCCATAAGCTCAGTGTGCCTGAGCCGGGCCTGGGTGCTCATTTCGGCAAGGCTACGCACCTCCTCTGCACTTTGTGCAGCAGTCATTGTGCCCTGCCTTGCCCTCCGGGGAGCCGGTCCCCGAACTTGCCTACCCCCCTTGCGTTGCTGCAGGCCGCTTGTTCCGGCAACTGGCTCCTCATCAGAGCCCCCACCCCCTCCCCTCCAGGGAACTACTATCCCCAGTCTGCAGATGTGTAGGCTCCCCTGAGGCTGGAACGGAGGGTCCGGCTTCCTCCTGATCCTCGCCTCCGGAGGCACTGGCACTGACAGCTTCAGGGCCCGGCTCCTGAGCTGGTGATGCAGCATCTGAAATCAGGGAGGTGGAAGAGTGGCTTTAGCAAAAGGACAGCTTGGCAGCAAGGGATGCCAGATTGCGGCAAGGCTATGACATGGGTCCACAGTGAGAAAGCATGCTGGCGGGGGGACCAAGTGGAAGGAGACAGTTGTAAAAGGTGAGAACCTTACCATCGCTGTCGACAATGGGGTCGGCAGCTGCAGTGGTAACAGGACCACTCAGATGTCCTCCAAGAATCTGGTGCACTCTCTCCTCGAGATCCGTGAGAGTGACCACTTGTGGAGGTCCTCCACCGGTTCGAAGCTGGTCTTTGCGAATCTTTGCCAGCTTGGACTGCAGGGGAAAGGAGGGGAAGTTATGTTACATGATGCCCTGAGTGAGCATCTCATGCCCCCCATGGTGCAAGAGCCCTTACATGATGCCCTGAGTGAGCATCTCATGCCCCCCATGGTGCAAGAGCCCTTACATGATGTCCTGAGTCAAATGTGGATGTGTGTGCCCAGAAAGGGCCATCGGTGCTTGCTGGCAGATGGCCAATGGAGCACAGGCCACCCTGTAGCCATAAAGACAGGTGCAAATAAAGGGATGCAGAAGTTTGCAGAAACAACACTCACCCTGACGACCCGAGTGAGGTCGTTGAATTTCTTTCTGCATTGGACAGGGCTCCTGGTCACCATGTTGCTGGAGTTGACCCTCTGGCATACATCCCTCCAAGCTCGTCGGTGGTCCTTATGATTCGGCCTCCTGCCATTGTCTGGGTACAGAACATCTCGACGGCGCTCCACTGCAGCCACCAATTGCTCCAGAGCCTCATTGCTGAAGCGCTCTGCTCTCTGTCTCACCTTCTCCATTTGGTCCAAGTTTTTAGCGCCAGAGAAGGGCCTGCGCCAATTCTGAGGCCTGCAAGGCGCTGAGTGTGGAAGCTGAGGCTGACTGACCCACCCCTTTAAGAGCCGGCCGGCGCCTGGAAGTCTCGTGGTTATTGGTAATTGAGAGCACCTGCGCGGTGCCCGTCCGCGCCGATATTGGGTTGCGCCGGAAGTTTAGCGCCTTAGGAGTCCCGTGCAATGCCTGAATTCGCGCCTCAATCACCTTTGGGGGCGATGCAACCCAATATCGCGCCAGGCGACGATAAGTTGCGTCTGGCTATAAACTTTGCGCAGCGCCAATTCTAACGCCTCAAGCGGGGCTATACCCAATTTCTAGGCCAAAGCCTTCAGGCTTGTTTTTTTTAACGCTCTTAGACCTTTTAGAATTATTTACTGTGGCCATGTTTGGTTTAAACACTATGGGCTAGATTTTCACTATAGACAGTTTTGGGGCGCTAACCTTAGCGCCCGCCCCAAAGTAGCGCCCCGTTGCCGGAAATTCAGTGGCTTCGCCCTAAGAGGTTGGTGGAGCGCTAAAAGAGGCGTTCCACTACTATCTTTAGGCGCTAAGCCGGCGGTGCAGAGCGCAACACCCGAGCTCGGGCGCAGCGCACGGCAGACACTCTGGTGCCAGTGAGCTCTTAAAGGGGAAGGAGGGTGGTGGTGGTGGTGGTGGTGGTGGTGGTGGTGGTCGGAAACATAAATACACCGTTCACAACAACACACTGGATCCCTCCACACAACACATGCAGACTGCCTTGTATAGTGCAGGAGGAGTGCCCTTTAATTTGCGCTCCCCAGGGTGTGTTGCATTCCATTTTACAAACGCTCTGGACGCCAGCCGCACAATGGGGCGGTCCAACTGAAGTTTGGATTCGGGGCGGCCAAAGGGCGTTGCACGAGGATGTGACGTCATTTTCTGCGCGCGCATCCAGGCGGCCGCTAAACTTTGCGCCGGCGCTAACGGGCAACTTAATTTGGGGCGGGGCGCAAACTGCGCTGCGCCCGGGCGCTACACGCATAGCGCCCGAAAATCACTTCTCTTAAGGCGCTAACTGCTGGCGCAAGCAACTGAAAATCTAGCCCTTGATTTCTCTGTCTGCCCACTTTGTTTTTCTCCTTCTTGTCTTTTGCTTCTATCCTTGTTTCCCTTTCCTCTGTCTCCCTGCTCAGGTTCCCAAACCCCTGCCATTTTAGTTTAAATCCTCCCCAACAGCACTAGCAAACACTCCCCCAAGGACATCGGTCCCAGTCCTGCCCAGGTGCAGACCATCCGGTTTGTACTGGTCATCCCTCCCTCAGAACCGGTTCCAATGTCCCAGGAATTTGAATCCCTCCCTCTTGCACCATTCCTCTAGCCATGTATTCATATGAAATATCCTTCTATTTCTACTCTGACTAGCATGTGGCACTGGTAGCAATCCTGAGATTACTACCTTTGAGGTCCTATTTTTTAATTTACCTCCTAACTCCCTATATTCAGCTTTTAGGACCTCATCCCGTTTTTTTACCTATATGGTTGGTACCTATATGCACCACAACAACTGGCTGCTCACCCTCTCCCTCCAGAATGCTCTGCAGCCGCTCCAAGACACCCTTGACCCTTGCACCAGGGAGGCAACACACCATCCTGGAGTCTCGTTTGCGGCCGCAGAAACACCTATCTATTCCCCTTACAATAGAATCCCCTGTCACTATAGCTCTACCCCTCTTTTTCCTCCCGTCCTGTGCAGCAGAACCACCCCTGGTGCCAGGAAGTTGGCTGCTGCTGCCTTCCTCTGATAAGCCATCCCCCCCAACAGTATCCAAAGCGGTATATCTGTTTGAGAGGGGGATGACCCCAGGGAACTCCTGCACTACCTGCCTGCGCCTACTACTCTGCCTGGTGGTCACCCATTCCCTTTCTGCCTGTGAAATGCAACTCCTCCGCAGGCCTTACTTTAGCTCACCACTTAGTATTACGAGATAGTTTTCTTACGATCTCCTCCCCAATGTCACTTATATTACCAGAACAAAAATCAAAGTGCTGACTGCTGTGGTAATACAGATAATCTGGTTTCATTTTAAATATGGTAGGGAAACATTTAAAATCAACTTGGATAAAAGAGGCTCTTAGTGAAGAGTAACTGTCTCCCCACCGCCCATATGTAAAATTATTCCCATTCACTGTAATTTAACTCATTATCTGTATTACCAATTGCAAAGGATCAAATATGTAAAGCATATTTTCAGCCTTAGAATTACTTTGGATCAATTTTCTATGTTTATTATTCCCGCTGACTTATTAAAAGCTCCACATGTTTTTGACACCTTGGGGAGGATTGCCTTTGCAACTGTGAGTGTAAAGAATAGTTTTTACAATTTCACTGCAAAAAGTCTTGAGAGAAAGTCTTTCTTCCCTCAAGCCTGTGTCTTCCAGGGTGAGGATGCGTGTGTTAGGGGGAGAAAGAGAAGGGAGAGATAGATGCATCGTACAATTTTATCAACATTAACCCCATCCAGAAGGATATCGGTATATGCTAATTGAATTTTTGTAATCTATTTTAGTACTTTAAATTCAAATCCCGCTTATCTTTTACCCCTTTGGCAATCTTTATTTAGCATTTCACTGCAAAATCCTTTCCTTTTTAAAAAAACAAACAGCTTATAGTTTCAAGGGCACAGTTATCTGTTAATTAAACCTCTCTGCCTCTCTTTCCTCCTTGAAAACCCTCCTTAAGATCCCACTCCAGGGACTTGAGCACATAAATCTAGGCTGACACTCCAGTGCAGTGTTGAGGGAGTGCTGCACTGTCGGAGGTGCCGTCTTTCAGATGAGATGTTAAACCAAGGCCCAGTCTGCTCTGTCAAGTGGATGTAAAAGATCCCATGGCACTATTTCGAAGAAGAGCAATGGAGTTCTCCCTGCTGTCCTAGCCAATATTTATCCCTCAATCAACATAACAAAAACAGTTTATCTGGTCATTATCACATTGCTGTTTGTGGGAGCTTGCGGAGTGCAAATTGGCTGCTGCGTTTCCCACATTACAACAGTGACTACACTTCAAAAGTACTTCATTGGCTATAAAGCACTTTGAGTGGTCTTGAAAGGCACTATATAAATGTAAGTCTTTCTTTCTTAAAATGTACCTCTTTGACCAAGCTTTTGATCATCTGCCCTAAGCTTATGTGGCTCGGTGTCAAATTTTGTTTTAAAACGCTCCTGTGAAATGCCTTGGGACATTTTACTACATTAAAAGGGCTATATAAATACAAGTTGTTTTTGTTGTTAATTGGAGGTTATGCATAACTATACACAAAAGTATCACAATACCATCACAAATCATACCAGCAATGCAATTTAAAGGGAAGGGTTTTCTGATGAATTTCCACATAATCTGAAACAGGTACTGTTGTTACTCGATCCTCCCTTGTGTATTAGTCTTTCAAACTGCTGGTCTGTGGCAACATTGGATCAGATAATTTGTGCAAAACCCTTTCTTTAGTGATGTGCTAAATCACATGTGCTGTTAGCTGTATCTCTCAATGTGTTACTAGTCAGGAGCTGCAACACAAAGTGTCAGTCGCACACTGCTTCTGGCCAGCAGTTGAAAGTATAAACACAAAGGAGGATTGAGTAACACTAGTAACTGTTTCGGGTATTTCCCTTTATAATATTTAGGGATGTGTCAATTCAATAAAAGCCACTTCTCCTTGAACAGAAACAGTGCAGGTGTAATGACTAAATGAACCTTTCACCCAAAGATCTTCTGTAGAAAATCTGAAAAAACGTAGGTCTGTTCACTATTAAATAAATAAAGTAAAAGTTTATAATCACTGTGTAAGCATCAGAACACTGCTGAAATCCAGATATAATTCATTACATTAGAATATTTCAATGGTAGTGAATCTTGATTGGCACATTTGGCAGCATTACAAAATAAGAAAATAAACATCTATTTTCTCTAAAGGAAGATATATAGAGTCACATGGAGTGATCCACAATATGTGGTACAATACAACAACTGGACAGAAAAAAACATATTACCAAACACAGAGCGTCAATGAGTTTTGGGACAATGGAACACTTCCCATCTGGATCACTGCCCAGCGACAGGTAAAACGTAACACTGGAATATTTCAACTAATCCTATGTGAGCAGGAGGCGTACGAGTGATAGCCGGCAATGACTTTCATATGGAGCCAGGACGGGCACTCCTGTTCCCCCCGGCTCCACAGTAGGGTAAAGTAAAAACAAATAAAACTTACCTTCCTGGTGGCAATGCCCAGCGGTCCCTTTGGCTGCCAAGCTCCTGAGAATACTGACTGCCGCATGCTGTGGTCAGCTGCAAACGAATTTTGCAAAGGGGGCCTCAAACAGGCGGCTGCAAGCACACGCAAAGAGCCTAACCCTTGTTTCGGACGTGCAGGAGCCTTTACCAATATGGCGGACAGCGCACAGCTGCTGTGGAATGAGCGCGTGCGCCACCTGCCATATTGGTCCCACAGTTGCCCGTTTTATAGCGCACAATGGGCGTGGCACAATCCAATTTCCATGGCATCACATTTTGTCATGAAGCAAGGTTGCATAGGCACAGCAGAATTGAACTTTATCCAAAAAAGAGTTTCCATTGTCTGTTTCTGTGGAGAATTTCTTTAATAGTATGGAAGTAGAATACGTAGAAGGGAAATGGCTCCTTAACATATAAAAAAAAGTTTCATAGCCACTCTAGAGCAGCAAAAAATCTGCCTCAGGGTCTGTCTACACCAAATGTGCATCTTCTCCAAATGTCATGTCCAGGAGAATATAACCAAGAGTAACCAGAAGGTAATGTTTAACTGTTCAGAGAGCACTGGGGGTGGGGGGGCATCCCAGCTCTCTGAACATTTAATTTAAGGTCACATATGTTAAAAAAAAAGTCTAATAAATCCTATGAGCACTTTGTAAATAAAGTTACATTCCTGGTCACGTCAAACCAAAACACAGTGAGATTACTTTCTCCAATGAGTCTCACATCACTATTTTCCCTAGAGTTAGGTCAGGACCCGAGTCCAGCAAGTTCAGCAGATAAATATGTCCCGAAAAACAGCATTACTGTACTGATATATAAATGAGACTTTATTCACAGAACATTACCCCTATTCTATTTCCAAAGGGTTTAAAGACAGGTTCTGTTCACTTCCCTGGGACCAAATCCAGCTATGACGGAGAGGATATTTTCCTGAAAGTAGTAGAGCCTCCAGCCTACAAGTACAACAATGAAACAGCGTGGAGAGAAAACATCGACATGGTATTGAGTTGGTTCATTGTGGAGGATCTGGATTTTGTCACACTCTACTTTGGTGAACCAGATGGAGCTGGCCACAAAAGTGGACCCGAATCGGAAAAGAGAAAAACCATGGTCCGTCAAGTAGACAGAACAGTAGGTTATTTACTGCAATGCATTGAAAGATCTGGCTTGAAATCCAAACTCAATGTTATCATCACTGCCGATCATGGAATGACTACAGTGCTGAAAGAGCCAGCAGTGGAAGAAATTGTGCTGTCAAGGTTCTCCAAATTTTCATTCAAAGACACTGTTTTTGATTTAGTTGATTATGGACCCTCTGCCATGCTTTTACCTAAAGAAGGAAGGTTAGAAAAAGTGTACCAGGCTCTGAAAGGTGCCCATCCTCATCTAAATGTTTTTAAAAAAGAAGATCTTCCAAAAAGACTTCGATATTCCAACAATGAAAGAATTCTCCCTATTATCATGTATGGTGATCTCGGTTATGTTATTCATGGGGTGAGTATATAAACAAACAGAACTGTTATAAAATGATTATTCAGGATTGGGAGCGAGCTAGATATTAGATAAGTTATATGACTATGATGGGTATCAGTCATGGAAAAAGAGACTGCAGAAAAACAGATTAGAATTTACAACACAACATAGGAGTCTTTTTCTACAGCACACACCCTGGCATGCCATGTCTTTGATATGTATCATTTAACTAATAAAATATTAAAACAAGTTGGTGATTAGATTAGTCCCAAAGGGGACACAATCTGGTAAATCAGATGAAGTAATCTTGTGTGGTAATCCCTATTTTTATTTATGTGCTTGTTCCTTCTCTAAACTCCTCTGCCTTGCCACCTCTCTCTCCTCCTTTAATAACATCCCAGAGATGTCGGGGAACACAGGGTCTAATGAGAGGGAGGAACTGAAAGAAATCAGTATTTGTAGGGAAATGGTGTTAGGGAAATTGACGGGATTGAAGGCCGATAAATCCCCAGGGCCTGATAATCTACATCCTAGGGTAATTAAGGAAGTGGCCCTAGAAATAGTAGATGCATTGCTGGTCATCTTCCAAAATTCGATAGACTCTGGAACAGTTCCCATGGATTGGAGGGTAGCTAATGTTACCCCACTATTCAAAAAAGGTGGTAGAGAGAAAACGGGGAATTATAGCCTGACATTGGTAGTGGGGAAAATGCTGGAGTCCATTATAAAAGATGTAATAGCAGAGCACTTGGAAAACAGTGGCAGGATCGGACAAAGTCAACAAAAGGTAAATCGTGCTTGACTAATCTACTGTAATTTTTTGAGGATGTAACTGGTAGAATAGATAAGGGAGAACCAGTGGATGCGGTGTATTTGGACTTTCAGAAAGGTTTCGATAAGGTCGCGCATAAGAGATTAGCGTGTAAAGTTAAGGCACATGGGATTGGGGGCAAGGTGCTGACTTGAATAAAGAACTGGTTGGCAGACAGGAAGCAAAGAGTTGGAATAAACGGGTCTTTTTCCGAGTGGCAGGCAGTGACTAGTGGGGTACCGCAGGAATCGGTCCTAGGACCCCAGCTATTCACAATATATATAAATGATCTAGACGAGGGAATTAGATGTAATATCTCCAAGTTTGCAGACGACACAAAACTGGGTGGGCGTGTGTGCTGTGAGGAGGATGCTGAGAAACTCCAGTATGATTTGGACAGGTTGGTTGATTGGGCAGAAGCATGGCAGATGCAGTATAATGTGGATAAATGCAAGGTTATCCACTTTGGTGGCAAAAACAGGAAGGAGATTATTATCTGAACGGCAATAGATTGGGAGAAGGGGAAGTGCAACGAGACCTAGGCGTCCTTGTGCACCAGTCTCTGAAGGTAAGCATGCAGGTGCAGCAGGCGGTTAAGAAGGCAAATGGTATGTTGGCCTTCGTAGCGAGAGGGTTCGAGTACAAGAACAAGGATGTCTTGCTGCAGTTGTACAGGGCCTTGGTGAGACCACACCTTGAGTATTGTGTGCAGTTTTGGTCGCCTTATCTGAGGAAGGATGTTCTTGCCATGGGGGGAGTGCAGCGAAGATTCACCAGACTGATACTCGGGATGGCAGGAATGACGTATAAGGAGATTGGGTTGATTGGGCTTATACTCGCTGGAGTTTAGAAGAATGAGAGGGGATCTCATTGAAACTTATAAAATTCTAACAGGACTGGACAGACTGGATGCAGGAAGGATGTTCCCGATGGCCAGGGAGTCCAGAGCCAGGGGTCACAGTCTAAGGATAAGGGGTAACCCATTTAGGACAGAGATGAGGAGGAATTTCTTCACCCAGAGAGTGGTGAACCTGTGGAATTCTCTACCACAGAAGGCAGTGGAGGCCAATTCATTAAATATATTCAAGAAGGAGTTGGATATATTTCTTAAGGCTAAAGGGATCAAGGGATATGGGGAGAAAGCAGGGACAGGGTACTGAATTTGGATGATCAGCCATGATCTCATTGAATGGCGGAGCAGGCTGGAGGGGCCGAATGGCCTACTCCTGCTCCTATCTTCTATGTCTATGTTTCTATGTTTCTATCCTTTGACCACGTTTTTACTCATCCCCCTAATCTCTCTTTTCTTGGATTGGTGTCTGTTTTCGATATGCCTCTGTGAAGCAACTTGGGACAATTTTTATGTTAAAGGCACTATATAAATAGAGGTTATTGTGCAAACCAAGTACCTAGAAACATAGAAACGTAGAAGATAGGAGCAGGAGTAGGCCATTCGGCCCTTCGAGCCTGCTCCGCCATTCAAAGAGATCATGGCTGATCATCCAAATTCAGTACCCTGTCCCTGCCTTCTCCCCATATCCCTTGATCCCTTTAGCCTCAAGAAATATATCCAACTCTTTCTTGAATATATTTAATGAACTGGCCTCCACCGCCCTCTGTGGCAGAGAATTCCACAGGTTCACCACTCTCTGGGTGAAGAAATTCCTCCTCATTTCAGTCCTAAATGGCTTACCCCTTATCCTTAGACTATGACCCCTGGTTCTGGACTCCCCGGCCATCATAAATCTAGTCTGTCCAGGCCTGACAGAATTTTATAGGTTTCGATGAGATCCCCTCTCAATCTTCTAAACTCCAGTGAGTATAAGCCCAATCGACACAATCTCTCCTCATACGTCATTCCTGCCATCCCAGGTATCAGCCTGGTGAATCTTCGCTGCACTCCTTCCATGGCAAGAACGTCCTTCCTCAGGTAAGGCGACCAAAACTGCACACAATACTCAAGGTGCGGTCTCACCAAGGCCCTGTACAACTGTAGCAAGACATCCTTGTTCCTGTACTCGAACCCTCTTGCTACGAAGGCCAACATACCATTTGCCTTCTTAACCGCCTGCTGCACCTGCATGCTTACCTTCAGTGACTGGTGCACAAGAACACCCAGGTCTCTTTGCACTTCCCCTTCTCCCAATCTATTGCCATTCAAATAATAATCTGCCTTCCTGTTTTTGCCACCAAAGTGGATAACCTCACATTTATCCACATTATAGTGCATTTGCCATGTTTCTGCTCAATCACCCAACCTGTCCAAATCGTACTGGAGTTTCACAACATCCTCCTCACAGCTTACCCTCCCACCCAGCTTAACATCTCCAGTAAAATGCATTTATAATGTATATCAAGACTATTTTCTGTACTTCACAAGCAACCTTGCAAGTTCAGTAAAGTTAAGACTTTTTAAATCAAAATAGGGGCAAATCAAATCTCAGTAATGTCAATTACAAACCAACTTAGGCGGAATAGATAGTTTTCTTATACCAATTTCTACATTAAACCCACCCAGAGTGCATCTGAACATAGTACCATTACTAGTGTAGATGGTGCAGTTATTTTGGAGTTTAAAGCTGGTGCTCGAATGAAGCTCATATGGACAGGCCTTACCAACAGGCAGTGATAACATTACTGAATAGTAATGGATTTAACAGACCTTTATATAACCTGTAAATTGAGTGTAAAGGATTAAGACAACAACAGGTGGAGATGATCTAAAGTATCACAGATGAAGGAAGCAAACACAAGCAGGGGAGATTTGGCAAAAAAAATCACTAATACCTATTGTGTGACAAAAAGGGCTGCGTTTGTTCTAAAATCCAGGCCATTCCTCACTATAAACCTACTGAACACTTCTTTCCCTCCAAAATAGGCCCTGGGCCAATGAGGTACACTTAGGTAAGATGGGGTGGGAGGAAGGTGACATGGAAAGAAGAGGTGAATCTCAGTTAAGGCTGATTCAGACATCTGCCTAGGCAAACTATCAATAGACTTGCTTTCTGAATCCTCATCCACTTGTTCCTCACTCATCTCAAGCCTTCAGTTATGCATAGACATATGGGGCTCGATTTTAACGCAGCTGACAGGCGGGCTTTTAGGCGTGCGGGGGGTTAAAATCGCAAAACCTGGGGGTCGGGACCCCCCCCCAACCGCCTGGTTCCCGCCTCCACGCCATTTTAACCTAGGTGTGACTGATTGACCCGAATCAGGGACTGGTCTTTAGGGCCCTTAAACAGCACTGATTGGCCTTTATAATCCCATTTTAACAGGCCCTTGCCTGTTTAACCCTATTCCCACGTAAAATGCACCTGGTGGGGATCACGCCTGTGAAACCTGGCGTGAACACTATTGGCTTGCTGACTATCAGCTGCAGGTCCAACATTAAAGAGGATATTTGATCAGTCATCATTTGCAGGTGGCAGGACTTTGTTGTCTCAGGTCTGGGGCAACTTTTACCAGGCTTAACCACACCTGTGGAAGGTTGTAGCCTCACACACTTCTCCAGTGTGACCTCCTGCGAGACCCCTCTCGACACCCTCACTCAGTGCTTCCTCAACTGAGGCACCTACCAGAAGCATGGGAGGCCTTTTTTTCCTTCCCCTATGGGCATTAGAGGAGCTCCAGCCCCATTCGCGAAATGACACACGCCACAACTGCAGAAGTTGCCATCAGAATTTTTATGAAAAACAAACAACTGATGGCACTTTTACAAAATACACAGCATTTCACCCAAGTGACTACCCTTGTGACTATTTGTGCTTTATTTTCCTCTTACGCATGCTCCTACATAGTGGTTCCCCTGTGGCTTCAGCAGATGTGGAGGCTCCTTGTTCACTTTCCTGCTGCTCCTGTCTCGACATCTTTGGCGGGCGTCCTCTGGGATGGCGAGCCTGTGAGGGCTTGCCAGCAGTCTGCTGCTCCTGCGGCTGTGCAGGGGTTGAAACCTCCATCTCCGTTGGGTGTGTACTCCGGCGGGGCTCTGACCGAGGGCTCTGCAGTGGCATTGAAGTGTGAGCGCTTGGAGAAGAGCCCCCACTTCCTTGAGGTCTGCCACCAACCTCCCTCTCATGGGTCAGGTCCCCCTCAGTGCCTGCAAGTGGCTTGAGAGCAGCTTGCTGCACATCAGGGGGGGCCATGGGGACCCGTATCTACAATGGCAGTCCTACTCAGAAGGACTTCCATGAAGGCCTGGTTTCTCTGTTCAATAGATGCCCATCGCTCCTCAAGAGATGTCATTCTATTCTGAACACTCACTATGTTTTCCATACCCTGGCAACTAACCTCCTCCATGGCCGTAGCCCTCCTCTCCTCTACCGTTGCCCTCCTCTCCTCTATGGTAGCCAGCCTTACCATGGAGGCAGCAATCATTTCCATGTAGGTAGCCATCCTTTCCGTGTTGATGCGTTCATGCGCCAATGACTCCACAAAGGCTCTGCTCATGTTTGCTATGGACTCCTCCATTCGCTCCACACTCGCAGCGACCCTAGAGACAAAACCTGCCAGAGACTCCTGCATCTGTGCATGGAGTTCCATCACCTCTGATCTTACAGATGGACCCAGAGGCAAAGGGTCGACATGCAGCTGAGCCGAGCTGGCAGAGTCCTGCGCCCTCCGACGAGGACTCTCCACTGCTGTCCCTGTCTCCACAATCTGCTGATGCTCACTTGTGAGCTGTGATACACCAGGTGACAACTCTACTCTATGTCCCGAAGGTCCCACCGAGGTGTGAGGGTCTGCGCTGGTGCTGGGTGCGCTTATTTCTGATGGTGCTGCGCCCTCAGTGGTTGCAGATTCCCGAGGAGTCTGGCTGCTCAGGCTCTTCCTCCTGCACAGTGGGGACGGGGGCTCTCGATGGTCCTGTGGGGGAGTCAAGGAAAAAGTTAGAGATGTGATGCCAAGGTTACATGCACATTGCATTGTGCAGATGATCATAAGTCCATATGATGTAGCTTCAGAATCATTATCAGCGACTCATGCAATGCCAATGAGAGAGATGGAAAACTATTCTGTCACCAGCTTGCGGGGATGCTCCTGTCTGTCCTTCCCCAATGTCCACATCGCGGTCAGATCCGGCAATCTCCAGGACGCCTTCCTCCCAGGGGGTGAGCTGGGCTAATGAGGGCGGCCCTCCTCCTGTCCTGGCTCGCTCTCTCCTGTTGTGAGCTCTCTTTTCCTGCAATGAGGGAGACAAGTGGAGGTTGAGTGAGAATGAAGGAGTGAGTGCAGAGATTGCATAGCATAGATACTTAGAAGGAGACAAATATGGAGTGAGGTTGCAATACCAAGGGCCCTCCCTGTGTGTTTTCAGTTGTGTTCAAAGCATCAGAGTGAGAGAGTGTGAGGGCTGCATGGTGGCATAGTTCTGTGAATGTGAGCATAGAGAGAGAGGGAATGGGTAAGGGTGCATGGATGTGAGTGTCTAGTGGGATGTGCAGGAAGAGATTGCTAAAGCTGAGTGCTGGTGAGGAAAGGCAATGGGGATCAGATTGAGGGTGATGGAAACATCACACAGTACTTACTTTTCCAGTGCGAAGGTGGTCATGGAATCTTTTCCTGCACTGCAACCACATTCTTCGTGTGAGCCCCAAGCAGTTGACTTGACCTGCCACCTGTAGCTACACAGCCTTGGTCTGACTGGGTGGCCTCTTCCTCCCTGAAGAAGGGAACAGGACCTCCCTGTGGGCCCTAGCACCATCCAGTAATGCCTGCAGTGAAGCCTCATCAAATTTGGGGGCAGATCTGGCCCTCCCGCTGGCCGTGGCTCCTGTGCCATCTTAATGGTGAAGTTTGGGAGCCTGCAGAGGAAGCAAGGCTTGCTGTGGACCTCAAAAGCAGCAGCAATGATGATGTCATATTCTGCGACTTTCTGACTGGAAATACTCAATTGCCAAGGTTTCCCACATGCTAGAAATCAATTGGCCAATTGAGTTAAAATTACATCAATCTCATAGACCCATTTAGAATCATGTGGGAATCACTAAATTCGGGGAACCCGCCAATTCCCCGCACCTGAGATAAAATTGACCCCATGGTGTTTTTAAAAAAATTACTAACCTTATTTTAACAAGATAGGACTGTGGCAATGGTTGGGTGGGGGTGGCGGCAGGCCAGCAGAGTAGGAATATGTACAGATTTCTTTCCCCAATTATAGCTGCCTAAAACAGGCCAGTTCAAACAGTGGCTGCCAACTTCAAATCCTGAGATTAGGTTCAGCTCATGTCCAGCAGGTAAGTGAAGCGCAATACAATCAAGGCCACTGCTGTGGAGTTTTCACAGAAAAATTAATGGAATCAGCTAATGCAACTCCCAAAACAATGCTAAAATTGCCAAAATCCCACGCAATAAAAACTGAATTTCACATATTCTGTCACTAAACCAGTAGCCCCTAAATATAAGCTAATGAGTTAAGCACCACATATATTAATACTACCTAAAACAAAACTGGACAACGGTGGGGTTCCTCCAATATATCAGTGGGTAATTGCACTAACTGGTGTCATTTAAACCAGGCAGATCAGAAAGGGCCCAGGTTGAATCCCTGGTCTGTGCTGAGTTACCCGATCACTATCGCGTGGGGTGCTCCAACTGGCAACAACATACTCAGACTGGGAGGAGGGGGGAATCAAGTCGCCGTCCTTCCCGATCAATATCCAGTGACTCCCTACTGGAAAACATTGTCAAGGAGGACAGGCTTGAGCTCAAGCTAATGATACCCTCCAATATCCCGTACCACTGACCACCACGGCCTACATACGAGGAATAGCCACTTATTCCATTATTTGTACAAGTCACCATCTTCTAGAGAGGAGACAGAATCAAGAAGAAAATGTGGAGGGGGATTTGGCATTGCAAGAGTGTACTAAGTTTGAATACAACACCAGAACAGAAAGGCAGGTATTCAAAAAGAACAGTTTGGTTCCTTTTTCAGCTGTTCCCTTTAGTTAGAACAGCTCCTTCTATGCACATTCACATAATTCTGCTGAAACTCGGTTTAGTTCAGCTGCTAAAGAGTTGTCTTCTGCTGGGAAGTGACTGATTGACTGACTCCTGAAAGCCCTTGACTGGAGAATTAAGTGAGGGTTTAGGTACCCAACTCCTTGCCTAATACAGAAAATAAAACTTTTAGCTGATAATTCACTGCAAGAGCCATTCAACAGTACTACTGAACTTAACATTCTAGCCCATAATGAAACTTAAACATCAGTCTCATTACTCAGCACAAACGTTTTATGTGTTACTCAATTTAATGGGGAACTATCTTCACAAAGAGTGTTTGGCAAACTTTTAATCATTTGTTTACAGACAGCAATGTGCTGATGCAAGTCACATCACTTCACAAAAATAACATATAGCTCTTCTCCCAAACATGAAAATATATTTGCCAAACACCTTTTGTGAGGCAGTGTCCCTTTAAGAGCACTGAGGAAATAGTTATATTGTAAGCATTTAAACAGATTTCTTAAAGTGTGAAAGTCTTATGTAAAGCCCCTCACAGAAACAGTTTGTAAGTTATTGACAAATGTTGATACCTGTATGGTAGATATTACTACAGGTAGACTATCCTTTATCCGAAAACCTCGGGACCAGCCGTGTTTCGGTTTTCGGAAAAATTCGGATTTCAGAAGGTATTTTATAAGACTGGGAAATTTGTCGGGGGTGGGGGTCAGCGGGGGTCGGGGTCGGCGGTCGGGGTCGGCGGGGGGTCGGGGGTGGGGGTCGGGGTCATGCGCATGACTTACGCTGAACGAAACCTTTCGGTTTTCAGAGGATTTCGGTTTTCGGAAGTGCGGATAAAGGATACACTATCCCTTATCCGAAAGGGTGGGGGGTCGGCGGGGGTCGGGGTCGGGGTCGTGCGCACGACTTACGCTGAACGAAAAAACCTTCGGTTTTTAGAGGGTTTCGGTTTTCGGAAGTTCGGATAAAGGGTAGTCTACCTGTACTACACTATTAAGACAGCTATGCAGTGAAATGCAAAACCTTGATGGACTGAAAATGGTTTGGGAAATGAATGGAACCAATCATTAAAACAGCTCCCACAGTATGAAAACACTTGATGAGGGATATAGGCAGAAGTATAATGCAGTACCCTTAAGAAGTAATATTGACATTGTGGAAAACATTGGGGTTAGCTGAACCACATTTTGCGTCTCTCTGAGCATTCTCACTGCCATTTGTGTATTTGTTTTTAGCTTCCAGCTGGCTATGTTTGCAACTAAGCCACTGAAGCAATTATTTTTTCATTCTTGACATTCTAGTCAGGGGAGGCGATTGTTGCTGAGGTTGGGGTTGGGAAAAATTCTTGGAGTTCCAGGGAGGCAGACAGATAACAATTTCTTACCAATCTGATAACAAGCTCCATCTGCTTATCTTGGTGGTGGGGGAGTTGGGCTGGGGAGAGGGATCAAAATCCAACTGCTGGTAGTGTAAAGGTGAATTATCAATGATCTAATGGGGCCAATTTGCATTCTATGATTATCTACAGTGCTCACGCATCAATCTTTGGCTTCACAGATTCTACAGGTTGCAGGCCAGGACCTGAACACTCAGCCTCACAATTCTGCCTAGCCAAAGATTGAAAAGTTATCACATTTCTGCAAACAACACTTATCTCAGTGACATTTTTTTGAGGAGACAAAGCGTGTCATGTCCCCCGAGGACAAAGAGGGAGTCTCATGTCACTCCTATGCACCTCCTAAAATTTGGCAAGAGGGCTCTGGTCATTTGCCTACCTTCCAAGTTGGGAAAAAGTTAATAGCATAGGAGGGAAGGAATGGAAAAGTAAAATTTCACCATTATACTCCAAATAGTGCATCCAGTTCTAGTCTTTATTATCAGGACAGCAGTGATACTTCAGAAAGGGAAGAGAGAGGATGCTCAGAGTTATGACTGTTGTGAAAGTATCTTGAGCAAATGCATCTTTTATAAGGTTCGGATTGCAATGGAATGAGTGAGATGATGATCACTTTCTATTCTCCTGATTACCTTGTTCTGACCTGAATATGATATAATAGCATAAATATAGCTTAAACAATGACACGTACACAATAAAGACACTAAATTCCTGATTTAATATGTATTCAGCAAATCATAACTACCTTTGTTTCCACAGCAACCATGCTTTCGAGTTCCTTTGTTCCCTCATCATTTAGGTGTAAAGTGCCTTCAGTTCAGAAAGTAAAACTGGATACAAATCTATCTGTTGTCATTAATGAGCTGTAGAATTTAAACTCCATAATTTGTGAGGTATTTGCCACTCATCATTACATGCCTAATTTCCACATTCATTCCCATTTGTGCAAGTGAAGATGATCATGTTTGACCAATCCTTCATACTCAAAGTGTGAAAGTTACAGACCTTAGAATTGTCCATAAACTGGTAATAAATGTGTAACTTCAAGTGTAACTCCCCAGTAATAAGTAAAACTCTAATTGAACATCAGTGAAACGTAAATCCGATTCTGCCAATATTACAGATAGGGGGCAGTTTTTCAAGTTTGCAATGTACACAATTCTTCGACATGAGTTGCTGGCAGCCGTGGTTTCCTGCCCCCAGCGCATGCTCGGAAAGTCAGCCCCATGGAGTAATTCTGTTCCGCTGTTCAGAACATAAGTGCTATGCTGATGTTACAACAAAGGTTCACTCGGTTGATTCCGGAGATGAGGGGGTTGACGTATGAGGAAAGGTTGAGTAGGTTGGGCCTCTATTCATTGGAGTTCAGAAGAATGAGAGGCGATCTTATCGAAACATATAAGATTGTGAGGGGGCTTGATCGGGTGGATGCAGTGAGGATGTTTCCACTGATGGGTGAGACTAGAACTAGGAGGCATAATCTTAGAATAAGGGGCTGCCCTTTCAAAACTGAGATGAGGAGAAACTTCTTCACTCAGAGGGTAGTAAATCTATGGAATTTGCTACCCCAGAGAGCTGTGGAAGCTGCAACATTAAATAAATTTAAAACGGAGATAGACAGTTTCCTAGCAGATAAGGGAATTAGGGGTTATGGGGAGAGGGCAGGGAAGTGGACGTGAGTCTAGATTCGGATCAGCCATGATCCTATTGAATGGCGGAGCAGGCCCGAGGGGCCGTATGGCCTACTCCTGCTCCCACTTCTTATGTAAAGTGAGATTTCCAGGCCATAGGCTCAGTGTCCCTGAGGGGAGGGGACACAAGATAGGGTTCAGCTGTAATGCCATCCTGCCCCAAGATAAAATAACCTGCCAACATTCATTGTCTAGGCAACTTGGACAAAGCATGTCGGTATGGGGTATGGTAGCATAGTGATTATGTTACTGGACTAATAATCCGGAGATGTGTGTTCAAATAACATAGAAAAATAGGAGCAGCAGGAGTAGGCCATTCAGCCCTTCGAGCCTGTTCCATCATTCAATACGATCATGGCTGATCCTCTATCTCAATACCATATTCCCACTCTCTCCCCATATCCCTTGATGCCTTTTGTGTCTAGAAATCTATATCTCCTTCTTAAATATATTCAGTGACTTGGCCTCCACAGCCTTCTGTGGTAGAGAATTCCACAGGTTCACCACTCTCTGAGTGAAGGAATTTCTCCTCATCTCAGTCCTAAATGTCCTACCCCGTATCCTGAGACTGTGACCCCTCGTTCTAGACCCCCACCACCCCCCCCCCCACCCCCCAGCCAGGGGGAACATCCTCCCTGCATCCAGTCTGTCTAGCCCTGTCAGAATTTTATACGTTTCAGTGAGATCCCCTCTCATTCTTCTAAACTCTAGTGAGTACAAGCCTAATCGACCCAATCTCTCCTCATACGACAGTCCGGCCATCCCAGGAACCAGTCTGGTGAACCTTCGCTGCACTCCCTCTGTGGCAAGTATATCCTTTCTTAGGTAAGGATACCCACCACTGGCAGCTAGGGAATTTAAATTCAATTAAATAAATCTGGAATAAAAAGCTAGTATCAGTAAGGGTGACCATGAAACTACTGGATTGTTCTACAAACCCACCTGGTTTACTAATGTGCTTTAGGGAAGAAAAACTGGCCTATATGTGACTCCAGACCCACAGCAATATGGTTGAATCTTAGCTGCCCTCTGATAATGGCCTAACAAGCCACTCCGTTGTATTCAAAACGGCGGCTCACCACCACCTTCTCAAGGGCAATTAGGGATGGGCAATAAATGCTGGCCTTGACAGCGATGCCCACATCCTGTGAAATAATTTTTTTTTTTAATGGAGATGTAGCTCAGCATGAGTCAGTACTTTCAGGGCAGGAGAGAAACTGGTGGAAATAAAATCAGTGAAATGTCTTTTACTAATTTTCTGATGTACAAGTGGTGAGATAACTGGTTATACAGATCCAGAAAAGACCCTTGCCAAAGAAATGATGAAATAACCTTTATTTTTATGGTCCATGTAATTTTCATCCAATCACTATGTCGGTCTATCATTGCATCACAAGCCCTAGTGTAATCTTCAAGGGAAAAGGGGTTAAAGGCCAGGCAATATTTGCACCAAGGCACACAGGAGTAATTCTGTCCTCAAGGCCTGATAATCTACATCCTAGGGTAATTAAGGAAGTGGCCCTAGAAATAGTAGATGCATTGCTGATCATCTTCCAACATTCGATGGAATCTGGAACAGTACCCAAGGATTGGCGGGTAGCTAATGTTACCCCACTATTCAAAAAAGGTGGTAGAGAGAAAACGGGGAATTACAGGCCGGTAAGCCTGACATCGGTAGTGGGGAAAATGCTAGAGTCCATTATAAAAGATGTAATAGCAGAGCACTTGGAAAACAGTGACAGGATCGGATAAAGTCAACATGGATTTACAAAAGGTAAATCGTGCTGGACTAATCTACTGGAATTTTTTGAGGATGTAACTAGTAAAATAGATAAGGGAGAACCAGTGGATGTAGTGTATTTGGACTTTCAGAAGGCTTTCGATAAGGTCCCGCATAAGAGATTAGCGTGTAAAGTTAAGGCACATGGGATTGGGGGCAAGGTAGTAACTTGGATAGAGAACTGGTTGGCAGATAGAAAGCAAAGAGTTGGAATAAACGGGTCTTTTTCCGAGTGGCAGGCAGTGACTAGTGGGATACTGCAGGGATCGGTCCTTGGACCCCAGCTATTCACTATATATTAATGATCTAGACAAGGGAACTAGATGTAATATCTCCAAATTTGCAGACGACACAAAGCTGGGTGGGCGTGTGTGCTGTGAGGAGGATGCCGAGAAACTACAGGATGATTTGGACAGGTTGGGTGATTGGGCAGAAGCATGGCAGATGCAATATAACGTGGATAAATGCGAGGTTATCCACTTTGGTGGCAAAAACAGGAAGGCAGATTATTATCTGAATGGAAATAGATTGGGAGAAGGGGAAGTGCAACGAGACCTGGGTGTCCTTGTGCACCAGTCGCTGAAGGTAAGCATGTAGGTGCAGCAGGCGGTTAAGAAGGCAAATGGTATGTTGGCCTTCATAGCGAGAGGGTTTGAGTACAGGAACATGGATGTCTTGCTGCAGTTGTACAGGGCCTTGGTGAGACCACACCTTGAGTATTGTGTGCAGTTTTGGTCGCCTTATCTGAGGAAGGATATTCTTGCCCTGGAAGGAGTTCAGCGAAGATTCACCAGGCTGATAGCTGGGAATGACGTATGAGGAGAGATTGGGTCGATTGGGCTTGTACTCGCTGGAGTTTAGAAGAATGAGAGGGGATCTCACTGAAACTTATAAAATTCTGGCAGGACTAGACAGACTAGATGCAGGGAGGATGTTCCCGATGGTCGGGGAATCCAGAACCAGGGGTCACAGTCTAAGGATAAGGGGTAGGCCTATTAGGACAGAAATGAGGAGGAATTTCTTCACCCAGAGAGTGGTGAACCTGTGGAATTCTCTACCACAGAAGGCAGTAGAGGCCAATTCATTAAATATATTCAAGAAGGAGTTGGATATATTTCTTAAGGCTAAAGGGATCAAGGGGTATGGGGAGAAAGCAGGGACCGGGTACTGAACTTGGATGATCAGCCATGATCGCATTGAATGGCGGAGCAGGCTGGAGGGGCCGAATGGCCTACTCCTGCTCCTATCTTCTATGTCTATGTTTCTATTGTAAAGCCATAGCTGCTGTCCTTATTTTATAAATTCCTATGTCCACACTGACAATAAAAATTGCAGAGGCAAACTTGTCAGACTGTAATTACTCCCTCCTACCAGTGGGGAGCGAGTGTGCTGCAGTTTACAAAGGCAATTTCTACTATAAATATGGACATAGGAATTTATAGCAGAAAAAGATGACAGGAAGTGTGTGCAGATGTAAGATTTTATTATGTTATAGATATTCTGTGCTTAATCTGCAAATGGTGAAAAGCAGTTGGCAGACGCTCCACTGCATTTTGTTACGTGGTTACAATTCACCAACTGCATGACAGCCAGCTGAATACATGCACTTCAGTCATACACAAGTGGACCATTACTTTTTGAAATCCTGATGTATCAAAATCAGAAAATGATCATTACAAAACTTGAGACAATGTAATCCTTAAAGCCTTGGTTGAGGTTTTGTGCCACCTGTTCCATCCGATAGTCTTCCATTTTTTAAATCCTGTACGAGTGCAAAGACGTAGGTGATGGCCATGTTGTGGAGTAGCACAGTGGAGATTCCTTAACTTGTTACTGTATGCTGTGTGTAAGCTTCTTACTCCTCACTAAATACTCTTCAAATCAAACTGGCAGGTGTCAATATTGCTTCATGTACCAACTTTTCTTCTTCTTGGGCAGTCCCTCGGAACTGAGGATAACTTGCTTCCACACTAAAAATGAGTTCTCAGGTGACTGATGAGTCCAATGCGGGACCAACAGTCTCTGTCACAGGTGGGGCAGACGGTGGTTGAAGGGGCGGGTGGGTGGGGTGCTTGGGTTGACGTGCGCTCCTTCCGCTGTTTGCGCTTGGCTTCCACTTGCTTCCGGCAAAGAGACTCGAGGTGTTCGGCGCCTTCCCGGATGCTTCTCCTCCACTTTGTGCGGTCTTGGGCCAGGGATTCCCAGGTGTCAGTGGGGATGTTGCACTTTTTCAAGGAGGCTTTGAGGGTGTCCTTGAAGCGTTTCCTCTGCCCACCTGGGGCTCTCTTGCCGCGCCGGAGCTCTGAGTAGAGCGCTTGTTTTGGGAGTCTCGTATCGGGCATGTGAACGATGTGGCCCGTCCATCGGAGCTGATCGAGCGTGGTCAAAGCTTCGATGCTGGGGATGTTGGCCTGAGCGAGCACACTGATGTTGGTGCGCCTATCCTGCCAATCGATAAAAAACTTTTACTCATGAAATGGCTTGCCACATACAATCAATCATATTTAAAGCAGCCCTGATATCCTGGGGGTGATTTGGCCAATGGGGGCGCATTGGAGGCGGGACTGCTGCTTCTTGGGTTTTAGTCCCGCCTCCATCGACTTGTGGCCAACCCACGCTATTTTCCTTTGATTGACCTTGTTAAGCCTGCCCAGCATGCTCAACAGGCCAATTAAGGGGAAGCCTGTTACAGAGAACGTCAGCGTATGATGTTTCATCTGTCAAAAATTTTTGACAGATGAATTGTCATCGTTTGACAGCTCTGTGATGCTGTCAAACACTGACATTCTCTGTTGTTTGATGAGTTCTTGTATTCAAGACTCATCAAACCTCTTTCTTTAGCAGAAATGAGATGGATGTTGCATCAGAGGATGAAGCAGCCATTCTGTCATCTCTGCCGGTGAGATGCGAGACTCTCCGCATCCTCAACTGTTGAAGCCTGCAGGAAGAAACAAAGGTAAGTAAACATTTTCTATCACTTTTCACTCACCTCACATACCTACCTCTCCACACTTGCACCCATCACTTACCTCCACAGCACACTTTTGCACCCCGCAGACCCACTGCTCGCCTCACTGACCCTGGTGGGGTTTCCCGACGTCGGGAAGCCCGCGCCTCTGGTGGAAAAATGGGGATAATCCTCAAATGCCTGTTAACTACCTGTTAACAGGCAGTTAAATGGCTGTCATCCCCTTCCCGCCTCCAGGAGACGAGACCCGGCGTGGGTCGGCTACCCGCCTTCTGGAAAGATGGCACGGAGGCGGGGTTGGATATCCACCCCCAGATTCTGCCATTTTCCCAGCAGCCTCGCCTCCAAACCCATCTCCCCAGGGCTGGCAAAATCCAGCCCCCCGTTTGCAGATTGTATGTTAGTGAGATTATGTTGTTATTACATAACAGCAGCATTTGCATTGCCTTATCTGCCGTGTTTCAGGGACAGTAACCCTGGTAGAGTGGTGAGAATGTACAACTCGCTACATGGAGTATTAGAGGAGAATAGCATAGATGTTTTTAAGGGGGTGCTAGATAAACACATGAGGGAGAAAGGAATAGAAGGATATGCAGATATGGCGAGATGTAGTAGGGTGGGAGGAGGCTTGTGTGGAGCATAAACACCAGCACAGACTAGGTCTGTTGAATGGCCTGTTCCTGTGCTGTAAACTCTATGTAATTCTATGTTTAGTCAATCAAGCTGGCATGTGCACAATATATTACAGGAAACTTACTGATATCCGGCACTGACGGGACCGAGCTGGTGCCGTACCATCAAAAGTGCCGGACATACCAGCGTTAATGTTGAAACATGCGGAACTGAAAAGCTCCATGTGAATCAACAAACACTGTTGCTTAGCAACAGCTTCAAAACAGTCGGCTGCAGCTGCAAGCGTCTCTAGCTGAAGCTGTTGCTATAGCTACAAACCTTGCAGTGCCTGACTGGGGGAAAAAAAAGCAACGAGAACTAAAAAAACTTATAGAAAACGGCTCCTGATTTTTGCCGTTAGATCGAGTATTCCGGACATATAGCCTCCGGATAAACCAAAGTTTCCTGTACGTTGGTTAAAAACAGAAACTATTGCCAACAAAATGGTTTACACATCAAACATTTCACTCACTTATATTATCTATAATTCTCCCTCATTTTTGACTTCAATTGTGTCCATCATCAAATCAATTAGGAAGTAAAATGGTTCCTGGGGTCTGTTGCACAATTTCCTTGTCAATGTTGTTGTGGAGTATTTTAAACCAACACTCAACACAAGGTTTTAGATCGATAGTCAAGTCGTCTTTATTGCACCGGTGGGGAAACAGTCTGCTCTGCCTTAGCCAGACTTTTCCAAATTATTACAGAAAACACGACATTTTTATACATTAACAATAAGCATGGCCACCTCATGTTAAATTCATTCCTGCCACCTGATTGGATCTTGGCCTGCATGCACCTTCACGGATTGGCTACGAATCTTAATATATAAACATGTATATAAACTGCCGCTTCAATCAATCGCTCAAACTGCTGAATGCTAATTAAAAGATACCTTGGAATGTAACCTAGGTAATAAAGTTCTTACAGGCAGTTGAAATGCTGGACATGCTGTCTCCATTTAATTGTTTTATATCTCTCCAAAGGTCAGCTATCTTTGACCGCATCTTTATGGATGTGGTCTTTCATGGTAGTCCCTGTCTTCCTTACACTATTCAGTGAAACTGCCACTGCAATGTCAATTAGAATCCACTACATGGTCAGAGAAACACTTGGCTGGCACTGTAGTCTTTTCTACTGCGAGCTAGCAGGGGCAGAATTAAGCTGCATGGAAACCACAAAGGCCCCTTGTTCTTGCCACCTGAAAATAATTGTTTTTTTCTCCTGCTCCTAACAATTGTGCCAAAGGTTTCAGCCTGATACTTGAATGAAACTTCCTCTTTAAAAACAAATTAAATGTCAATATCTAAGTCAGATATCCAGGCCAAAGCTTCCGGTGTAACAGCGTGGATATCTTGTAGCCTGCCTGCCAATTTCGTCTGAGGGCAGTGCTCGATGCTGTGCTCCAAGGTCTGATTAGGAGCTCCGCAGTCGCATGATGGGGATGCTTTAATCTTCCAGCTATGGAGAAGGTGGCAGCGTCTACCATGACCAGTTCTGAGGTGACTGATGGTTGTCCAGTGTTTGTGAGGAAGGTTTGATCCTTCAGGTTGTAGGCTTTGCAGGAATATAGGGCCTGATTCCAATATCTCTTTAAGGTTAATTATTTCATAATTAAGCATTTGTTATTTTACATAGACAACAGAAACACTATAAAGTACAGTAGTAATTATTCTGCAAATTTTAGACTAGTTTGCATTTTCCAATATTGGAATTTTTTATATAAGCTATGATATTCCTTCACATCAAACTCATAAAACTTCATCTAGTTTTAGTCTTAGTCACATGGTGTGATTCCATTTTGTTTGATATTTGACACATTTGCCTTCTGTGCTGCTAAACTTCTTTCTCTGGTGTATTGATTTTTATAATCTAATTACAAAATAGGTAAGATTGTATTACTTCTTGAAACATAGCTGGGGTTTAAGACACACTGATAAACCACGAGTGTCATGGTTGCAGTTTATGGTATCTGAACTCCATGGCGTGTAACACTCTCTCAATGTCCTCTCTTACGCCCTACCTGGGGTGACATTGATATTTTTGCTCTATTTCTCTTCTGTCAGAGATTCAAACTCCAGTTTAACAAAGGCGAGCATGGGTTTGATAATGAGCATATGGACATGAAAATGATTTTTCGTGCATTTGGTCCGGATTTCAATAAGAATTATTTGGCTGAGCCATTCGAAAATGTGAACATTTATCCACTAATGTGTGAACTTCTGGGCATCCGGCCTGAGCCAAACAATGGATCATTGGAATATACCCAAGGAATGTTGAACTACAACAATGGTAAGGAACAACTCCAAAACAAGCTCAGCATTACTCTTTTGATAATGAACATTACAGAACAATGAAATAAGGGCAGAAAACATAAATGTTGTAGGATGATGTCATTGTGGGACACTATTGCATTCTGTGGATTAATTTAAAATGCACATTTGTTTTGTGACTCAACTTATTTAATATACCCCTAATTTTATTATATTCCCTACCTCTAGTAGCAATTCGCATCACCTTTTTTCCCTAAATATTAAATCTTATCTGGCCCATTTACAAGATTTGAGAGGAGATTCGATAGAGGTGTTCAAAATTATGAGGGGTCTAGACAGAGTAGAGAGAGAGAGAAACTGTTCCCATTGGCGGAAGGGTCAAGAACCAGAGGACACAGATTTAAGGTGATTGGCAAAAGAACCAAAGGCGACATGAGGGAAAACTTTTTTACGCAGCGAGTGGTTAGGATCTGGAATACACTGCCTGAAAAGGGTGGTGGAGACAGAGTCAGTCATGGCTTTCAAAAGGGAGTTGGATAAGTACCAGAAGGAAACAAATTGCAGGGCTACAGGGAAAGGGCGGGGGAGTGGGACTAGCTGAAGTGCTCTTGCAGAGAGCCGGCGTGGGCTCGATGGGGTGAATGGTGTCCTTCTGTGCTGTAACCATTCCATGATTTTATTGATTTTGGTTATTTTGCTCTTCTTAAAATCTCACCTTTGCACACAACCTGGTGCTTTCTGCAAATTCAGATATTCCACTTTTAATTCACTCATGAAGATCATTTTAAACACCATGTCAAAAGCAACATCCCTGATAGATCTCTCGGGCACTCTGCTCATCACAGGCACAGTTATAACAACTTTCATCAATCACTTCCTTTGTTTCTTATTATTTAACCAATTTATTATTCAGTTTACTAATCCCTCCTTTCCCCTACCCCCGCAAAGCGATTTCGCCGGTTTAAGTTTCTTGTGACTTTATCAAATGCTTTCTGAAAGATATTTATTATACGCACATGCACGAACGGTATATCTATGTATCTGAAGCATGCATCAATTCCATTATGTCACACCAGAGAATTCTAATACATTTATTTAGCATGACCTGCCTTTTTAAATCCACGGTGACTTTGAATTCTTGCATTTATTCCTGCTAAATGCCTTTTAAGTTCTTTCTTTATATATTTCCTCTATGGATATGAAACTAACAAGCTATTAAATTAGAACGTGTTTTCTATTCTTTTGCCACACACTTGTATTCAACGAGGTGCAATAAATTCCTGCCACAATCATGCTAATTCTAGCCTTATTTCATTAAATACTTGTACCAGTATTCCAATGTGCTCTTGATGCCTTATGCATAATCAAGTACTTCAGTTCTTTTTAATATCCTGGTTTTCTCTTTTCAGCCTCCGAGGACACAAGCACGGAGTCAACATTATTTCAGGTGCTTGTGGGTTTAGCAGTAGTTGTTGGTTTGCTGGTTCTGGTTGCTCTTATTGTCGCAACTCATTCCTTATACAAACGAAGAAAGACCGCCCGACGGTAAGTATCTCCAGGTGCTTGCAAATGGAAAACCAGGAATTGAGATTACATTTTTAGATCAGAAAGCCAGCCACAAACAATATAGTCAGTAGCTTCAGCTCTTCCCTTAGGCCTATGTACTTTCATTACAGCATTGTGCCCAAACAGCTATTCCCCCGTCGTCCCCACATCGTTCGCCTTTCACCTGTCCCTCCTCCAGGCATCTCTCCTAAAGCACCCTGACAAAAGAGAACAGTGGACTCCCAAGTTGATTCCCTCACATAAAAGTTCTATGTGACTCCCAACTTAGTAATTTATCAGTTGAGAGATGGAGTTACATTCTCCGACATAACAGAAAACGCTGGAAAAACTCAGCAGGCCAGGGCAACATCTGTGGAGAGAGAAACAGAGTTAATGTTTCAGGTCGAAGACCCTTCGTCAGAACTGAGAAAAAAAGCAAGTTTGGGGGCTGGGAAATGTCAGCCTGGCCTGCGGAGTTTTTCCAGCATTTTCTGTTGTTATTTCGGATTTCCAGCATCCGCAGTATTTTGCTATCCTATTACATTCTCCAACGCTGTGTATCCCATTTACTTCATGTCCATCTGCTCAGTGGAACAGTTCTTTTCTTTTCAGAACTCATCTGCCAGTGACAGTTTAATTTGTGGGTTCACAGATCCCAAGTGGTGTCAATCAGCGCAGAGGATAATTTCCAAACAATGAAGGTGAAAACAGTCCTCATACCGAGTGTAACCTGTTTTCCTCATCTTCAGTATCACGTTGTAATTACTTCAGAGTATTCGATTCATTATCTTCGACTTTAACCATCTGTTCTAAGATTAAAAGGCACCTTTTCCATGAAAAAGTGTTTGCTAAACATTTTTTTGGGTTGCAAACACACAGCATGATGTGGATGGCGTTAAAATACACCATGTCTCTTGTAAGTTACATTATGATGATGAAAATGACAGATTTTTCTACTTCCTCAAATAAAACAGATTTGCCTCACATTTTCATGTGAAGAGAATGCTTCTTTGCACTGCCAGCTACAGTTTCTCCTCTCGCACAGGGCAACTGAAATTTCCTTTGATGTTTGAGCTTTTGCTGCCATGATAAAGTGGTTAATGGCTGCTTTGTATTTCATGCCAATCAAAAAAAAATCCCATAGATGGAGATGACAAAGACATAAGATAATAGGCTTGAATAGTGCACAGCGCTAGCTTTGACTAAGAACTGACAAAACACCAGTGACATGCACATTTTGACCAGATTGTGTGAAGAATAAATGTACTTGCACTAAATAGAAGAATTAAATATTCTCATGCTTTTTATTGATATTTTGTTGGGGGGGGGGGGATTTAAATGAATATTTTTGCTTAGTGCGAATATCACCTGCAGGAATTGAGTTGAGGTGAGACTCTGAGTGACAGTTCGAATCACGATACATATCCTAGACTAATGATTGCGTAGTTACCGACATTCTGCCCATCACTCACCCTGACCAGGTTACAATAGCCCCATGAGGCGGTGCTACAGCATCATTTGACTGATTCGCACTTCATGTGTGCAGGAACACGCACACCGTCGGATGATGCACAGCAACACTCCATGTTTCAGGGATAACTAGAGCAATTAGTGCGCACAGCCCAATTCACCTGCCAAATGAATACTGAATCTACTTATGATGTAGAATCTACTGACTACTTACTTAGTGAGTTACTCTGCAGGGGAAGGATACAAGTACAGTTGTAGATGTATATGGAGCAGTTTTAACGTCATTCCTTTCTGGAACACTCCGTCAGCTCTGACTGTTATAATGGAGTTAATACAGTACCTACTTGGCTTTGTTTCAGTAGATCAGAGCAGCCAGATCAAGTGCTATTCAGTTACTATAGACTAAACGTTTTGTCTTAAATAAAAGCCACAACGGGTATAAATTCAATATGAAAATCGTAGGCCAGCACAAAGATTTATTCAAAATAACAGAAAATGCTGGAAAAACTCAGCAGGCCAGGCAACATCCGTGGAGAGAAAATAGAGTCAACGTTTCAGGCGAACCCCTTGTCAAGACTGAAAGATTTTATTCAGTTCCCCCACATTGTGTCATTCTTTAAAAAAATCAGAGGTCCAACGCTTAGATGTTTACCATCACCAGTCTCTCTGCCAGTCCAATTTGCTGCCCTTGTCAGTTCTCAGATACCAGGACCGTGCATCAATTACATTGACATGGTTGCTCTGCCTCGACTGAACTACTCTAGGATCCCACTGGTACAGCACTGTAGTATTGCTGTGCTGGCTCCAGTATAATAATCACAGCTCATGCTAGCTAAGCAGCTCATTATGGAAGGGGGAAGGAAAGGAAGAGGAGAACCTGCCACAATGTGTATGGCAGTGCATTGCATGGAAGTCAACAATTATGGAAGAAAACTATTAGGAATTGCAGAGAAACCCACATCATGGGGTTACCCAACCTTTAAGTTGAAGCAGGATTACGGAATAAAAAGGGGCTATAAAAAACATTAATTGGGAAATAAAGTGCAAGAGTTGTTTATAATACAGAAATTTCTTTTTCTCTTTTCAGAGTACAAGATGACCTGAAATTATCTTCATCAGGCTTTTAACATAGAAACATAGAAGATAGGAGCAGGAGCAAGTCATTCGGCCCCTCGAGCCTGCTCCGCCATTCAATGCGATCATGGCTGATCATCGAAATTCAGTACCCTGTCCCTGCTTTCTCCCCATATCCCTTGATCCCTTTAGCCTTAAGAAATATATCCAACTCCTCCTTGAATATATTTAATGAATTGGCCTCTACTGCCTTCTGTGGTAGAGAATTCCACAGGTTCACCACTCTCTGGGTGAAGAAATTCCTCATCTCTGTCCTAAATGGCTTACCCCTTATCCTTAGACTGTTACCCCTGGTTCTGGACTCTCCCGCCATCGGGAACATCCTTCCTGCATCTAGTCTGTCTAGTCCTGTTAGAATTCTGTAAGTTTCAATGAGATCCCCTCTCATTCTTCTAAACTCCAGCGAGTACAAGCCCAATCGACCCAATCTCTCCTCATATGTCATTCCTGCCATCCCAGAGATCAGCCTGGTGAATCTTCGCTGCACTCCTTCAATGGCAAGAACATCCTTCCTCAGATAAGGCGACCAAAACTGCACACAATACTCAAGGTGTGGTCTCACCAAGGCCCTGTACAACTGCAGCAAGACATCCTTGTTCCTGTACTCAAACCCTCTCGCTACGAAGGCCAACATATCATTTGCCTTAACTGCCTGCTGCACCTGCATGCTTACCTTCAGCGACTGGTGCACAAGGACACCCAGGTCTCGTTGCACTTCCCCTTCTCCCAATCTATTGCCATTCAGATGATAATCGGCCTTCTTGTTTTTGACACCAAAGTGGATAACCTTGCATTTACCCACGTTATATTGCATCTACCATGCTTCTGCCCAATCACCCAACCTGTCCAAATCATCCTGGAGTTTCTCGGCATCCTCCTCACAGCACACACGCCCACCCAGCTTTGTGTCGTCTGCAAACTTGGAGATATTACATCTAGTTCCCTTGTCCAGATCAATATATAGTGAATAGCTGGGGTCCAAGGACCGATCCCTGCGGTACCCCACTAGTCACTGCCTGCCACTCGGAAAAAGGGCCGTTTATTCCAACTCTCTGCTTTCTGTCTGCCAACCAGTTCTCTATCCAAGTCAATATCTTGCCCCCAATCCCATGTGCCTTAACTTTACACGCTAATCTCTTATGCGGGACCTTATCGAAAGCCTTTTGAAAGTCCAAATACACCACATCCACTGGTTCTCCCTTATCTATTTTACCAGTTACATCCTCAAAAAATTCCAGATTAGTCAAGCACGATTTACCTTTTGTAAATCCATGTTGACTTTGTCCAATCCTGTCATTGTTTTCCAAGTGCTCTGCTATTACATCTTTTATAACGGATTCTAGCATTTTCCCCACTGCCGATGTCAGGCTTACCGGTCTTGCAAAGTCCAATAGATAACTCTCAGCCTGTGCGGAGAGTGGATTATAGATTTGCCTTAAACACTTTGTTGCTCTTCAATGTTATGATAAAGGATAATGACTGCTGTACACCATTTATTACATTGGCAAATTAAATCCAGAAATTAAGTTTAATCTATAGGCAGATGTTCTTTCCATATACCTATTTATTGTTGATTCTTGGATATAAACTACACAAAATTTGAATGGAATAATGGCAGCACTTCAAATTACTATGTTTAGCATTTGAACAGGGTGTTCACAAATACTTATTTCCAGAACCATTTTTCACTTTTGCCATCAAGTTATGCTTGTGAATGCCCATCTATACAAACCTAGAAAGACACTGGCTTGACGTTTCTGCTCGATTGCACTGCTTTTTTCGTGCATTTGGCCCAAAATCGGCACAAAAGATCACAGAATTTTAAACTCATTGGGTTCAGCGCAAATCGAGTTTTCACAATCTTTTGCCCTAATTTTAAAAACATCGCTCTATAAGCAGGCCCCATCCACAAAACTGCCCATGCCCCCCAGGTTAAATTAATCACCACTGGGAGTTTCCGCTAACTGCGCTCCTTTTCAGGCCTTTGAAGGAGGCTCCAAAAATTAAGCTGGAGCTTTTGGGCGCAAGGACACTAATAGGCACGATTTAAAAGGTTTTGAATGTAATTTGGTTTAAATTTACTAAGGAACTCACTACTGCACCCCAATCTAACTAGAAAATAGTTTTGTATATTTTTTAAAAGTCATTTTTAGTCATTTAAAATCGAGTTACTCACAGGTGGTGAATTGACTGTGACTTAAAATGCTTATTTTTTTTAAAAATAATAAACCCATTTTGAGCTGTATTAATCAAACTTTACCAAGTTACTACTCTTAAATAGGTCAACAAATATATTTTAAAGCAACAATTTTTTTTAAATTACATTATAAAACGCTGCCGCTGGTTCATGGCAGATGTTGTATTCAGCCATATGCAAATGAGTTTGAGCAGAAACTCAAGTGGGGGTGGGGGGGGGGGGGGGTGGTGGTGGTGAACACTTTTCAAAACGGGTGCTATTTTGGGTGCAATTTATGCTGGAATTACTGATCATGCCCAAAGCAGAAACTCTACCCCACTAAATATTACCTGTGATTATCAACGGTCAGTTAAATTGGCCATCTTTTTCTTTCACCTTCAGTGTGGAGTTCAAAAGCTGCAAAGAAAGAGTGGCTTGGATCTCCCGCAGTAAAATATTGTAATCCTGTTGGAACCAAATTTCAGTCTCAACTCCTTATTTGATTTTTGCCAGCCTCCAATCTCACCCTGGTTATCTCTATACCTCTAAAATTGCACTACTAAAGCTGTTTACCCTGAAGAACATGTGGTGCAGACCATTCACCTCCACACTTGGTTGAAGAGATAGAGATAAATCCACCTAAAGTAATTTGGAAAAGCTAACAGAAATCAGAATTTCTTCAGAATAGATTACTGTTAAAATATGCATATTACTCAAATTGGACCAAACAATAAAAAAACTCATTTGTACTTCTAACCCCATTTTCAATAAACATTGGTTATTCACTTACCTTTTTCAGAAATATAACCATCAGAATTAAACTTCACAAGAGTAACAAGGTTCATCTATGTACACATTTCATCTTTCAAACTACCACACTGTTTAATTGTATTTCTTACAGAACATGAACATTTTTTACATATCTGTCAATGTAATACAACTTTTAACAAAATCTACAAATAAAGCCTATATTTTTCAGGAAAAGCAATTAAGCCGATTAGTTTATTTATTCCCAGTCAAATATTTTGTTTCTCATCTGTTTCAGTCAGTCAGACTCCAAAATGGCTTACAAGCCTTTTTTAAGATAGTTAAATGTGAAATTATCTGAGGTAGATCGGATATGTAAAAAGTATTGATTTGTGGTATTTTGGAATAAAATATTACGGGTTACATATTCTCAGATAAGGAAACTTCTTTACCTATTCTACCAGTTCCACCTTAAAGAAAATTAGAAGGGAGGCACAACAAACTACAGAGTCCCCAAGCTCAAGTTTGTCTCTTGGCTTTAGCACCGGATCACATGAAGGTAGTTAAAGTGGGCAGTGCTTTTTATTTTTAATTATTACTGCACAAAATTTCAAAAAATTCCAGGCCTTTAAAAAAAATACCAAGAAACAAAATCTCTCAGAATTTGGGTCTTCCTGTCGGTTTCTAAATAAATGCAGAATTCATAAGTGAAAATATTACATCCACTACAATGGCACAATGCTCATTTGATGCTTCAAAGCTTAGATATTTTTTTATTGAATTTTTTTTTTTTTTTTAAAAGCATGGCACCGCCCCTCGCAGACCACAAGAAACAATAGCAAATGTGATGCGATTTCTACTTCACAGGGGAAAGTTTTACCATTACTGATTGCTATGCAGTCAAAACTAAGACGTAATAGAAGGGATACATAACCCAAATGTTTCAAATAGATCGAGGAATTGATGAGGATAGAAATATTTTATAATGTAAGGAACTGCGAATAAGGTTTTGAGGAGGAAAGAACAATGTTGACTGCATCTTAAGCAAGTTTTGGAAAGTGGCAGGGAAATAGTATTACAAACATTCTACGTGAGGCCTGTATCTTTCAATGTTAGTAAGGTTAGTAAAATTTCACCTTGTCAGTCATTCGCTAAACATGTATCACAGTAATGGAAGAACCGCTGATGCATTGGGGACTGATGTAAACATCAGGAAACACACTTCAATCCCAGACTGTGAACAGCGTGATGGGTGATCTACCAGCCTCGTCTGAATAAATTCCCATAAATGAGGGACACTTCAATAAATGCAGTCGAGTAAATGAAGGATACAGATTGCCCAACGCTTCTCTTTCATAACTCTATCTGCACAATGGTCTACCCCAAGATATTGACTGGGGACTTGCAAAAGAAAATGATACTTGTGTACTACTGTAGCCTGCGCCCATTCATAGCAATGTCTTGGTTGTGAAAATTATTTTTATAAAATGGTTATAATCTATACATTATGGAAATAAAAAATATGACTGCAGGGAACACAGCAGAATGATTTCACTATCTCGCGCAGGCATCTGCACATTATAGAGACAATAAATGGACTAAATTTTAACATGAATCTTTACAATGTCTTTGGTTATGTCACTGAAAAACTTCCCATTTCATTAAATGGAAAATAATTGTTTAAAAGAGGACATTGCAACTGTAAGCATAATGGTTAATATATCTAAAACACTATTTATCAATTAAATTTAAGTAACATGAGCATTTTCTTGCCTTGGCAATGGTAGCCCTACATTAGATTATTAAATAACCTTCAAAGAGTTGCAATCTAAAGAGAATAAAGTCTGAGCTGTTCTTCCATCTCTCCTTCTGACATTTCACCAAAGGTTTCCTTCTTTTCTTTCATTAACTTGAAAATGGCAGCCAGTTGTTCGCGCTGGATCCTAGAATAGAAAGCAAAATGCACAACTGAGAGATTTATGATGCTAACTAAAATGATATAAATGATCTATCATGTGCTTCATCGGGAAGTCTTTGGTTCTCAGATAGCAGCAACTTAATGAAATGTTTTAGATTTGCCTAAAAAAGTGCCGTGTATGGTTCTTAAAGTTGCTACCTCATCGGCTTAGGTAACTGCTTAGTGCCACAAAATAGGTTTGTAATAAACTAATGAGAAACGGGAGTGTTCCCCGAATCTTTGCAAATCAGTTATGTGAAGCTCGCTCTTTTAAAAACTCTACCAAATGTTATTGTAAAGATTGCAGTGCACTTGTGGTACTGGCATTACATATTGGCCATTGTTTACCAGCGGGAATCTTTGCTTTACAGCACAAAATTTGCTGACAACACAGGCATGTTAAATAAATTACACTGCAGTATCTGTAGTGCAGAAGAGGAGAAATTAGGATAGCGGTCTTAAATGCAGGCTCATCTGATTCAACATCTCATTGCAATAGATGCTGGTTGTATTTTTTCCATTTTAGCAGCGCATTGCTCGGGTGTTGCACCCAAAATGGTGGCCTGCCCAACAGGCATTTTACTTCAACATGTAAAACCAATTATGCAGTTCACCGGTTTTCTAATCCTGAATTTGTACAGGACATACGGCATACCAGCAGTTTAGGGTTATTTTCAACAATGACCTCGAAGAACTTACATTTATACAGCATCTTTCAGGACCTCCCAAAGCGCTTTACAGCCAATGAAGTACTTTTTGAAGTGTAGTCACTGTTGTGATGTAGGAAATGCGGCAGCCAATTTGCACATAGCAAGGTCCCACAAACTCCCTCAGTGCAGCACTGAAGTGTCAGCTTAGATTTTGTGCTCAAGTCCCTAGAGTGGGACTTGTACCCACCACCTTTTCAGAGACAAGAGATGTAGAATATGGCAGGTACCCAGTCACTGATGGTGCATAATGGATTTAGAATGCCCAAACTATCACATCTTTAACAAGGCATCCAAGTCCATTAATAAACTGGTATCAGCCCATGGGATCACTGGTTGAATATTCCACAAACATTTTATTGGCGCTCCACCTTTCTCGTTCTGCCTGCAATGGCAGTAACTGAAAGAGGATGTTACCCACTCCACAGCATTCAATGACAATATATCGGCCAAGAAACAACTCATTTGGTTAAGATTTAACCCTTGGGATTTTGATTAGTCCCCATTATACTGAATCATGATGAAAGCATCCAGCACGGTTCAATGGTCTAGTTAAACATTTGAATGGTGAAAGCTGCCACTTGTGTTTTCCATCCAATACAAAGTTTCCAAGTGCTGAGCTGTAATGCATCCCGGCAAATGTCACATGACAGGATTACCATATAGTGAACTCTGGTTAGAATGTGGAATTATACCAGTGAATCTGGTGGTTAGGATGTGGAATGGTCAGTCACAAACCACTGTTGAATCAGATAGCAAAAATTATTTTTTAAAAAGGGGATTAAGTGTGCGCGTATATTTTTTGAGCTGTAACATTAGGATTCTACGGTCTGCGATCACCTTCAGTGTTGGCTTCAATCTGGTCTCTGTGGGTGTGAACCAATGACCATCCTATACATTGTGATCAAAGATGGATTCTGATGCACAAGTAACTAGGATATAGAATTCAATTTTAGACATCATACATTGAGTCAAATTTAAATGTGCATTTGGTTTTGTAATAGTATTAGACATAACCGCTTTCACTGGTTCCAGGTTGAATAGTTGGGCTGCAGTTCAAATTTTCAATTCAGTTTAACAGATTCTGAATTTGCCCATTGAATGCAAGACAAAAACTACACAGAGCTGCGAAAATCAGTTGAATGAGGCTCCGCTCAAATGTTTTGCAGTAATGTTGATTAAACAGGTTAATTTTACCCTTTTTTTGGTCAAGGTTTATCCTCTCTCTTGTAGGTATTGACTCCATGATGGAATGGATTCCACAGGTGCCCTCCAGTACCCTGCCCACACAACCATTCTTCATGTGAACCAGGACAGCAACAGTTTGCCTTGAACTACTAGTTAAGCCAGATTCGGTCCTCACACCCCCTTTCCCCCCCCTCCCCAACTTCCTTAAAACGGGGCTTGCTGGATAGTGAGCAGAAGCGCTCATTGATTTTCCCCCCTCAAGCCAAGCTCGACGCTAGAACAGTAGTTCACTTGATTGGCACCTGTCACTGGACTGAAAATCAACTCCCTGCACTGCTGACTCACTAGCTGCAGGATGTACAGTCTACAAGATACACTGCAGCAACTCACCCAGGTAACTTTGACAGCACTTCCCTCCCCTACCAGAGAAAGACAAAATTGGGAATACCATTACCTCCAAGTTTGCCTTCAGGTCACACACCATCCTGACTAAGATAAATAATAATTCCTGAAGCACTGAAACACTTCAATTACAGGATATGGTGATATGCAGATCATAATATGCCCGTCTTTAGAAAGGGATAGCATCCCAGTCAAGAAAAAAGTGAAATAATGAACCACCACATCACACTAGTAACCTCTTGAGACTTTATTAAACATCGTCAAAGGTAGTGACATGTAATAGATTTCAAGCAAATGTTGCTGTTTCAGAATTACAAATCCATGTTTACAAACTAAAACATCCCCAAAATAGTTAATGTACTACAAACCTGTAACAAATTCTCCATTGAGGCTTAAACAAACCAAACAATTTTGCATTCGTGTGTGAAACAAAATGGCCGTCTTGCATTAGTTACACAAAGATATAAGGCTTGCTGTGCATAAACTTTAACATTGTATTTGATAAACTGCATTATATTGTTCATAACTGAAAGCAGTGAATTATAAATGACTATAAAGTAAATGCATACTACTGGATTAGACTCTACTGCAACATCTATTACAGAATCTTTAACAGCACCTCCCTACTGAGGATAAGCTTATGGGTTGTTCTTTTGCTTGATGTCTGGCAAAATTCAAGCCCTCAGCCACTCAGACAATTTCTTCATGTGCAAGAAAAGACTCCCAATCGGTTCTACTCTTCTGCTCTGTAAAAAAAAAAGTTCCTTTATTAACAAAATCTACATTGCAGAGGACAGCAAGATACACAGCAAAAAATTATTCAACTGCAAAATTTCCAGCAAGGTGTCAATCCAACACTGAACAGGTGGAACCCAAAAATTAACACAAGAACATAAGAAATAGGAGCAGGAGGCCATTTGGCCCCTTGAGCCTGCTCTGCCATTTAATGAAATCATGGCTGATCTGATCTTGGGCTTAGCTCCATTTCCCTGCCCACTCCCCATAACCCATCACTCCCTTATTGTTCAAACATCTGTCCATCTCCACCTTTAATATATTCAATGACCCAAAATTCCACAGATTTACAACTCAGAAAAAAATCCTCTTACGTGAACACCCCCTATTCTGAAACTATGCCCCCTAGTTCTGGATTCCCCCATGAGGGGAAACAACATCTCTGCATCTACCTTGTTGAGCCCCCTCAGTATCTCATATGTTTAAGATCACCTCTTCTAAATTCCAATGAGTATAGGCCCAACCTTTCATAAGTCAACCCCTTCATCTCAGGAATCAACCTTGTGAACCTTTTCTGAACTGCCTCCAATGCAAGTATATCCCTCCTTAAATAAGGTGACAAACTGTATACAGTACTCCAGGTGTGGTCTCAATACCCTGTACAGTTGTAGCAGGACTTCCCTGCTTTTATACTCCAACCCCCTTGCAATAAAGGCCAACATTTCATTTGCCTTTGATTACCTGCTGCACCTGCATGCCAACTGTGTTTCATGCACAAGGACCCCCAGGTCCCTCTGTACTGCAGCATTTTGTAATCTCTAATTTGCTTTTTTATTTTTATTTTTTTAAACCAGAAGTCATTTTACAGAACTTAAACTATAAACCAGAGTTAAAGCTCACTGTGGTGTAGCAGGAGGTGTTTGTAAAACCAGGGCCCTTAAATATACTATTTAACTGTAGTATAATTGGTGGGATTGATTTGATTTAATTGCAATTAAAGGGTAAGTCATGGCAGGTCAGCCCAGCGGTATGCTCCTCCTGCAATGTGTGGTGTATGTAACCTGATCCACCAAGAGAACTTAAGCCTGGTCCACCTTAATGAAGGTACTATTTTCTTTGGCTGCTGTATACGTAATACCGGTGGTGACCACACCGGTATATAAGCAGTGTAATAATATTGTATTCAGTATAGTCTGACCTCCAACCAGTAAAGACCTGTTGAATTTACTCTTGTGGTCTGTGTAGTAATTCTCACTAACACACAGACTTAACATGTAGGAACTCAGGGACACATCCTGTGTCCCTGACAACTGTGCAGAAAGTGTATCCAGCTGCAGCTACTGGCAGACCTCATTGCGGCGCTGGAGTGGCGAATGGATGCACACTGGACCACTCGCAATGCTGAGGACGTTGTGAATAGCACGTTTAATCAGTTGGTCACACTGCAGGCAAAGGTTGGACAGGGACGGGGTGACCAACAGAATACTAGGCGCAGGCAGGTAGTGCAAGGATCCCCTGTGGACATCCCCCTCTCAAACAGATACACCACTTTGTGTACTGTTTGTTGGGGGGGGGGGGGGGGGGGGGGGGGAATGGCTTGTCAGAGGAAGGCAGCACCAGCAGCCAACTTCCTGGCACCAGGGATGGTTCTGCTGCACAGGACAAGAAAGAGGGGTAGAGCTATAGTAATAGGGGATTCTATTTTAAGAGGAATAGATAGGTGTTTCTGCGGCTGCAAATGAGACTCCAGGATGGTGTGTTGCCTCCCTGGTGCAAGGGTCAAGGATGTCTCAGAGCGGCTGCAGAACATTTTGGAGGGGGAGGGTGAACAGCCAGTTGTCATGGTGCATATAGGTACTGTACCAACAATATAGGTAAAAAATGGGACGAGGTCCTCAAATCTGAATATAGGGAGTTAGGAGGTAAAATTAGGACCTCAAAAAAGGTAGTCAGTGCCACGTGCTAGTCAGAGTAGAAATAGAAGGATATTTCAGAAGAATATGTGGCTAGAGGAATGGTGCGAGGGGGAGGGAGTCAAATTCCTGGGACATTGGAACCAGTTCTGGGGGACCGATGTCCTAGGGGGGGGGGGGGGGGGGGGGAAAAGTGTTTGCTAGTGCTCTGGGGGGAGGGTTTAAACTAAAATGGCAGGGGGTTGGGAACCTGAGCAGGGGGGGACAGAGGAAAGGGAAACAAGGATGAGAGAAAAAGATAGGAAGGAGAAAAACAAGTGGCAGAGAAATCAACAGTTTAAAATCAAACATGGCCACAGTAAATAATAATTCTAATAGGTCTAAAAGCATTAAAAAAAGCCTGAAGGCTGTGTGTCTTAATGAGAGGAGCATTCTTAAGGTGGATGAATTAGCTGTGCAAATAGAGGTAAACTATTATGATTTGATTGGGATTACAGAAACATGGCTCCAGGGTGGCCAAGGCTGGGAACTCAACATCCAGGGGTATTCAATATTCAGGAAAGATAGGCAAAAAGGAGAGAGAGGTGGGGTAGCATTGCTGGTTAAAGGGATTAACACAATTGTAAGGAAGGATATTAGCTCTGACGTGGAATCTGTATGGGTAGAACTGAGAAATACCAAGGGGCAGCAAACATTAGTGGGAGTGGTATATAGACCTCCAAACAGTAATGCGGAGGTTGGGGATGGCATTAAAAGGGAAATGAGAAGCGTACAATAAGGGCACAGCAGTCATCATGGGTGACTTTAATCTACATATAAATTGGGCTAACCAAATTAGTAACAATATTGTGGAGGAGGAATTCCTGGAGTGTTTACAGGATGGTTTCCTGGACCAATTATGTTGGAGGAACCAACTAGAGACCAGGCCATCTTAGACTGGGTATTATGTAACGAGAAAGGATTAATTAACAAACTGTTGTACGAGGCCCCTTGGGTCGGAGCGATCATGAGAATTCTTCATTAATATGGAGAATGAAGTTGTTGACTCAGACTAGGGTCCTGAATTTAAACAAAAAGGAAACTAAGATGTTCCGAGGCATGAGTTGGGTAGGACTGATTGGGCATGTCACTCAAAGGGTTGACAGTGGATAGACAATGGCAAGCATTTAAAGACCGCGTGGATGAACTACAGAACTTGTTCATCCCAGTTTGGCATGAAAATAAAACAAAGTGACTCAACTGTGGCCAACAAGGGAAATTAGAGATAGCATAAGATCCAAGGAGAGGACATAAATTGGCCAGAAAAAGCAGTAAACCCAAGGATTGGGAGCAGTTCAGGATTCAACAAAGGAGGACAAAGGGATTAATTAAGAAGGGGAAAATAGAATGAGTGTAAGCTTGAAGGGAACATAAAAACTGACTGTAAAAGCTTTTATAGATGTGAAGAGAAAAAGATTGGTGAAGTCAAGTGTAGGTCCCTTGCTGTCAGAATCAGGGGAATTTATAATGGGGAACAAAGAAATGGCAGACCAATTAAATACATATTTTGGTTGTCTTCACAAAGGAGGATACAAATAACCTCCCAGGAGGTCAGGGAACATAGGGTCTGATAAAGGGAGGAACTGAAAGAAATCAGTATTTGTAAGGAAATGGTGTTAAGGAAATTGATGGGATTGAAGGCCGATAAATCCCCAGGGCCTGATAATCTACATCCTAGGGTAATTAAGGAAGTGACCCTAGAAATAGTCGCTGCATTGATCATCTTCCAGCATTTGATAGAATCTGGAACAGTACCCATGGATTGGAGGGTAGCTAATGTTACCCCACTATGCAAAAAAGGTGGTAGATGGAAAAAGGGGAATTACAGACTGGTAAGCCAGACATCGGTAGTGGGGAAAATGCTAGAGTCCATCATAAAAGATGTAATAGCAGAGCACTTGGAAAGCAGTGACAGGATCGGACAAAGTCAACATGGATTTACAAAGGGTAAATCGTGCTTGACTAATCTACTGGCATTGAGAGGATGTAACTGGTAAAATAGATAAGGGAGAACCAGTGGATGTGGTGTATTTGGACTTTCAGAAGGCTTTCGATAAGGTCCCACATAAGAGATTAGTGCGTAAAGTTAAGGCACATGGGATTGGGGGCAAGGTACTGACTTGGATAGCAAACTGGTTGGCAGACAGAAAGCAGAGTTGGAATAAACAGGTCTTTTTTGGAGTGGCAGGCAGTGACTAGTGGGGTACCACAGGGGTCAGTCCTTGGACCCCAACTATTCACAATATATATTAATGATCTAGACAAGGGAACTAGATGTAATATCTCAATTTGCAGACAACACAAAGCTGGGTGGGCGTGTGTGCTAAGAGAAGGATGCAGAGAAACTCCAGGATGATTTGGACAGGTTGGGTGATTGGGCAGATGCAATATAACTTGGATAAAGGTGATGTTATCCACTGGTCCACTGGTAGCAGAAACAGGAAGGCAGATTATCTGAATGCACTTCCCCTTCTCCCAATCTGTTGCCAATGAGACCTGGGCGTCCTTGTGCACCAGTCGCTGAAGGCAAGCATGCAGGTGCAGCAGGCGGTTAAGGCGGCAAATGGTACGTTGGCCATTGTAGCGAGGGGGTTTGAGTACAGGAACAAGGATGTCTTGCTGCAGTTGTACAGGGCCTTGGTGAGACCACATCTGGAGTATTGTGTGCAGTTTTGGTAGCCTTATCTGAGGATGTACTTGCCATGGAAGTTGTTCAGTGAAGATTCACCAGGCTGATACCTGGGATGGCAGGAATGACATATGAGGAGAGATTGGGTCGATTTGGCTTGTACTCGCTGGAGTTATGAGAGGGGATCTCATTGAAACTTATAAAATTCTGACGACTGGACAGACTAGATGCAGGAAGGATGTTCCCGATGGTTGGGGAGTCCAGAACCAGGGGTCACAGTCTAAGGGTAAGGGATAGGCCATTTAGGACAGGGATGAGGAGGAATTTCTTCACCCAGAGAGTGGTGAACCTGTGGAATTCTCTACCACAGAAGGCAGTTGAGGCCAATTCATTAAATATATTCAAGAAGGAGTTGGATATATTTCTTAAGGCTAAAGGGGTCAAGGGGTATGGGGAGAAAGCAGGGACCGAGTACTGAATTTGGATGATCAGCCATGATCACATTGAATGGTGGAGCAGGCTCGCAGGGTTGAATGGCCTACTCCTGCTCCGATCTATGTTTCTATATAAGTGGATAACCTCACCTTTCCCACATTATACTCCCATCTGGTAAATGTTTGCACACACTTAACTTGTCTATCCCTTTGCAGATTGTGTGTGTCCTCTTCACAACTTGCTTTCCCACCTATCTTTGTATCAACAATGTTGGCTACATTACTCAGTCCCTTCATCCAAATCATTAATAGATTGGAAGTAGTTGAGGCCCTAGCACTGATCCTTTTGGCACCCCACTAGTTACTGTTTGCCAACTGGAAAATGACCCATTTATCCTGACTCTCTGCTTTGTTAGTTAGCCAATCCTCTATCTATGCTAATAAATTACCCCCAACCCCATGAGCCCTTATCTTGTGCAGTAAACTTTTGTAGCACCTTATCTAATGCCTTCTGGAAATCCAAATATACAACATCCACTGGCTCACCTTTATCAATCCTGCTCATTACATCCTCAAAGAATTCCAGCAAATTTGTCAAACATTATTTCCCTTTCATAAAACCATGCTGACTCTGCTTGACTTATGATTTTCTAAAAGTCCTGCTACTGCTTCCTTAATGAACTCCAGCATTTTCCCAATGACAGATGTTAGGCTAACTGGTCTGTAGTTTCCGGCTTTGTCTCCCTCCCTTCTTAAATAGGGGTATTACATTTGCAGTTTTCCAATCCACTGGGACCTTTCCAGAATCCAGGGAATTTTGGTAGATTGCAACCAACGCATCCACCATCTTTGCAGCCACTTCTTTTAAGACCCTAGGATGCAGGCCATTAGGTCCAGGGGACTGGTCAGCCTTTAGTCCCATTATTTTAGAGTACTTTTTCTTTAGTGATAGTGAAGTTCCCCCTCCCTATAGTCCCTTGATTATCTAGTATGGGGCGAAGACAAAATATATTTGTTCAAAGTCTCCACATACAAAAAAACTGCTCATATCCCCCCCCTCCAACTTTCTCCCTTTACACCTTTTCTGAAAGCAGTGACTTACGGTTCAGGCATGTGGTCCCACACACACACAACAGCTGCCCTTGGTACCTTACCCAGTGGCTGCAGTTTATGTGCAAGGCTGGATAGTTAATGTTGCCAAGTCACTAGAATGCAAAGGTTGTCAAAAGGTGAAGCCCAATCGTATCCTTGGCCAATGTCCATGCATATACAGTGTACTTGCAGCAGAGGAGGAATGGAAATCTTGGGTCATTTTCCCCCCTCTTTACCTTGCAGCCATTGAACCCACCTGCAACTTCACCCTGTGCTTTACCCATCAAGATCAGAGGGAGTAGCTCCAGACCATCTGGTGATCTCCATTTGGATGGCCATGAATTCTGATGCATGGTTAGGCCGTTATATAAACCTCCGAATTCTGTTACCGTACAAATCACTGAAAGGTTATCTTCTACCTGACTCAAGTCACAAACTCAAAAAGCAGTTAATTTATTCTAAGATTTACCACACAAAATACCAGATTGCAACAGCAAATGCCACTGCTGAAATTCAAGCACTTGCAGATCGCTCCCTCATCCCTGCCACCCCCCCCCTCAAAATAGCTCATGGCCCAGAAATTCCATTCGCAGCCCTCCCACAGGCAGAGGGCTGCGATTTGGAAAAATCTCCACCTGGACCGGAGGGCTCCCAGGAGGTACAGAGTTCCGTTGCTGTGCCTCTTCAAACTGCCTTTGCACGCGTATCCCAGGGGCGCAGGTAGTTCGCAGCGTCTACTTTTTTTAAAAAAAACTTAAAATGACTAAAATTACATAAATTAACTTTAAAACAAAAATTTAAATTTGAAAAAAGTTAACTGGGCTAAAAATAAACTTACCTTTCTTTAAAGTATTTTGAAATGATAAATCAGTGGGAAACCTTGTTTTCCCCCCACTTTCTTCAACTCTTATCTGGTAAAAGCAGGCCTTACGCCAGCTTTTACAGGCACAAGAATTTTAAGTGTTTTCTGCGGGCGGAGGGTCTCCAAAAAAGCAGAACTATCCACCCGCAGAGGCCCTGCTCCAGGGCAGGCGGAGGATCTGTCAAGAGCTTTCTCACAGATCAGAAATGCTGGAACCAGCATATGTGCAGTGCATGCCTAAAACAGGCATTTCCGTTGGCCCTACGGGTGAGTACACAGCACGTACACACCCGTAGGGACCGGAATTTCTCAATGTTTAAGTTTTAAAAGTTCCAGGGCTAAACCACAATATTTAAACATTTTGCCCAGACTAATAGTCAGAATAGGTTGCTCAATTTGACAACAGTTCCAAATCAATTCAAGTCAACCAACATTTGTTTGGGACAGAGTACAATTAAAATGTTAAATTCACTGAACTGGCACAAAACCTGCCAGATCTAGTCATGTCTGCTGAAGCAATGCCGCAGAACCCATGTTGCCAAAATGTTAAATAAATGCATAAATACTTGTAAATAAGTGGCATGTTTGATGTGGTTACCCTTTTTAAAAAAAAAACTGGTAGTCTCCAAAAAAAGTGTCTTGGTCTGTTCCAATTTCTGCAAGAAATGACAGGAAATGCCACAAATACTAGACATTTTCTGGTTATGTGCAGTTATGTGTTCCCTGGAGACAGCCATTAGGCTCATTTTCTCACCCTTTTCTGCAATGACATGTTTTCCCAATGCAATTTTGGACAATCTGACAAATTCTCTCAGGCTAATTATCTTCAAAATGAAGGGCTGCTGAATTTTCACACAAGTATATCAACTATTTCATTATGCAAATTGGATTTAAAATGGAGAAAGATATTTTACACTAACTACATTTATCAATGCAGACTAGGTAAACTGTGACTAAAGACAGTTCGGTTCTACAGCAAGTACTCTTAAAATATACTACCTCTGTTTAATTTCAACAGGGGAAAAAAAAATTACGGTTTCCATCCTGAAAACAGTTTGTTGCTGGTGTGCAGTGAACTGCTCCTGATCCAAGTATTACCCTTCAGAAATGATGCATTGGTTTGTAAGGCCCTCTGCAATTTTAGATTACTCAGTTTAAGATCAGAAATTATTTCGGGTTTAATATTGGTCATTTTTTTTTCTTTAAGGCCAAAGTAGGGTGGAGAGAACTATGTATATTTGGCATCCTGGGCAATACCATACCATGACCTGGCAAAACTATGAAATACAAAAATTGAGATACCTATATTCATAAAGTTCATTAAGACATTACATTGGTAATGTAACATTCTTATAACAGACTAGTTATGGGAAGTTTCATATATCTTGATGGTAAGAATGTTGGACAGTAAAGTACCCCACACAAACCAAAAACTGGTTTTTGCACAGATTTTTGCAAATACTGGATTGATGTCCAATGATTAAGAGTACAAATGCCACAGAAATGCTCCAGGACATGGACTAACTAATTAAAATTACATTAGGAACTCCAGGTAGGAGGGGAAAACAATCAAAAGGTATCACCTTCAGTTTTAAAAAAAAGCTTTGTACGCAACACTAGTGTAGAATGTTTTATAAACCTGCTAAATAGAGAACTTAACTGGTGAGGTATTCCACTGCACGCCAAAATATGTATACAAGGTAAGGGATGTTAGGACTAGGAAATGGAACTCCATCATACCGTCATCATCAAGCACTCCCAGAACAGACATCACAGGTTAGCTAAACAGTAAAACTGGCATATGCTGTTCTTCAGGAGGAGCACGCTGGCTGTAATGTGAATTTTCCATTTCTTACCAGTTATCCCTGTAGCTACTTCAATTAGAAAGGCTTTAAAAGCTGGATTCAAACCTACATTCCAGGGGTGAAAGAACAGCATCCCAACCAACCACACATCTCTAATCCTACTTTCAATAGAGTTTCCAACTTTTGATAATTCTTATATTAACAGTTCTTGGGAGCACCTAGGAAGCATTAATTTCTCAAGTGGAAGAGAAGCAGGCAGAGTCTAATACATCAGTCACAGATTCCTAATCAAGACTGCTAACTGACACCAACTCCGACACCCATTTCCAAGACTAACCAAGAGCCCTTTATCATTTTAATAGTCACTCGAGAGCTTCCATATGATGAACACAGCAAAACCCCAGTACTAACTGCATTACAGAAAATGACCATTTATATTCTGCAATTTGTTTTTAAACTTGATTAGCTGCTAATCAACAAGCTTCTTGACATTAGTGGAGCTCTTCCACTTGGACACAAGATCCATTTTCTAGGCTTTCTAGGAGTCCCTCAAAGGATTACTCTAAATAAAATTGGCAAGAAAAAATATTTGGCATTGAAATAATCTGTTTACTTTCCCTTTTGGGTTGAGATTTCTACAAAATGTGACTGTGTTCTTCATGCTGATGACAAAGGAAACTAGCACACAAAGAGTAGAGCATACACTGGATATGATAAAGTAAAACCTGGACTTACCAGAGATTCTTGGCATCCTAGAGAGTATGCACCATCATGCTGGGGAAAGGTGAGTGCAGCAAAGCAATGTAGACGAACACATGCAGGAAGATGTTGGCACAGTGCAATAGGGACAAGATAAAGATGCAAGAATGTGGAGCATGATCTTGAAGTCAAGTGTCCCAGTAGTCAAGTGAGTTAGCAGCTAAGAGCTTTTTTCCCACAAACCTAAATTAGTCATGCTTTAAATGAGAATATATCTTCACATGCACTAAAATTTCTCATGGGCCCCTAAAGTTGAACCAGGTCAATAATCTACATCACAAGTGACTAAAAGTACTTAGTCAGCTGTAAAGCGCTTTGCAATGTCGAGGTCATGAAAGGTGCTATTGAAGTGCAAATCTTTCTTTTACTAAAAGTAGTTTCACCTCAATTCTCATTTATGTACAGTCAAGTGAATGATCATTTCAGAGACTTACCAGGAGCCACCTCCACAGTTTGGGATGTTTCAATGAACACAGAAACTGGATACTTGTTTTAAGCATCAAAAGGTATAAATGAACACCCCGCTCCCTCGCCAGCCATGTTTTGAGTAGTCTGTCCCTTGGTAAAACAACTTCCAGCCCCGCATTCAGGGAGGTCACCTTTTGAGCCACTGCCGTGGGGAGGGCAGATATTCAGCCGCAGCAAAGTTTACTCGCCGAAAGAGAAATTCCTGCCCACCCACTCCCATCTCTGCTGAAGGAAAACTAGGAGGTAGAGAGCAAGTCATACGTGTAGCTCTGAAGGAACTGAGTGCCACCCTCATTTATAAAGAACTTTTCCAGTTGCAGTGCTGAATTGTTTTTTTTTTTTTTTAAATAAGTGCATCTATTTTTACAAAGTACATACGATATACTTTTTTTTTTTTTTAAAAACAAAGGTTCTCAAATTTACAATACAAACTTGGCTACTCCAGGAATTGTTGATAAAATGTGGGATTATATAATTGGACTAACTGCTCAAATAATTCAGGTTTACTGCCCATATTGCAGTAATTAAGGTAGTCAGGACACTTCATGCTGGAGAATCAGCCTCCCTCTTGCCTAGAAGAGAAATCCGAACACTGATGGCCAGTACCAGCATCTTTTCAGACAACTGGCAAGTTTGTATTAGTCAGGGATTTCAGTGGCGACTTCCTCCCCCCCACCCCCAAAAAAATGACCGAGAATGGAGAAAACATACAAATGAAGCACTTTTTTTTGTTGCAGATTTTGCTTGGTTCTCAACAGGCACAGATTTAAAGGGCGTCATTCTTCAGGTACCAGTCCCAATAAAAGGCTAGCATTTGAAACGGGAACACCTCTTTCCTTTACTAAACGCATTTAAATGTGCACATCTCACCTTTCCAAAGATATGAAAAAGTGCAATTGCAACAATTTCTGTAAATCTGTTGGTGCAGCTATAATCTCAGTAGCGGTCACACCAACAAAGCTTTTACTTCATAAAACGGTGAACACCTCCAGATCCTCAGGGCATGTACATGGTTGACAAAAGGAAAATGCCAATCCAACAGACTGCCTTTTGAAATTGTATACGATAACTAACTGCAACTGCTTAATAAAAACTTTTGAACCATGAACACTTGTCAAAGTCCATGTGTGCAAAGTGTTTACAACTCTCATTGCCTTACAGTAATGGACATTTTCACAAATGTTCACATTAAAGTCAATGAAGTTTTTGCTTTACAATCAACCAGGATTTCTGAGAACTTTTGCTCTTGTTCCAGCCAGAGGCCTCTCTCTTCCAAGTTATGTAATTATTTCTTCCACCACTGTGTGCAAAGTATCTAGAGCAATATAGTCCCTTCAAATTCTCGCTACCTGGGTGATGGCCTGCATCTCACCACATTTTAGCAGCCAAGCTCAGAAACTCAGTACATGGGGAAGTTAAAGACAAACCCAGGCCCCACACTTCACATCGTGCTACAAATTGACATTTAATTTTGAGTTGGCCTTCCAGCACTGCAAGCTTTCAGCTAGCTCCAGAGACAGCTCAAGCATAGCTCAAGAGCCGAGCACTGGACACATGCAGCAGCACTTCCATTTTGAATTTATTTTAATATAGGTGTTCAAATCAAGCAACATTAGGGACCTGCAATCTGTATGGTGTCATGTTACCCAAACATTGCGAAAAAGGGGAAAAGGTGAGAAAACAGAAGTAATTCAACTTTGGTACAGATGACTGGCTGAAATGTTTTAAAATCTTGGTACAAGTTAGAAAAACCACACGTCAACAATTCAAGCAAACTAACCAACCAGTCAAAACTCTGCATTCTTTAGTAACCTGTCAAAACTCATTTCTAAAGGAATTGAGCAGCTGCATTGTGGACTTCACTAACCAGACCCTCACGCATCAAACACTACCTGTACTACATGGGAAGAGAGATAAGCTAGCATCCTTGGTAATCCACTCAAAGGGTTAGTGCATTTTTTTTTTTTATAAATATAAATTGACAATGCGGAGGACATTGGCTGGGCCATAACTGAACTGACATTCAATTAAATTAGAAGCGTCTGTGCACGATTGCATTTCTGATGCCTGCCTCCGTAGTTCCTCCCAGCCGCTGCACAAATAGATGAAACTGTAGGGGGTAGAACTTCCACAGGAGTTCTCCTGAATGGAAGATCTTGAGATGGGGAAATGAAATGGCATAGGATTACCAGGTCACATACCATCCCTGAGTTAAGAGCTAAGGAATGCTTCTGCTACCAGAAGATCAGCAAGTCTGTCCCTGGACAACTCAACCCAGGTTATATTCCTTTTTCTCTACTCCACTAGTTTCCCCCCCACCTTCTAATCACCACCCCACAAATTAGGAAGTGTTTGGTCTCAACTTGCCTTGGCAGTGCAGCCTGAGGGCAAGGGTTCTAAAAAAAGTGTAGTGCATCCAATAAGTGCTATTCTAGGAGAACTCATTGTTTAGGCAATGCTTTTCTGAATACAGGTCACCCTCACAAGCACCGACAATTCCATTAAATCAACTGCTTTGTATGGCGTGGAAACATTGCAAACGCAATGGTTTCAGATCAATGCGGTCTCAAATTCAGTCATGACCTTGCTGGAAGTGTACTAGAATGGCCAGGATTGAGGTCAACTGTTGACACCCTTGGGCATCACTATTGAGGCTTGCACAAAGAATAGCCACCTGGGTGAATGTCAGTTGGCCATCACCCATGGAATTGTACCCCAGAGTGAGCAGCCACTTTGATGATGAGGAATTTAAAAAAAAGTAAATTCAGATATTCTCCCCCCCGCCTCCCCACCCACTAGCTCCTTCCATTTCTAGAAGTGTTTTGCTTGTTCAAAGGCCCATATTAGTCAATAATTCAGTCACACATTCCAAATGTCAGTGTCCTCCAGCTAATCACATGCAAGTCATGGTAACTAAATGACTGACTTGTAAAAAAAAAGTGCTGAACAGTCACATGCCCATCACCTCACCAAGCAAAGCCAAAACAGCTTTAAAAGTAATTTCTATAAACGGTCACCCTTGGTGCATTACATGTTGGTATGTTGCAAGATCCCCTTCCATTCAAAGTCAAGATAATCTTTGTAAGAAATTCAACCAAATTGAAAACCACTGCATAGCTTTTTTAAATATGTTTAAAAATACCCATAGTACTGAATCTTTCACTCATGTAGTCTAAATTTCTATTGTATGCAGGTGAATTCTAAAATTGGTACCTCCCAAAATTGATTGTGGCACATACTGCATTGCCATTTTCAGCAAAATTCCTTAACCACGATATTCCAGTTATTTAATCTTTGACAGTTCTTAAACTGTAGTCAAAATTGACCAGGTTTGCCTGTTGCTCCTCAACGTATAATCAATACCCACAATGAACATTCCACCTGCACTGAAACCCCCATCACACCACATTAACCAACACTTGCAATTCTTCAGAAAACAGATAATGGCATGAAAATAGCCTTGGTCACTTGCACCCCATTGATGGAGAGCCCTGACTGCAATTTTGAGGTGCCATTTCAATAGTCAGGATGCATTTAATTTTACTAGGCACACAAAGGGGGGGGGGGGGGGGGGGCAAGATAGATGAGCAAGCTTATTTTATAAAATTTAACAGTACAAATGTATTTTTGCAACAGAGGTTTAATTTTACAAGAATAAAGCTATTATCATTCAAGCGGCTGCATTATGGTTTGTTGCAGAATCTCCATGCACGAGCTGAAAATTTAAATAAGCAGCCCAAGGAGACTGGAATGCCACTGGACCAGGCAGTCTACAGATTAATTTGGGAAATACAATTTTCATTGTATTTATACAACTTTAAAAACCAGCTCCTGTTTTACATCAGAATACACTATGGAAAGGTAGCGATAGTCTGGTTATTAACATTGGAGCCTTCTGCTGAAATCAATTAACCACGAGAACGCGTGCGAGAGCGCACGTGGCTGGGGCTAGGATTTTATACAAGTTACCAATTTAAAAAAAAAAAAATTAAGTGGCTGTGTAATGATACATGAATTGTTGCCTGTATTAGCCCCTTTACTCAAAGCAATTCACTACTACATACTTGGTGGCACGCATAACATAAAAAACACGATAAAAATCACTTAAAACTTCCCCTTAGCAACTCAACTTTTTTTCTTGTGACCAACAGGCAAATGAGGAAAAGACAATTGCTTCCAGATTTTGATCAAGTACAATAAATGTTTTTCCCCTCCTGAATTGAGCACAATATTTAGAATTGAGAATTTTAATTGGTTTAAACTCAGGGAGGAATCTGTTTTTGCATATTTAAGCCCATTAATTCAAACACATTAAAGTATGGGCGTTGGTGCCCTCTAGTGCTTTCCTAGTGTGCTACTTTTCTCCAAGTGATGTTTGTGTATTTACGCAAATTATCATTTTCTTTCCAGTTGAGGGCACTAAAGTATTTGGACAGGAATCTCCTGTAAATGAGATTTTCACATTTGTTTTTACATTGTTGAGTAGTTAAGTGAGCACACAGTTTTGGGATTGGACAGGGAACTAGCTTAGTAGTTTTAAAAATGTTTACATAAAATAATTGCTAAATCATCTATCCAGCAACAAGACAACCACTGTCGAATGCACCGTTACTGTATTGAAAATGACAGCTCATGCTATCTGCTACTCAATGATTAAGGGAGAGCTGGGAGAGAGCAGGAGAGAGCGCGAGTGGTAGAGCAAGAGAGCAGGAGGGTGCGTAAAGAAGCAGGCACGCGAGTCAGAGGGTGGTGGGAAAAGATGAATAAACTCAAATGCACCACATGGGCTCTGGTGGGGCATCAGGAGGTTATTGGATGGCATGTAAAACACATGCCTACACTACACCATCCCTCCCCAACCCCACACTGACTCTGGCCTCGTGCATCTCCCGCCTCCATTGGCTTCACCATTAGCAGTCATGTTTCCAGCCACATAAGCCCCCATAATCTGGAAGTTCCTTCACTAAACTGCTCCACCTCCCTCCCATCCTTTCCAAGGCCAAACCCACTCTTGACTAGGCTTTTGGTCACCACTCCCAATATTTCCTTTAGCTTATCAATTATTTGATTACACTTCTGCAAAAAAAATTCTACATTGGAGACACTAAAAAAGTCATTTGTAGTTATTGCTGCTGCAAGGTGGGTGCCGGTCTTGTGGGCTTCCAGGAATGGGCTCTTCCAGGAATGGGCTCCAGATTGCCTGGTGCCTCCTCCTTTCCAGGCCAAGTTGTCTTCTGCCTGGCATTTGCCCCAAAGATATTCCATGCATGTTCCTCCTGGAAAGGGTTGCACTTCACCAGTGGTGGAACAAATCTTGTGCCAGCCTTTGCACTGCAGGGGAGCTCCATCAGTGGGCATGCCCAATAGACCTGCAGGGACCAGGAGTCCCCAACATGCATTGTGGCCTCCAGACTGCTGCCCAAAAGCCTTCAATGCAGGAGCAAAACTAGAATTAGAGTGGTTGTAAAACCAGAGTCACTCGATCAGTCATCCCCAGAGGGGTGTGGTATATTATTTTGAGCTGGCATTTGCACAGGGACCAATTGTAAGAGTACTTCCAAATCCTTCCCATTATCCCAAGTCATCTGTCAGCTGAGGTCTTGAACCCTGGCCCCTTTCAATCCCTGTGTGTAGTTTTCTGATCAGGAAATAAATATGTTGGAGATGAGATTTTTAAAATGTGACCAGGGTCCTGGAGAGGCTTCGTTTAAATAAAACACTTATGAAAACCAAGGAAATGTACAATATATTGATAAGCTTCAATTGTCCACTTCATCCTCTACTTGCAAGCACATATCAGTTAGAAGCATACATATCATTTGATTCTGCATAGTTCATCAACATTATCTTGCACGGCCTCAGTCATGCAGTGCATCTTGGATTGCAAGTGTTTATAGCCAATCCCAAAGGGGCTCGATCATACAGCACATGTACCTGGGAATATTCTACACACCATCCATCACATGATGCATTGTGCAAGAAGCACAAACACCACAATTTCACAGCAAAAAGCACAGGCTCATTTACAAACATTTCAAACTTACTGAGGCTGCAGTTACATTTCTGCATCAAAATGAAATACACGTTATAAGCAGTCAGTGAATAAGAGATTAAAGTCTTAGTTCATTTCTCCCATCTGGTCCATAGTAAATTAAATATTTTCACAGATTAATGTGCTTGAGAATTAATGCTTTTTCATGAGGGAGGAAGTCCCTTACCAAAGGTTAATAGATCTTTTCAACAAAAAAAACACTATCGTAAGCAGCAACAGGACCTTGACAGCAAACCATATGAGACAGAAACCAGGTTAGAGGGGGCATTGGACACAAGTAGATTTTAATCTGTTTTGAAATATAACTACAGAAAGGCAATTGCATGCTGAATTGCACAAAAAGATTTATAGAGATGTCCCAAAATGAGTGACTGCATAATGGGGTTACAACCAACCAGTTGGGACGCAGCACGTTCACATGCTACTGAATGCCATAGCTTCTGCATCAGTAAATGCTATTGCTCAGCACGTTGAGTGGCAGCCACCTTTAATGGCTGTAAGCAGCTGTGCATGATTTGCAGTGAAACTCCAACACCATATATGGCTAAAAGTGATGTATAAAGATTGCTTGTACACCACAAGCTATCTCCATAGGTATAAAATAAATTGTTCTGGACAAGTAGCACAACACTGCACAACTTGGAGTCCTCCTTTGGTATCAACAAGCAGGTATATTGTCCAAGGAGATCAGAAGAAATGTTAAACCCTAATGTTGCACCAATTATTCTTGCCCCCCCGATTTAAAAATTCTAATCCTGGTTTTCAAATCCCTTAATGGCTTCAGCCCTCCCAACTCTAACCTCCTCCAGCCCTACAACACACATCGGCGCTCTTCCAATTCTGACCTCGTGCACATCCGATTTTAATTGCTTCACCATTGGTGGCTATGCCTTCAGTGGCAAGGCCCCAAGCTCTGAAATTCTTTTGCTAAAACTCTACCCCTCTTTCCTCCTTTAAGATTCTCCTTAAAACCGACCTCTGACCAAGCTTCGAGTCATCTGCCCAACATCTTACGTGGCTCGTTGTCAAATTTTGTTTATAACACTCCCAAAGTGCCTTGGGACATTTTATGTTATGTAAATAAAAGTTGTAGGTGCTTTCTTGCCCTCCGTTAACAAAAGGAAACACCAATAACTTGGACATCCACTTCATTTATACCAATGTTCCTCACTACCACTCCACCTCCAATTTGGATGCTTTCAATCAGTCCAGCAGCAGTCAGGGAAGACAGATTGCACTTGTAATAATGAGCCAAGCTTGTGTAGCACAAAATATCCCATCATTATCAATTCTGACTCCTGATGATTGGGCTAGAGTGGCAGACAACAAGTTTATATTCAGAATTACCTTTGCCTTCATTTATGGCATCACAAGGAGCCAAAGGCAGCACAAAAAATGTCACTGCAGTCATTTTCATGCATCCCTGAAACATCCTTACATTAACACCAGTTCAATTTGTAGGCAGCAAGTCAAAAAATAAGTAAAAAACACATTAGCAAATTTACCAGTGACACTCATGCAACTGTAACCAAAATGAGATTGCAGTGGAGGACAACGACTAGGGAACATGTCACTTTCAAACCCAATTTGTGAATGGGTACATGCATGGGCAAAGTGTCTTTGGGTGGGTGGGGGGGGGGGGGGGGGGTGGTGAAGAAAGCAGAGGAAGGATACAGATTGCAGTAAAAAAAAATTGATAGCGTTAAGAAATTGCCCCTTTCCAGGAAATTACCACATCTGGGTCTTTGTAATAATTCATAAAGATTAATCTATGGTAATTATAGGACAAGAACACTACTGTACTGGAACATACCGATAATTTTGGGGGGGGGGGGGGGAAGGGAGGGAGGGGAGAGACAAGGTCAGGCAGGTTTGGGGGGGGGGGGAGAAAGGACACCATCACTACCATTAGTACAAGCCCTGTGTTTGTATCAGTCAGTCAGTCAATTATACTTCACTTAGCTAAGCTGTACTGATGTGGAATTTACAGCCCATTAAACATGTGTACTATCACACTGGATGTGACTTTATGAAGCCTGTATTAAATGGTCAAGTGCATTAGTTGAATCCTGGTTTAAATAATCGATTGGTGCCATTTTACAAAATTTGTACTGTGGCTTCACCCCAGCTTGTCCAGTTTAGAAGTAACCAGTTAATATAGGCTTGCAGCAGGTTCTGACAAAAGTGGTTAATTTATTAGGCAGGCAATACTTCAAAAAGAACAAGACGCAGGTAGTGTTATGATGTGACAGACTGACATGCATGGGGCATACTAAAAATAAAAGAACCTTACCAATACATTGTTACAGAAATAGTGTCATCAGGCCTAGAACCTACACGGAGGTGAAGTCAGGGGTTAACTCAACCCTGCAATGAAAGGTCAGGAAAAAAGGTTTGCAAAGCTCATCCCAAAAAAAAAAAGCACAGCAATGTTAAATATTGTAACAAAAACAGATAGGCATTTTACTCATGGTCAAACAAAAATATACATGCAATACATTTTAAAAATCAATGAAGTAGTGTACAAAATGACACTGGTGAATAAATGCAAGACTGAAATGTTTTCACAGCAACACAGGAGCCTTATGCTCAACACATGATATTGTAACATTTAATTGCTGTTATACTGTTTAGATCAAGAAGTTATTGGTGGCGATATCAGCAGGCAGATGCGGAATGTGTGTGTCACATTCCACTGCCCGAGATTCAGTGGAGATCAACACCTCCAGTAAAAATCTGGGCAGAAACACATTCTATGAAGGCGCCAAGTGCTTGTCTGCTGAGATCAGCAACATTAATTTCTAGGTTATATTGAACTTCACTGAAACACAGAAAGGTGAAGATGAAACACAGAAAGGTGAAGATGCCTACAACAGTCAGATTACAGATTTTTAAATTTTTTTTTTTTTTAAGCCAGCTCAGAGTATTGTCCAGTCACCAAGTACAGCACATGGTGTACCACAGACATGCCATAAGCACAGAGAGGGTAAAATGTTCCTGGAATACCACCGATGGCAGCAGTAGGATATATGGGCCCAGATAGGGCTGCCAGAAGAAACACCAGCATAAGAACTCATTTAGATACCAAAAAATCAAATGACAGCAGCGACTGGGGCTCAAACTCCAGCCCTCAATGAGAAACCAATATTTTTCTCCTTAAAAAGTCTTGCCCAAAACCTGTCCAGAGTTAAAAATCAGGGCCTAAATCACAACCAATAGCTGTTCAGTCTGACAAATGCTTTTTATTGTCAGTATAACAGTCACCCGAACAGAAGCAGTTGAATAATGTCCATATTATTGTCCTGACTTGCTAGTCAGTATGGGAATTCCATTTCAGTCCAAATCAGAACCTATTTAGGAAGTTGCATGAAATTGACCAAAACTGCAAAAGTGCCAATAGGAAACCAAGTTATCTCATAGGTTTAACATAACCTAACCACTTAACACAAGATACAGCCTTAAACTAGGTAAAATGCCACTCACCAGTGCATACCAACTACATTACAGGATGTCTGGACCCGTCAGCAACATTTACACATACTTAAACCTTCAAACTGAGCCAATTCGGCTTACTTCATTGTTTCTGCATCTTAAGAACCTTGACTCCATAGTAACTAACCAAACATCAAAGAAGGTGCTTGATCCAGAATGTTTGACAGCTTAATCCTTAACCCAACCAATGCCAAACTATCCTACAAGACAATAGCAAAATACTGCGGATGCTGGAAATCTGAAACAAAGTGCTGGAAACTCAGGTCAGGCAGCATCGAGGAGAGAGAAACAGAGCCAATGTTTCAGGTCGAACCCTTAGTCCATATCCTACACGTCAGTCCATTTAAAAATGAGAATTATGATTGCAGCGGTAGGACAGGACTTTATCTCCACAGAAATGAAGCTCAGATTTCAGCTTAGCCATCAAGAGCAACAGATCAAATATATTTCACAATGACAGAATCAATGAGTTGGCCTGTCAAGTCTGGTACAGAAGGATTAGCAGACACCAGGTTAACTGGAATGGTCCATAGACTGCACAAGAACTTGCCAAACCGATTGCTGAATCCAGTGAGGTCATCAAACCGAAGCCACAAGTGTCACGGTCACATGAAACCACATTTTAACATTCATACTGTCACACACTTAACTATTCTATTCCTCCAAAACTTCACCCTATTTTCATCTCCACAAACCTTGCTAGAGAGAATCATTAGTCTGGGTCAGTTTTCTCCATAGCATGTGCCTTCTCCACAAGTACTTGCCAAAAGTTACACATTTGCCCTGCCAGTTTGCCCATCGGTCAGACTTTAAAGCCACCCATCTAGTAGCCTAGCTCAGAAATGGCTAAATCACCTCCTGAGGGAGGTCAAGTGCAAATTTAAATGGCAGCTACGATTTGCCCATCATCCTTCTCAAGGCCAACTTCCACCCAGTAGAGCTACCACCTGCATGCCACACACTAGTATTGAAGCTTGGTCGATACATAAAGCATGTGGGCAATCTTAGGTGATGCGTCAAGAGTGAAAAGACAGACATGTGGTCGGGAGCACTCTCGCTTACTTGCTAACAGCTGCCTAAAGACCAGCATAAGCAAAGGCTTGGAAGCAGGTTGAGTGGGAAATAGTGCATGATAAAGAGGGGGGGGGGGGGGGGGGGGGGGAGAAACCAAGAGAAGGGAGAAAATACAAATGAAAATGTACTCTCTAGGGAAAGCAACAATATATATTTGAGAGAAAAATCCTCATGCTTTAGAAATATTATAATGAGTCAAGATACAAGGTGTTTGGAAAACATGCAATACACTGAAATAGGGGAACGGTTCCTTATTAAAAGCATAAGGATGTCAAATTAAGTAGCATGATGCCACAAATATAGTCAGGGTGCCTATTAATCTGGATGAGAAAGTATAAGCAGAGTTGTATTTTTATAGTATTCAAATATCATGTTTTACTAGTTGGTTTCTGTACCCAGAAATGCAAAAAAAAGTGAAACATTAAAGGTTTGTAAATCCCAAGCTGACTGAAGCAAAATGTTTATGGGTTGGAATGACTGATGTAGGACTCCAGAGGTAAAGTTATTTGAAATTCCAACAGGGCCTGACCAAGCGACTCCCAAATAAAAAGTCTCATTTAGAAAGAGTTTTCAATCTTCATTTTAAATGCGCACAACTGCAGTTAAATTATACGAAGCAACTTGTTCAATTAGTGAATTAAGTTCTGTTGCTACTTCAACAAATGCCACTTATTAAAAAAAAAAAAAAAAAACCATCAGGGCTTTTAAACACACACCTAATCTGCAGAGGAATGATCAGGCTAAGCCAAAGCTAGTAAAATGCTCAAAGGCAGCAGTTTCAAAGTGATCCCATCCCAAATAATTAGCAACTTGATCCACCCAAGTAATAAATAATTATACAAGAGATTTCCTTCATATCTTAAGGAATAAACAGCATATTCCCTAAACAGACTATTTGTTTATTCCAAGCAGAGGCCTCATATTTGACCTTGGCTGCTCTTCAAGTTACTCAACATTAGGTTGCTTTGAATGTCACTTCTACACATTTTAAAATCCTGGTCTTTGGACTGCAAAGTATTTCTAACGTCATGTAGAGCCACAAAACTTTTTTTTTAAATCTGCAAGCAGCTGACAAGGCAGCGAGAGGATAGTCGATTTTGCTGGCATTAGAACTGCGATGCGAGAAGACAGAATTGATACTAGTTCAGGCTAGATAACCCCATGTTTGATACGGTTTTCAAACTTGTAAAAAAGGTCATTATTCACAATTGTTCAGCTTGTAAAACCAGCCAGCAAATACAAATATAGATCTGCATAAAGCCAAATTAGTCATCTGAAGTGACCCAACAGAATTTGACCTGATTTATGAACACAGTTAGGTCATTTCAGAGTTACACTGGCTTGTCCCTTTTTTTTTAAAAAAAGAGAAAATCTGGCAACACTGACATTTCAAAGCAGCAACAAAAGCAGTGATTGTCAAATTTCTTGCATGTCAAATTTGTTGAATGCAGCTTTGAGTAAATTCATGAAAGAATTGTCAAATTCAGGAAAGTGTTTGAGCCCAAGGTTTGAGATTAGGATTTCCTTGCAAGAGATTATTGGAACTGGGATAATGGCTAATGAAGAGAAATTCTGACAGGGGTTTAGCACTTCTGCCCATCTCTCGCCTCCATCCGGATGTCACTTTTGGGGGCATGTCAAGAGATCCCAGGCTCCCCTGGACATTTCACCTCCTGTATGAGCAGCAGAAAGTAGGCCATAGGTGGTCACATACAATTCCTTATTGAAATGACAGTTGATCCCAGAGAGATTGAATACTGTTTATGGAGCATCTAGAAAGAAAACGCAAGGCCTGCAGATCTTTGGCTGCTCCTAAATCCTGTCTGCTTGATGGGTGAGCATACACAAGCACCACCCCAATACTTAATGATCTTTCTTGGGATGGGATCATAGCAAGGCCAGACTGACAGGCAGAAGTTCCACTGCTGGAATGTCTAGACCTTGCTCTTAATTAGGTCATGATTCTCAACCTGTCAGTTCACTGTCCAAAGTTTTACAATCTGATAGCCAGATGCAGTCAAGATATCTGCTTGCCAACAGTGACCATCCAAAATAAACTGTTTTGTTGGAATCATGGGAGTGTTGACATAAGATAGTCTAAAATCTGCACTGCAGCATTAAATTCAATTTATTTGGATAGTTCACTTTAAACAGTATCTGAAATAATTAATTATTGAACCCAATACAAAAAAAAAGTTCCACACAAGAACCAGAATGTTTTCAGTTTTAACTTGAGAATGCCTTAGTCAGATGCTATTTTTGTCCATTTTTAAAATCACTTCATTGCCTTTTAGGTGTCAACTGAGGTCTGGTAATCTTTCAAAAAAATTGAAAACAGGACCGTTAATGGTTCTTAATGAATGCAGGCAAATCCCAAAGCACGAGACTGAAGCTCATTCCAGTCATCGTTCTCATTGCACAATTGCTGTATTGTGCCAGTGTCAGGACAGTAGCAGAAAGGCTGTACAACAGTATTCATTTAACAACTAATGTATTTGCCAAGCTAAAATAGATAATGGAAACTCTAGTTTCCAGAGTACAGAAATAGTAAGCTCTTTGGAAAATGTGGCAAAATTTACACTAACAGAACAGAAAGGTTCTCTCCTCTCCAATTTTCTTTTACTCCTGATTTTTCCAGTGGGATCCTGCTCCATTTTGGACAAATAAAACCACCCTCCCAGCAAATGATGGCAGGCCTAGTTTGTACTGCTGTTTGCAAAACCATAGGTGGCATTGCTTAAAATCTCACTTTACACCCGATGCTAACAATAAATGGGGTACTGCGCTGGCACCCAAGTGTTCACATTAATGCCAAATATCAGAACAGGATAACATTAGTGTGAGACAGTGTGCACATCAGTCTTGGACATTTCTGAATGCCAAACTGTAGCTTTGTTGGTGCAAATAAAGCCAAGTACTCTGGTGAATAACTGCTATTTTGTCAAATTAACTTCTGTTCCTGAAGATAGTGAAGCTATGGGCTTTCTAAAAAAGGGAAGAAAAACACACAATTGGGTTCTGGGGTTTCCCTATACTTTGCCCAAAATTTATTCAGAATGAGGCTTCAGGCAGTGCAGCTCTTGGGCCTCACCAGTCAACATTAAAATAGCTGGTTGATGCCAGACTTTGCATTGGCCCCCCAATTTCTATAGCAGATCTTTTTAGCAAGGTGTTCTACCAGCATTTTAAGATCTAAACTGGAAATACCCAAATGGTTCAGATTCTGTGTTGGTAAATCTAATGCATGACTGCTTGATAATTCACCATCAGTAAAACCACAAGGGGCAGGCCACATCTTGACTTGATAAGTGAGACAAAATAAAAGAAATGGAAGGTATGGCATTGTTGTGAAATAGCAACCACAGAATAATGGTATTTGAATTATAGATCCATCAAATTCCAAGAGCCAAGTAGATAATTTCAAAAAAAAGTTAACTTGAAAGTTGAGAGAACAGCTTAAGCAAGTGGCCCAAGGGGGTTGTTTAACAGTCCATTTCAGACTAGTGGAACTCCTTTAAAAGGTGTAATGCTGAACAGGCTGGCTAAATATGTACCTAGGATCAGCAAGCACAGAATAAAAGTGATCACAATTGGGTTAACAAATTAAAATCATAAGCAAAATTGTGAAGTAGTAGTGACTCAACAAATTGAGAAACAAGTGAAAGGATTCACTGAAATGGAGAACATTCAGAAATATTATAAAAGGGTAGCCAGACCTGCAAAGAGGGGTTTGAAAAAACAGCATAGCTGTTGATACAAGTCAAAACAGTAAGAGGCCAGAGCTATAAATGATGCAAATGAGGTCAAAAAAACTTGCTTGTTCCCAAGTATACTACTTCCAAACATTCATTAAGGAAAATAAAAGCAACATAATCTCCTTAAAATTACAGCAAGTAGAATTGAGAACTGAGAGAAAGTTCTAATCAAGATTTAAAAAGCTAGTCAAAAATCTACAACAATAAATGCATTTATCCTTGAGTACTGGGTGAGACAAGGGAGGAGATCTATGCACATTAAGGGAATCAAATACCAGGGAAACATCAGTGGATTGCCAACAGGCTAATGTGGTACACACAAGAGGGACAACAAAGCAGATACAAGCAACTATGGACCACTTCACCTTAGTTCAATTCTGGGATTAATCAGGAATAAACTCAAATTACTTTTAGGACAATTCAGCAGACAGCTAACAGATTCTGAAGGGAAGATCTTGCCCAACAAACTGAGGGTTTTTTGGTGAAAGTGTCATTCCAAGTACATTGTGGAATGTCTTAATGTTATTTACCTAGCACTTGACTTAATTCCACATGAAAAGCTATTGGATAAGCTGAGAAATGGTGGGGGGTAAAACTGGAGAATGCTTTCCATCCTTGAACCATCGAGAAGGGTTGGAACAACAGACATTCATGTATATGTTAGGGATGTTATGTCAGGGTGAGCGCTAGGCGATATGGATGCCTCGAGCCACCCAAAATTTATGCAAATTGGTCAAATCTGCAGCCGCTACTAAATTAGGAAGAGCAGTTAGCTCTGAAGCCACCACTCTCAAACTACAAAATGAATTGAATTAGGCATGTACATGGACAGAGCAATAGCAGATTGAACCAAATATGGACAAGCTTGAAGTTGTGCACATAAGCAAAGAAATGCATAATGGACATTTATACTCCATTACTGGTGCTGAAATAACCAAGTGAAGTTGAAAGATTTAAGGGTTTTAGTTAAGTGTTGAATCTACCTGCCTAACCATTGTGGAACAGCAACCAATAAAGCAAATACGATGTTAGAACAAGGGAGTACAAGTCAGAGGAGGTTGTGCTAAAACATTAATGTTCTGGTCAGGTTACACCTTTCGTAGGGTGTCCAGTTCTGGTCACCAAAACAGTCTTCCAGATATGAATAGTGAAGGTGACAAATCTTGGAATAATTTAATTGAATGTGAAAATCCTGACTTTAGGATCTTCCTGCATGGAAGATCCAAGATGGGCTAAATAGTCCTCCTCATCCATAATGATCTTGGAGAGCAAGAAAAACTACTGCCATTAACTACATCACCTGAGGCTCCATGCAGCAGACTATATATCTACTGCTTATTCAGCACTCTTAATCTGTGTGCATGGAATGATCATATCTTGCATGATTTATATAGGCAGGTGGAGGATCTGGTGCAAAAAGCAATTTCTACATTATGCTGTGTAATCAGATTTGCATTCTATTTAAGCAGTAGATATCTAATTTAATCTACCAGCACTTTTGCTTGTACTGCAAGATTTAAAAAAAAATCATAATTCAGCAGGTATACCAAACAAATTTGCTTTGTTAAAATATATGCTTTGAAAACAGAACTAGCATTTTTGCTGGAGTGACAATTACATTCAGTTGTTTGGGGTTTATAATGAGAAAAATAAAGCAAGAGCACAAGAGGGAGTGAGTGGAGGGGAGTGAGGGAGGGCAGACGAGAGAAAAAGGAAACAAATGAAAGGAAAAATTCTGATAACTGAAGCAAAATGGCCACACCACTTGGTGCTTAGAATTAACTGCTCCATAAATTGTTTAAGTCACTCCTGTTAGTATTTCATGAGCTTCATCTTTAGCCATATTGCCTTTTTTGAAGGGAAAGTAAACATGCTCAAGTTCCATTAACCACAATGTCAACCTAAAACTCTTCAGGCATGGTAAACATGGGCAAGGCCACTTTTTCCTCACCTACATTGAGGTGCATGTCCTTCTGCTTCCCACTTGGAGACAAACTACTGGAATCATTGAAGTTGATGGCACAGAAGGCCACCATTTGGCCCATCGTGTCTGTGCTGGCCAAAAAAGAGCTGTCCAGCCCAATCCCACTTGCCAGGTCTTGGATATGCACTTGAAATACCATAACTGACACGGATGCAGGAATTTTTTTTTTTTCTTTTATATATATAAATATAAATGCGATGAGGGTTTCTGCCTCTACCGGCAGGCAGTGAGTTCCAGACCCCCACCAACCTCAAAATATTTCCTCAACTCTCCTAATCCTTCTGCAAATTACTTCAAATCTATGTCCCCTGGTTATTGACCCCTCTGCCATGGGAAATAGGTCCTTCCTATCCACAATCTTAGGCCCCTCAATTTTATACACCTCAATTAAATCTAATCAGCCTCCTCTGTTCCAAAGAAAACCCCAGCCTATCCAATCTTTCTTCAGCTAAAATTCTCCAGTCCTGGCAACATCCTCATAAATCTCTTCCATACCCTCTCTAGTGCAATCACATTTTTCCTGTAATGTAGTGACCAGAACTGTATGCAGTATTCTAGCTGCAGCCCAACTGATGTTTTATGCAGTTCAAGCAGAACCTCCCTGCTTATATTCTATGCCTTGGCTAATAAAAGGAGAATCCCATATGCCTTCTTAACCACCTTATTTACCTGTCCTGCTACCTTCAGGGATCTGTGGCCATGCACTCCAAGGTCCCTCTGTTCCTCTACACTTCAGTATCCTACTATTTATTGGGTATCCTTGCTTGGTTAACCCTCCCCAAATAAATTACCTAATTTCTCTAGATTGAATTCCATTTACCACTTTGCTGCCCACCAGACCAGTTCATTATCTTCCTGCAGTCTATATCTTTCTTACTCACCGTCAACCACACGGCCAATTATTGTATCATCTGCAAGCTTCTTAATCATGCCCCCTACATTGAAGTCTAAATCATTGTTTATATACACCATGAAAATCAAGGGACTAGTACAGAGCCCTGCAGAACCCCACTGGAAACAACCTTCCAGTCACAAAAACATCCAACCATCACCCTTTACTTCTTGCCTGAGCCAATTTTGGATCCAACTTACCACTTGCCCTTGGATCCCATGGGCTTGTACTCTCACCAGCCTGCCATGTGGGACCTTGTCAAAGCCTTGCTAAAATCCAAGTAGACTACATCAAACAAGATACCCTCATGGACCCTCCGTTATCTTCTCAAAAAGGAGACACAACCTTCCCTTAAAAGCATGCGGATGACCCTCGATTGTGACTTTTTAAAAGATTAATACATTCCCTCAGAATTTTTTCCAATAATCTGCTCACCACCCAAGGTTAAGCTGACAGGCCTGTAATTACTCAGTCTATCCTTTTTAAACATCAGTAAAATGTTAGCAGCCCTCCAGCATCACACCTGCAGCCAGAGGATTGGAAAATGGCCAGAGCCTCAGTTATTTCCTCCCTTGCTTCTCAACAGCTTGGGATACATTTCATGTGGGCCTGGCAATTTATCAAAGATGTTAAACCCCTTTATTTCCTCTCACCATGTTACTCTCATCTATTAGCTCAACACTAGAAGCATTGTGCGCAACTAGCAAATCTGAATGTCAACTGTTGCTCGAGCCACTGCACGACTTAAGGGCAATGTTGCACTTAATGTGATTATTTAGTTCCTTTGTGAAAAACAAACTATAAAAGACAACTGTAAACAAGTTTGTAAAGGACTATTGAGTTCAAGTGCTTAAAACAAAGTTTATTTATAGGTTTATTTTTGTAACTCACTTTTGAATTGGAAACTTAAGATAGGAGGTACTAGAAAGGCAGGTGGTCAACAAAAAAAAAAAAAACAGGAGACAAGACAGATAGTAAAGAGTGTTATGCTGGGATAAAGAATATAACTTTCACATCTTTCCCCACTACCTTGACATCACCCAAAGTGTACTACTACCACCATGAAGTGCACAAAGATTGGTATAAACATCAACTAGAAAAAAGTCATCAACTGGTCTAGCTTCATATTTGCTTCAGATTTTCACATACCTGTTCCAGGAGCTCTCTTGCTGTACAGGCTTACCCATCAATAGTCCTTGGGTAGTGTTTAAAGAAACACCAACTTTGCCTGTATCTGTCTGCCTCATGGAGATTATTCAGTATTGTGGTCTTCACATGTAACCCTGGTTTGGGTTTCCCCATTATATCCAAGGTCTATGGGCCCTTGACAAAATGTCACTGCTGTTCCCAAAGTAGCCATCTCACAACTTTGAGGAGTCTGGCAGGTGTCTCCCTGGTGCAAAGAGTTTCAGCAAAACTTGGTCCATCATGGGCCAGTGTAATAAACTTGCATTAGTTCCACACTGAAAGGCAACTTCAAATACTATGTACTGTTAAACTTTGCCAAGAATGATGCATTATACAAATGCAAAAAACTCAGTATTGTAACTAAAGGTGGTGGGTAGCCAAGAAAAAAAGGCGCAACTTAAAATTTAAATTGAACTCCCAAGGTGCAATTTGGTCTGGTCAACATTCCTCCAGCTCTTCTCTAGTCAGTGTTTTTTCATAGCTGCTGCCTCGAATCTTGCCTGGACGGTACTCATCAAGTACGTCTTCTGAAAGAAAAATATTACCAAAACTGTATTAGAGGGTTACATGTACTGAAAATCAACAAAACTAAACCAATGCAGGCCTTTGGGTTTTTCCAGCAAATTACAGTATTATAACTGTAAAAGAGATTTAGGTAAAGGAATGAGGTGTGACAGCAGGCAAAATATTGACACTGTCAGCTTCACAAATACAAAAGAGACTTCAATTTTCTTACTTGAAGATACCTCCAATACTTGGGACCAGTATTCCCTTTAAGCGGCGTGGCCACAGCTCTCGCAGCCGGCTCATCAGCTTTAATAGGAAAAAACATGCATTCGTGGCATTTTGAATGGGCTGTGCAGCCCCTTAAAGGGGCCACACCCCAAAAAAATTTACAGGGAACCTTGCTTGGGGGACTCTGCTCCATTGATTGAAGTACATGCACGCTTTTTACCAAACTATACTAAATCAAGTGCATCATACAATTTGCACAATGTACAAAAGTATGATATACCAATTTTAGATCATGTATTAGATATCTTCACCTCAGTACTTCATAGAATGTGTACAGGCATTAGCACTAATAATCCACGTTAGTTTCTATCATTGCAATCCCATTTGTTAAAACATTTGGGCCTAGGTTTTTGATTGGTGCGACTTTAATGCTAGTGGGAAGCCTTTTGGTTTAAATGGTCTATTTCTTCCCCCCCCCCCCCCAAGCAAGCTATGTCTGAAAGACTTGTGGGGGGGGGGGGGGGGGGCAGTCTTGCTTCTTTCTCTTGAAAGAATTGCTCTGGAATTAATTTACTTTCAACAAGCATGAACCTTTGTAGGTGGAAACTGAGGCAATCTTGTAAATTTCTAGACTGCAAAATAGCATTAACCACAAATGTAGTGTTCAGTTGTTTTTCTTAAAGTTGAATGCTAGAAGAGGTAAGAGAATGCACAAAGTCAGTCAATTATGGGCATTGAGATTTAATAGAGAAGCTGTTGAAACTCAACTTCCTCACCCACCATTTATACCAGAGAACTAGAGAATCTCAACTCAGCCATTCAAGTAGGCAGTTTGACAAAAAATGACTGCCTAATTTTGGCTTGGTGGCTGTCCATTTAAACCCAGGCAGTGCAGAGGAAAAAACACATTCCACTCAAATTTAACAAGTGTTGTAAGGAAAGTTCAAACTGGTTTTCAAATCGCAGGCTTAATGAGAGGAGCAAAACTAGTTGAGCAAACAATTGTATGAAAGCCACTTATTTCTGAACCTAATTATCAGTTGTTCAAAGTCCAGAAAGCCTCAGCAATTGTTTTTGGTGTTCAGAGCAGAGCTAAAATGAGAGGACTTGGACTAGGTAAAGTTCAGAGTGAGTTAGTTGGAGAGTTGGTCAGCCTGCATTAGCTCAGTGGCAAAAATTAATACTTTGTATACTTAAAATATTCTGCAAGAATATCTTGGCTGAAGCGATCCCATGGAGGCTCAGCATAACTCCAGTAGCCAAAAGCAATTAACAATGCTTATTCTATTCATTACTCTGCACATTACCAAAATCATATCTAGATAAAGGCTAATGAAAATACTCAGGCAGAGGAAACTGGGGTGCATCTATGAGCATGATCCAAGATACAAGAGCCAAAATGTCCATCGTAAGGGTAGAAAAGACACCTCAAGAAACTGCAACAAGTAGCTGAGGTGGGGTAAGGCATGGGAGAAAGGATAGACTAGATCCAGTGCTGCTTTTGAAGTTGTACAAAAATCACAACCACCAGGAGGGTATTTAGATGAGGGCATTTTGCATGTCTTCCTCAACTACAGAAACCATGAACAGTGCACTATACATTAGAAGCTGAGGTAAGTCAGCAATGTTAGGGAGAGCTATTTTATGTACAAATAGTTAGGGAGCCATTAGATGTACCAATTTCTTTGTACAAGTTCCATCAAAAATGGTCCAATTTAATTTGAAAATCCCTTGAAGATAAGCAAACCAAAGCAAATGACAAACAAATTGCATCTTCTGTTGAACTGAAGCCAGTCACCAAATGACTGGCAGTTAATTGGGCTTTAATTTAATTTCACAAAAAACAGCAGCACGAATTGTGGACTGCTCAGCAAACCAGAAAGCTTTGTCAAGGTCTGGACGACATCCAGTAGATGCACAGAGCCACAATTAGATGATGCACAGGGCAAAAGCAATCTGTAGCAGCAACCAGATTGATCTGGGGTAAGCATAATCATTTAGCATTAAGCCCAGCTCAGACAGACAAATGCTCATCCCTCAAGTATTTGAAAAAATTGATTTTAACCACCACTGATTTTGCTTCAGTATTAGTATGCTCCCATAATTACATGAAATCTGCTATTACACTGTATTCAATGCTTGGGTCCAACTGGCAGTTAATAAATAAACACAATTATCAGGTTGACTCAAATCTCAAGTTACTCCTGCACATCAACCACCCTTTGAGAACTGCATTCGCACCATATTCAAAATCATTAAGATTCAAATTCTGTACCAGTCATTCTCTAGGGCTTAAGTTGCCAACTGTTGGTATTTTTGTTGAAAACAGCAGTACCATGAGAATCATGGAGTGAACGGAGACTCCCATTGCTTGACAGGTTACAGGACAATGGGACTCCAATGCCGTTAGAAGAATTTATGTCATTGCTACCTTCTCAAAATCAGACTGGCCACATGCATGGCGATAAAGCCCGTTCAGACAATCCAAAGGTGTACATCAACCACACAGATCGCCATTCAGTCTATGTACAGGCAGTCTGCAATGCAAAGATCTTGTTTGTGCATGAGCACACTATTTTGGATCAATACTACATAATCCTCAATTTGGCATCAACATTTAAACAAACTGACTGCAATTATTGATGGGCATTTAGGGGACAGCATGAAACCATGGTTCATGAGCCCACTGCATACCTGACAGATGCCTGAACATTTGTCTGACACACAAGATGGCACTCTCCAAAATGGAACAAATGTGGTCTTGATGGCAATTTAGTACCTACATTAAATCAGGGTGTTTTTATAATGAGCCAGCCAGGGAGTACAGAATGAATGTGGCCTGGAGCATAGTGTATAATCTCACCAAGAACATCGAGGAATATATCCATGCTGTGGCCATGGAAGGCCAAATTATTTTTGAATGCATCAGGAAAAAGCGTTGCATGGGTGGTTGGGGACAGTGTCCCACATCAAAGCTAAAAACTTCACTTTCTGCCCAATAATGTGATCTAAAAATCAAATTCCCATAACCCAGTTGATAAAGCTCCCTCCAAAAGTCATGGTTTCATATTTTGTACCAAACACTCCTTTCCACTGCACCCCCCCCCACCCAAAACTTAAAGCCCAAAACTATTCCAAGTTCAAACACCTATTGTTGCCAGTTAGGAATTTGTTCCCACCTCTACTCTCCAACCCCTGTCGGTCTTCCACATCGGTCTAATTTTGTCAGCTCTGGTCATTACCCATCAGAATTATCCCCCACTTGTTCTTAAGCTGTAAAGTGAACTGTCCTCCATACACTTGCTCATCATGGTTAAAAAGGAGGGCTAAATATTGTTTCCTACTTTAGATTTATTCTTTCCTTGGACCTTCATAAATAGTCTTTCCATACTTGCTGTGCATGATGAAAGCAAAGCATCCATACTGCATCAAATAGGGGAAAAACCAACTGGATTTTATGTTACACTATTTTTAAATGAAGGCTGGAGCCAGGCTACCTAAAGTAAGCCCGATTTGGCAAATAGGCATTTTTCCCCCCCCCCAGGAGTTCAAAATGTCCATGGATTAAGGGATTGGCAGGGGAAATACAGACAATGCACATCAAATTGTTCATCAATATGCAATTAACAATCCTTCCATGAGTCTTTGGGTGATGGAACTTCTTTGGAAAAAAAATCAAGTAGTGAAGTTTTTCCCCAGTGATCAGTTCCTGGAATCAACACTTAGACTCCACAAGTGGACATGGAAGTACATAATCCAAGCACAGCCTAAAGATGTCAATATCTACAAGAGACTGTCATCTAAAAACCTGATCAAGTAACAAGCTGAGCAAAAATAAATTCTGGCAAAGTGCCTTTTAGCCCTTGGACTGATTGGACAGGGTCTATGGTACGATGCACCATAGTTTAGGTGGTAAATTAGTTCCATGGAACACAGAAGGGCACAGGTTTTGGTCCATGAGGGGTTTAGTCTGCTTATTAGAAACTGCCTGTTTGCAACATCGCCACAAAGCTTGAGCCACAATAATAGAAAGTCATCAGGCTTTTCTCAAGTTGCAAAACCATGAAGAGAGAGAACAAAAAGCAATTCTAGCAATACCAAGCTTCAGGTTTAAAAAGCCTAATTTGTCAAAGAAGGGAAAATGGAGGCAGGTAAAAGTTGCACAGTTCTGAGGTCTTGGGAAAGAACGAGTGATGTTCGTACAATGAGTCTCAATTTCAATTCAGTAAGGACACATGAAGCAGAAGAATCTGCAGACAACATACCTGCAGCTTAAAAGGAACAGTGGAGAGGAAACATTGAAGATAGTAGTATCAATGAAATAGGGACAAGAAAGGTTACCACAGAAAGTGAGCATAAGTGCATGGGGAGAAATGTTGGAGTCTTAAGGGGAGAGGAAATCACAGTTTAGACCAACTTTTTCTTGTATGCTATCTGATGTGTGAGGTGTTAAGAGCATACTGTTCAAATATAGAAATCTTGAATGGATGAGCTTTATACAAGTTGTAGAGCATAAAGTTGTGGCTACCAATCAATGGAGTGCAAGTTGCAGTTACGAGATAGGAAACAATGAACATCAACTGAAGACTAAACAGTACAACCAAGTTAGGAGATGGTATAGCTATTGGTTAGGCTTGCAAGAAACCAACAGACTTCTCTTGAAAATTCATCCATTGCACAATGGAAAAAGTGAGTTTGCACACAGTAACTGCAATCTGATAGTGGTGAAAAAGAATGCAATTATCACAAGTAGATAACCTAGATGAGATGGCGATTTACATCTGAACAGAGAAAAGCGGAGTTCCTCGCTGAACCCACCCAAGTTAATGTAAAAAGGGATACTGGGGATTTGAGAAACTGAACAACCATAAATATAGCTTTGATGAGAGGTCAGATGATCAAATGTTTTCTTAAAAGTGCATAGTGCCAAACCTTTTCAAAGACTAACATGTCAGCATTTTAATAAGTTTTTAAAAAAATCAGTAGGATTTACATTGGATTGGAGGCCATCAGTATGAAAAAGATTAAATTGGTTAAATGGTGGGATGAAAAGCAATCAGAAGTTACTTGCTCATGTTAGAGGTTGGCATGCACGACACAATGAGGAACAGCAGTGACGATACACACCTTTGGTTGATTTAAAACAAGTTACTGGAGTCAAATGAAAAAGGGGTGGGGGGTGCAAGAAGAATAGTTGTTCTAGCAAAAACAATTTATTTAATTACAAGCTTCCTGTGTTTCAGAGTCTGGCTATTAAAATCAGGGTGGAAATTCTATTAATTTGTTCAAAGTTAAATTTATATATTTATTTTTTAAAAGAGCAGCATTTGCATTGTTACACACAGCGTGCTAGGGCAGACCACAAAAAACACCAACTGTCTCTGGAATATTATCCAAGTATGTTTAACAAAGCATTCCACAGAACAAATTCATGCACGTCACAACCACAATTCTAAGCATCTGAAATGAGGAGAATGCAGGCATATTTTACAAAGTTATGTTGTCCTGGGGGACTGGGCTGATGCTGGCTTTCACCTCAAGCCAGAATTCAGCTTCGACTAAAACAGAGATTAAATAGGATGACAGCAAGGTTCTTGTGGCAAAATAATGTTAGTCTCATTCTAATTCCTATTGTGCAGCTGTCAACTTAACCTCCAAGTTAGTACCTAATCAAGGGCACTCGCTCAAAAAGAACACAGGATGGCCAGTGTGGGGAATTGAAAATGTGGGGGGGGGGGGGGGGGGGAAAGGGAGGGAGAGAAATGGGTGAACACATTGTTGGGGAAGAGGTTTTAACTGCTATACCCAAAATGCCTAGAAAAAAGTTCAAGTAGCTGCTAAAAAATCATCACTAGAATCAAAGTCAATGGAGTTAGCATCACCAGCTGAAAACAGTTCATTGGGTTTGCTTTTCTTCCACATTATTTGTTCAAATTATTCACAAAAGCATGCACAATTTACCTGTGTAGCTAACATTATGGTAGACAGTCTTTCGATTCAGTTTATTGCCCCAATTTGCTGGAGAATAGGAGGAGGCCTTTTTATTGATCAACATATGCAAGGCAGTTAGCAATTCTGGCAAGGTGCCTCCGATTTTAAGATCTAGACATTTGTATCCAAGCTTACTGGGCCGAGGATGGCTCAGCAAGTAAAATATATGGAGACATGTTTGGCCTTAAGTGTTGGTCTCTTTAGCTAATTAGGTCAGAAGATAATCAGGAGTGCTACAATTGGACTCTCTGCCCAAAACTCAAAGGGAGTGAGGGGCAGGAAAAAGGCCAAGACCCCAGCTTTTGATTGCATTAAAAGTGCACATGTATGGCAGTTAAGGATGGATCAGTTCTCACTCTGGATGTGTCTGAGCCACATTAGCCTCCCAAAATTCTGTTCAAACTCTCAAATGAACAGACATATGGGACAAAATACTGAATGGCTGCCACCACCTTGGAATCCACACAGGAGCAGGAATCACCACCTCCAGGAGGGGAAAGGAAAAGAGAAAGCATCATGCTGTAGTCAATAAAATTACAGTACATATTTACTTACATTTTTCTGAAATAAAAGCATCACCCACAAGGCTGGTGGACCATCAACCAGCCAGCACCAAGATTTACACCACATACAAGTTACACCCTCCCTTCCTAATTGGATTTGCATCTTTCCCATTATTCAGAATGTTGTGCATTTTCTATAGTCAGTGGAATTTCACCCAGTCTTCTCATACCCAAATAAGCACATATGCAAGAAAGTGCATGTCAGAATTACTGTGTAAAGGCTCATTTCAATTACAAGGAAGGCAAATTAGTTTGACTGATGTACATTTAAAGCAAAGCTTTGCTGAGATCAGGAAGCAAACTACTGCAACATTCGGAATGATGGCATCATCTATGACTAGAATAGTAATAAGTAAATAGAATATTTACCAATTAATGTAATATATCATAGTAAGTATTGTCAACCACTACAATAACTAATCTTAAACAATAATCCTAATAGACAGGGGGAAGGAAAGGGCAAGGAGGGTGAATAATACCCAAAATGCATACAGGAGAGCTTTCTTCAATCAGTATGTTTCTAGCCTAATAAGGAAGCAGTGCTGGATCTAGATCTGGTAGGGCAAGTGGAGTGTTTCAGTGGGAGGACATCTGGGTAATAGTGGCCATAATATAATTAGGTGCAAGGTACTTATGGAAAAAGGGACAAAAGAAAAATCCATGGTAAAAATACCCACCTGGAAGAGAGCCAGTTTGCACTTTTAGAAGCAAACTAGCACAGGTGGACAGGAAACAAAGATTGGCCAGGGAAATAAATGAGCAATGGCAGGCCTTCAAGGTATAGATAGTTCAAGTACAAACCAAGCATATTCCCAGAGAGGAAAGATGGGGCATCCAAAACTAGAGTTCCCTGGATGACAAATGAAATGGGTTAAAATAAAACAGAAAAATGTCAGGTACAGAATGCAGTTGAAAACCAGGCAGGCAGAATACAAAGTAGAGGAGGGGAATTGAAAAAGGATACAAGGACAGTATGAGAAGAGATTAGCAGGTAAACAACAAAAAATAAAAAATAGTTAAAGGAATGACAGGGCCAATTTAGGGATAAAGAGGAAATGAGGTATTAATGAGTACTTTGCATCTGTAAACAAGAGGACATTAATGTTGCGGGGGGGGGGGGGGGGGGTTTAAGAGATATTGGATAACATTAAAAAGATAGAAAGGAGGTGATAAATAGGCTGACATCACTCAATTAACGTGTCATCCAGTCCAGATGGTATGAATCCTAGGTTGCTGAGGGAAGCTAGGGTGGAGATAGCAGAAGCTCTGACCACAATCTTTCAATATTCCTTGGATATAGGAGTGGTGCCGTAGGACTGGACGATCGCAAATGTTAAACCCGGTTAAAAAAAGGGGGATAAACCTGGTAACTACAGGCCAATCAGTCCAATGCCAATGGTGGGAAAACTTAGAGACCATCGTCAAGGGCAAAATTAATTCTCACTTGAAGTATTGTTAATAAGGGACAGGCAGCATGGATGTGTTAAATGCAAATTGTGACTGATTAACCTGGTTTGTGTTCTCTGATGAAGGTAGTGCTGTAGATGTTGTATACATGGATTTTCAAAAGGCATTTGATAAAAGTACCACAACACATTTGGAAAATAGAAGCACATGGTATTACATGGACAGCAGTAACTGGAGTACAAAATTGGCTGAGAGATAGAAGGCAGAGAGTGAACAAATATTTTTCCTGACTGGAGAGAAGTGTGCAGTGGGGTCCCCCAGGGGTCAGGTATTAGGACCACAGCTTTTCCTGTGTATAAATGACCTGGGCTTAGATGTAGGGAGTACAATTTCAAAGTTTGTGAATGATACAAAACTTGGCAATGTAGTAAATAGTGAGCAGGATAGTAGTAGACTTGAGGAAGACAGATTGGTGAAATGGGCAGACACAATTTAATGCAGACAAATGTGAAGAGATCACTTTGGGAGGAACATTGAGGTGCAGTATAATCTAAAAGGGGGGGGTGCATATTCAACAAATCTTTAAAAAGGTGACAGGGCAAGCTGATAAGGTGATTAAGCATATGGGATAGTAGGCTTTATGAATAGGGGCACTGAATACAAAAAACAAGTCAAGCTAAACTTCAAATCAGTGTTAGGCCTCAGCTGTAGTATGGTGTACAATTCTGGATACCACATGTTAAGAGGAGGATACAGGAGGTTTACTAGGGATGAGTGTGTTCAGTTATGTGGAAAGATTGGAGAAGTAGAGATTGTTCTTAGAGCAAAGGACAAGGGAAGATTTAAGATTATTCAAAATGATGAGCTGTTTTGACAGCACAAGTCAGGAGAAATTGTTTCCTGTGTCAAGTGGGTTGCAAACCAGATGTCATGGATTTGAAATAATTGGCAAGAACAAGGGGAAATCAAGAGATTTGCCCCCCCCCCCCCCAGGGTTAAGATCTGGAACACTATCTGAAAGGGTGGTGGAATCAGATTCCATACAAACTTTCAAAAGGCAATTGGACATGTACTTGACGAGGACTTATTTTCAAGGCTGTCGGGAAAAAGCTGGTGTAGGGCCAAATTGGACAGCTCTTTCAAAGAGCCAGCAGGGGCACAACAGGCCAAATGGCCTCCTTCTGTGCTATAAGATTCTATGATTGAGATCTAGTACATTGATAATGTGCAAAGATCCTATTTGCAATTCTGAATGTAGTTTCATACTGGAAGATTCTATTACACCAGACAGACAATACACTTTACTTGGTTCTGAAGCATATATTGCTTACATGTACTGCTACATTTTACTGAACTACTGTAGAACACCAGCTAGTTAACTATAGAGACCCCCAGGTTTGGTTGGAGGAAGGGGGGGGTGGCACAGGTGGCGATGACATTCTAGGCAAGGTGCTCACTGTCCAATTCAAGAATGCAACTGAAAACAGCAACATTCTTAACCATAATGCTCGCTCACACCTTCCTTCAACTGAGGGGAAACAATGGAGAACTAACATCTTCAGGTTAAATAGAAGAATCAGATTTAGATTAATCTTTACAAGTACAATTTGGGACCTTTAAACCCAAGGGAAAAAATTAGACAAATAAAAAATCTTCTGGATATTAAAGCCAATATACTTTCTCTACTGGTTTAATATTTCCCAGTCTGGACAGTTTATAAATGACTGCAAGACAGCACGGTGGCATAGTGGTTAGCACTGTTGTCTCACAGCGCCAGGGACCTGGGTTCGAATCTGGCCTCGGGTGACTGTGTGGAGTTTGCACATTCTCCCCGTGTTTGCGTGGGTTTCCTCCGGGTGCTCCGGTTTCCTCCCACAGTCCAAAGATGTGGTTAGGTTGATTGGCTATGATAAATTGACCCTTAGTGTTAGGGGGATTAAATACGCGGGATAGGGTGGGATATGTGTTGGTGCAGGGGTTACGGGGATCGGGTGGGATATGTGTCGGTGCAGGCTCGATGGGCCGAAATGGCCTCTATCTGCACTGTGGGGTTTCTGTGTGATTTCTGTGTGAAAGTATCAAAAAAAATTGAATCTTCCCTAAGATGTGCAAGGTTACATTCTAGGAGAACCTGACAAGAGTAATTCTTCTAACACATTAAACTGATGTACAGTCAGGTCAATTTATTCTAGAAATCTTAGAACATGGTTTGCATACCCAGTAATGAAAAAAATAGATAATACAAGTCAAGGAGATAATGCAATAATTACATAGCAATGGACAGGGGAGAGACAATTTCATTACACTGGGCTAGAAAAGCATTAAAGTTACTTAGTCATCTGTTAGGAAATAATTAAAGAGGCATTGCAGACAAGGCAAGTTTTACAGACAGCCACCCAAGGGACCAGTACAGGGCAATGTTATTTAATATTGAGGCTGCCAGGCATTGAGAGGAGATAATAAGGTATAATGAGAAGAGAAGGATAAATTAGTGAAGACAGTATCTATGAAGATAGCACAGATTTAAAAATCCAACTGGCCTCCCAATCTGCAACATAAATTCACATTTATTTAGCATGTTGTGGGAGGGTGGCATGCAGGAGTGAAGATAGAAGGAAGCAAAAAGTTGACAGCGTATTATATTTATTATGCATGACTGCTCATTTACATCAGTATTAAGGGCAAAGGGAAATGATTCCCATCATATGGTTTTTTGTTTGAAGCATAGCTGGACAGTTGATAAACATTAGGGGGGGGAGAAATTGGGTGGAGCTGTAAACGGGGCGCCAAACTTGCCTGGGTGCCAGATTTTGCACTGTGATCGGAGCAGCAGCAATCGCCGGAAATTCAGCTTGAGCGCCCCAAGAGGGACACGGGGCGAGGCGTCCCTCTTAAGGCGCTGAAACTGAATATCGCAGCGCAACGTGCCGCAGTGACACGTACTGCAGGCCTTCCTCCCATTCTTAAGGGGGAGGGGCCTGCACCAGCACAATGAGCGATCGAGAGTGCCAGCGAGAGAGCCCGGCACTGAGAAGTGCCAGGCTCTCGGAAAGCAGCTGGCAATGCCACGGGGGGGGGGGGGGGGGGGGGGAAGAGAGAACAGGAGGCCAGGGACAGAGGTGCTGGCAGGCGGCTGAAAAAAAAAAACGGCCGCCCCGCAGCTCCACCTTAATTTGTGCCACAGGTGGGCCCCGTGAACTGGACACGATTAGCAAGCGGCGCTAGAGGCGGTCGCTGCCAAATATCGCGATCAAGGCGGTAGCGGGGCGCTGCGCACACCGATGACGTCAGCGGTGGCGGCGCAACAGGCTAACGCCGCCATTAGCGCCCCAGCTAAATATCGCGGGAGGCATGGCCAATGGCGCTAAAGCCACCGAGTGCCCTCTTTAGGCACTAACTGGGGGCGCAGCCCACCGAATTTCTCCCCCACTATGTTTTATACCAACCGAACACATTAAGGTTTTGAACATCTACAAGGAAGAATGTGCAAGGGATTTATATGAGCAGCAAGATCCTGGCCTTAAAGATTCTGGTGGGGGAAGCAGAGCATTAGGGAGATGCTAGATCAAATGTTATCAATCACTGGGACAGGAAATACTCATTGTCTGGTCAGCATGGAGAACATGGAAGACAATGCAAGAATAATCAAGCAACTGAACGAGTCAACAGTTGAATTTGTAATGCACTAGAGTGAAGTATGCATCACCTGCAGAACAACTTTTCCACTTTAGTCACAAATGACATCTGTGAATAGGACCACATATTCCTCATCTTTCTACAAGTCTGCAGTCTTTGACAGTTGACCACACCATCCTCCAACATCTAGCAGAGTGGGATTGCCCTCACCTGGTTCTATTCTTACCCATCCAGTTGTAGCTCCCACTTAGTTACCTAGAGTCCCTCAAAGATCCATCAACCCCCTCCTATTTCTCATCTACATGCTGCCCCTTAATGACAACATCCAAAAAGATGTCTCATTCCACATGTACGCCAACACCCAGCTCTACCTCACTACCCCTCCACTGATGTCATACTGCTCCAGGCATATTGGTGAGCAGAAATTTCCTCCAATTAAATATTGGGCTGACTGAAGCCATGGTGTTCTCCCACCCCCCATATCAACTGTGCTTCTGGCTTTTACACATGCCCCTGCTCACAGAATTACCATGTGACAAATCAGTAGTGAAAACCTTGGCTGAATCTAGTGATAGGCAATAAATGCTAGCAATGCCCATATCCCATGAATAAAAAAGCCACTTCATATGATCCCTCATTGTGCACTGTGTATTTGCACCCAAGGACTTATATTTTGATAACATACCAGATCATGGGGTTACGGGGATAGGGTGGGATATGTGTCGGTGCAGGCTCGATGGGCCGAAATGGCCTCTATCTGCACTGTAGATTCTGTGATTTTAAATAGCAAGGATATTGAATTTTAAGCTGAAAATGACATTTCAGCCCCTCATTAAAACATGCTCTTCTGGGTGACCTGCATTTCAACATGGATTGCTATACAACTCAAAAAACTACTGGTCTTTAAAAGGGCACTCACTACATGTGTCTTTTGGAAGGCAATACCATGTGAGTGAGGGTTTTTACATGCTATAGCTCAACAGTCTAGTTACAAATATGATCACATTGCGTTTGCAAACAAAACCGTGTCAACCACTAATCAGTGAAGAATTTGCCTTCCAACTCTGCATTGCCCATATTTCTCTGAATCATCTTGTATAATGAACACTTCATTGAAAAGTATGTTAAAAGCTGAAGGATAAAAAGAAAACCAATTATCTTAGCATATGATCTTACCATTGTCTAAATCAGGAAGGGATTTTTTAGTGCTTTCAACCTCTGCTTCATCTTCTTCCTGACCAAAAAAAAAATTTAAAGTTAGAACAGTTATCAATACTTCCAAACCATACCAATATCAAAAGACCAAAGTTACAATATTAAAAACAAATACTTGCTGCATGTTCATTTCCCAGGATCAACTTTTCTAGCAAGATTTTAAATGAAGCTAAAGTAATTCAAGGAGCTGAGAAAGTGCCATCGTTGACAGGATTGTGCAAAATACTATTCAAAAATTTTTTACTCAATTTACTCGAGGCCATTTTGTCTGCTCAACAGAAAACCCAGGAAAGCACTTGGTGTTAGTTATCCTCAGAACTAAAATGGAATGTCATTGTCTAGAATTAAATTGCCCCCTAATCAGACTGAATAAAATGTAACCATTTTATAATTAATTAGATCAAACAAGGGCATAGAGTCAGCCATTTAAAGTAATTATCAGACTGAAGGTACATTAAAAGCTCCATAATGCACATTAAAAACAATCCCTTTGATAGTGTAATTCAGGTTTACTCAAAATGAATTATAGTTTTGTTTCAAACTAAATGTTGCCTAAAGCCACTAATGTTACACTACCACCAGAGACCATAAATCTCTTCCATGCAATACATTTTTGGTTTGGGACTTAGTTCACTTGTGCGCCATAGCCCAAGGTATTGTACAGAATTTTAAAACGTTGTCGAGCTCTTTTTGCAAATCCAGCCTCTGGAGATAAGATGCCCTCAAGGGCAGTGACTAGTGGAACTTTAGTCATCTGTGGAGTTACTTACTGTTATCACTTAGGAACAGGAGAAGGCTTCTAATCCTCTACAAGGCCAGGTGGCCAATGTTGGGGAGAATGATATTTTCCAAAAAGGAAAAATTGAGTACACAGGTTAAATAATGAACACTGATATTCAATTACAGGAAACTTCACGATAGCTGGCACCGACATGATGCCGATCTATGAAAACTTCCAGACAGACTAGTGCTAATGTTGAAGGATGGAGGTTTTCGTCTCTGTATCTGACACTGTTGCTTAGCAACAGCTTGTAAACAGTCAGCCCATACCTTGGAAGCGTCTGTAGCTTAGCAACAGCTTCAGAGAGGCTTTCCAGAGACTGACTGTTTAACAAAACAGCTGCTGATTTCTGCCGTTAGATCGAGGTTTCCGGCCATACAACCTCCGGATAAACCAAAGTTTCCCATAATTGAAAGCTGCTAATAATGTACAGCAATGCAACTCTAGCATTTGACAAGTAGAAAGGAACTATTTTACCTCAACACATGGGCAAATCCAAGTTTAGAACATTTTTCAATACAGTAATTTATTAAAAATCCTCCAGTATAATATTGGTGCTTTGGGATGGTTTCAGGAAAAACTAACAGATTTTAAACCACTCACTCACTCACTTGAACTGGAGAAAGGATCAACTAAAATCAAAAAAGGCATCTTTCAAGCCTAAACATGCTCTGGTGACCTGGGCAGCTTTGGACCCACAGCCAGGCCATCAATTATTAAAACTCCTGTGCTCACTGACCCCTGGCCTGGTAACGCCTTGATCAGAGTCACTCCATGGCCTTACTCCACCACATCTTTAACCTCCTCCAACTGTATAACCCTCCACGATCTTTGCACTCCAATTCTGGCCTCTTCCACATCAGATTCATCACTCCACCATTGATGGCAGTGCCTTCAGTTGTCCAGACCCCAAACTAATTCCCTCCCTGAACTTCTCTGCCAAACCTACCTCCGACCAAGCTATTGGTCACTTGTCCCAATTGCTCCTTATAGCAGTTTGACAATGCTGTGAAGCACTTGGACATTTTACTATGTTAAAGGCACTATATAAATGCAAGCTGTTAAACATTGCTTTAGAAGGTACATCAGCAGCGTGATTGAAACTGCTCTTCATATTTATGTAGTTCAGTGGTTGCAGCCCCCATTATTTAAAAAAGGGGCCGATTCTTATTTTATGCTCTGATCTTTGGCCACCTGGTGCAGAGGGCCTTCAAGTCTGATCCTGAGCTTGGCAAAGACAGCTAGTCATGGGTCCATGGCAAGGGTGTCTGGCTGCCTGCTTCTCTTCAGTGGTCTCGTCGTGGCTGGGTAGCTGAGCATGTGATGTCTATCGGTCACTTGGACTATTCCACAACCAGTGGGCACCACACGGAAGAGTGTCTGGTAGAGACAGCCAATGTTATGATTTAGGTTTAAAAAAAAAAGTAAGTTTCCTTTTGTTAGATTAGACTTGTGTTTTAATTATATTAGTTGTGCCTTATGAAGGCAGTTACAGATTTGATTTCCTGTTTGAGTTTAATGGTCAACTAAACTAGGCAGCAGCACAAAAACCTTACATCAAAATGATCAATTTACAGCATCTTAGGCAATAGAAATACTGTACAATGATCCAATCACATTCCTTCACATCCATTAACTTGATATGTTTTTACAAAAGCTTAAATCAGTTTGTGAATGGCAATTTGAATTTTGTGCAAAAGAATTGGTTAGTGTAAAAGGGAATGCTCTAATTATATAGCTACAGAATGCTTTCGTATGGCTTGAAAGTTAGCCAAGTGTAAGATTTTTCCTTGGTGGTATACACAAAAATTAAAATAAATACAATTGAAGGCAAAAATACAAAATAAAGCTGAAATAAAAGCCAAAAATGTTGGAATTGGAAACCAGGTCAATTAGCATCTGAAAGAGAAAAGGTTCATGTGTCACAGGAGACCCTTCTTTAGAACAGGTCTTTGTTGTTGACTGGCCTTTTCCTTTGCATTTCTAACAGACACTGGAAATCAAAGATGATTTAAAAATGTTTCCCAAGACTCCCAATGGGGTCCAATTTCTACCCCAATCTGTTTGGCCAACAACTATCCGTCAGCCAACACAGCCAGGAGAATGCCTTGCCAAATGGTGCCATGGGATTTTTGCATCTACCTGATCAGGCAGAAGTGACTTTGGTTTAATGTCTTATCCAAAACATCACAACTGACAATGTAGCACTCAGTACTGCACCGAATTGTCAGAGATTGTGTTCAAATCTGAGTGCAAGGCTCGAACCCATGACCATCTGTCAGAGATGATTGCACTACTAAAGCCAAGCAACAAAAGTTGATGCAGGATGCAAGATTGGAGACAAGGTGGTTAGCAGACTGATGTGGAAGTGTAATATGGGCTCATCTAATTTCTTGATCATTTGATTTACATATGAACATAGCAATCTTATAGTAAACTGCTGTACAATCCTCTGCAAATGCTCAAGTCAAGACAGCATTTCTACACTGTAGGATACCAAACTATAGAATTCTGTGCTTAGTTTACTTTTAGGCTTATGTTACTTATGACATTGCATTCAAGCTACATGGAAATTATGTATTTTAGAGAAACATACATAGTCAGTTGCCTTGGAAAGAGACTAACCAAACAGATTTATGAGGGCCCATCCCAAGGACTGAAGATTTTGCTGGTCAAAGTTCACAGCCAATTTGGGTTAGAAATGTCTTTCCCTTCCAAATCTTGAAAATCACTAAGCAAGCAGACTTTTTGGCTTCGAGCAAATAGGATTGTAGAAAAGTAATTTATTTACAAGGTTGCATTATGTCTTAATAAAAGAGGATTACGGCAATGAGGCAAACTTCATAGAAATGTATATATGCAGAGTTGCAGCATGGTTACTGATAACTGCTGTACATTTGGGTTCACTTTAAGGTTGCTTTAAAAATTGGAACAATTACAAGTCTAGAGCAGAGTGTGTTAGCATTATAAACATCCTTCATACCCCCACATCTTGCTTTGCAAATGGATGAACTAGAAAATGTACTCCAAATTGGCTGCTGCGTTTCCCACATTACAAGTGACTCCACTTCAAAAAAGTACTTAATTGACTAAAGAGCTTAGAGATGGCCGGTGATTGTGAAAGGCGCTATATAAATACAAGTCTGTCGTTCTTTCAATCGGAAAGTGAAATCTAAAATTCTTGTATGAAGTGGGCAGCCTAGTGGTGCCATACAATAGAATGTAGATTGGAATAATTCATGGAAAATTCCTGATAGACTTCTCATCCTCCCTTTGGAACTCTTGCTCTGAGTTAATCTGGAGTGGTTTTCTGCTTCTAATGTTGCATTACAGAACCACATTGGTGAACTGCTTGTCTATGCCAACATGGCATAGCACTTTCTTTTGCAGTGAAAATTTACAGCAACAGAGGAAGAAGCGATGTCAGACCTACATTATGAATTCCACCTAACCCCCCCAACTGCCATCTATTGCATTATCAAGCAATCCTAGAGTAGGTGCAAGACTTGAGTTGGGTAAATTCCAGCCACATTGCTCTAGTCTCAAATAAACTACAGCACAGAAGGAGGCCATTCAGCCTGTCGAGCCCGCTCTCTGCAAGAGATGATCAGCTAGTCCCACTCCCCGCCCCTTCCCTGAAGCCCTGCATATTTCTCCTTCAGGTACTTATCCAATTCCCTTTTGAATGCTACGATGGAGTCTGCCTCCACCACACTTTCAAGCAGTGCATTCCAGATCATTACTCTAAAAAGTTTTTCCCTCACATCACCTTTGGTTCTTCGACCAGCCACTTTAAATAAATTGGTGTCCTTGAGTTCTCAACCCTTCTGCCAATGTGAACAGTTTCTCTAATCGACTCCATCTAGACCCCTCATGATTTTGAGCACCTCCATCAGATCTCCTCACAACCTTCTCTGCTCTAAAAAGAACTCCAGCTTCTCCAGTCCATCCACGTAACGGAAGTCTCATCCCTAGAACCACTCAATCTTTTCTACACCCTCCAAGGCCGACACATCCTTCCTAAAGTGCAGTGCCCAGAATTGGACACCATACTTCAGTTGAGGCCAAACCAGTGTTCTATAAAAGGATCATAACTTCCTTGCTTTTGTACTCTGCCTCTAATAATAAAGCCCAGGATCCTGTATTTAAAAAAAATTATTCAACCTGTTCTGCCCCTTCAATGATTTGTGCATATACCCCCCCAGGTCTCTGTTCCTGCACTGCCTTTAGAATTATACCCTTTAGTTTATATTGCCTCTCATTCTTCCCATGACCCCAACATACTGAGTATTGATCCCCACATACCTCACCATTGTTGAACAGCTCATTTTGGGCCAATATCTCCTCTAGAAAATAAAATCTACAGATTTTTAAAAAACCTATGCAAGAATTCTGGAACCCATTTTGTTCTGTTACTCAGACATTTTTTTCATCAGCAATAAACACAGCTGATTTCAGATGTGGAAAATCCTTCAAGAATGCCTCCATTGAACTGATTTGCACTGGCTGGACAGAGTAATTGACTTGAAATTTTTTGGCGAACCTTGAAAGTAACAGAAGATATGCCACTTAAGTGTGTAGATTAGCAACAAAAACGTGGCAACTCAACCAGTGATCTGAAGCCAATACTGAATAATTCTAGTCAAATAGTTAGGGTTATCTAATGACAGTTTCAATTCAGGTGACACCTGTTGCTCCCTGTGATTAGTACAAATTTATTCATTTGTGAGCAAGTACTCAGTGGAAAAATGCACCATGGAAGGTCAAAGGCAATGTGGTGTAGACAGTTCATTAATCCCAGTGTTGCTTTATGAAGGCAAAGGGGAGACAGCAATTAAAGCCATGGAATTAAATAAAGCAAGCTGATATTTTACATGAAAGGGTTCAGACTAGACAAAGTACCAGTTTGAGGGTTTTTGTTTAACACTCACAAATCTACTTTCTGCACAACATTTCACAACAGGAATACAAGTCAAAATAATTAAAGGGTAAAAGCATATTATATGCCCAGCCATTCACCCTTTAAAATAGCAATTGTAAATCCAATTGTTAAATATAATGGCCTGGAATTTGTAGTATGGATGACTGCAAACTGGTAGCGTTCGCAGTCATTCCACCTTTGAAACTGACCGCAACTTCGGGATTTGACGCAAGTGGAAATCCTGAAGTTGCGGTCTGAGATTGACAGCTCCCAAACAGGCTATGCTGCGCCCCCATTTCCATTCTGAAATTTGCAGAGATCTGTCCCATGGATTCACCCACCAAGAGATGGATGGAGACTGCCCAAACTCCTTTTATGCAAGACAACTGCAGCTAGGAGAGAGGAGACTGCCACCTTGTTCCTTACTGGAATCACACAAATATCCCAAACTTAAGGACAGGGCACCATCTGGTTCCCCTGACCTGTATCTAATGAACACTTGATTTAAACACTGCAGAAAATTCTCGTGTGTCTCTGGAAATGCCATTTAAAAAAAAGTGCTGTTATTCAGAATCCTTGGACTTGATTTTTCACCTTTAGGTCTCAGAACTGGTTATTTGCACATCACACTTCCAATTTAAGATAGGAAAGCAGGACACTGGGGTCACTGTCCTCATGGCCATCACTGATCCACAATTCCAGACCACAAATGGCTCTGCAAAACACTAGTTCAAACAGAATTTTGAAAAAGATCTCCAGGAGGTTGAGGGTTCAAATGTCAAATCAACTTAAACATTCCAACATAAACCTCAGTTTGAGCAGCAAGAACTGCTGAATGCACTTGCCAGGAAATCACAAGAATGGAACATAATTGAATGATATTGATCACAGCTGTAAAGTCTGTGGGTTGTTTCATTAATTCATACACAGACTCCAAGGAGTAACTTAAAACAGGACTTTACTATTCGAAGGTCAGGGCGAATCTGCCCAATAACTCCTGGCACAACACTTATATACTGGTGTGGTCACCGTCGGTATTACCGTATACAGAAGCCAAACAAAGTAGTGCCACACCTAAAATAGTTCTCTTAAAGGTGAACGGTTACATACAATAGTTCTTACAGGTAGATGTGTACATACACTACAACAGCCACCCAATCTAAGCTATACTGATGAATTTGCAATTCAAAAGGCAAAATGACAATCAATGGCGTTACATCAACCATTAATTGATAAGGTTCCAGATCTTTCCCAGACAGCACACAGCTGCTGACACAACACAACTACCATTCAAGTGAAAGATGCTACAAAATATCAGATTGCTAATAAATACTAGTAATACTGCCAGTTGTGTTAGAATGTCTTTGTAGAAAAAAAACTTCACATGTCACTTCTGGTCAGTTGAACTGTAGCTGGGACAGACAGACATGCATTTATATAGCACCTTTCATGACCTCAGGATGTCCCAAAGCACTTTACAGCCAATCAAGTTCTTTTGAAGTGTAGCCACTCTTATATTGGCTGCCAAGTTTCCTACATTACATGCACAGCAAGCTCCCACAAACAGCAATGTGAATGACCAGATCATCTGTTTGTGATGTTGATTGAGGTATAAATATTGACCAGGATTTCAGGGATAACTCCCCTGCTCTTCAAAATAGTGCCATGGGAACTTTCACACCCACTTGTTAAACAGAGGCCCTGTCTGTTCAACATCACATCTGAAAGATGGCACCTCAGTGCTGCACTCCCTCAGTACTGCACTGGAGTGTCACCCTGGAGTTTTGTGCTCAAGCCTCGAGTGGAACTTGAACCCACAACCTTCTGAGAGGTGAGATTGCTACCAACTGAGCCACAGCTGACACCAGTGCATTATAGGTGGAGTGACAGTCACCCTGTGCATGGGAAAAGTGCTAAACACAGCAAATAGCATAGGGCAAATGCAGGCCATCATCTCCAATGTCTTATTCATGGTGATATTTATTGAGGACTAGAAAGCAACAAACCGAGTTGGGATAGACCAAAATGTTTATTAAAAAATGCATTCGTTTCTCAAAGCCTTGATGCTGCATTATGAGGTATGATAGGACTTTGCATTTCCCCATGCACAGAGCTCAACCTGAACAGCACGGTCAGGAAAAAGTCGAGCACAAACCAGATGCTGCTCCACCCTCTTAGCCATGGCTGCAGCATCAATTTTTAACTTTTGTATACAGTCCCTTTAACAGTAGCCACACTCTCCTCCATCCCAGGAATACTTTAAATACGCAGGGCTGTGGTCTGGCAAGAAACCACTGACTTTCCACATTCCAGATCTCAACTATGCTGATGAGTAGAGTGGAGGGCAGACACCCAGAGCCACTTGCACTTTACCTCTTGTATGCATACCTCCCCTGTAAGTGGAGCAGATAGAGCTGTACAGCCACCAGATATTATAGAGAGGAAGCCAAGAGGAAAATTCAGTCTTGTGGTTCTCTGCCAGTTCCCTATTAGTTTTCTTCTTTACCCACATTATGAAAAGCAATTCCAATGGAGTCAGAAGGCTAGCCCATCAACATCAGGACATGAAATTGATCTACTGGCTAGACCACTTATTTTATCTATCCAGCTCTTGACATCTGGCATGGCACAAGGAGGTAAAAAGAGAAAAATGTAGACATCTGTCCCTATAGAAGTCTGCAGGAGCCAAGCAGTGTCCATTATAATGATGGCAATTTGTTGAGCATCCCAAAATGCATACAGGGTCAATAAAAAAAGTGAACAAAAGATTCAGCAATCTTCAGATCGAGATGCTAGAAGGTAGGTTGAGATTTAATTGCTGGACTGCAATTCTAAAGTTTACTATGCAAAAGCAGTGTTGGCATTTGACAAGGTCAAACCAAGAAAAGACATCCCTCATTCTAGCATAAATCCATTCTGCAATATACCCAGGATGCATTTTTAATTGCTAGTTAGCATTAATTATTTAATGCTCAGTTGAAGTTGCAGACAGGAAAGGCAAACACTGCTCACAGCTATAGAAAATGTAGTTGCATTACAGTAACTTGCCACCACTTCACATCTCTGCAGTAGGTGATTTTGCAGTTTAAAGGCAGGGAGTAGCTGTCACACAGACCACAAAGTCCCAGATTCAATCACCAGTCTAGGCAGAGTAACAGATCAGTCAGTCAGTGTAGGAATGGAACAATTGGCATCAACTCCAAGCTATGGAGGGGAGGAGAGATCAGCTGAATTTCCCCATTCTGATCAGTATCCATGGCACCCTGCTGGATGACTGTAGATGTGCAAGTCAGTAATGGCAGGATCAGACAACTGATGGCAGGCAATTTTCTTTTTGCAGGGGCAACAGCCATCAAGGCTGATGAACACCACTTAGCCAAGGTACATGGGAAGGCAACTGGGCCATTGGAATGGTACTCCAAAAATAATCCCTTCAAGGGGGAGAGAGCAAGAGGATAAGAAAGTAGAGTGTGAAAATTAGAGAAAGGAAAATGCTCTATGTAGCATCTTAATCTGATTAAGCATACACTAAAAAAACTTCAAGGAAACTGGCTCTACTAATTAGATACTAGATTAACACTGGCTACATATATGGCCTGAAAAATAAAAAAAGTGCATCCTTCCATTATATACTTGGCAACAGACTGGCACAGCAATTAGTGACAATAAAGTCTAGCATTCCTTGTCCTAATTTATAACAAGAACATTGTGGAAGTCTATCTGCATCACCCTTTCAGACCTTTAACTTGTAGACTGCTACATTTATCTTCTCCATTTTGCATACCTAAATAGGCTTGTGAAGCCCAGCCAAAAATCCAACCGATTGGCCTTGTTAATTTGGTTGGGCTTCAATTTAAGTTTATATTCTAGTGAATAAAGTGGGATTGGGAAGTATTAAAAATTGCAATTAAATACTGCATAGCAAGCAGTAGATTGCAGAAGCACATAGCTTCATTCAATATAACCACCTCTATGACGATGATCTAAGCTATTTGAATGTTTAGGTCTTATTGAAATAAGGTCATCATAAATCCAAAGTTGCTATGGTTACAGGATGTGGGTTCATGCTTGCAAATCCCTACATAACATTCTTGATCTGTGCCTGGCCATCAGCCAGAGAAATGTAGCACATTTCAATCCATGCCAGTCTTTCCCCAATTTTTATTAGCACTGAGGGAATGGTGCAGTGTATATTTCCACATGAATGACTGGTAGAGTGGGGGATGGGAAAGGTAGAGGGTAGAACAATTTACAAGATGATTTGTCAAAATTATTCCATCCATTCTTCAAACCAGCACTGTAGTATAACAGACTTCAAATGAAGGGAAAAAATAATGCAACACTCAGCAAGTCAGGCAGCATCTGGGAAGAGAATCAGTTAACATCTCAGGTCAATTACCTTTCATCAGAACTGGACCATGTTCAAGACGAGCAGCTTTGAAAGCAAGTGCAGAGCCAGGGGAAGGGGGGGGGGGGGGGGGGGTAAGAAAAGGTGAGCGAGAGAGCGCAAGCATGCTGGTTAAAATATGAGAATGAGAGAAACAAAAAGGCAGGTCCAGAGTGAGGTGTAAATGCAACCAAAAGAGAGTGTAATTTAAATTTTCCAAGAATTCAAAGAGTAAACTTAACGTTGACATGTGAATTAATGGAAGTTGCAAACAGACACTGATTTGCCTGGATGTTACACAGTGACACAGACTGGACATTTTACCAACAGATTTTCAGAACACATTTGACTGAGTTGCCAACATCTTACTCATTCACTGCTGTAAGTTATTGCCAATTCATTTAAATCCTGCCTTTTTCCCACCCATGTATCTCTAGTGTTATTCAGATGCTGGCATATCCAAAACAATGGGCCCCAGGGGAAATAAAGTAACATGCATCCATTCCAAAAAAGTAAACCAATTCTGGAATCCTTTTACATATACATGCACAGGACAGAATAGCTGTTTACCAGGACTAGAACATATGGCAATTTTACACAACAGATGCACAATTCCCCACCAATTGCCTGGGGAGGACTGATGGCATCATAGACCCACAAAAATGTAGGTCTACAAATCCACAGGCAAGTCAACAATGTCCTGGTGCAGTCAGCTGATCCAGTGTGTGTGCATTTGCACATGGGTACAAGAGCAAAAGGACAGACTTCCAGTTCTCAGGTACTGTGAGCATCTATGACAAGGTGCTGTAATTCAAGATGGCCCACTGGGGATGCTCAAGAGTTTGGCCCAGAGTGGGAGAACTTTGATTCATACCAGGTCCAGCATATATTTTGCCTAGAAGTTCTTAAATTGAAGATTGCAAAAATCAGAACATGTTCCATTTGCAGTGCAAGCACACCTCATTCAAATTTGTCCAATATTGAAATAGAGAGAGAAATTCTGGCTGTCTCATTCTTGACAAGTGCATTCCAGTGCTTCACAAATCACACTAGCCTTTCAGATTTCTCCTGGACTCAGACCAATACATCACTTCATGACATTCACATTACCTGTAAACTTGCCAGGTCATTAATATACAATCAAAAAGCAGTGGTCCAAATACAGACATCTGGACCACTGCATACTTCAGTCTGAAAAAATTCACTAGTACACTCCCTTAGCCAAATCCAGAGTCAGTGCCCCTTTAATCCATGGGATTCTATTTAGCTAACAAGTGTATTACTTAGTCTTTTTGAAAGCTCATACACATCAACTGCACTACCTTCATTAACCCGCTTAGTTACATCAATGAATGCAAGCAATAAAGTTTGTTTGCTTTTAACAAGCCTATGCTGGCTGTCATTTGTTCACCCATATTTTTCCCCAAGTGATGATTGATTTGTGTCTAGGATTATTGCATCTATAAAGTTTCCCCACCAGCTAAGTTTAGGCTGATGACCCTTTAATTGCTGAGTTTATCCCTCTGCTTTTTTTTTTTTTTTGGGAGTAGGGGGGTCTAACATTTGCAATCTTCTTGCATTTAGACCCACTGTCTTAAAAGTGACAAGTTGTTAAAAGTGCAAATTAAATTGCAGCAAGCAGCAGTATGCATTACAAGGCTCAACACTCATGTCCTTATTAATACCTCATTCACTATAAACATAAGATTGCATACTGTTAGAAACTAGGGGGTGCCTAAAAATGTATATGGCTACATGAATAACACTTTAAATAAGTTTCATTTTCCTGGAAAGCTTGCATTAGAATTTGAGATGGTTTTTTAATCAGTTAGACTAGGTTAAACAAACATTCCACACAGGGGCCCATAGGATGGCCCTGTTAGGCTAGTTATCTGTTGTTTCTAAGTTAGGGTTTTAACTTTGTTAATGTATCTTTAATTTGGCCGGTGAAGGCCCAACCTAGATGTTTCTTCCATTACTAATAACCATATTATAATCTCCAGAGAATGGTAACTGAACTGCTTGAAGATTAAAAGTTAATTAGGAAAAAACAGACTGAAAGGAATTTGAGGGGGCTAAGGTATCTATCTTCAAATGGGCCATTTGCTAGGTGACGGTGAGATAGTGACTGGTTAATGTGCAACAGCTCTGGCTGGGGCCATAAGAGGGACTGGGCCAGGCCTTGTACTTGCTAGGTTAAGATAGAATCGAGAGATATGATTCTAATGGAGGAACCTTGAACATGTAAAAACCAAGATAAATTGGATGAAGTAATGAGACCTTCTTTTGGGGAGGGCTTTCATCCAAGAACCAAGACCAAAACCTTGAGCTGCCATGGGTTGAAGTTTGAGGAACCTCTATAGATTAAATGGTCTTGTCAATAACTTGGCCTCAGGCCCACCCCTAAAGAGAAAAAAAAAGTGACACCAAGGGCTTGCCCACAGACAGAAGGGAGCCGAACAGAAGTTGGGCTGCTTGAACGCGCGAGAGCAAAAGCCAGAGAACTGTTCACACACCAGCCGTCTGTCCAAGTGGGTTCGGTACCAGCTGCTTGTCACGGTTGTATGTTTTTGCTGTATTACTAGTGTGTTATATTCCATCCTAAACTCAGATTAAACACAACATACCCACCATATTGGTTTGCACTTGATCCTGTTTACCAGATACATGAATCTCTACAATACAGCTTCTCTTTGGTTTGTGTGCTTCGCTTTTTAGGTGTGATCAGGGTCACAGTACAGTATAAATAGTGAGGCTGGATGTATTCTGTTCTTCACTGCAGCCAGTGTCAAGTGAAACTTGCATGAATATACTCACTCCATTGCTGTTAACCCTATTAGCAGCAGCACTGGCACTAAAGAATGGCGTCTCTCCCGGGGGCAACAAAATGAGAACATCTACCATGACATCATGTGTGGTTACTGCAGTCAGAAACAAAGCTCAAAAGAACTGCATTTTACACTATTTAGTTCTCCATATCCAGAACCCTATTCATCCCACTACCCCAAATCGGTTTGACAGCTGCTCCTCAAGCATCTCATCATTTTATACAGCCAGTACAAACCTGCCAAATGAATTAGTGCAAAGGAAATGGATGTCATGTTGGTACAGAAAAGCAATGAAGCAGATTGCTGTGAATAACATGCTTTGTTAATGGCTTTCTGTAGGAATTATGCAAACAAGGATTCATTCCAGACAGTAGGACAACAAGAAAACACCTTAGAAAAATTTAATATCAAAATGAAGCACAAGAAAAAAATTAGCACTGCTGTTAGTGTCACTTAGGGCGTGTAAACAGCATTGCAATTTGAATCCTCATCTAGTTACAGTACAAGGTAAAGCCATCTATTCCAGTGTACATCATGGGGAAAAAGTCAACCTACTAGAATACAAGCACAGAACAATTCCTCCCATGTATTATAAAATGTTTAAACATTAAGTGGGCAAGTCAATAGTGACTTTAAAAGATACTTTTTGCAGGTCTGCTGCCTTGCCTGGGCTTTGAGAAACATTCAGAATGATTGACAGGCACATCAGACTAGGTTTTGCCAAGTCTCCCTCTTTGCATCCTACACTTCATACCATATCTTCAGCAAGAACCCAGATACTTGCCAACATGCACTCAAATTTCACAGACCAGTTCAACTTAGCCACTTGATTGCCATCTGACAACAGGAAATTGAAACTGGAGGGGGGGGGGGGGGGGGGGGGGGGAGAAAGAAAGAGAGAGAGAGAGAGAGAGAGGAAATTAGGTCATGGGCCCTTGCTGTAATTTCCCCAGTACTTAAATCTTTGTAAAGCTAAAATGCAAACAAACAAAACAAAAACAAAAAATTGCCCCAGTTCAGGCCTCCACATTTCTTTTTCCAAAACATTTGTTTCTACTTTGCTACCTTGCAGAGGTAGCAATCAGTTAAATATTTAACTTGAACTCAAAGCAAAGAGTCAGACATGCAACAACTACTTAAAAAAAGGATCAGCAGAAAGATCTGTTGGCAAAGTAAATGAATGTTTATACCATTTAAAAAAGGTACATCTTGTGCTTGTGTCAAGTACATTGCGCTTAATTTGCACCTTGGTTAAACACCTTCACATTTGGCAAGTTCAGCTGGTAGCTCAGGTGCTAGCAAGGCCACAGTCCAAGTACCTTCATTTTGAAGATCAATCCAGTTAAGTCATAGTCAGAGGCACAGAAGGCAGCCATTTGACCCATTGAGTCCATGCCAGCTCTAGAGCAATCTAGTCAGTCCCATTCCCCCCCTGCTCTATCCCCCTAGCCCTGCAAGTTTAATTCCCTCAAGTGCCTATCCTGTCTCCTTGAAAACATGGAAATGGTGAAAGCAGTCACTCAAATCGGCAGGGAGTTCCAGGTCCTCACCACTTGCTGCGTATCCCCCTGTATCTCTTGCCCAAATCCAGAAATCGGTGTTCTAGTCCTTGCACCATCAACTCATGGGAACAGCCTTTCCCTGTCTAGCCTATCCAAACCAGTCATAATCTTGTACACTTATCAAAATCACCCCTCAACCTCCTTTGCTCTAATGAAAACAAATCCAGCATCTCCAACCTGTCCTTGTAGCTAAGATCCCCATCCCCAGAACCATTCTGGCAAGTCTCCTCTGCACCCTCTCAAGGGCCTTCACATCCTTCAAGGTGTGGTGACCAGAACTGGGCACAATACTCCAGTTGCGGCCTAACCAGCACTTTATAAAGTGACTTTGTAGCTTTAGAGTTTAAGGAAAGGAAACTTAAATGAAAACTACCCAAATATCATTATACAGGCATGATTGCCCAGCTCACCTAGTTATGAAAGGAAAATAACTGGTTGAAAACAAATCTTAAAGCATAAAATCAGATTAAAGTTCAATATGTTCAAGGATATTGTCTGATGGATAAATGCTCACTTTTGAAGAGAGCCTCTTCCTCTACTCCCTACACTCCCCTGGAGATCAGGCAAAGAAATCAGGCAAATTGCCTTTTTGCTCATTTAATTTGCACAAAGTGGACCAGGCAAATCTGAAAGCAAGTAATAATTTTCATAAAAGGAACACAGGACATCAGTGTTAACTGTGGTTCAGTTGGTAGTACTCCCGCCAGAGTTAAGGTAGCACGTTTAAGTCCTATGCCGGAGACCTTGAGCACAAAAATCTAGGCTGACACTCCAGTGCAGTACTGCCAGAGGTGCAGTCTTTCAGATGAGATGTTAAACAGAGGTGGACATAAAGATCCCATGGCACTATTTTGAAGAGCAGAGAGTTCTCCCTGGTATCCTGGCCAATATTCATCCCTCAAATCAACACCACAAACAAATTATTCAGTCATGATCACAGCTGTGGGAACTTTGAGCAAATTGGTGCATTTCCTACATTACAAACACAACTATGCTGTAATGCATTTTGGGACATCGAGGTCATGAAAGGCACTACATAAATGCAAGTCTTCCTTTGTTACAGATTACAACTGAAGTATCATTCTGCATTTGTCTTAGTTGCACCTGTTTATTATGGTAGAGAGAGAAAAAAAGCTGCAAATAAACAAAATGCAGCATACACAGGTCAGTCAGGGTCTTGAGAGCAGACAGGTCAAAGTTTCTAGCATTCTTCAGATTAACAAACAGTGAAGTTCCACTGTGCAAAGTCATCAAGAAAACATCCTATTTAGAAATCCACTAGGGCTGCAACTTAGAATGAATGAGGCACTTGGTCTAACTGCCAGCATTTTATTCCTATTAAAATGGAACAGCTCTTTATTGCCTCAACTTCTAACGTGGCCTAGCAAGACGCTTCAGTTGTATTAAACCACTATGCATTGGTTCATTAATGCAGCACCTTCTCACGGAGACTAGGAATGGGCAATAAATGCCAGCTTTGCCAGCCAACATTTAGAATGAAAATATCCTGATTGAAAAGAGATACAAGTGTATTAACTGAACTCATTAGGGAAGCAGCATATGCATACAGGATGCACTGCAGCAACTAGTCAAGGCTTCTTCGGCAACACCTCCCAAACCCACGACCTCCACCACCTAGAAGGGACAAGGGCAACAGATGCTTCAGAACACCATCACATCCAAGTTCCCCTCCAAGTCACACACCATCCTGGCTTGGACAGATTGCCATTCTTTCATTGTCTATGGGTCAAAATCCTGGAACTCCTGACAAAACAGCAGAGAGTAGCTTCTCCACAGACTGCAACAGTTCAAGACAGTGACCAACCATCAAGGGCCACTAGGGATGGGCAACAAATGCCAGCTTTCCCAGCAATGCCCATAGCCAGAGAATGAATTTAAAAATCAAGGGTCAAGGGTGATCCATGTGCACCATGCCACAATTACACTGCAGTGGCGCCAGGCTGTGGTTCAGGTCCTGAATCATACACAAGTGCTCTGTACACTATATGGGCTCAATAGTATAGGTGTTGACCTGCAAAGCTACAGCCTCTAAATCTGGCTTAGCAAGTTCCTGAACCTGGCCAGTAAACGCAAGAAACAATTAATTCAGCCAATTTCTGGAGTGCTGCATAACTCAAGTCAGGTTTCAGAGACAGGTTAAGTATTAGACATTATGCTTGGTGCATATAGAACAAATGGGCAATTGCTTTAAATAGGGAACCAATAAAAAAAAAGAGCCACCAGGGCTTTAATGAAGCCTGCAGTACTTCAGTTGCAAACACTTGAAGGAGTCGGTCAGTGCGGGTGGGGGTCTTTGAGCAAGATCTTGCTCAATCAGCAGGATGGTGAAAATCCTTTTGAATGAACACTTCAGTGGCAGCCTGCCTCTGACAACCTACTAAAGAATGGTAGGAAGGCTGGGAAAGTAAGAACTGTTAATGCCAAGGACCTCTTATTTAAAAAAAAATCAAAGAAACAGCCTCTTAGGACAGTTGGAAATGGCAGTGATCTTTCTGTTCAGTTTGTAATGCTCCAAGCATTGCCGCATTAACCCTCTGGCCCTAGTCTCAAGTTGTGATAACTAAAAAAAGGACATAGAAACAGATTAGGAGCAGGAGTAGGCCATTCAGCCCCTCGAGCCTGCTCTGCCATTTAATGAGATCATGGCTGACCATCCAAATTCAGTACCCTGTCCCTGCTTTCTCCCCATGTCCCTTAATCACTATACCCTTAAGAAATATAGCCAACTCTTTGAATATATTTAATGAATTGGCCTCAACTGCCTTCTGTGGTAGAGAATTCCACAGGTTCACCACTCTGAAGAAATTCCTCATCTGTCCTAAATGGCTTACCCTTTATCTTTAGACTGTGACCCCTGGTTCTGGACTCCTGCCATCAGGAACATCCTTCCTGCATCTAGTCTGTCAAATCCTGTTAGAATTTTATAAGTTTCAATGAGAGCCCCTCATTCTTCTAAACTCCAGCGAGCACAAGCCCAATCGACCCAATCTCTCACATAATTCCTGCCATCCCAGGTATCAGTCTGGTGAATCTTCACTGCACTCCCTCCATGGTAAGAGCATCCTTCTTCAGATAAGGCAACCAAAACTGCACACAATACTCAAGGTGTGGTCTCACCAAGGCCCTGTACAACTGCAGCAAGACGTCCTTGCTCCTGTACTCGAATCCTCTTGCTATGAAGGCCAACATACCATTTGCCTTCTTAACCACCTGCTGCACCTGCATGCTTACCTTCAGTGACTGGTGCACAAGGACACCCAGGTCTCTCTGCACTTCCCCTTCTCCCAATCTATTGCGGTTCAGATAATCTGCCTTCCTGTTTTTGCCAAAGTGGATAACCTCACATTTATCCACATTATACTGCATCTGCCCAATCACCCAACCTGTCCAAATCATACTGGAGTTTCTCTGCATCCTCCTCACAGCACACACCCACCTAGCTTTGTATCATCTGCAAACTTGGATATTACATCTAGTCCCCTTGTCTAGATTAATATATTAATAGCTGGAGTCCTAGCACCAATCCCTGTGGTACCCCACTAGTCACTGCCTGCCACTAGGAAAAAGACCAGTTTATTCCAACGCTACTTTGTCTGCAAACCAGTTCTCTATCCAAGTCAGTACCTTACCCCCAATCCCATGTACTTTAACTTTACACTCTAATCTCTTAAGCAGGTCCTTATTGAAAGCCTTCTGAAAGTCCAAATACACCACATCCACTGGTTCTCCCTTATCTATTCTACCAGTTACATCCTCAAACTAATTCATAGAGTGTGAAAAAAGCAAGCCTGAAGGCTTTGTATCTTAATGCTAGAAGCATTAGGAACAAGGTGGATGAATTAGTTGTGGAAATAGAGGTAAACAAGTATGATTTGATTGGGATTACAGAAACGTGGCTGCAGGGTGGGCAAGGCTGGGAACTTAACATCCAGGGATATACAATATTTAGGAAGGATCGGCAAAAAGGTAGGGGAGGTGGGGTAGCATTGCTGGTAAAGGAGGGGATTAATGCAATGGAAAGGAAGGATATTAACTCGGATGAAACGGAATCTGTATGGGTAGAAATGAGAAATAGCAAGGGGAGGAAAACGTTAGTGGGTGTGATATATAGGCCTCCAAATAGTAATATGGAGGTGAGGGAAGGCATAAAAAGGGAAATTAGAGAAGCGTGCGATAAGAGCACAGCTGTCATCATGGGTGACTTTAATTTACATATTGATTGGACTACCCAAATTAGTGAAAATTCTGAGGAGGAGGAATTCCTGGAATGTTTTCGGGACGGTTATCTGGACCAATATGTCGAGGAGCCGACTCGAGATCAGGCCATTTTAGACTGGGTATTGTGCAATGAGAAGGGACTTATCAGCAATCTTCTTGTACGAGGCCCCTTGGGTCAGAGCGATCATAATATGATCGAGCTCTCAGTCGAGATGGAGTGTGAGGAAATTGAATCAGAGACTAAGGTCCAGAACTTAAATAAAGGGAATTACGAGGGTATGAGACGGGAATTGGGTAAGATTGATTGGGTGGTGTTTCTGGGGGGGATTGACAGTGGATAGACAATGGCAAGCATTCAAAGATAGAATGGAAGAATTCCAGAACATGTTTATACCGGTTTGGCATAAAAATAAACCTAAAAAGGTGGCTCAACCGTGGATAACGAGGGAAATTAGGGACAGCATAAAATCAAAAAAAAGGGCATATCAACTGGCAAAAAAAAGCACCAGACCGGAAGATTGGGGGCAGTACAGGATACAGCAAAAGAGGACAAAGGGATTAATCAGGAAGGGGAAAATAGAATACGAAAGTAAACTTGCAGCAAACATAAAGACAGACTGCAAAAGCTTTTATCGGTATATCAGGAGGAAAAGACTGGTAAAATCCCAAGTCGGTCCCTTGCAGTCCGATTCGGGAGAATATATAATGGAGAATAAGGAAATGGCAGACCAATTAAACTCATACTTTGGTTCTGTATTCACAAAGGAGGACACAAATAACCTCCCAGGAATATCGGCAAACATAGGGACTAATGAGAGGGAGGAGCCGACAGAAATTAGTATCTCTAGGGATATGGTGTTGGGTAAGTTGAGGGGACTGAAGGCCGACAAATCCCCGGGGCCTGATAAACTACATCCTAGGGTACTTGAGGTGGCCCTGGAGATAGCAGATGCTCTAAGGATCATCTTCCGGAACTCCATTGACTCGGGAACAGTACCCGTGGATTGGAGGGTAGCTAATGTTACCCCAATATTTAAAAAGGGGGGTAGAGAGAAAGCAGGGAATTATAGACCAGTAAGCCCTACATCGGTTGTGGGCAAAATGCTAGAGTCCATTATTAAGGATAAAATAGCAGAGCACTTGACAAATGGGGAAAGGATCGGACAGAGTCAACATGGATTTACAAAGGGTAAATCGTGTTTGACTAATCTGCTGGAATTTTTTGAGGAAGTAACTGGTAAAATAGATGGGGGAGAGCCAGTGGATGTGGTGTACCTTGACTTCCAGAAAGCCTTCGATAAGGTTCCACACAAAAGATTATCATGCAAAATTAAGGCTCATGGGATTGGGGGCAAAGTATTAACGTGGATAGAGAACTGGCTGGCGGATAGAAAACAGAGAGTTGGAATAAACGGCTCGTTTTCGGAGTGGCAGGCAGTGACCAGCGGGGTGCCGCAAGGATCTGTCCTGGGACCCCAGCTGTTCACAATATATATAAATGATCTGGATCAGGGAATTGGATGCAATATTTCCAAATTCGCTGACGACACTAAACTAGGAGGAGGGGTGGGCTCTGATGAGGATGTCAGGAGGCTACAGTGCGATTTGGACAGGTTGGGGGAATGGGCGGATACGTGGCAGATGCACTATAATGTGGATAAATGCGAGGTTATCCACTTTGGGGGTAAAAACAGGAGGGTAGATTATCTAAATGGCAATAGATTGGGAGATGGGGAAGTGCAGAGGGACCTGGGTGTTCTTGTGCACCAGTCACTGAAGGAGAGCATGCAGGTGCAACAGGCGATTAAGAAGGCAAATGGTATGTTGGCCTTCATATCAAGGGGGTTCGAGTATAGGAATAGGGATACCTTACTACAGCTGTACAAGGTGCTGGTGAGACCGCATCTGGAGTATTGTGTACAGTTTTGGTCGCCCCATCTGCGGAAGGATGTTCTTGCCATGGAAAGAGTGCAGCGGCGATTCACCAGGCTGATACCTGGAATGGCGGGAATGACCTACGAGGAGAGATTGAATAGTTTGGGCTTGTACTCACTGGAGTTTAGAAGATTGAGGGGATCTCATCGAAACATATAAAATTATGGCAGGCCTGGACAGGCTGAATTCAGAGAGAATGTTTCCAATGGCAGGGGAGCACAGAACCAGGGGCCACAGTCTAAAAATAGCAGGCAAATCATTTAAAACAGAGATGAGGAAGAATTTCTTCACTCAAAGAGTGGTGAGCCTGTGGAATTCCCTGCCACAGAGGGCTGTGAAGGCTAATTCAATAAATATTTTCAAGAGAGAATTGGATATATTTCTGAAGGCTAAGGGGATTAAGGGTTACGGAGAAAAGGCGGGGACGGGGTACTGAACTGGTAAGATCAGCTAAGATCTCAGACGAAGATCAGCCATGATCTCATTGAATGGCGGAGCAGGCTCGAAGGGCCGAATGGCCTACTCCTGTTCCTATCTCTATGTTTCTATGTTTCTATTAGTCAAGCACGATTTACTTTTTGTAAATCCATGTTGACTTTGTCTGATCCGGTCACTGTTTTCCAAGTGCTCTGCTATTACATTTTATAATGGACTCTAGCATTTTCCCCCACTACCAATGTCAGGCTTACCAGTCTATAATTCCAGTTTTCTCTACCACATTTTTTGAATAGTGGGGTTACATTAGCTACCCTCCAATCCATGGGAACTAGGAGTCTACAGCATTTTGGAAGATGACCAGCAATGCATCTACTATTTCTAGGGCCACTTCCTTAAGTACCCTAGGATGTAGATTATCAGGCCCTGGGGATTTATCGGCCTTCAATCTCCCTACAAATACAGGAAACTTTTTAAAATCTGGCACAGAAGGGACCGACGTGGTGCTTAGCAACAGCCACACCCTTGCACAGCACAGATGGAAGGTGGCAAATACAAATGTGAAGTAAAACCTACTCCTGAATTTTGCCGATTAACTGAGATTTCTGGTTATTTAGGTGCCGGTAAATCGAAAGATTCCTGTACTGATTTCATTCAGTTCCTCCCTCATTAGACCCTATGTTCCCTGACATTTGAGGGGTTGTGTCCTTTGTGAAGACAGAGCCAAAGTATTCAATTGGTTTGCCATTTATTTGTCCCCCATTATAAATTCCCCTGATTCTGACTGCAAGGGACCTACACTTGACTTCACCAATCTTTTTCTCTTCACATATCTATAGAAGCTTTTACAGTCAGTTTTTATGTTCCCTGCAAGCGTACTCTTACTGAGCCAGGCAGTTAACTGTTGACTAAAGCAACTGGCTTAGTGTCTACCACCATCTAGCATGCTGCCAAACTAGCATCAGCACCATTTTGGTCAATTTGAAAATTACTACAACTGGTGTTAAAACTGATGCATGTTGCCGTTAGACTCCCATACCATAAAAGCTGACAGCTTTGAAAACAACATGTTAACACTAATAAGCACCTACCCTATTTTTTGCAATTGACAGAGCTGTAGAGACCTTTTTAATAGTAAAGGCTCTTTTGCCAGGGTATCACACAAGCAGCAGGCTGAATCATAATGGCCAAGGGTCATCCAAAGAATGTGGTGCATTTGCAGCTGCAAGCTCAACCAGACAACTGCAATTCACACCTGACAACTGAACTACTTTAGCAAATTGTGGCAAATATTTGTTTACAACCTGAAGCACTGGGTTCCTCTGGTCCTTGTGGGAAGAATATAGCAGTTCAGACTCACAGGAAGGCATTCCACTCAGTTTACTTGGTAAAGCAAGGTTGTAAATTATTTTAATCCTGTACAATTTAGTATTACTGAGCCATAGTTGAAAACTTCCAATGGAGAAGGCAGCTGTCATTCAATTTAAGCAGGTGTTCTTAATGGTTGTCAAGTTGTTGCATGCATGTATCTTCCTTCCACCCACCCCCCCCCCCCCCCCACCCAATACACAAGGACAAAACTCATTTATAAAGTGCCTTTAAATGTAGTAAAACATCACCAGGCACATTACAGGATCAACAAGCCAAAATGTGATGCCACAAAGGGGATTAGGACAGATGACCAAAAGCTTGGTCAAATCTATGCAGTGCTTTGCACAGTCACATCCAATTGAGAGCACTGAATAGCAATAGCTGTATACACAGAAAATGCTGGAGATACTCAGGTCAGGCAGTATCTGAAGAGACAGGCAGTATCTGGAGAGGAACAGTTAACATTTCAGGTTGATGACCTTTCGCCAGTTCTGATGAAAGGTCATGACCTGAAACGCTAACTGTTTCTTCAGATACTGCCTAACCCGAGCGTCTCCAGCATTTTTTTGTTGTTTTTATTTCAGATTTCCAGCATCTGCAGTATTTGCTTTGTTGCTGCATCTGACCCTGTGTATACAGCTACATTAGGAATTGACAATAGGGTTATTATTTCTACAAGTACTGTTGCTGCACTCAAGACAATGAAAATACTTGGGGCTACAAGTAATACATATTCATGAAAGATTACCTCAAGGGAGAAAGACAGATGCAAGGTTTAAATTAGATGCAACTAATACACAAGCATAGTTACCATTGTGGACAGTCTGCTGGGACAGAAGTGCTCCCACCTCCTGCCCCAAAATTGGAAATCAGCACCAGCTTTTCCATTCATCTTTTTCCACTTCCTTCTCTAGGAAGAATTACTAATGGATAAGAAAGGCATGAATGGAAAGAATGTGTTGCCTTAAATAGAAGGCGATCTTTGTCATTAACCTCGGCAAGTTAGACTCTGCTGTGCTTAGACAGAAGATTTTTTCTGATTTTCCTTGGACACAGTGCAGCATATGGTTTCAAGTTTCAAACAGTACAATGCTGAAAAACTGACTGCAATAGGAGGGAAGCACACCATGGAATTTTTTTTACAGGCAGTAGGTTAAATAAATGCAAGCAGATGTAGTAACTACTCAAACTAAGCTCAATTTCCCTTGGTATGATAATATAATGCTCTACATGTTTAACACCCCATGTGCAGGTATGTGCATAGGATGACAGTTTCCACATGTACAATCATCCTAAAAATGCATACAGCGATCTAGATTTTAAACTAGAGTAAAAATAGATTCAGTTGTAATTGCTACAATCATGCTGAAGATGCATGAGCAGTTTTATGGGAGATATCAGCAAAAAACTTGCAGACTGTGTTAGTATTGTAATCATGCCAGTAACAAGCCCTGCCTCCAGCATACAGTACCTACACTGAAAGTCATCTTGTGCTAGTTTTGGAAAGTATGTAGCTGTTGCCAGGTGAGGTTTAATAGTAGATATAACGGATTTGTTAATTCAAGAAACAATTAAGCAAACACATTGCGGGCAATTTTAAGCTAACCTGCCAGTCAGGAAACTGCTGGGCTCGGGTGCAACGCTGGATTTACTACCCCTTCCCCGATTTGACACTCCACTTAAGTCAATGTAGATTAATATTGGGCAGGAGGGGCAAAACTGGCATTCCACCCAATCTGGTCAGTTTCCCCATTGCCAAGTTTTACCTCCATCACCTTTACAACAGGTCCCTTATTGGGGTGAGCTGTGGGGAGGCAGCTACATTTTAACAGTCAAAAGGAACATAGGAAATTGCAGGACTGGAAAAAAAATGGAATAAGCTCATCTAGCCATTCCAAAATAACAGAGCCCTTCAAAGTTCACTGACTCAATTAACTATCCAATGCTTCCTAAAGATTGGCATATTAAACAAAGTTCAATACATATACTCTAATGTTTAAACTAGAGGAAAAAAGCTTTAATGTGTGTCAAGAGTGTAATGTATAAGCAAGTCCTTAAATTGGTCGAATTGCCTTGAGCAATACCCAGGTGCCATGAACTCCAAGTAAACTCAATTCATTCATTCAATGCTGGTTCCGTCCTTTATAACAAAGCTTTGAATGCCTATTACCCAATATTTTGGTTGTGGCAGAAATGACAGCAAGTGACACGCATTAGTGAGTCAGATCCTTTTTTACTGTCAAAATGCTTTAAACTATTAAGAATTACCTCCAGAAGAGAGATTTGACAAGTTCTTGCCATGAGTTCCTGTAGTTTAAAATTTAAAAATTTGCCTCAAGCTACACAAGATTTCCATGACTATACAATAACTAGGCTTTACAATTATTTTTGAAAGACAGGAACTAGGACATAGCAGAGGATTGTCTTCCACTGGTACTTAATTTATGGAGGACAAAAATCAGGACTAATCAGTTTGCAGCTGTTCCATGGATGTGATTTTGTCCAGTAACTTTAAAATCCAAGCATGGAGAAGTCAGTGACTCCTATCTGTCTTCCAGGAGGAAGGGAGTCAATAATGTTGATTTTCCCCCAAGTGCTTTGGGTTACCTGGTTGGTTTTCTTTATCTGCTTGGAGGAACATTTGTGCACAGTTGAACTCAAATTTTTCTCCATTACTTAAAGTATGTCCTTTGCTACATCAACTATAAATTACTAAGACATGGAGAAAATTAAGCTTATAATGCCTGGTGTTCAAATAGAATATCGATCAAATGAAAATCAATTAGATAGGTGTGAAGAAAAAAAACAGCAGTTTTGGTTTACTGAAGCCATGTGATTAACATTTTGCATGTTACAATATTTTATTCACACCATCACAATTATCCCTATGAAGAAAGGGTTAATCAGAATGACCTAAATGTGCCAAGCCAAGACCACTATTGACTTTCCTTCATTTTAATTTTAACTTTTAGCCTTTGAGAAATGATTCAATTTTAAAGTGACTAACATTCCAGCAATGCCCAGTTACAGTATGAAGTAATCACTTTAAGGTGGGAATTAGAGGTACCATTACATACTGGTTCAGAGGCTTCAGGGATCACCAATAATGGGTGAAGGACAAAAAAGTTAGTCTTGCAAAAGGAAAGCATCTGGGCATTCTCTTTAATTAGTCTCTGTTGGGGAATTAATCAATGATGGCTGGTACAGAATCAAGGACACAAAGGTTCTTGTCCAGTTAGTTTCTCCTGTTGTCAAAACTTAACGTACATCATGTAATGCAGAAATGTACAAATTGTCAAATAGTCAGGGTGAGATAAATGTATAAGTGACCAACTAATGAGTACTTGGATTTGTAAGGGTTGATTGGCTAACACTTCAGACCTGTAATGTATTGGAGTCCCAACCATCGGGTATGGTTGTAAGTCTATGTTGCAGTATTGTGGCGTGTGCTGTATGTTTAATAAAACACATGACTTAAGTACCTTTTGATGAGATAGAATATCTGATCATAAATAAAAGCATCCTCCAATATCTTCAAGCATTCAGAAGAATCTTAGTTGCAATCTTATTTTCAACCATAAAGACCACAATTTATTTGAAATACACTAGTTCAATAGAGCCTTCCTGAAGTGTTGTGCCCAACACTGAATGTAGTGCTCCAGATGGGGTCTGAACAAGGTACTGTACAACTGAAGCATCACTTCCTCCCCATTGTATTCCACCCTGCTTGACACTGCATTAGTCCTTTGGATAATTTTTGTGCTTGCGCATTAGCTTTGAGTGGTGTACTCGGACACACAAATCCCTTTGTTCCTCCGCAGACACTAATCACAAAAATAAATCCACGTATCTTAGATCCAAAGTTGCTGATCTTGCACTTCCCCATGCATGAACATGATCTGCAAGTCCCTTTGTAATTGCTCACATCTACACAACTTCATGTAATTTGCAAACTTGGATATATCCTTAATCCAAGTCATTGATATAGAAGAAAAGCAAAGGTCCCAGTACAGATCCCAGGAACACATTTGTCATGTACATTTCCTTTATCTCTACTCAGTCTCCAAGCTCCCAGCCAGTTACCAACTTTTAATAAAGACTCCTTTGGTCACAAAATCCAAGTAAAGGCTGCACAGAGATAGATGATTGCTGATCCAAGGATAAATTTTAAAAAAAAAGTTACTTGTTAAATCAATTATGGCCTCTAAAAGCTTTGGTACCTACCTATACTGGATCATACAACATTTGTGAAAAAGACCAGTGACATGAATGATGCCATTCATGTAGAAATGACTTATGAAATATACTGGGTGGCCTGCTGGTGGTACTGTCCAGGGAGAGTATAAATACTCTGGCACAGGCCCAGCTTGCTCAGGACATTGTAAACAGGAACTAGCGAAGGACTTCCATGTTATAAAACAGTCAATTAAAGCCTTTTTTAATACTCTGACCAAGTGCCTAGTAGTTTTCTTAAGTCAACCAATACTTTACTTAAGTAGACCAGTCTACTCAAGGTATGCTTATAGCACAAGGCATTTGACAGGCTTAATTCAACTTTTACCTAAATTCTTCTCTCCCAACCATTCCATTCCATTTCTCACTGTACATTGGTTGTTCCTTGTACACTTCACCCACATCCCAATTCTCCCAGTCAAAAAATGGCTTGTGGACTTTACACAACACTAAACTGTGCCACAAAATGGGTGCAGAATCTGTTTTTTCCCCCTTCAGGGGAAAATTTCAGTCTGCTCCTCTCCCACCAGCAGAGTTGAAAACAGGCCATTTTGTATATGTTGACTTTGAATCAACAACAGCAGGGTGATGTTACTTTTGACCACTGCAACAAAGTCAATTTGAGAGTCAACTGATTACAAGGTCATTTACAATCTCAATTCGTTCATTAGTCAAGGAAATGCAATAAACTGTGCTGAAAAGCAGGTATTTGTAAGATGTGCCATGAGTCTGATGGTAATTTTAAAGTTTTGGGTATAGGCAGAAGCAGCTATAAACATAAATCTCTGCTTCATGTTAAAAGGTGCCAACAGACCCCCAAGAGCAACTGTTGGGATCCCATGAGTTCTATTCCCATGTTGTATCATGTCCAAGTGAGCTGGAGGAGGGAGAAAGAAAGGGAGCTGGCAGTACTGTGCTCTGGAGTTGGATCAGGAGCTAGCTCTGGAATGGAGGCACTTTTACACTGAACATTGAAAAAAGTTTTGCAGCAACCGAGAGCTACTACAACAGCTCCCTAAAACTAACCCAATGCTGACCAAGAGATCTGGCCAAATAGAAGGAATATACTGCTCAATAAACACAACCAGGCCTTAATGAACCACTCAGGCATTCATTCTGCACTAACCTATTCCCAGAAATGTAGTTTTAAGGGTGCACGGAATTAATTTATTTGCCTGCCATTGTCTTGTTCATGACAGGAAGACACTTCTTTCCAAAGCATTTAAACATAGGCACTGTAAAGTTGCATGGAGTTATGGTATTACTCAAATTAAAATCAAACCACCTGGAAGCTTTTAGGCCCTCAAAGTTGGAGCTGTAAAGTATGCTGGGGATTAGGTCAAAAATACAGCCAAAGGGAATTGAAGTCTAATTTTGAATTTGAAGTTGGAAAAGAAATTGCAAAACAATTCAAAGATGGACATAAGTAATGTGTCTGCACCAGGTTGACTGAAATATTACAGGGCAGGGGGAACAAGCAGGGATATGAAATGGGAGCAGATGGCACCCACAGAGTATGGGACCACCAGTTCCCTGGTAGCCACACTGAAAATATAGTTTGACACCATTGAGTTTGGTTTTTGTGAATGGAAATCATTCACTCCTCTATTCAGCAAATACATTATAATTTCAGGACAGTGTCCTCCTCTGCATAAACTTGTGCCAGGTTAACAAGCTTTAAAACAAAGTGCAAACTTGAGCTGCGAGGAGAAAAAAAAAGACAATTGGAAGTGTCTTTAGTTTGAAGGGAGAGTTGATTGGAGGATGGCAAGTCCCAGTAAATGAGCTAGGACAAGAAATTTAAAGTAGGACTGTGGAAACATAGCATGTCTAGAATATACACATACAGTAGGACAATCACAAAAAATTCAATTCACTTTACACCACAAAAGATTGAGAGAGATGGTTAGGAAAAGTATGCAAAAATTAAAACTGCCAATCTTGCATGGTTTTGAATCAAACATTATTTTTAAAACCACTAATGCAAGAGCCTTCAGCTATATATGGGAGCTTGTTCTGTCTTGGAGTGATTCCATGGTTTATTATGGTATCAGAAGTCTACTACATTCCACATCCTAGAGGGGGGACCGAGTCATTCTTAGGGCAGCGAAGTCATTAACATGTTAATATTTACATGGAAAGGAATTATGACTAATTAATAAATGCAGAATGCAACTGAAGGCAGTAATGGACCTGCAACTACACCATTAACAGCTATTTGTTGGGCACTGCCAATGTCTACAAGATAAAGAGCCGACAATACACTTCACGAAATAAATACTTGGTCGGTCAGTCAGCTTTCCAAAATATCTAAACTTTGTTATTCTACAAACTGTTGGAGACCAGTTAACTGCACAGAATTTAACTTAGAATTAGAATCAAGTTACACTACATTTTAAAATTTTTTAAGTACAGATAGCTTACCTCCCATCAACTTGCATATTACATATACATTAAACCAGTGATTTTGGTGTGTATTAATACCTTCAGTACCTCAGGATTAGATACTTCATGCACGCCACTATAATGAGTATTACATTTATAGAAGTCAAAACAAAGCACATTGTTGCACAATTCAAAAAAGGAACAATCCCTACCAGAAGCAACTTTTGTTGCAGTTGCTAGAATCAGATGGTGTACCTCAAAGTGCCACCTGTAAGTGCAATTTTGAAGCCAAGGGTGGGTGGAGGGGAAAAAAGAGAAAGCAGGACTGTTCTGGACCAATGAACATTTGTGTGCAGATAACAATAACCACCACCAGAGGGTGCTAACAGTTTGTATGCTGGAAATGTCATCTGATCTTTTTCTTCCTGTGTGAGGTCATTTGACTTTTGTTCCTTTCTTCCCGAGAGGTCATTTGACCTTCCTACCTTTCTTCCTGTAGGCCCCAGGAAGCAGTTTTGCTAGGAAAAACCTGACTTGCGTAATGGAGAATCTGCCATGAGAGGTTCCATTCACAATCCACTGTAATCTGATTTCATGTGTTAGGCTAAGCGCAATATCTGTGAGTATCTTTGTTCCTTAGCATAATAGCAACGTTGTCAGAGTAATATTTTGATAATACTATGTTTATAAAAGGTTAATTTGATAGTTATAGAAGTTAGTCCAAATGTTAGTTAGTTATACAATTAGTCCATTCTACTGTTGTAAATATGTTTATATCTTATGTAATATCAAATGTATAGTACTCAGTTTATGTACAAAACATACTTTGTCTTTGTTTAGTTTCACAAATTTGTTCAAGTAAAGCTTCAAAACAGCAACCGGCTTCAGAAGAATTATTTTTGAATGTGTGTTTAACTTGCTAGATAGGAGCACATCTAGTACAAGGACAGAACAAAAATAAAACTTTGATAATTGCAACGACTGACAGTTAAGGACACTTAAATTGTATGACATGCTGATGTGGATAGATCAATTTAATCTCTGTTGCTCCCAATTAACATTAGGGAGGCTGCAGTGCCCTTCACACCCATCATCCAATGTCAAAGATTATCACAGGGCACAAGTGCATGATCGGTTGTATCATTTTCCAAGAGGCATTAATATTTACCTCATCCTACTTACAAATAACAATCACTACTTGGCCTGGTGTGGAAGTCAGCATAGCTTCTAAATAACAGTTACGATAGTGGATCTTGATTCTGTCTTCACTTTCACTCCCACTTGGATCATATGGCACTGCCTGGTTATCCAGAGAGCTTTTAACATTACACAAATTCCTAAATTTCCAGCTGAACTGGAACAGTGTCTTAAAAAAAACCATGAATTCCTTACACCAGTTCCATAGTGCAATAATTCTACTGGTCAGTCTTCACTGGTTACAGTTGCTCAGCTGGTGGGTTTACTTCTATTTAGGAGTTTGGGAACTCAATTCATGAGTGAGCATGGCCCACAGCACAAAATTGCCCCTAATCAGAAACCTCAATTATAAAAATGTGGCTGCATTAGGGAACTTTTAAAAGTCACATTGGAGGGTATGGAGTACTCTTCAGGAGGTTGAGACCAAGGCATATTGCTGGAACAAAAAGGGATCTTTATTCTACATTAAGCCATCAGTATTTGGTTCCATTTGCAATTCCTCAGAATGCCTGCATGCAATACCTGGACAACAAATTGAGGCCTGGTCTGATAAATAGCAAGTCATTTGTGCCACACAAGTGCCAAGCAATGACCATCTCCAACAAGAGCATCTAATCACACCTTTTTGGCATTCAATGGCATTACCATCACCAAATCCTCCACTATCGACATCCTGGAAGTCAATGACTAGAAACTCAATGGAACCAGCACCAATAATTGACTAGAGCAAAATTCAGTCGACACCACCAGCCTTTAAAGCTACAGACCAATTACTGAAGATGTGGGTACCAGGGTCAAAATAAGTTGGATGGGCATGTAAATTTCAACAAAAAACCTGATATTCACTAAAAAAGCAAATCAAGCAGGTTTACAGCATGGGAGGATTAATATATTCAAATACTAGGAACAAAATTATGCTGGATACTGAAATGTTAATGCAGTCCAAGAATTAAACTAAAAACACTACTGTAGTACGCCAAGGTTAAGCACTTCCCAACAGAATCACTGTTTGGCTTATGAAACCACACTTGTTGGCAAAAATGCATTGTTACTGGGATTAATAGCGAGTTTCATTATCCATCCTCACAGCTGACTTACATTCTGAATGCTTTAAGTGTGCTAGAAAATATTCACAGGATTTCAAATTATACCATATATATTCATGATCAGCCTCATACAAAACAAATCAGGCTTTGGTCAGTCAGTTATCTCCTGATTCACAATCTAATTAGAACAATGCAAATTCCTGCTCAGATATTCTCATGTTAAGCACACTGGAATTCCTGGCTGAGCAGACATTTTTAAAGAGCACGGTGTTGGCAAACTTTTTTTTGCTGATGACAAATTGCATCAAGTCACTTGTGTATAGGACATTGCTACAACGAGAATAATTCACAGCTCTTCAAACAAAAAAAAAAAGTATTTTCCCCATGGACACAGTCCCTTCAAGAGTTTTAAAAAATTACACTGCCCACCCATGGCCCAGTCTTCATTAAATCAGATCTCCGAATCCAGTAAATGCTGCACTTGTAGGAAACGTCAGATCCCTAGCTGAAATACTGAGGTCGAGTCAGTCTGATAATTAAACGAAGTTTAATGTAAACTAAAGAACAACGGAATGCAGGAGAAACAAACAGGTCTTTTCTTAAGGCTGGCTTCACGAGGTCTAACCTGAGAACCTCCCAGCCTGACGTTTCCTGCCGTTTGGGATGTCACGTGACCATGATGACGTCATCGCGCTGGTTCTGGAACTTACCGAGAACAGGTTATTTACAAACAGTAAACACACGTGCTGTAGCACTCTGTTAAAGGCAGTTATATAGTCATATACAGGAGTCCCTTGGTGGCTTTGCCACACACCCACTGACATTACAATGAACCCAGGTCAGACAGTCAAATAATAAATATAGCTGGCCTTGCTTGTGCGTGCGGGGGGGGGGGGGGGGGGGGAAAAGAAAAAAAATTGGAAAATCAATATGGTTCAAGATCAACAAGCTGTCAGCTGAGCCAGTAGGTGTTACTTTGTAATTGGAGTTCGGTTTGGGAAGCAATGACGAGGAGAGGACCGACAGGAGGCCGATCCAGCAAAAGTACAAGTTGCCAATGCTGCTCACAGCAGGAATGGGTGAAACTACATAGAGAAAAGTCCTCCACTTGTTCATTTACATCATTCACAAAACTTTGGATCATACCAACAGCAGCAACCCCAATCAAGGCAAAGAGGAGGAAGCATCACTTAGGCATCCATTGCCAGATCTGGTTTGATGTCAAGGGAGCTCTTTAGAGATATGCTGTCCTCAGATTTAAAAACAGCCACTGCTTTTGGAGTCATCCTGGAGGGCAAACCAACTCCCATGCTTTCTCCACCCCCCCACAACCTCAAACACTGACCATGACCACCTCCTTAGGCCCATCTCCTCCATCTTTGCCTCTACAAGTGCAAAGGACTCTTAGTTATCAAGAGCACCCAGCTACCTACATGCTTTTGCTCTCTTGCCCATTAAGCCATACCACCCCCAGTCTCCTTACCATTGAGTGAATCTCTAGTTTTTCCACAATACTCATCACCCACACACCTACTCCCTCAAACCAATTCTATTAAATCCTTGATCACTTAACTTCCCTCCCTGGCCTCATGCACACTGAATGTAAAGCTGCTTTACAGCCAATGAAGTACTTTTGAAGTGTAGTCACTGTTGTAATGTAATAAATGCAGCAGCCAATCTGCACACAGCAAAATCCTACAAATAGCACTGTGATAATCAGCTTTAGCAATGTTGGTGGAGGGATAAATATTGGCCAAGACACTGGGAAGGACTCCCTGCTCTTCTTCCAAATAGTGCCAAGAGATCTCTTGCCATTGAAAGGGGCAGATGGGGTCTTGGTTGAATGTCTCATCTGAAAGATGGCACCCTCAACAGTGCAGCACCCTCACTGCACCAGAGTGTCAGCCTAGATTCTGCTCAAGTCTGAGTAAGACTTGAGCCCACAACCTTCTGACTCAGATTTATGCATTTTAATCTGAAACACTAATTCTATATTCAACATGGAAAATAATAAAATTACATAGCAGCCAATATGGTTCAATGCATCAGACAGACATTCACTTTATTCCCCTGCAAAGAATGAAAAGCAAAATGTAGATGTATACCAGACATTACTACCCTGAAGCTCAGCAACTTGATTTTTGTTTAAAGCTCTTAATAGAAATAAAGCCCTTTGATGTTGACCATATTTACACTGCTTACCAATAAGGAGGCTTTTCTATTGTAGACATCACACAACCCCTAAAGAGAAGTGTTATTTTGGATAAGTTCAAGAGGATTCTGCCCTTTAAGTACCAACCTCAAGCATTTCTGGCACAAGAAAAAAGTGAAATCACAGTAAAGGAATATTGTTGAGTCATGATTCAGAGAGCAACTGGTGTTACTCAAAGCACATTACCATTTATGGTAGTGCTTGAGTTTTTAACAACAGATGCTAGTCATCACTATGAACAAATTACTTCTGCCAAATGGTGAGGGACCACTGCAACTACCTAAATAAACCAATCATCCACATGTCAAACACAAAAGTAAACCCAGCCCTCTGAAGTAGGATACGAGGCTACATTAACTTTGGAATATTCACTCATTCCAATGACATTGCAGTGTGGAACACTATTCTGGTTAGACATGTCAGGCAGCAGAAGTGTGCAGAAAGAGATTTAATTTACGATACTGTACAAGTGGTGCAGTATATTGCCAAGCTACTAGGCTATGCCGCACAAGATGAAGGTTGCAGGGCCCAGTTACTGTAGATCACACTGGCAATCCCCAATCTTGGCTAGGTCAAAGGAGGAATATACTTCACACTCCCCTTTCTCTCTGCCACCACCTGAAGTGCAGTTGCACACCTCCTGACATCCAGTCAGATACCAAACACAAGCAGCTTCCCTATACTGGGGAGGATTTTCTTCAGTGCTCACTGATTGCACACAAAATTACCAATATCTGCTCTTCATCCTGGTGCAGGGTGCCCACCAGACTGACCCAAATACAAGGGTCAGATTGCTAAAATGCATCTCTGCTGCAACAATTGAAGCCAGTGGCTAGGGAACAATGTGGAGGTTAGAATATTTAGCTTTTGCCTATACTGAAAGTCAGTTTAATTAGAGGAACCGAGCTAACAATTCTCAATATAGGAACTGAGGTAAGCTGGGTGGAGATCATAAGAAATTGTACACATGCTGTGGAAGGAATAGACTAGATGGCTGACTAGCCCTTTTTCACTAGCCTTTATTTTGAAGCTTGAAATATAAACTACTGACCAATGATTTAAAAAAAATTGACAAACCAAAAACTGAAGGCCTCTGATAAGAGCAACACTGCACTCAAGGGGTTGGGTTTTATAGGCAAAGCAAAACAGCAGATGCTGGAAATCTAGGTTGAGTGTTAAGACTGTTGAAGGGAAAAGTAGTGTTTGGCACCAAGAGGAAACAGAACTTTGAGGTAGCTTTGGCAATTTTTTTTTTTGGGGGGGGGGGGGGGGGGAAGAAAAGAGAAAGAGAACCACAAAGTAGTTCTATTTGAAATCAGGGGCTACTGCAATTGCCATGAACATAAAAACTTTGGTGGGAGGCCATATGCTGCTGCCCATTTTGAAGTGCATGGTGCCAGGGCTTTGAAGATAAATAAATAATTTGAGAGTCAACAGCAGCTTCCATAAGTACTGGTGCAAGGACAATGTTTTGCATGGTAAAAAAGGTAATCATAGGGTAAAGGTTAACACTACCAAATCTCTAAAAAAAAAATGTTAATATAGATTAGAAAGACTAGAAAAATAAATGGCAAAGAACCAGGCTAAGATTAGAGGTACACATTGACAATAGAACAAGTCATTTTGTGGACAGAAGATCAGACAGGATTTAGACTTTGTTTATATTGCTAGAACACAATGGAGCAATCAAAGCAGACAGCATACCATACAACTGATGGAAGGACACAGTTTGACAAGCTGGACCCAGTTTGAGCAATTGGGAAAGGTCAATTATTTTCATTATCACTTTTCCAGTTAGTTTAGTTTAACCACTCATGAATATTTTTCATCTAACTGGAGTCTGCCAATTTCCAAGGCACTCTTATTTGCCAATCACAGTATTTGCAGCCCACCGAGATGGTAATTTCTACATCAGCTAGGAGAGTTCAAAAATGCAATAAAGGTCCATTTTCCTCCTCTGCCCATAATTTAAAAGCATTAGTCCAAAAAGAGGTACAAAATATTTAGACAAGCTGACTGGAGCCACAGGAGTGGCATCAGGGCAGAGAAATTACTAAAAAGGGATTTTTAAAAAAGATGCAATTATTTAGCAAAATGTCTTCCCTACTATATAGATTTCCTTGGATACTTAGAAAAATGTTCAGGCAAAGTACAACTTGTAACTGCTGAAATGGCCTCTAGCTGCTACAAGTCCCTTCTTCCCCTCCCCCTTTCAGTGCAAGACTCCATTTATTACAGGCCAACATTCTGCAATTAGTTGTAACCAACTCGCAACTGAACATCTTGGACAAGAGAAATTTACTACAAACAGCACAATCTGCTCTTAATGCATTTTTCAAGCAGTCTGTAGGTAGCAAATAGTGAATGTGAATCTTCAGTTATACTTTACACAAGACTTGTCACACCATTGATCAATGAATATAATTCCCATAGAGTCAGTAGATACAGTACCTGGAATATACATTGCACTATTACAAAGATCAGATTCCACAACCAATTGGAAGAAAGGTTTCATCAAAACCATGTGGTACAACTAGCAAAAATGTAGAAATGTTTTTTTGTTATATTTCAGAACCAACACCTGGTTTTTAGCCATCTACTATTTTGCCTGGGGCAAGGTATAAAAGATTCAAAGAGAATTGCTGAAACAGCCACTTCCATTTTATAAATACAACCTACAGACAATTTTAACAAAAAACATTTTGCCCAAACCAGTGGCTTCTACAGAAAGAAGCTTCATGTTCACCCCAGATTTTTTTTTTTTTTTGCAATCCAAGTCTTTTACACAAGAAAAATATATGTGTTAGATATTACACAATGCATACCAGATGTTTGATTAAAAAACCGAGAAAGTCAATTCATGGAAACTGCATCCGTAAGAAGCGGCAATGTACCTAAAGGCAACTGGGGGTCAAGGTCAAGCTCGTTTATTATTCACATCTTCTACAAAAGTCCAGTCCGTCAGTCAATACATAGTATTCAACTATTTCATTAACCAAGTGTACCTCCCAAACCCCAGACTTCCCAAACCCCTGACTTTCAACATTTGGCCTCACTAATTCAGGTCTAGAAATAAATGTATGTCTCCCATTCCCAGTCAGTAAAATGTCTAACTGTATTTATATATTTGTAGTGAACAATTATGTGCTGCACACCCTTGCTGTTTCCATAATTAAAAAAAAAAAAAATCAATCTAGCCTGGTGACATGCATTAGACCTTGGATAAAACTCAGTGCGCAACACAAGAAAAGCATTTCACTTAATTTTTTTACAATATTATTTTAGTAATGCCAGGTTAGAAAGGACTGGGTCATCTATTGATAGCTTTGACAATTAATGTTTGGGCAGCCTGCAATAGAGTAAGCGATCATCTCGAACAGCAACAGCAGCTGGGTCAACAGCACTGCACATGTCCAGAGACTCAAACAGCAAGAGTACAAACCCAGTTGTCTAACTGCATGGCAAAAAGTATGAGTTAATGTTGACTAACACTATTCATGGCAAAAGGAACAAACAAAGCAGCCATTTACGAGGAGGCTCAGAATGAGCTATTTATAGCAGGTGGGGGTCACAGACCCATTCATAGTGAGTTGTCTGGCAGACAGTACAATCGGACAACATTCGTCGAGATTCATCAGCAAAGACTCCCAATTCTCTCGTGTTAACTAGATCAGTTCCACCATGCATCTGTCACTGTACCATGGCTTGTATTGTCAGTTCTACAGGGTTGATCGAGAAACTTAAAATTGTTGCAGAACAAAAGCAGTTTCTTCAGCCTAAGGCAGCAACAGCACTCAAAGCTTAACGTTAAGATATAGAATTTCAATTCCTGGATAAACCCCTCAGTATCCTTTACCCCACCCCCAAAAAACAGTTACATACAGCTGAGCAGTAGTACGGACCAGTCTTTCTAATCTTAAATAGTCAGTACCTACCAGAAATGAACTCTGCTGGTTTTCCTGTAGAGAATCCAAATCTCAGCATGGACCCTAATACACGGAACCAAAGATAGCACCTTTCAGATTCATTTCACATTTTGACTACAAATATCTAGCTTTTCTTAGCCACATATAACCTAAAGTTTCAGACTTGCCAGTTACTTCTAACATCTCCAGACAAAATTGTCTCCCACTCATAACAACTGGGATTAGTCAGTGGTCACCATGCCAACATAACCAGCATTCCTCTTATGAAGGGAGCATTCAGCTGGGCCACCAAATGGTGCAGCAATCAATCAACCCTTGTTTGCCTAAAAACCTGGCTGCAACTGATCCTGCTCGAATGCAGCAAATGGAGAAATCAAGCACTGAACGAGTAACAAGAACCAGTTCTGTTTTTTGTACGACCTCTGACCAACACAAGGCATCATAACAGGCTCTCAAGTCTGGCTTTCTTCAAATAGCAGTAACTTGGAACAGTTATATCCTGTTACAGTAGTACTGCTTTGTACATTTTCCTGGATTCAATTATGACTAAACAACTTGGTTAATACAGCTGTTTGATAATCTTATACAACTTGATAGAACATTTACCACTTTCTGCAACCATCCGATTTTCCTAGCAAACCCACTGAAGTAAAACTTCCTTTAACAGATGAGACAACATTTCACCTCCATACTGTCAATAATTTGCAGGGGTCTAAATCTACTAGCAATGAGCAAGGAAGTTTCACCAAATCAAAATGCTTGCAGGCTGCAACTGCAGAGAACAAAAACTTACTTTTAGAATGGCTATTGTGCAGGAAAGATGTTCCGTTCATCAATCACTGCTGTGCTCGCTGACCTACATTGGCTCCTGGTTAAGCAATGCCTTGATTTCAAAATTCTTATCCTCGTTTTAAAATCCCTCATGGCCTCACCCCTCCCCATCTCTAATCTCCTTCAGTGCCCCACCCCTGCCCCAAGTATCTACGCTCTAATTCTGCCCTCGAGCACCCCTGATAATCGCTCAACCATTGGTGGCCGTGCCTTCTGTTGCCTAGGCCCCCAAGCTCTGGATTTCCCTGCCTAAATGTCACTGCCTCTTCCCTCCTTTAAGACACTCCTTAAAACCAACCTCTGACCAAATTGTGTCACCTGCCTTAATTTCTCCTTGGGTGGCTTGGTGTCAAATTTTGTCTTTTAATACTGTGAAGCACCTTGGGACATTTTACTATGTTAAAAGAGCTATATAAATACAAGTTGTTGTACACTCATCAGGGATCAAATATGCTCAAGCAAGTCCATTGAGAGTTGTGGCTTTTAAAATTAGTGAACCCTATACAATGGTATTTTTCCAATTTAGTTGGTTTAAATAAAAACATTGCTGTGGATACACCTCAAAATAGCTGCCTAATTCAAAGTGTGGCAGTTCACATCTAGGCAGATGTGTTAAAAATATCAAAAATCATCAGGCAGTCAGTTCTAATGCTTCTTTTTAAGCAGTCATTTCATGTGGGTAAATGTTATGACTTGAGCCTGCTCACCAGTAGTGAATTTTTAAAAATGGGCACTGTACATCATGTAGGAGGTATTTATATTAATTAGGGTGTTTGGATATATTTGCAGAAATTGACAGCTGACACTTTGGTACATTTCAGTATTTTGAATCTGTCAGTCAAACTCTCATTTGGACTAGTTCATGAGAATATACCCCATTAAACTGGACTGAAAACAGCTGTAATAGTGAATCATGTACACTAGTAATATAAAAGCAAAATATATTTATTCCAAATTCATTCTTGCTTATATACTCATGCATTTTTGGCCTCCATGTGATTCACTGAAGCATCACAAGCTGAATGGTATTATTCTACATGGTATTATTCTACATGACATGCCACAGGAAAGCAGTTTGGAAGGACTGGTGGAGAACACAAGCAGAAGCAAAGATTACTTCCCTGTTAAATAAATTAGAAACTGGGCTGTACATAGAGGGGAATTGAGCATAGATCACAAAAGGTGATGTTTGTACAGTGAGCGGGATCAGCCTTACCTGGAATACAGTGCACAATGCTAGCCACTATATTACAAGGTATTTTAGATATTGTAGAAGGTGAAAACTGGAATTAGGCACCAAAGTTATGTGGGGAAGCTTCAGAGGCTCAGTCAGAAGTGTGATGATACTCACTTCCCTGAATGGGTGCACCTGCAACAGAGGAAGACTGACACCATCCAAGACAAAGCAGTCCATGTTAGTGTGGTGTGGTATTGGCTGCCATGTTTTCCCACATTACAGAAGTAATTGAACTTCAAGTATTGCATTGGCTGTGAAGCACTTTAGAATGTTCTTATAAAATTCTGACAGGACTGGACAGACTAGATGCAGGATGTTCCCAATGGTCAGGGAGTCTAGAACCAGGGGGTCAGTCTAAGGGGTAGGCCATTTAGGACAGAAATGAGGAATTTCTGCAAGTGGTAAACCTGTGGAATTCTCTACCACAGAAGGCAGTAGAGGCCAATACATTCAATATATTCAAGGAGTTGGATATATTTCTCAAGGCTAAAGGGATCAAGGGGTATGGGGAGAAAGCAGGGACCGGGTACTGAATTTGGATGATCAGCCATGATCACATTGAATGGCAGAGCAGGCTTGAGGGGCCAAATGGCCTACTCCTGCTCCTATCTATGTTTCTATGTTCTGAAGGTGCAACAGGTGACATTTACTCTGAATGAAGTTAATCCTTTCATACATATTATGTACTTCCAAAATGCATCTGTCACAGTAGATCAGTGGAGATGTATTTTGAAAGTATACAAGGGCTATTCTGCTGTGTCTCAGGCACATGTGTATCTTCTGGATAATAGGAGGTTGTTCAGCCAGCTCCTCCTGTGCTCCAGGTAAGAGTGATTAAGAAAAATAAACTTGGTCGTTTCTGGTCCCTAATCTCTGAAGTCTTCAATCTATGATCTGGGCCTGACTGGGCTGCTCCAGCCTCCAAAAATAAGGTAGCAAGTATACCCTCCTCAACCCCTGCATCCAGGTAACTAAAAGTTAAATTGATCGACAAGACAGATTTTAACATTGTCCCTCTCCTTCTCCCACCCTCAACATATTTTAAGACTCTAAATGAGAAGCTTGGAGTTTCTGCTAGATTGCACTAGTTTAAGCATTTTCAACTGTATTAATAAAATTGCACCAGATATAGCAAGTTTTTTTTTTATAAAGTGGGGGGGGGGGAAAACAATGTTCCAGAAACACTGCCCAAATGCACTGGTTCACAGAAGCGTTCATTTGCCAATATGCAAATGAGTGAGCAGAAATTCAAGCAAAACAAATTCAGAGCCGAAACTACCCCAGAATGTGGTTCAGAAGCCAACTTGGATAAACTGGATGGACTGTACATTAGAGGCACAACACAGGTCCTCAGTACAAAGGGAAAGAGACTGGAGTTCAGCTGAAGGTCAATTCCTTTAATGTCCAAGACTACAATTTGATGCTTTGCTACAGAGGCAGTTTCTTCAGGAGCCACCAAGATCAGTCAAGATTTTTTTTTAGCACATTTGATCCATTCTAAGCAAGATTACCAACAGCTGCTTAAATAAGTGCTTCAAATGTCTTAATGACTGCAATCTCAAATTTTAGGTTTTAAGAACAAAGCTGTGGGGGGGGGGGGGTCCCCTTCAGGCACTAGCTCAAGTATCCACAAGCTAGACAGTGAAAAAGTTAGTCAAAATAAGATTAAAACAGTTAAAATAAAAATCAGATGTGAAAAAAGATGGAGCAATGCATTATCTCAGCGTTTTGAATTACTTAAAGGAAACCCTCATTCATGCCAGTTTTACTTCTACACTTAACTATTCAATGCTCTCCCAGCTGGATCTCATCTTTCACCCTCAACTCTGCTGCTCATATCCTAACTTGCACCAAGTCCCATTCACCAATCACCCGTGCTTGCCAACTTACATTGGCTCCCGGTCTCTGCCTCAATTTTTTAAAATTCTCATCCTTATTTTCAAATCCCTTCATGGCTTCAGCCCTCATCATCTCTAACCACCTCTAGCCCTACAACCTTGTGCATATTTTTATAATATAAAAATTACAGTAAAGGTGCTATATAAATGCAAGTTGGTGTTGGTAGTAACCATATTGGTTTTACTGCTAAAAAGACTTTCTAACCTAATTTTAAGTACTACAGGCAACATGAAAATCTGACCAGATCAATCTAAAATTTATTTTATTCAGTACACTTTTTTTATATAAAAGAGATTAACAGTTAAAATTCTGTACAATTGTGCCAAGGGAGAATTTTCACAAGTGTTCAGGCCAAAAATGTGGTATCCATATGTAGATCAAGTCTCCTACACACTTGCCCTGTACGTGTGCCAAGTGCCCAGATTTAAGAATTAACCCTCAAAACAAATTGTTCACTGGAGATCACTTGAGATGTTCACCATAATCCCCCATCTCTTCTGAAAAAGCCAAAAATACCAAGCCAACAGACTATAGGCTAAACTACTTGGAGATTTACTTACAGGCTAATGAATACACAGAAACCAAAGGATACATCAAGACATTGAAAGAAGTACATGACTTAAAATCATTAGAGGTCTAATGTTCCTTTAGAACATTTCAAAAGGGAAGTCCAATAAGCACAAGACTTTTGGATGAAGAGTCAGGCTGGTCTGTTAGTACATCTAGATGCAATATTGTATATTTATGCTGCAAATTTAATTGCACCCATGAAATTTGGAACTCCTACCAGAAACAAACAACTAGAGCAAGGCGAGTGCTAACATTTAGATGTTAACATCCTCCATTGATCACAGCTTGGCATTCAAGAAGTGGAACACCATACATGCCATTGTTTGTCAAATGCATAGATCAGCATTTCAAATAAGCTGTTGCAACTTTGACCATTTCCATCCCTTTGTTCAGAAATGAAGGCCATGTAGGACAGATCCTTCCAACCAACTTCATGGAGCCATTTATGGGCACTGATCACCAGTCAGTCAGTCAGTCAAAGAGCAAAGGGCTAATGCCAATCCTTAAAAATCAGATTTACCTTACCTATCCAAAATTCTAACAAGGTTACAGAAAGAACAAAACAGCAAAAGTAAAGCTCAGTAATAGTAAATTTGATTTCAGGTGCAGTTTGACTCCTGCTCACTGTTCTTCAGTTAGTGATGACGTGCTGTACTTTCCAAATGTGATGCTGTGCCTGGAACACTGTTCCATTTATGCTCAGCAAGTCCTAGCCACATTGAGTGCAGTCAGAAAGAACATGCCCACCACCCCCCCACCCAAAAAGACATCAGCAGCTTCAAATGAAACCCAGAAAGTTGACATATGCAACCTAGTCAAGCAATGCAGGCCACTACAGGAGTAAGCCAAAAATTTAGTTGAACATCTTTCTGCCACCATTTTTGATTTTTTAGTAGTCCACATCAAACACTTTCACACACAATTTTAGTTAATGATATGCCAATTCCCATTCTTTGTTCAGTTTCCATTTCAAAATTAAACTCAGTCAGGGCAAGGGGGTAGAATTTGGTAAAAATATTTTAAAATTTAATAAAAAGCAGTGTCTTACTTTTCAGTTTTACATTAGTAAACTGGTTAGTGGTGTATGTGGAAAAAACAATGATTTGGGACACAGCATGTTATGCAGTTTTGAAGGGACACAGAACTAAAGTACAATGAGGAAAGCACGTGGCTTGCTAAGTTTGGGGGTGCAGAGGAAGACAGATTAAGCTTGTACCTAAAAATCCATTTAAAAACTGAAAACCAAATCATTTTAGGCACAGCAACCAAGCACAAGCCAGCCAGAGATGTTATCATGTCCAGGATTCACCTATAATTCCCACTTAGTCAGTTGCAACCATTTTCTCCCTCCTCTCCTGCCATCCCCCCAGGAAAACTCAATTTTCTGCATTTTCCAGTCAGTTCAAGAGCTGCAGAGGCCAAGGAGAGGATTGTTTGCCAGCCTCTGGTCAGTGAAGAGTACCACAAGGCTTTGGGGACTGGGAAGGAAAGTTCTTTTTTTTTTTTAATAAAACTTGCAGAACTGCATTGCTAAAATGTAAGCTGAGACTACTAGATTGCATTTCAAAATCAGTTGCATAATCAACACAAGGATTGGTTCATTATTGCCTTTTAAAATCTAAATTAAACAAACAATATCATTGGAAAAAAACCTCACTGCCTACTCGGTAGCAAAATACTGCAAATGCTGGAAATCCAAAATAGAAAATGCTGGAAAAACCACAGGTCAGGGCAGCATCTGTGGAGAGAAAAAAAAAAGTTAACGTTTCAGGTCGAAGACCCTTCATCAGAACTGAGAAAAAACACAGGAAATGAAATGGATGAAAAAGCAAGTCTGGGGGCTGGGAAATGGGGGAGGGGGATGAAAGAACAAAAAGGGAAGGTCTGAGAGAGGTGAAGAGACATTGAGATATTCAAGGTGAGACAAGATGGTAATAGGACAGGTTAAGAAACAAAGGATGGCTCTAGATGAAGTGTGAAATGCGCTGGCAGAATGAAAAACAGCCACCATGTGGGAGAAGAAAAAACATGGCAGCCGTCTTTCATTCTGCCAGCACATTTCACACTTCATCTAGAGCCATCCTTTGTTTAACTTGTCCTATTACCATCTCGTCTCACCTTGAATATCTCAATGTCTCTTCACCTCACAGACCTTCCCTTTTGTTCTTTCATCCCCTCCCCATTTCCCAGCCCCCAGACTTGCTTTTTCATCCATTTCATTCCCTGCTTTTTTTTTTTCCCCCCCCATTCTGGCAAAGGGTCTTCAACCGGAAACGTTAACTCAGTTTCTTGCCACAGATGCTGCCCTGCTGGGTTTTTCCCAGCGTTTGTTATTTTACTGCCTACTCCGAACTTTGCAATGCAAACAGTTTGAATATTTTATTGCCATATACTTTCCCATCAGTTAGCCACTAAATTAAAAAAATCTCCAATTGAAGCCAAACACAAACTTACCCATATTAGTAAATGTGCATTTATAAAACCCTCAATCTTATCATTTAACACAAGCTATTTTTCCTCTGACATTAATGTTCTGCTTTTATACAATCTTTTCGATTAATCTTTGTGCTAGCATTAAAAAGGAGAAGCTATCTACGAGTACAACCTTCACCATTTTTTACTTACAAGTAAATGACACTTACAACAATCTCAGCTATAACAGAGAAAAGACATTTGAAAATTATCTACTTTAGTGATGGCAAGATATTTGCAATAGCATGGGGAGAGATGTCAAAAAAGGATTAAGGTTACAGAAAAAAACAGCAGAGTGCAGGAACAGAGTAAGTGTAAACAGGTGGCCTGGAGACAGGGTGGCTATAGATAGAAAAAGCATTAGTTCAGCAAGTTAGTGAAAATCATTTGAGTTTTGCATATCTTTTCTAATTGTGCCATAAAAAATGGCGAGTCCATCCACATGCTAAAATATGTTATAAAATTGAACATTTAGTTTAGTGATGTGATTGGGAATGCAGCTCTATTCCTAATATGTTAAGAATGCTTCATATTAGAGCAAGTCATTCATTTATGAAGAAATGAATGATTCACCTTAGAAACACTTCAACTTATAAGGAAACAAATCAGACAAGGACTGCAGGCAAACTTCTTACAAAAGTAGGAGGGACATAGGGCTTCGACTTCGACTGAGTTGGGCTGGCATAGTAACGGTTTTTTTTTATAAAAGCCAGATTGGTTACTGTGCCAAAAAAAAAAAAATCAAATTCTCATTGCTGTACAAAGCAGTTTTCCCCACCCCCATATATGCAATGTAATATTCCATGCTGGGCGTAATGAGATTTTAGGCTCCTGTATTAATTGGTCCCAAATCAAAGAATGCCCTCTTAATGGAGGTTCAAGAGAGATCTAATTATCTCTAACTTGTTGCATGGAGACTAAGATAAAAATTAAATACAATAAAAGAACTTAGAGCCATATCTGGGGTGCATTTTTGTAAATTTCTTATTACATAAATCCCCACTACCTCAATTAGTATTTTGAGGCTGGAGACAAAGGAGAAAAAGGGGACTGCACCTCAAGTTAACTGAAACCTTGCAGCTGGATTCTATATTCAGTGGCTTTACCCCCCATGCTGAGGTGTGCATTTCTTGCATGAACTGTTCTGGAGGGTGGGAGGATTAAGCTTCCTGTGCTTATTTTTTTTTTTTTTTTAAATAAAATGTCCACACCAGTGTGTGCAAACCTCAAACTATTCAAGTGTTCCCAAGTGACCTACACTTTAGAACCACAGGCAGAAGCTCAAGTAGGTGCAGGTAGCTGGGATTATAACTTTGGAGGAGATCTCACCCTTAAAGTTGCCTTTGATTTCTTCTAGGGAGTCAGATGGTCATCCTGTTGCAGATGTCAATTTCTCTTTTTTTTTTAATGTCTCAGCTGGCAAAACAAAAGGTCTCAAAGCAACTGGGAGTCAGATCTGTATTTTTTCTGGGCATGGTGAACAAAGCTTGTTTAAGAGCCTATGGGATGTGCTGGTTACTCAAGGTGAAAGCAAAAAAGTTAAAGCAGGAAATGATGGGCATCAAATTAAACTCAACATAAGGGTATTGGAACAAATATGGGCCACATGACTCAAAAGAATCATTCCTCCGATGCCATTACAGCTCTGCATAGCGTATATGACAAATCCAACTCCTAGATCCCACTGTTCATTCACACCTTTCAGATTCTCCCCCCCCACCACCACCAGTGTACACATTCCTATTTATTGTTTCTCCTCCTAAAATGCATCTCACTTTTCCCCACATTAAATTGCATAGGTCACACATCTGCTGTTCCACTAACCCAGCTATATCCTCCTAAAGTATTGTGCAGGTCTTCATCAGCAGCAAAGTTGGATATTGTGCTCGTCAGAGTCTTCAATGTATCAATAAGCCTTTCCTTGAAGTGCTGAGTTTTAAAAATAGACAATTCACATTAACATGCCATAGGTATTGAAAATATGTATTAAAATTAGACAAACCAGTTTGTGAAATGTCACTTCTCATTGGGTATTTCAAACAGATACAAGGAGAATAAATAAGCACTTGGGATGTCCTGAGGTTGTGAAAGGTGCGATATAAATGAAAGTTCTTATATAGTCTCAACCCAAGCCAGTTAAGTCAGGACACCCTTAATGTGTAAAATAGCCTAAATCTTTTCTTTCAATCTGTACTGGAGCTAGCTGGGAAGGGGGGTCGTGGGGAAGAGAGACAGGAGAGAAGAGAGCAGGAGATGCATCAGATAGACTGACTGAAAGCAAAGAAAAGGCAGCCCTCCCACTGGCTAGGTACACAGATAAAGGACAACCAGCCAACTAGGTCTGGGGAGGAAGCAATGCCTGGCAATGGGATGCTCACCCATCTTTCAGCCTAGATTGTGTCAGAATCAAAGGCTGACTCAGTTATGCAAGCCTAACAGGGACAGTGGCATATTTTATTATTCAAGAAAGGTTCTGTGGTTGGTTCAAACAAGGAGAGATTTGGTTACATTTTATTCTGTCTGTTCATTTGCTTGCTATCAAATAAAGCAGCTTAGAGATTTGTATCTGGCCTCATTGCACTAAAATGTTGGCATCCACCTTCAGAAAGAGAAGGGCACAGTCACATTTGTGAAAGACAGGATATCCAGTTCCAATCACAAGGTGATCTCATTGGTCTGGATTATGCTACTGTATTAGACTGTGTAGGTACACTTCTGAATGCAAGACCATCTGACCACTCACAGGTAGGACCACTGCAAGAGAATATCCAAGACAGACTCAATGAACAAATATGGACCAAGCACAGATCTTGTGGACACCAATTCCAAACATTCTGTACTCAGAAGCACCTATTAATTAGAACCTTGTGTTTCCTGACAATTTAGTTACATTTCCTTAGACCGACACTTTTGAAAATCTATATGCACTACATTTGTGGCATTTCCATTATCTAAAGATTAAAATTTATCAAATACAAGTTGGCTTTAGAAAAACTTAGTTGATTAGCATGAGATACATTTCAAAAAGCATCCTCCACTTAAACTGGAAGGTAACATGGTCAATCTTGGGATATGCTATTGCACACAAAGAATTATATCATTTCCCTTCCTCCATCCATATTGAATCCCTTTGTCACCATATTGTTAAAATGTCAAACTAGGAATATCAAGTTCTTAGTCATGTCCAAAAATAACCCATATTTCTAGTACTGCAACAATCATTCCTCCATTGTTATTAATGCTCCAAATTCTGCAATTTTATTTTGAATGATTTGCACATTCCTGTATCACTCAATCCAGACTCCAATTTTCTGCATTGACTTTTATTCTTTCCTAGTTTGCTTTTTTGGAATTTATTGCCCCTTGCCTTTTCTACTTCAACAGCCTCTTCCTTTTCTTCTCTGGCAATATTTTTTCATCTCTATTCTAAAAGCTCCATTAACCCTGCTCTAGACTTTTCCCCACCCCACTACACTTCTCTATGATATTGGTGCGGTTTTGGTGGCGATACATGCTGTCCCTTCAGTAGTCTTGTTTCAGAACTTTCTAAATGCATCAAGAAAGCCAATTTTTCCCTTGTGCACTAGCACTGCAGCCACACATTGACTTGCATCTTCATCTCCTTAATATCTTTCCAGTGCATGGTTTTGGAAGCAATTGGGAGACCACCACCACAGAAGTCTTGCATTTCAATCTATTGTTTAACTCCTTAAACTTACTCTATAAACCTAGAAGTACGGAGGTTAATTGGCTCAAAAAAGACCAGTGGTTAGAGCTTCTGCCATTTTGTGCTGGTTTTAACAATTTGCCCAAAATTAAAAAGCCAAACTAGTGCAAGAGAAATTGCAAGCGTGTGAGATTTTTGCACTAGTTTTAAAAACATTGCGCTGTAAGCCAGTCCCACCCACAAAACTGGCCACACCCCAGATCAAAATTATTCACCATGGTGAGTTTCTGCTAATGGCACCCACATGGAGACCTTTGAGGATCTTAATTATGCTGATTTTATTGGGCAAGGACACCAACCTTTTAATTATTAAAATATTTAATTTACTAAAACTACTGTTATTGCACAGTTTTTTTTTAAAGTTAGTTATTTAAAATCAGATTACACCCAGGTAGTTGACTGGACACAAAAACCATTTTCAGCTGCATTAATAAAGCTGCTTCAGGTTACCACTGTATGCTGAACTTACTGCCGCTTGGTTGATCACATTCTAGACAGCATGATTCAGAAACACCTCATCCTGATATTTCAGTGTGGCCAATTGTACAGATCTACCAGAGACCCAATTACCCAATCAGCCTAGCATTTCCAGGAGAAAGGGTTCACGATTATCTATCCTGCAGAATTACCAGAAGTTTGAAATTTTGGATCAAGATAGCGGATTCAATTGATCTCTGGCATGGTAGATCGCATGCATCAGATTGTTTAACAATGCTGGGAAGACCAGAAGCATCTCACCAGACTGGTTATACATTTAAAAAATCCTCTCGTCAGTTACTAGGGTTAGAATTCAAATCTTGTTCATCCTCTGTTGCAGTTACTTCAATGAATGTGTTTTTGAAGAGTTGAGTTTTTCTGCCAAGTGCTCACGTCCAAATTTATTTGGCTTGGTACCTTTATAAAACAGGTTGTGGTTTTTCTTCAAATTTATTAAAAAGGTAATATTAACCAACTTAAACTTATCCAAATTATTGGGTATGTTTATTTTAAAGCTGAACAAAAAAAAAAATCCATATTATTATAGCGATATACTAGTGGTGATGAGCTGCCACCTCATTCCAGGGGTAGGCTTCCACAAATCTGCCAGTCACACCCAATTCCACCTCCAATGCTGCTGTTCTTTAACTGAACAGTCAAGTCATGGAGGAGTCATTAATTAAAAAGTCTTACTAACACCTTTGGCCTAGATTGCCCCAAAGCTAAATTCAACAGTGCCAAGATTCAGCATGCTATTTGACCAGCTACTGAGCTCATCACCACATATCCAGTTTGTCACTAGGATTGCAATCTTCCATTTCTGGAACACTGCCCACATACATCCCTATTCTCTCCCACACCATCACCGAGGGATTGACCTGTCCAATACTTTCCTCACTCGTTTCATAACCTCCAGATTCAGAATTCTGCAGCCCACATCCGCTCCAACTTTGAAGCTTAAAATCCAATGAGTATATATTCCACTTATTAACTGCAATGATTAAAAGCATTACTCAGTTTGGCTTGTCCCAAAATCATTTGAAATGCAAACAATTCAAATATGTTGGGGCCAACAGCCAACCAAAATTTGAGACACCACAGAAGCAATTTGAGCAAACCAGAGGGATAAAAAAGGCCATGCAACAAATCATGTGAAGCATTATCCTTTCAGATGGCATTCCAAAACCTTAATGAATTCAAGTAAATTTATGGAAAACCTCCAGGAAGGAAAAATGCCTGGACCTAGAAACATGCCTAGTAACCCAGTTATAATCAATCATAGCCAAAGACTATGAAAGCACATGACTCAAGTCAGACATTAGATTCATTCCTATGCATTGCCTAATCTGTTAGTGCTGTACACATCATCCCTAAAGATTACATTTTTCAGGTTGCATGTAAAGCAATTTAAGAAAGGCTAATTTTCACAACCATTAATTTTTACATTAGTTCAAACATGGATGATTCTCAATATCAAGTTATAACTGTACAATAGTCTTCAATCCCCACACAATGGATCTAGTCAACAATTGGAAATGAAATAAATTCTGCCACTGTTAATAAACTCCTGATAACATTTCTAATTACACAATTACAAACAGCAAACATTCCCTATTTAATTTGTCCCATTTAAAGTCATAATATCCTTGTTCAATCACGATAGTTTTAGCCATTACTGAACTTCACAAATTAGCATGTGAATATCCACAAATACCAACAAAGGTAGCCCACTCATTTCTTTTTCAACATTTATATTGCTCTATTACTGCATCTCCTTATTTGCTTTGGATTACCCAACTCGATTGATCTTTTGCATTGCTTGTTAGCATGGAGATCCAAAGCTAGACTCTAAATTGCAACATGAAGTAAATGGTACAATTCATGTGTTCACAAGTTAAGTTAGTCCATTTAATAAATAAATAGCAGTATGTTGCATAAACAAAGCAGGCTGTCAATAGCAACACTGGCACCTACCATCTCACTGTTTCCTCATGGTAAAGAGGTGGCTCAGCAGTTGCCACACGCGCACAGTAACAGAATTTCACCCCAACCCCCATTCCCTGGTCCAATTGACCTTGAGTAATAAAAATCACATTCTTGGTAGTTAGTTGGGTGGGGGGGGGGGGGGGGAACAAAACTAGATGAGGGTGGAAAGAAAGTAGTGGCACTCCCAAGCTTCATCACACTCCCGTGGTTAACTATTAGTGATTCCTAAAGGGGGTCTCTGCCTCAATAGGGAGTATATTACCAAGAATTCTCACAAAACTGCCCAATAGGATCAGACAGCTCCACAAAATATCCAGATTTTTTGACCCCTCCAAATAAAACCATATTCCCAGCAATACTCGGTGGCTAACTACTGTACTGGTTGAGGCAAGAGTAGTCAATGCTGAGGAATGGAACACTCCAATTTTAGATACTCCAAATATACTGGTCAGTTATAGCCTGGGTGATGTGCCTCAAAAAATCCGAGACTCGATGTTAGCGAAACAAAACAAGGCTTTTATTGACTTAGAAGGTAACAGAGGAGAATGTATCTTCCATCCAGAGGTCTGCCGTACTGGATGTGCTGCAGGCTGGGCCAGCTTACATAGGAGCCAGGTATGGAGCCAGGTATGGGCGGAGCCCTACACACAGTACAATGGAAATGAAACTGAAACCAACCACAGTCACAGGCAGAGAAATACTGATGAGTGATGAATGGAATATTTCATCACATTCACCCCTTCTATAGATTTAGTCTGTTCAGGGGTTTGATAGTCCTCTGCGACCGACGTGGCTGTTGTGGTGCCACTGGTGTCGGCTGGGTGTCCCCGGTGGCCTCCTGGGTCTCTGCCGGGGGTGCCGCCAGGGTTGTTGAAGGGGTAGTTGGTGGGGGTACCATTGGTCAGTGTTCTTCCGGGGGTGATGAAAGAGTAGTGGGTGGGTAAGAGTTGCCGTGGTCGTTGCTGTTGTGGTTGTCGCCGTTACCGGCTGGGGCGATGTCTTTTATGGACACGGTGTCCTCCCTTCCGTCGGCGTGCCGGACATGCGCGTATTGGGGGTTGGCGTGGAGTAGGTGCACTGACTCCACGAGAGGGTCCGTCTTGTGGCCCCTCATGCCTTCGCACGAATACCGGACCTGGGGTGGAGAGCCATGACGGCATGGATACGCCCGAGGTGGATTTCCGGGGAAAGACAAACATTCGCTCATGAGGCGTGGCATTAGTGGTAGTACACAATAGCGACCGTATCGAATGGAGCACATCTGGGAGGACTTCCTGCCAGCGGGAGATAGGGAGGCCTTTGGTCCTTACAGCTAGTGACTGCTTTCCATACTGTCCCGTTCTCTCGCTCCACTTGACCGTTACCCCAGGGGTTGTAGCTGGTGGTACGGCTCGTGGCGATCCCCCTGGACAGCATGTACTGGCGTAGCTCTTCACTCATGAAGGACGCCCCCCTATCCGTATGGATGTAGCTCGGCATACCGAACAGGCTGTTGAGGCATTTAATGACCATGGCGCTGGTCATGTCTGGGCAGGGGAAGGCGAATGGGAACCGGGAGTATTCGTCCACAATGTTCAGGAAGTAAACATTGCAGTCGGACGGGATGGGGGCCCTTGAAATCTAAGCTGAGCCGCTCAAAGGGCCGTGTAGCTTTGATTAAGTGGGCTCTATCTGGGCGGTAGAACCGAGGCTTGCACTCAGCGCAAGTGTGGCAGTTCCTGGTCAGAGACCGAACTTCCTCAATCGAGTAGGGTACGTTGCGGGACTTTATGAAGTGGAACAGCCACGTGACCCCTGGGTGGCAGAGGTCATTGTGGAGGGTCTGTAGCCGATCCCCGGTGGCGCTGGCACACATCCCTCGTGAGGGCGTCGGGGGATTTGTTAAGGGCCCCTGGCCGGTAAATGTCATACTCGAAGGTGGAGAGCTCGATCCGCCACCTAAGAATCTTATTTTTAATCTTCCCCCTCTGTTTATTATTGAACATAAACGCTACCGACCACTGGTCGGTAAGTAGGGTGAAGCGTTTGCCGGCTAGGTAGTGGCGCCAGTGGCGCACTGCCTCCACGATGGCTTGGGCCTCCTTTTCCACGGAGGAGTGTCTGATCTCGGGCCCTTGGAGGGTCCTCGAGAAGAAAGCTACGGGCCGCCCCGCCTGGTTGAGTGGCCGCCAAGGCAAAGTCAGACGCATCACTTTCCACTTGAAAGGGAGTGTTCTCGTCCACTGCCTGTAGCGTGGCCCACTCAATATCCTGCTTAATGCTTTTGAAGGCGGCATGGGCCTCAGCAGAGAGCAGAAAAGATGCTTTCAAGAGGGGGCGGGCTTTGTCAGAGTAGTTGGGGACCCATTGGGAATAATAAGAAAATAACCCCAGGCACCTTTTCAGGGCTTTGGGAGTGTTGGGCAGGGGCAGCTCCCGTAGGGGGCGCAATTGGTGGGGGTCTGGTCCGATTTCCCCATTCTCCACCACGCTGCCTAGTATGCAGAGGCGCGTGGTGTTGTAAACGCACTTGTCCTCGTTGTAGGTGAGGTTGAGTTTTTGTGCGGTTTTTAGGAACCTCGAGGTTCGAGTCGTGATCCTGCTGGTTGTGACCGCAGATGGTGACGCTGTCGAGGTAGGGGAAGGTTGCCTGCAAGTGGTGGTCATCGACCATGTGGTCCATCTCCCTCTGGAAGACAGAGACCCCATTCGTCACCCCAAAGGGGACTGAGGAATTGGTAGAGGCATCCGTTCGCCTCGAAGGCGGTGTACGGGCGGTCCTCTAGGGAGCCGGTGGTACGCGGACTTGGTCGATGGTGGAGAACACCCAGTATTGGGCGATTTGGTTCACCATTTCAGATATGCGGGGTAGCGGGTAGGCATACCTGTTGATCGTTTGGCTATAGTCGATCACCATCCGTTTCTTCGCTACCCCTTACCACCACCACTTGGGCACGCCACGGGCTATTGCTGCGTTCAATAATGCGCTCAGGAGCCTGTCTACCTCGGTCGCGATAAACCGCCTGTCCTCCCAGCTGTACCTCCTGCTTTTGGTCACTATTGGCCGGCAGTTAGGGGTAAGGTTCGCGAATAGCGAAGGCGGCTTTATCTTCAGGGTAGCCAGACCGCACACTGAGGGGCGGCTGGGACCCACTGTAATTGAGCGTGATGCTTTGGTGGTAGCACTGGAAATCCAGGCCCAAGATCACGCTCGCACATAGATTCTTCATGATTAATACTTTAAAATTATCGTATACAGTTCCGTTAACGGACAATTGTACCGTGCAGTAACCCATAATGGTCAATGTCTGGGTTTTATCAGCCATGGAGATGGTACCCCGAGTAGGGACCACCTTTAGGGAGAGTTGTTGTACCAGTTCAGGGTGGATAAAACTGCTTCCACTGTCAATTAAACATTTAACCCTGCACCCGTTACCTTGATGTCTACCATTGATTTGGATAGCGGGTGCGGCCTGGTCTGGTCCACTGTGACCGATGCCACTTGGGCCCTGATCGAGGCAAGATGGCGTCCACGCTGTCTGCTCACAAGATGGCAGACCCCACGAGGTCAGGCAAGATGGCGTCCAAGATGGCCGCTCCACAGCGCACACGCGGCGGTGGCGGGTTTTCCGGCAGGGTTCCCTCTGCACACTTTCCCGAAGTGCCCCTTCTTACCGCACTTAAAGCAGGTGGTGCCTTTCGCCGGGCACAGGTTTCTGGTGTGCTTCGGCTGCCCACAGAAGTAGCAGTTGGGTCCCCGACGCGTCACGGCTCTCGTAGGGCTTCCGGTGGTGGGGGGGGGGGGCCCCCCGACAGTGTCGGGCTGGGAAGATGCCTTCCAAGATGGCGGCGCCCTTGGTGCACACGTGGCAACGTGGACTGAAGAGTAGGCGTCCGAGTTTCTCTGGGCCACATCCAGGGATCGTGCTGTGTCCGCAGCCTGTTTCAGGTCCAATCCCGTTTTTTCCAGCAGTCTCTGCCGGATGTAAGTGGAGCTGAGGCTTGTGATAAAGGCATCGCGAACAAGCTCGTCATTGTACACTGCGGCTTTTACATCTTGGCACTTGCAGTCTTTGCCAAGCGTTTTCAGGGTGCCTAGGAACTCCTCCACCGATTCCCCAGGTCGTTGTGCGCGAGTAGGTACCTAGCATACACCTCATTCGTAGGCTGCTGGTAATGTGCCTTTAAGATGTCGCAGGCGGCCGGGTACGTGTCGGCGTCTTGGATGAGGGGGTAAACCCGGTGGCTTACCCAATTCCGCAGAATTCCGAGTTTCATACTCGCAGCGTCTGTAGCGTCTTTGACGGCTGCGGAATTGTCCAGGAAGAATTCCATACACATAAACCAGTGTCCGAAGCGTGCCGATGTGTCCGAAGCATGCTGGTCCAAATCCAAACGTTCGGGTTTCAAGAGTTGATCCATTGTGTTGAAAATTAAGTCAATAAAATTGATGTGCCTCAATAGATCAGAGACTCGATGTTAGCAAAACAAAACAAGGCTTTTATTGACTTAGAAGGTAACACACAGGAGAATGTATCTTCCATCCAGAGGTCTGCCGTACTGGATGTGCTGCAAGCTGGGCCAGCTTACATAGGAGCCAGGTATGGGCGGAGCCCTACACACAGTACAATACAATGGAAATGAAACTGAAACCAACCACAGGCAGAGAAATACTGATGAGTGATGATGGAATATTTCATCACATTGGGCAGATAGAAAATAAAGTTCCCTCTGCTCTACCCAATGTGACCAACCCCCAGTTGGAGCAGCATATTTTCCTGCACCTCCAACTGTTTTTATTTCTCCCATTAGCTTTATTTCTGCACTGAGCATGTTCCTAGGAGGAATTTGGTTCAGGCTGCCCAGCTGAACTTAAAAAATGTAAGACTTACAGCCAGAGACTTTAGTGTGTAAACACACAATCACCACTAGCTTTCAATTGGGCCACATGACAAATTTGGCTGTTAGGTGATAATAGGCAGCATTGACATTTGTTGTACATTCACACTCTTGCAGATCCCAAAACCCAAAGTGGAGGAGGTGGGGGGGGGGGGGGGGGGAGAAGGAATAAGAGGTCTGGGTAAGCTTCCTCCTACAGTTTATAAACACATGGTATGCTGTCATTCACATTATATAAAAAAAAAATTTCCCCCCCTTCCCAAAATGGCAGACACCTTTTATTGAATTCAAAGTCAGTGAAGTTAGTTTAAAACAAAAAACCCTGCACATTAAAAGTTGCCTTCAGTTGAGAGATTGACTAGTGGCAACATGAATGAAGTGGACATTGAATACATTCACTAACCAACAGAATCAAAATGGTAGATTCACACCCCATTGTCAGTTCAATTTAAAACAAAACTAGTTAATTGGAGGAAAAAAAACCAAACTTTTCTCTTGGCTCATACTGGAACCAGAGTGGACATCAACTAGGTTTAATATTTTTCCCCTTCGAGGCAGGATTGTGATTCAGTGGAGCTTGCTTTTCAGCATAAACAGATTTATGCCTTTTTAGACAAAGTGCAAAGTGCTCGCAATGTTTTGTAAACATGGCACCTCATGCCAGTCTAACATAGGATTGGAATCAATTCGGTAATGTTCAGGGAAAAACTGGACTATTTCAGGCCATTCAAGCATGCAAAAGCTGTCAATGGCCAACATGACATCCACAAGTCTTCAAGCATAAATGAAAAACTGAATTTGCAAAAAATGCTGTAAAGTTTGCAAAAAACAGAAAAGGCAATAGGAATAGTATTTGGACCTGCAAAAAGGATTACCAAGGTTAATGGACAAGGGAATTCTTACCTAGACTGGAGGAGAATCATTTAGTTTATTTCAGCTTTGTGGCCATTATGCTTCAAGGGCTAACATAGGACACTTTTAAAAAGGGGGCTTGCCACTGAATACATATCAATTCTAAAAAAGGTTTTACTCCTGCAGATTCATTTAGAATTCAAAAACATTGCTGCACAAACTATGACTTTTACCTGAAGGTTTAGAATCAACATCCTAGCCAATCAATCAGAGAAAATGCACTCCTTGTCTAAATGAATATTCCTCACTGTGCAAACACCAATATCATTTCTCACCATAGGGCTGGACTGTGCATCATTAGATAGCAAAGAACTAAAACAAGCAGATGCAGATTAAGCAAGGATCTGGCCTTTCAATCTGAAACTGCAATTAAGCCTTTTGAATGACCACTAGATCTTCCCCACAGAAGATCTTGGAAACGAAACAAAACCACTCAACTGAATTGAGGTTTGAGATTCCTAGCAGGCTATCGGGTGACCGATCCAGCAGTGTCTCCAGGAATTAAAGATTGATTGCCACAACTTTGCTACGAGCAACCTAGGAGAAATATCATGGGACATTTTTTAAATGGTGGGGTAGGGGTCCTGTGATGAAACCCTTAGAATATGTCCAGAGCTGGCAACCCTAGCTGTTCCTCACTTGTGTTGAGACATTGGCACTGGGGAAAAGCTGGGAGAGATTTGTTGTTATATTAAAAAAATAGGGGGACCAATTCCAAATCCTATTAAATATTTCAAGCAATTTATTTTCCCCAGAGTGACAAACATCACATTACTTGAGCTTTCAAAACAAAAACAAGCAATTCTCAAATTCACATGAGCAAGGCTTTACAGGTCTGTAAATTGTTTGGAACAGGCCAAGTACAGATAAGACATTCCCACAAAAAGATTGCTTCCTGCCAAGATGATGCAAAATATAATAATTTGTGACAATGTTTCAAAAGCTTCCGGTCTCTGAAGACTTGTTACCATAGTACTGCTGTTCTCGTTTAAAAAACACTCACCAAGTCCATTGGACACTGGTTAAGGAGGGGGTGGGGGGGGGCAGATGACCAACAGTATCCTGGCCAATATCTATCCCTCAACCAACATCCAAAACAAATGATCTGGTGATCACCATATTGCTGTCTGTGGGACCTTGCTGTGCACAAATTGGTTGCTGCATTTCCTACATTACAACAGTAACTACACTTCAGAAGTACTTAATTGGCTTTAAAGCACTTTGGGATGTTCAGAGGTCCAGAAAGGCACTATATAAATCCAAGTCTTTCTCTTATTTTGTGAAGGAAAATAGTAACGAATCACATACAAGCAAAAAGAATGACATTAGTGTGGTGCACAGACAGGTAGCATAAAGCTTTCAGCGTGACCATGTTCACAAGGTTACAGTACTAAACTTAATTATTTCACAATTCAAAGTCATTTAGACTGCAGGTAAACTTTACAGATTAAGGTCAATTTTAATGAATGAAAATCATGGGCTGCACAGAGTTCCCAATATGTGCTCCCAGCAGGCAAGGCTCCACACCAAGCACAACTGGAAATCTGCCCAAAATTGTGCTTAAAATATATGAGTGAATAATTGAATAGCACAGGCTAGAGTCAAAGATTTGTAAATGGCAGGTCATGTGAAACAGGGCCACTGAATATAAATACAATGTACAGATTTGTGCAAGGTATTGTTAGGCTGCAGTTCTGGGCATCCTATTATAGCCAGGGAAAGGGCACAGCTAAAATATATATCAATCACTGGAATTATAGCAGGAATGGGAGGTTTATTAAAGGCTCAAGTAATTGGGAATGTACTCTACAGTGGTACAGTAACTGAATGGCATCTCAGTACACATGACAAAACCCTTTAATAAAACAGGCACCCAAGTTGCAAGCAATTGGTTCCCCCCCCCCCCCACCCAACTTTCTTGCTTCATTCTCGTCAGTGCTATAAAAATTGGTAACTCATCCCCCTGCAATGAATGCAAGAAAACAACAGCAAGACATGGCAAATGTGCTGCAGTAAATCCTTAAATTCAGCTCAATATTTTGGGGATGCCCTGCACTTCAGCTTTGAGCCTTTAACCTGCTAGTTTTAAAAACGTTCACTATTTATATGTAACCTTAAATCCTTGAACTGTATTATCACTATGTTCCATCAGAAGTGTCCATCATCCTTGCACAAATTCAGAAATTCCAAATGCTGTTTTTCCTCATGTTGCAGGTAAATTTGTGGAAATTGTGCCAATTATGCAGGATTTATAAGTGTTGCAAACAAAGCTTGGAGCAGTGTGTTCAGGGGTTCAAAAGTGATCCAACCGACTTACATTTGGAGTTTCCTACTGAACCATCCTATTTGGATTTTCCATTAATAGTGGCAAGTGTAACTTACTTCATTTAAAATACAATACATTCCTGAACTAAGTTTAAGTTCCCAAGAGAGTTACCAAGCACATTTGTTGCATAATTCAACATTTAGCTGAAAAATATATCTATCTATCTTATGGATGATATTCACAAAACAAATCCAAAAAAGTGTACAGATCACAAACTGCACCATGCAACTCAACTTGTAAATATGCTATGCATGCACATGTATAAGTAGATATGTGATCAGCTTATGGGTGGACAAGTATATGGAACACTGAATTTTGTAGCTTTAAACCCCTGGATTCTCAAATGTTTTATTCATTCCAATTCTGTAGAAATTGACATTTCATTGACTTTCCTCCGGAGTGGAGCCAGGGAGAATGATTCATCATCTCCTTGATATATCAAGTATCTAAAATCTTCTAAGACTTCATCACTCCCCCCAAGCAGTGCTAATTGTCTTCCATCTTTTGCTCATACCATTGATTGCTTTTTTGGGTAGATTTCAATTAGGCTCAGGTGTCCTTCAGTACCTCACTCCAGTGCCCACGACACTAGTTACAACAGTGAATCATCAAAGCTAGTCACAAAAGAGGGGAGCAGGGGAAAAATCATACCCAAATCTAATCCTAGCCAAAAATTTAACATGCACACAGAGCTGGGATCAATGGATGGCAATCAGAAACCCTAGCCAAGTTTCCCTTAACAGCAGCATTCAGATCAACTGTAAAAGCCTTACTGTTGTCCTGGTGGAGAAGAACTAACTCAGCACAAATCAGGGATCGTGCAAGAGACCATCTTGATTTGTTAAGCTCAGCTATTCATTAGATAAGGGTGTCGTGTCATCTTGGAAGCATCCATTTTTAATTTTTTTTTTTTTTTTTTAAATAAATGTGGTGTCCATCCTACCTACTTAATTTAGAAGCAGAACCAATAGACATAAAATCACTGTACAAATAAGATACCCAGCAGCACAGGCTGCACATCAATTGTGGAGGCAAAGTTTCACTTGGGGATAGTGCATCAATGTTGTTTAATACCAGACATCTAGAATTATTGCAGGAGTTGATACTTAACTAATTCTCCCCCCCCCTATTCACTTCTCTCCCAGAACTACAAATTGAAATGCACTTCTAACTAATTTGCAAATTGTTAAGTAAACTGCATGAATTAGCAGGCCACATCAAAATACCCAAATGTCTGCCCTTTCCCTACCAAAAGCCAACCCAGTTTCCTTTTCCTTGAATTTCCCCCTCAAAAAGGATATACACAAGGTCATAAGATTAAATAAACCAGATAGATGAACCCCCCAACCACGACGAGACATCACTTCCACTCCCCAACCCAGTTGGGTCAAATTGAACATTAGGATAATTATATTCAATAGGCCGGACAATATGCTGAATGGAATGCCACTATTTTCATAATACTTGGTGTTTAAAAGGTGTAAATAAATGTTTTCAAAGTGTTTGTACCCAAAAACAGGAGGTTCTCCTGGATACTGACTGATAACCTGGAAATGAGGTACACTGCTTGTGTGAATATGGGCCCAAGCCTTCAGGTGCAAACAGGAGCTGGCCAGTAGATGCTGTATCTGTTAGTGTCCGACACCAACTGGAATTTTTTGCCCAGGAGAGCGCTCTTCAGATGAACACCTGGGATGCACAAAGCTCCCTTTCCAACTGGTAAATATGAATGTGGAGAGCACAGGCAGGAGTATGGAGACTCCAAAACATTTTAGAACAAGGACTCAAAAAAAGGTCCACTGGGTCTTCGAGAACCTTTTAAACTACACATTACATCACAGCAGATTTCTACTCCATGTGGTGTTGAACAGGTCTCCTCTAGCTCACTCGTCAGATCAGACAAGACTCTAATTTAAACATAATTCTTAGAGTTGCGGTATAAACAAATGACCAGTTCCTGTTCTGCAGTAGGATAAGCAAACCTGTGGGCTTCGTGTAGAAATCAACAAATAATGACCAGAAATCAACAAAAACGCGATTTGCAGCAACGCTCCAAGACATACAGAACCAATAGGTGAACTGGCTTGAGTTCCCAAAGAGTGGGCCCGGGGGGGGGGTCACATGCGAGGAGAGGGGTGGGGACTTGGTCCAGTTCCACCTGCTGCATGCCCAGGACAGCACTGGGATTCGGAGCAGCCGGGTGTGGCAGACCAGACTGCGAGCTCACAACCACTCCACGGGACCATTGTTATCTCAGTGCAATTTGACAAACTTGGCATTCAGAATGCAGGTTTAAATGTGTAGTTAACACCCCACACAAAAAAAAAAGTCACCGCTTTGTTAAAATATCCTGTAGAAAAGTTTTATTTAAAAAAAAAGGTGCAGTCGATTAAAAATGTAAATGATCAATGATTGAGACATGGCCATCTCTTTAAACAAAAACCCCCACAATTCTTGGGAGCTTGGAAAGTGGCGGAAGGTGTGTAGTGAGGAATACGCCGAGCCGAGTGCTGCAGTGGAGGGGCTATTGATCGAGTACTGAGGTGGTGCCAGACAGTCTAATGCAGCAGTGGCGCAGCCTCGTCTCAGCCCCCAGTGACAGCCTCCCAACACTCGCCTCCCAAACAGTTAGTTGTTGCAAAGGCCGCCTGAAACCGCAACTTCAGATTAAAAAAAACCTTGAACGGGTATTTGACACATGACCACATCTGGATTTCTGCTCCACGTCACCTTCCTACTAACTGCAGAATCACAGATTTCGCTTTCAGTAATAGTACGTGTGCAAAAACTGCAGCCCATTTGCAACACAAAAAAATGCATTCTTGGAATTTTTTAAAAAAAATAACTACCTTTTTAACCTTCTCGGGGTGAGTGGGCTCTTGCTTCGCTTCGCTAGTTTTGGGGCTCTTCTCCTCCTCTTGTGGTGCCGGCTCCTTCTCGGACTTTTTATTCGTGTCTTCGCTCTGGAGTTTCCCCTCTTCAGCTCCGAGCTCCTCCACCGTTACTTTGCCTTTGGCTTTCCCCGACTCCTCGGCGCTCTTCTCCGCCTTCTCCTCGCTCACATCCTCGGGCTTCTTGGCCAATTCTTCCCCCGCATCGCCCTTTGGCTCCTCTGCGGTTTTGCTCTCGTCAACTTTCGAACTCGTCGCCTCGTCTTTAGCATCGGAAGGTCTGAATTTCAAATATAAAGAAGCAATAAGAACAGCCAGCACGGTGAAGAGAAGCGGCACAGCCAGATAAGCATCCACGGCCACCTCCATCTTTTTTTTTATATAGGAGAGCACGAAAGTGAGCGAATTTCGTCAGCAACTGCGTTTAAGTAGCTCTGCCGATGGCTAATCCTGCTGGTCTAAATCACAGATGACTTGTCAAGATGAATTGGATTTCAAAACAGATCGTCATTTCCTTTAGCCCGCCCTCCACAATGGTATTTAAAGGCGCCGCCGCCTCAAACAACCGGCAACATAATTGACCAGCCACCCCCTCTCATTGAATCCATTGTTCTCACGCCAAAAGCTTGTCCTTGTCTGGTATTCCTTCGTGGCTGCAATTAAGGTCTTTCTTTCCTATTTTTCAACATTTCCACATTTTATATCCAAAACATGATATCCTATGGAGAATGAACTGTTTGGACCAAAACTCCTTAATGGTTTCTGGTACCTTCATGGAGGAGGAAGAGACGGACACAAATTAAGCTCAATTAACAGGGTTGTGTGTTACTTTGTTTTTGGGAGACACGGTTGTGCGATTGAATCTTGGGACAGTTGCTTCAGTCAAACTGGACATCATATCAAGTAGGCCAGACAATGTCCTTTTATTAATTTAATGTTTTTAATTTATGTGATACTTCTTTCTATTGCTTGATGGAAATGATCTGTTACATCATCTGACGATGGTTCCATTAATGATTATTTGTTCCTCTCCTTTCCTCTACTATTAATATGCTCGTTCAGTTATGAAGAAAGGTACAAGAAAAAATGGTGACTGTTTTCTCCATGATACATATATATAGTGCCAGCTGTGGCTCAGTGGGTAGCACCCAGGCCTGAGTCAGAAGGTTGTCGTTTAAATGTCCCACTCCAGGGACTTGAGCACAAAAATCTAGGCTGACACTCCAGTGCAGTGCTGAGGGAGTGCTGCACTGTCGGAGGTGCTGTCTTTCAGATGAGACATTAAACTGAGGCCCTGTCTGCTCTCTCAGGTGGAGGTAAAAGATCCCATGGCACTATTTCGAAGAGGAGCAGGGGAGTTATCCCCGGTGTCCTGGCCAACATTTATCCCTCCATCAATATCACTAAAACAGATGATTGGTCATTTTCACATTGCTGTTTGTGGGAGCTTGCTGTGCGCAAATTGTCTGCCCCGTTTCCCACATTAGGACAGTGACTACACTTCAAAAGCTACTTTGTTGGCTGTAAAACGCCTTGGGGTGTCCGGTGCTCGTGAAAGGCGCTATATAAATGCAAGTCTTTTTTTTCCTTTATATATTGCCTGCCGTATATTTCCAACTTTTTCTCTTTTTGTTTCCGATTTTCAGTAAAATTATCCCTTAAAGGTGGACTGTTATTTTGTACCTGCCATTCCTTTGAAAGCTATGGGGATTGCTTTCAATGCTCCCCTTATTACAAGATTTCAAACAAGAGGATGAAGAACAAAGACATGCCAGGAACATCGGCTGGCACCAGAGCCAGACGACTGCACCTGCCCTTGTCCCAGCGATCGTATCTCCAGACTGGGGCACAGCGACCTGGCAGCGGTTCAGCAGGGAGTTGCAACGCCGTGCCATCTGCTGCAGAGAGACCTGCAGACAAACGCCGCCAAAGGGATGGCACTGCCCACTGGCAATCGAGGCCCTCGACGTTTATGCCCGCAGCGATAGGGCAAACCATAGACTCCATGCGAGTGAACAGGCATATGGGACCAGATTAAAACAGGCAGTTTTATGTTGAATGCCGTTTTCGATATTGCAAGGGTAACAGTAAAGCCTGCGATAATTGTAAACACGACTCTTCATATCTGTTGTTATTTCTTCATATTTAATACTCTTTATAAGTGGAACGAGGAGGTTTGAGCCAAATTGCTCGTATCAGCCTTCCGTGGTAAAACGCTCACAATATTTCCATGTGAATCGAATCGACAGTGCAAACGAGGCCACTGTAAAGCGTGCTGTTCTTAATGCAAATGATTTAACACCTGAAGCGTACAGGCAAATATTTAAGAAGTTGCGGAAAACCTCATGGGATTTAGATAGAACTAATCAGACAGCTTCATGTTATTTGGGAATTATAGCTAGATAGGAAGAGTGAGAGAGTTGATAAGGGGTAAGTCAATTAATAGTAAGGGATTTGGTTTCTAGAAGTGGTTCCAAGATGTTTTGACGATATGGGTGTTAACTCAGAAAACATGCAATCGGGCAAAATGCTGATCATTTTTGGCCTCGATCGCGCAGGAAATGGTCACGCATGTGGGAAGTCAGATGTCCCACACCGTCCAACTGGTGAGCTGTCTCCTGATCAGTCCACGCAGGGCTAGCCGGTCAATACAGCTAAACAAAACACAGAGGGGGCAATTCCATGGGAATTAGATGTTTTAAATGTGAGTAACTAGGTCACACGGCCCACAACTGTCCTCTTTTTATAAACCCAAAAATAAACCCTTAAACAAATAAACCCTTTAAATGACCCGATTAATCAAATTAAAATTTGGCCTCTTAAATCGATTACGCACTCCAGTCCCCGCGGCGCCCACCGGTGGCCCACAACTGTCGGTCTTTAAGAGGGTCTGCAGCACAACTGGGAAGACCGAGTACAGCCGTAAGATACCAGGCTTTGAAAAATATCACAATTTCTACACCAGGCCAGTGAATGTGAGACGAGATTTGCAGTAGCTGTAGGTTTAACTCCCCCGCCCCCCGGAAAGCAGGTTAAGAGTCTGCTGTGCTGAACTGCAAAGGCTACGGGGGCCCCCGCATGTTAACATTTTATGGGACAGATTCTCTCTCTCTCCCTGATTACCTCATTTTGACAAGACAGACGGAGAGATGCTTTTCAATCGATGATTAGGACAAAGAAAATATAAATATGTCTCAATTCAAAATCAAACAAAGAAGTTTGTATTTGAATGGCTTGGCCTCTCCTTCGGGTACCTGGTCACACAAAAAACATGAGTTTTTATATGAAAACAAGCTGGGTCATTTTCTGTGAATGAACCTGGCTTTTAACCTCATATGTACTGTGAAAGAAAGGAATGAGCCAATACTACCATAAATCAGATATAAATGCTTCATTTTTGTTACAATTAGCACCGAAATGACTTGTGGCTTCGGTGTCAATTTCAATGGCCTAGAACTTCCACTGTTACCAACTTGATTTTATTTGGAAGGTTAACTTTGACTTTTTATTTTTCTTCGCTGAAAACAAGTTTGAGTAAGGAGTACAATAGGCATTCTTTTTCAAAATTACAGCGATGGTGTGAATTTACTTACAGCAGGTTTAAGGACATCAGCATTGACTCAGGACCCTACGAACAAAATTCCCCAAGAACCCTTGGGTCCTTTTTATGAATGGCAGAATGCTAGCTGTGGACAGTGACATCGCCATCTTTTTATAGTATTTGTCTGCAAGTTTCTGGTTCTTTTTTGTAATATATAATATATGCATTTCCTTCAGTTATAGATGTAGGCATTTGGGCACTGATTGTTACTGCCCATTTCTGGAATAGAACCTTTACAGCTCACACAGTTAAAACCTTTCTTCTCTAATATTTACCTAAGAAATTGATTTTCAAAGTGTTTTCTCCATTCATTGTTGGCTTGTACTGTATGTGACATGCACGTTCTACCAAAACAACTTGGAAAAACCACAAGTTTTTCAGCATAATTGGTGTCACTGCTGCTGAAGGCAAAATAATTAACATAGAAACATGAAGTGTCAGGTGTATCCTAAAAAAAAGTTTATGGAGTATTCCAAAGTTAGGTGTAGACTTTCTTTGTTGAATTGACAATTGTATTTATCTAACTATGAAGAAGACTATCAGAGCTAGAATTTCACTCATTCATAGGTGGAATATCTAAAAGTGAAGGACAACTATTAGCTGCCTTCAAAGTGAAAAGGTTCTCATGTTAAAAAACAAAAAGCTTACATTTGTATAGCACCTGATCACATCTCAAATATTGCAAAGCACTTCACATACAATGAACTACCTTAAAGTGTAATTACTGTTGTTACATAGGGAATGTGTAAATCAGCATTCAAAATGTCATTTCACCTAAATTTGCTAATATAGTGTAAGTAAAAAGTGGACCTTCCATACTCTTACAGGTTCTCTAAAGGATTTAATAGCATCTGGCCTGTCAGATACATACAAATCTTTCATAATCTTAATTTTCTACTGTTTCCTTTTAAACTTTATTTACTTTATATATACTCAAAGAACAGAAAACATTTTTGAAAATGTGTTTCTGTTGATAGTCTAATACTGTATTGTGTTGTGTTTAAGAAACTTATTAGATGCCAATGCAGAATGGTTGTGGGTTTCAGAGAAATTCTATCATAAAACCAATATGTGTAATCTTTTATCGTATTATGGATGCAATCTTTATGCCAGACATCTATACACTGGATTTTTATACCAATAAATAATTCATATATGGAAGTACCACAGACCCAAATCACTAGTGAAATAGGCTTCTTTGTTTGACAGATAGCTTGATTTGCAACTATTAGGCTGGATTTTGAAACTCTAGGAAAGAACATACTATTTAATGGTGACAACGCTGCCTTTGACTAGCTGTCTTTTGACGTGATGACCAGGTGCTAATGCGGAGTTACTGCACTGTATACAAAATCATTACACAATGGCACAGTCAGTTTTACCGGATATGGAAATTTGAGTAGAGATACGTTGCACTAGCACTGCAGATTAATAAATATGGGATATCCAAGATATTCCAAAAGTGAGGAAAAAACTTTGCTGCAACAGATGGAATTATATAGTATGCATTGCCTAAATATTATCAACAAGATTATATTGTTTATTACATTGCTTGATTAAGGCAAGATGCCAAGACAAAACACAACTATCTTATTACAGTAATAGGCAAGATAATGGATATAAAATGGTGGAAACAAACACGGTGACATTTTTATGCAGTTTATTTTTTTTAATTTTATATTTAGCCTGTGTTAGAACAGGATGTTCATGTACAAATCACTAAAGTACAAAAATCATTTTAAGTTCAATAGATACATTCTGCGGAGCAGCGGCTCAAGGACTGGGAATTCCAATACACGTGGAAAAATAGGTTAAAATATTCTGCAGTTGTTTGAATCTTGTGTCGCCAGAAACCAAAATGTTTGTGGCTTAATGCAGTCAATCAACCAGGGAAATATAATAATCAACACTTTAAATAAATCACAGCGCGAGACAGCCTGTGAGCAGCGGTACACCATTGCTCCTTCAATCAAAAGAGTCCTAATATACACTTTGCTACCTGTCTTTCAGGCAGATGAGTATGTATGAATCTTCAGGTAGTGGAGTAATCAATTTCTTCAGGGAAAGAGAGAAAATTCCTATTGGACAATCATAGAACGGTATAGAGAAGACATTGGCTCAGACCATTCTTCGATGAAATGATCAGTGGTGACCTTTAGGTCAAATGGTATAATATAGAAATTCTGCATCATGTTTTGAAAAGCATTCGCGCTAAGGGAACAAAGCACTACAGATAAAGATGTATTTAATTTAATGCATATTCGGTGTTATTTCTGTTTAGTATCCCTCAATATGGTAAAGTGAGAAAAATTTTTTAAAGCAATTTATAGAGTTTCACTAACAGCAATCAAGTTGGTTGCCTCTGAATGCTAGAGAGATCATGTTGTCCATGGCTGGTTTAAAAAAATGATTGGCCCTGAAACTGCACCATGTTATCCTAACATATGAAGATTTCATGTGCTCATCTGAAATTTCTCCCTCCATGACGTTAGTGGGAGTGTTAACTCATTTATTTGAAATGGTTTAATGCATTCACTAAAATGTTGGAAAGAGGAATTTCAGATGAAAGCATAAAGCATTTGTACACTACAATTGTGTGGTGCAATTTCAGGGCCATTAATTTTAGTATTCTTCAAGGTGAAAAATGTCAGTGCTAGTGAATGGGTAACATTTTCACATGATTCAGGAATTAAATTTCAAGAAGTGCCCCACCTAGTGTGCCAGTGTGACATTTTTCACAACCAACATAAGCCCACCTTTGTGGCAATGCTGACCAAAATTACCATTATGAACAGTTTTGTGTTGCACACCTCACCCTATTAGGTTTAGAACCGAGACTGCCCAACTCTTTCACTTAAGGCCCATACCAGTCATTTAATAGTGTTTCTTTTAAATAATTGACATTATAAATTTATCAATTTTTATTATGCAAAGTTGTCTGCAATTTTATTTCAGGAATATATAGCTCCCTTAAGGGAAACAAAGTTGGCTGATATGATCAGAAATTTGGCTAGTTTCTTGAATTATGCAGCTGACCGATTATATTCAGCATTCACAGCTACTTCACCAGATACATGCTAATGATTATACACATTTCATTTGGTATTCTCATACATATAAAAAAAAACCTTTAAACTAATGTACATGTCTGCAAATTCAATCAGACGTATCTGTCAGCGACAATATTGAATGATGGAGCAGGCTCGAGGGGCCATATGGCCTACTCTTGCTCCTAAATCTTGTGTTCTTATAAGCTGTGATTATGGGATTATTTACAACAAAATGTACATCTTGCACTTCTAAAGTTCTTTTTTTAAATCTCAAAAACAAAAAAGGGTAATTTTTTTTAATTTAAGTATATTCTAAGTACTAATAAATTGCATTCTATTTAAGATGTTAATTGGGAGGCTTACAGTTTGAAAACACAATTATTAGGTACTGATAATCCTTCTTGAAACATGATGTTTTCAATGGCTCATAGATAATTACAACTAATCACTAGCTCAGACAAATTAAAGTTTTTTAAGCAATTATTGCTTCAGCTTTTATCATGTATTCTAACATTCTATTTATCACCAGACAGTATTGTAGCTGATTGCTCATCTAACATTTTCTTGTGCACTTCATATGTCAGATCTATAAGTGATTTACCATACTTTGTAGGTGGAATATTAACAGAGGACTACCTCCATTGCTAGAGAGATTCAACAGAATTCATACCACATTTGTAAAATTCCGTTTTAATACTCTTCGAGGGGTATTTTGATGCTAGGGAAAGGGGAACATTTTCACTCGCTCCAGTTAAACTTCACACCAGTCTCAGAAGAACAGCCATTAATACACCAATGTGACAAGACCACTTGATAGTTCTCCGAAAGATAAAAGCCTAGATAACAAACAATGCAGGTATTATTAATCATATGACTGTGACCTTCACCTTTCTCACACTTACCTCCTGAAAATTCTTGGTATTCCTCAATTACTTCAGATTCACAATAGCCATCCGCGCAACCAACTCTCAACAACAACAACTTGTATTTATATAGCGCGTTTAACGTAGTAAAACTTCCCAAGGCACTGCACAGGAGTGTTCTAAGACAAAAAATTGACACCGAGCCACATAAGAAATTAGGGCAGATGACCAAAAGCTTGGTCAAAGTGGTAGGTTTTAAGGAGCGTCTTAAAGGAGGAAAGAGAGGCGGAGAGGTTTAGGGAGGGAGTTCCAGAGCTTAGGGCCTAGGCAACAGTAGGCACAGCCACTGATGATTGAGCGATTATAATCAGGGATGTTCAAGAGGGCAGAATTTGAGGAGTGCAGATATCTCGGGGGGCTGTGGGGCTGAAGGAGATTACAGAGATAGGGAGGGGCAAAGCCATGGAGGGATTTGAAAACAAGGATGAGAATTTTGAAATCAAGGCGTTGCTTAACCAGGAGCCAATGTAGGTCAGCGAGCACAGGGGTGATGGGTGAACCGGACTTGGTGAGAGTTAGGGCACGGGCAGCAGAGTTTTGGATGACTCAAATGCATGGACTCGCTCTATAAAGCTGGTCTATTGCCTAGTTTGAGGGAACACTTACGATGGAATCGATGTGTCTCTCCAGCTACAAGGACATCCTCAAAGCCTCCTTGAAAAAGTGTAACATCCCCATCGACACCTGGGAATCCCTGGCCCAAGGCCGCACAAAGTGGAGGAGAAGCATCCGGGAAGGCGCCGAACACCTCGAGTCTCTTCGCCGGGAGCAAGCGGAAGCCAAGCGCAAGGAGCGCACATCAACCCAGGCACACCACCCACCCGCCCCTTCAACCACCGTCTGCCCCACCTGTGACAGAGACTGTAGGTCCCGCATTGGACTCATCAGTCAGCTGCGAACTCATTTTTAATGTGGAAGCAAGTCATCCTCGGTTCCGAGGGACTGCCCAAGAAGAAGACTACAGAGCCCAAAAACAGACCTGCAACATGTGAGGTGAGCTCTTACATGGCTGTGAAAATGGAATCAAAGCTTATTCTCAGTAGGCTGGCTCTCGGTTGTCAACTGGTCCTAATATTTACAGGAATAACAGTTGTATCAATGTGAACAGCTCTAGCCTCGAGTGAGACATGAAAATCAAATATTCAGCATCATGTATAGCTGATGGCTACATGCTGTCTGGTGCCACAATGACTGCTGTAGCATCGGTCAAAGCTAGCACAATCATCAAGGTTGATCTCATTGTAGCATCATTTGATATTCCTGAGGTAGGAAGCTTTGACAAGGTCAAGTTTTACATACTTAGGTGACTTAAGTTCTGATACCAGAGCAATTGCTAAAGAAAGTCCTACAGCTGGAGAATGAGGTTATGTGTGCTACAAAATACTCCAATGCTTCCTTTGCCCTTATTAGGATATTAAGACCACGGATAGAGTGCAAAGGAGCTTCACTAAGATGAAACCAGGGACTTCAGCCTTTAATTATATGAGGAGAAACAGAAGAAACCGGGACTCTTCGTTAGAACAATGGTTAAGAGGAGAACTAATAGGAGCGTTCAAAATTATGAGTTTTGTTAAGTAATTAGGGAAAAATTATTTCCACTGGTCGGTGAGTCAGGAACTAGAGGGCATAAAGTTAAAATGATCACCAAAAGAATGAAGAAAGAGGTTAGAAGAATTATTTTCATACAAAAGTTTGTTGGGACAATGGAATATACCAGAAACAGAGGTGGAAGCATAATCCATAATAACTTTTGAAAGGGAAGTGGATAAATATTTGGAAAATAAATTTAAAATGGTATAGGGAAAGGGTATTGGAAATAGGACTAAGTTAGCGCTATCAGAGGGCCAGCATAGGTCGATCTTCTCATTGAGAATACAACATGTAATAAAGTTATGGAAAAGGAACTTGTGTATTCTTAATTCAAAGTTTTTAAATTCAAATTATCTGATAATTCAAATATTTTAGCACAAAGTTCCCATTTTTCTGCTTAACTGAAATGGTTTGATAATTCAAATTGTTTCAGTGCAAAAATCACTTGAAATATTAGTAGATTGTATTCTGGATGTTTAAAATGCACAAGAAAATATTACTTGTACTTTTCCACAGGTTTTGGTTTGTTTGTATATGAAGTGGAGTTCTGTTTCGGTAAAGTATAAAAACCAATAGATAGGGAAAAAGGCTGCAATGCGATACTAATCACTACGTATGGTATGAGCAGAGATCAAGAAATTGGAGAATGCTCAGTAGAGAAATTTGCAACAAACGCCACAAGTTGCATAAGCACCTTAACTACTGAAACCACAGTAGTTGGTGCACATCATGACAATAGGTTCATTACCAAAGCGCATCCTCATTTATTAAAGCTTTAAAGTACATGTGTAGACTAAAGAATTGTGGAAATATTTTTCATATTGCCACAATAATTATTCAACAATATATATTGGAATTACTTCCCTACTGGTCCCCACAATTAAAGTCCAAACTCTCCACCTCCTTTCCTGGAGCTGTCTAAAGCTAGAGAACAATATTAAATACTTGTTCAAATTTAGTATAGCTACTGCAGAGAAACAAAACTCGCACTTTAAATGTGAATTTCTGGCTATTAAATACAGTTCACCACTGAACATGCATTTTCAGTTTTGGTGCATGGTGTTCACTGAGCTAAACCAAATGATACTAGTTTTGTGATTCACTGCAAAATGTAGTTGTTAGTTGCGATTAAGAGTCATGTAAACTCCCCCCTCATTTCTCTTGAAGGTGCTGATTCATGCTGGTATCAGCAGCCCTCTTGTATCTCACCCAGATGACCACTCTTTACGTGTTATGTTCCAATATGGAGGGGAACGTGGCCAAGCCTGATAGTACACACTTTCCTTCCAGCAGAGGTCAAAGAATAGCCCTGATCACTGCCCCAGCGAAGCAGGTAATAGCACAGACATAGAATCAAACCTGGGCCTTCTGGTCTGTATGCCTTAATGCTATACTGGGTAGTACTGCTACCCATGCCCATTGGGAAATCTAGAGTACTGTAAATTTAACACTTATTCTGCTTGGGAACTCCTAAGTACTAGCGAATCACCTCTAAAGAGAATCGAGAGCAGATCATCTAGACTAAAGCAAAATACCACAGATGCTAGAAATCTGAAATAAAAACAGAAAATGCTGGAAATACTCAGTTGGTCAGGCAGCCTCTGTGGAGAGAGAAACAGTGTTAACATTTTAGCTCAATTTACTTGTACTTCTTTCAATTTAGTATACTGTATTCGCTGCTCACGATTTGGTCTCTTCTACATTGGGGAGACCAAACCCAGATTGGGTGGCCACTTTGCGGAACACCTCCAATCAGTCCGCAAGCGTGACCCCGAGCTTCCAGTTGCCTGTCAATTTAATTCTCTGCCCCACTCCCACTCTCAGCCTCCTACACGGTTCCAATGAAGCTCAGAGTAAGCTCGAGGAACAGCACCTCATCTTTCGGTTAGGCACTTTACAGCCTTCTGGGCTCAACATGGAGTTCGACAATTTCAGATCATAACCTCTGCCCCCATTTTTGCAGACGGCAGCTATTGCTGATGATTCTGATATTCCCATATACACCTCTTCTAGACCCATCTTTTGTTTCTTTACTTGTCCCATTACCATCTCCTTTCACCTTGCACCATCATCTCTTTTGTCATTTAATCTCTCCTGCCTTCCAGCCTATCACAGAGCTTCACTTTTGTTCTTTCCTCCCCTCCCCCATTCCCTGCCTCTGTACTTGCTTAAAACCTGTTACATTTCGAAATATTTCCAATTCTAATGAAAGGTCATCAACCTAAAACGTTAACTCTGTTTCTCTCTCCACAGATGCTGCCTGACCTGCTCAGCATTTCCAGCATTTTCTGTTTTCAATTCATCTAGACTGTCGTGTACCATCATAGTAGAAGCTATTAAAATTATAACATTTAAGTATAATTGCTAACTGAACTTGATATGGCACATTTCCATTCATATGGGTTTTCACTTTTTTAAGAAGCGCTAAAAGACAATGTAATCAAAAACTGTAAGAAGATAGAAAAAAGATAACCAATTTCTCTCTGGCAACAAATCACTTGCTCTATATAACGTACACACCTCTACTGTTATAAAACATTATCTGCAAAAAAAAATCAATGAGAATACATATAATTGGAATATTAGTTAACAGAATAATAAATATGGACCAAGAACAAATTTAGTTTTAATCTGGAATTTAGAGCAGTTGCCATAAAGATAGGAATTCTGTGTAAATCTGCCTTTGAATCAAGTTATGTGCAAAATGTAGCAATGCTGTTTTCTAAATTGAGAGCTTCAAGATAAAAACATATTTATTCAGTGTTTAACTTTATTTAGTTCAAGCAGAACTTGAACTGAAATATTAATCAACAGTAATAAAGAGTATCTAATAAATCTGGGCCATCAACACTGACTAATAACTGTTTAGCTCAGTATTACTGTTAATGTAGGGAAGAGTTTACAAAAATATCTTTACAACACCAGATAATTTTAACTAAAAAAAAATCCATTATTTAACATTGTATTTCTTAAATGGCTATCCGAGACAGATTTCTGTCTGCATTTATAATTACCACCAGGGAGGTAAATAAAAGATATCTATTGGCAACAGAAAAATGAAATTTCAGAATTTAAAATTGAGTCTTAAACTGGCAATTATGTTCTATCTTTCACTGCATTTTTATTCTTAATTTATTTTAGGATGCAAAGTCGGTATCTTCCAGTGCTTCTTGTCACCTGGAGGAGCTGCGCTCTTTGCTCACACAGTCATCACGAGACTGAGAACTGCCATCTTCCATCATACTGCAGGTTCTTCTTTTCTTCCTTCGATGCGTCATTCCATCTCCTTCAGCACCAGAGTCACACTAGTTTTCAAACAAGCAAAATGAATTTAAGTAAATGAAATCAAGGCATCAGAAAAGGGAAATGAACAAACATTTCCTATGAAATAACATTTGCAATGACATATATGTCATACACACATTTCTTGTCAACATGATATACTGATGGGAACTGATGGCAATATTAATGAAATTTGCAAAATGCATAAACTATCTTATTTGAGCTCTTTCCCATTCTACATAATCTTATTACCCATAGAAACATAGAAGATAGGAGCAGGAGTAGGCCATTCGGCCCCTCGAGCCTGCTCACCATTCAATGAGATCATGGCTGATCGTCCAAACTCAGTACCCTGTTCCTGCCTTCTCTCCATATCCCTTGATCCCTTAAGCCTCAAAATGGACAGAACACCTGCTGTAGAGTTTGTTGAAGAAATCTTAATTCTATTTCAATACATTTCCACTTATTTCTGGAAACATTTTTATAGATCTTCTATAATAGGAGTGAGATGCAATTTAACTGTACAACAATGTTACACAAGCTTCTTAGGCATTTGAAAGGAAATATTTTTATGCAGGCACTTTTTTTGATGTAGATTACAATGGCCCAGAATTTGCTGGGAAAATAATGGTGAGCTCAAATAACATCGTTATTATTGTGTAAAAAAAACCAGCAATGCCCTGTTGACCATTATCAGCTCGCACTTCCAGCAATTTGTAGCGCAAAAGTTTTTCGAGCTGAAGGGTAAGGAAAAAAACTCTAACAATCGGGGCATGCTGCGAGATGCCCCGCTTCAGCAAGTTCTGGGCCAATGTAACTTATTTGTATGTAAGAATTAGCAGGAGCCCCAATGTTATAAGCTGGGCTCCTATATTCAAATATTGATGTAGCTGCATTGGATAAGAGTATATGTGCATATATAAATGACGTAGCTACATGTATTATTGTAATCAACAGATGGGGTAGTGCATTGGTACTTTAGGTAATGTTAAACAAAGCCTTGCAGTCATGTCAAGTCAGTCTTGGGGGGAAAAACACTGTTTTAAAGACTGCTCTAAAATCTGAAATGCATTCCTAGAGTATTGCCAGAAGACAGTAACCCTTAAAAAAAACTTCAGGAGACTCATTTAAATTCAGGAAGATTGAAATGGATAGGAAAAAGTGGCAGATGAAACGTAAAGCTTAAGGGCATACTAGAAATGATGTAAATTAAACATACACCATATAAAGGTAGGTGGTTAATATCAAAACCAGTCGGAAGTGCTGAAGTAGGAATGGCAATAGTATAGAAATAAACAAATGTTTTAAAAGATTTAAGAATTCTAGAAAGAAGGGAGATTGTAAAAATATGCAAACTACTAAAAAAGAAAATTAGAAGAAAGAAATGGCATCGAATATTGTAAGGACTTTTTTTTTTTTTGAAGATGATAGGTTCACAATAGGCACGGAATTGAGATAAAAGTGGGTTTCAAAATGAGAAATTGGAAAGAAAATATCGGCAATATATTTTCCCACTATATCTGTTAGCATCTCATCATTTTTGCAGGAGTAAGCGATGCATCCAAATTCATAACATTTTGTAAAAGTTGTGAAATGAAAACAAAAACTGGCACACAATTATTCAAAAGGCAACAGGTCCATGTAGAATTCATCCAAGAGTATTTAAGGAAATGAGGTTTAAAAGTAGGCAGTGTTCTTGGAAAGCACTTACCAATAAAGGCAGTAATTTAAATTCAATATGGGTTTATGAAAGTTTATAAAACAAATGTAGCATTTAATCTTTATGAACAGCCTGATTGTGTGTGGTCTTATGCTGCTGCTGAAGCTTGAGATTTTTCACTTTGGTAGTTTGAGTGACTTTTGCTTCCATTTTCACCCCTAGCAAACTGCCTTGGTCCTTTACCACAGAGAATTAATGAAACCTCAGAGGATCTACTGGTGTCTCAGAATGGGGTCAGATACATCCAGAAGAATGGAAGGAATTTAGGCTTCATAAGAGCAAGATATTTAGTCCCCAATTTTTTAATTTTTGTGGAAGGTGGTGTATGCACCCAAGAGTTACTGTGGCACAGTTTGATAAGTAATATAGATCCTTTTTTAGAGTGTAACATTTTTTATGTGGAATGTAGGTATGAAGAATAAACATACCCTACAGTTGGATTTGTGTGTGCTTTGAATGGAAAGGGGTGTAGATTTTACCATAAATCTATCGGGTCTAAAACTGTGAAGTACATATACTTCAGTGAATTTGTCATTGTTAATTGTGGAGCTGTAGTATTGACCAGTTTATCAATTTTTGGATTGAGGAAATAAAGTATCTATACATTAAGACGAAGATGGTGGAGTGAATGTTTCTACGTACATGAACCCTTCCTTCACTAGTTAAGTCTCCCTTCTACAACAGCCATCATAACTTTTACGACCAGGACTCAGGTTTTGTGCATTAGAACAACCGCCCCTCATGTTTCTGAAGAGGGCTGGGAGCAATACACAATTGGTGCTTCTCCATCTCTTTTCCATGTCATTTAGATGGTTTTTTGCAAATATGCTGCTTTCTCTTTATAAATTCTTAATTGTGGCAATATTAAAAACTTGACATTTATTTAATTTGAAATCACTTAGCTAAGAGCAATATTTAATAAAAACCCAAAGCGCAGGAAACATAACAGTTTTATGAGGATCTTGTGTCCTATGGATTAGTACCTTGAACATAGCTGTTTATTATTCACAATTGTTTTTCTTAACTGATGAAAACATTGCTGACGGGCCAAGAAGCATAGTGCAGAACATCACCAAGATTGAAAAAGGTAGGAAGGGAGATGAGATAAGTCAGTTACCCAGCTCTACATCTCACTTTTCCCCTCTACTGCCTCGGTGTTTCAAGACTGCTTGTCCGATTTCCAGTCTTGGATGAGCTGCAATTTCCTCCAGTTAAGCAATGAGAAGACTAGAGTCAACATCTTCTGTCCCAGCCATAAACTCCGTCCCCTCGTTACTGATACCCTGCACCACCCTCACAGCCATTGTCTCAGGCTGAACCAGACTGTTTACAATCTCTGCATCCTATTTGTCTGCAAGCTCAGCTTCTGAACCCACATACTCTCCAGTACAAAGACCTCCTACTTCTACCTCAGTAAAAAAATCGCTCGCCTCCGCCTCAGCTCACGTGCCGCTGAAACCCTCAACCATGTATTTCTCACCTCTGGACTTGACGATGCCAAGGCTCTCCTATACAACCTCTCCCTGACCAGCCTCCCATCTACCACCCTCCAAAACTTTGCTGCCTGTATGCCTATTCCGCACCAAGACCCTATCACCCATCATCCCTATAGTTGCTCCCCTACATATTGCTCCCAGTCCAAAGCTTCCAATTTAAACTTCATGCCCTTACTCTTCCCTATCTCTGTCACCTTCTCCAGCCCTACAAGAGAGAAGTAAAGAGCTCCACAGTTGAGGTTGTGGGAAAGAATGAATTGAAGTTGAAGACACATTCATGGCAACTGCTCATGCGTTAAGCTTGCGGTCAGCATTCCAACCCATGTGGCAGCCTATTAGCATTTCAGAAAACAAAAATCATTTGTTTCACTGGGATGAGAGGTTGACGGTATGAACCAATCAAATCAATAATTTGTTTTTCTAAATCCCAAGTTAGTAGATTGGACTGAAGGCTGTCAAAACCAATCAGGTGTTACTTTCTCTCACTGTTGGTTGCAGACAAGCTTCAGACAAAAAATAAGATGGTTTCTGAGCGATGCAGTTACAGGTCTGTTAAAAAAAATGTTGATGTCCAAAGAAACGATATATAAATTGCAGCTTTCAAAAAAAAACAACTTGTTTCCTCAAAATAACTTTTTGTGGCATTCCAGCTGCTGTTTTATGGGAGGCTTTATTTCTTCAAAACTGGCTGCAGTTGTTTTTTCGAGATGCAAGATAAACAACAAGATAACAAGCAACTGTTTATCAGTCTTAAAGTGTGTCTAATGATCTCGGCGGTTTGTCTTGTAGACGAGTTTGCATTTGCTGCAGCCATTTTCTTCACCTTCCCTCCCCCAAGAATATACTTTTGCTTCATTTACATTTTCCTCTGTGTTTAGTCCTATTCTTTCCAGAAATCTCTCCATGTCTTTGTCCATTGTTTCTGTTCTCTTCTCTCCCTTTCTCTGTTGTCCACAATGAATTTGAAGAAAAGGAAGTAAAAGAAAAAAAAAAGTGGAAAAGTCTAAATCAGAATAAAACAAGTGCAATGTCCTTCTGATTGCAATGACTCTAACTTCAATTTGAATGAACTGAAATCACTTGCTCACCATAGGCAATAATAACATTTGCCTTCCTGGGTCCTATTCCAGAATGGTGTCCTTGCTTTTATTACTGTTGCCCTATTATTTGGCTTTCATCTCTATGCAAAATAAAACAGACTTCCCACATCCATTTACCACCTTCGCTTACTTAAATATAATTGCAAACGAGACGATCTATTCCCCACCTGTCACTACACAATACAAGAACTGTGTAACCATTTCCAGTGCGCTAAGTAGTCATTGTTAATATTTGGGGGGGAAGGTGACCTTTAGTGACGATCAAGGTGAAGGATGTCAATGCTGGAGAATATAAAGTGTTTGCGCTCAGTGTCAAGCACTTCAAGAGCAGGTAGTGTCTACAAGATGCAAAATAAAGGCCGTCAATGATCTGCCATGAACTAGTCATCAAAAGAGGATCACTGCAGCTCCACTGTGACATTGATATTTCTCACACCAGCCACCCTAAAGCCTCGAGTGTGAAGGCATTAATTGGTACCAAATTTTGGTTGAGACATGACTCAAAGCCGTCCCATTAATCAGGGCTCAATTAACCCCTAGGCCAGAGGCAAGCAATGAAAGAAAATAAAAAGCTTTTTCCTAATCTATTGTGTGACCCACTCCCACTAGGTTCAATATGTTAAAATGCACAAACACACACATATTAGTAAGGATTATTTTTGTTGCATTATTGTTGATTTTTCAAATCTGTCTGCAATCATTCTTCACCCTCTCCAGTTCAAGCTCCTCCAAGATGTTGGTTTCCCTATTCCATTCATAATAGATTTTATTTTTTAGTCTTCCGTTCCTTTCTTACTCTTAATTACTGCCATTTTGGGAAGGTTCCTTAATCTACTTCTCACAACTTTGCCTGTATGTGGTTGATTTATTGTAAGAATCTTTGGACATATTTCAGTGTCAGCAGCAGGTCTCCCAAATGTTTGTGCAGGGGCCTGAGATTGTTGGTAAAGCATAATGTATAACCTCCCACAGTTTTTGTTTCATTCAAACCCTCCCATTTGTTTAGCTTGTAAAGATTCTTAATGCTATGATGCTACAGCAATCATGTCAGCCAAAATGACCTCACTCTCTAGTGGCTGTAAGCAGTTTTTTCCTTTTGCCTTGAATTTTTTTTAAAGTCACTATAAACATCATCAGGCAATCTGAAGACTGTGTGTTATGTTCCCTTCAATGTGAGACCAATATTAAAACCCATCTGGTTCACTTATGTCCTTTAGGGAAGGAAATCTGCCAACCTTACCTGGTCTGGCCTATATGTGACTCCAGACCCACAGCAATGTGATTGACTCTTAACTGCCCTCTGAAATGGCCTAGCAAGCCACCGTATTCAAGAAAGCGGCTCACCAACACCTTCTCGAGGACAATTAGGGATGGGCTATAAATGGTGGCCTTGCCGGCGACACCCACATCCCGTGAATGAATAAAAAAGCAATATTCCTGTCCTACTTCAACATTTTAAAACAAAATAAACACAACGGTCTCATTTCTTAGCTACCCTGTTATATCAAAGAGCAAAATACTGTTGATAAAACTCTAACTGAGGCCATCTAGGTTTCTACTTTATCCTTGCTCCATCAGGTAGGCCTTCACTTACTGTAGCTTTAATAATAGAACTTTGTTCTCACCTCCAAACTCCCTTGTATGAATTTAACCATTATTCAAGAGGCTTTGCTCTCTGACTAGCTCTGTAAACTTAGTTTAATCTGTCTTGCCCTTCTTAACCATGGAGTTTGCTTTGTCAGCATTTCTTTCCCTTTCTCCACTCTTGGGTGCACTACTTTTCTAGAATTCCCCACACCTCTGGATAGAGACAATTTGTTTACATCTTCAAGGATCATTCTCCTGTTGAAAACTTTCTACCAAGACCAAGCACAGCTCATGGCAACATTACCGTTTAGTTCAGATTACAGTAGAAAAATGCACTCTGCATTTGAAAAAGAAATAATTTAAAAAGTACTCAATTGCTTGAAAATATCAGCTACCCTCCACTATAAAATGATTATTTTGATAAACGGGTGCATATTACTACTTATTAATGTAAACAAGTACAATCCTCAATCATAGGATTGGAGCAAGGATATATGATTAAATCTTTATGTGAGATATACAGGATCACACAACTGTATTGCATCCTTACATAATGTTGTAACTCTTCAAGTTATCAAAACCAAACATTTCTTTACCTCATAACTTTTGCTTTTGGCTTTTCCATTTCCAACTGTAGGAGTGGGAATTCATGATTCCAAATCGATTTGCTGAACATATATTACAGCTTTTACCAATTTCTACTGACCACACCATAAATGAAAATAAACAAGTGACATTTAACCCAATTATTTGCAGGAAAGGAAAACAAGTTCTCACCTCGGAGTCAGAGTCTGAGGAACTAGAACTAGACGAACTGGAGGAATCGCTTGAGCTGTCTGACGCAATGCCCGTAGACTCCTGCAGGTCAACCAAATCTGCCGCTACAGCAAGTTCTGGCCGTTCTTGCTTTAAAATCCTGCCAGAATACAGAAGCAGAAAATGTTCGATTCTTCTCGACATGGAAACTTGCCAAAACTGAACACAATATAAAAATTGTACGTAAATAACCTACACCTTCACTTACCCAATTCTTTAATTTAAAGCTGCATATGCTGTACTTCACAGCTCTAACTAATTTAGTGTTACCGCAGTGTACTTGTTTGTGGTTTAGTCTCATTTATCACAATTAAATCCCATTTAAACTGAAGATTTTATGCTGATGTGAATTCAGCCCACACTCTGGTTCAAACAAGAGTCGATATATAGGGTGCGATAAATGAAGGTACTGCACGTTATCCTCAGTCGCAGAATCTGGACCAATATCATCTGCAGAGTATTTATTCCATATGGTTCCCTATTCCGGGAATCAATGGAGAAACACTAAGTGATTTAAAAACAATTTTTTTTTTTTTTAAAAAGCATAGCTCCGGGACAAAGTCTAAGGTAAGTACTAATCAGAGGTGGTATTTACCTGTTGAATTACATTCCTCCTTAAAACTTAAGTGTTTGAGGTTCACTGAAATGGTTCTCATCACAATATCCCAAATGCTCAGCTCTTGATGTCAGCTGTACTATCAGAAAAAAAGCGTACCAAACGAAGGGACAAAAAATTGGCGGTGTGAGGCTCCCTAGGACCGTTCCTGTATTTTAAAGCAGGAAGTTCAACAACAGCACTAGTAAAGATCTTTAAGTGGAACAATGTAGAAGTTATCATTTTAAATGTAGCAGATTGAGAACTATATTGCCAATTTCTAGATGATATGAACCAGACACAGCTCTCTGGGCGCACAGGTACAGCATGCAAAGTACCAAGGGGTGTTAGAGTACTTTTCATTTTTCATATCAGTACTCCTTAGAATTTCATATATAAAAACAATCTTTATTAAAACAATACCCTATTCTTTGCTCTGTAAGCAGATTATTCAGATGTTGAATATCAAAATTATCCCATATGCAAGTATGCTACACTTGTATAAGCTGATGGAGTATTAAGAAAAGAAGCAGTTTGTGCCTGGTATACTATGAACAAAGCCACAATGCATGCTCTGACTTAAAGCCATTGACTTTTCGTTCTCTTCAATTTGAAGGATCTGGCCACAAAATTCAGCAAAACGATCACACAATATACTAGAGCCAAGTCACAGATACAAGTCATGCAAAGAGTAACAATAGAATGAACTACGTGGGTTTCCCAACTGAGATGACAGGTGAACAGTTTAATCCCAGACCTCTTCCAGTACAGGTTGTGCGTCCAAAATCCGGAGTTCCGGAATCCGGGACGATTGGTGGCAGAGACGTCCGGAATCCGTAAAATGTTCCAGAATATGGGCACCCTGTCAAACCGCAACCTGGGCCCAGGCATTTCCAGACTCGGAATGTGTTTCTGATGTCCGACGTCTGGAAACGCCCGAGCCCAGATTGCGATATTTCCGGACGTCAGAAACACGTTCCGAAGTCTGGAAAAACACGAAAACTGGCTCGGCCTCGGTCCCGAGGTTGCCGGATTCAGGACGCTCAACCTGTACTGCTGTGTGACTACCTTATTTCTGTTTCTTGGTCCAAGAGGGAGAAAATAAACTATCATTTCAGAAAACTTTTGATAAAAATTCCACATTTGTGATCATGGAACAGGAGATAAAGTGTACTGCTGGTTCTAAAAATGTCTTCAAAGCAGACAACACAGGGTAGTCATAAATAGGAACTTTGCAGGCTGAAAATATGAGAAACATAGAAAAATCGGAGCAGGAGTAGGCCCTTCGAGCCTGCTCCGCCATTCAGTAAGATCATGGCTGATCCTCGATCTAAATACCATATTCCCGCTCTCTCCCCATACCCCTTGATGCCTTTTGTGTCTAGGAATCTATCAATCTCCTTCTTAAATATATTCAGTGACTTGGCCTCCACAGCCTTCTGTGGTAGAGAATTCCACAGGTTCACCACCCTCTGAGTGAAGAAATTTCTCATCTCAGTCCTAAATGTCCTACCCCGTATCCTGAGAATGTGACCCCTCGTTCTAGACCCCCAGCCAGGGGAAACATCCTCCCTGCATCTAGTCTGTCTAGCCCTGTCAGAATTTTAGACGTTTCAATGAGACCCCCTCTCATTCTTCTAAACTCTAGTGAATACAGGCCTAGTCGACCCAATCTCTCCTCATAGGACAGTCCTGCCATTCCAGGAATCAGTCTGGTGAACCTTCGCTGCACTCCCTCTATGGCAAGTGGGTTACATCAGAGGTCTGCGTAAGGTCTTTACTTTAAAAAAAAATTATCTTAATGATTTATTAAGCAAGATTGCAGATGATACAAAAAAGGAGGCAGCACAAATAATGAGGAAAAATTTAACCAGATTCAGAAGGATCTAGATCTTTTGGATAACATGGCCAGAGAGTGGTAGATTCAAATCAATGTGGGCAAATAAAATAATTAGTGCGAGAACAAAGAACTAAAATGTGGTGTATGCACTAAGTGGTACAGTGACTCAACTCTGCTGATCAAGGAAGATATCTAAGGCTTAGTTGCAATAAAAAATGGCAATTAAGGTACTTGGTTGCATTATCAGAGGTACAGAGTACAAATCAAAAGATGTTACATTGTTATTGTGTAAGGATTTTACCAGACCCATCTGGTGTACTGTCTATAGTCCAGTCATCCTATTGTAGGAAGGATAATGTTGCTCTTGAGAAGGTAGCGATGAGCAAAAAATACTGATTCTACATACAGGAAACTTTGTGCTATCCGGCACCGACGGGACCGAGCTGCTGCCGTTCCCTCAAAACTGCCGGACACTCCAGAGCTAATGTTGAAAGATACGGAGATTTTCATCTCCGTATGAATCAACAAACCCTGTTGCTTAGCAACAGCCTCTAAACAGTCGGCAAGCATCTCTGTAGCGTCTCTAGCTGAAGCTGTTGCTTAGCTACAGACCTTGCAGAGCTTGACTGTTCAAAAAAAGCAAAGAAAAGAAACGAAAAGAATAAAAAACAGCTCCTGATTTTTGCCGGTGGCTCGAGCTTGCCGGACAGTTCGCCTCCGGATAACTCAAAGTTTCCTGTATCTGGAATTGAATTTAAGAGGAAAGGCTAATCAAGTTGGGCTCGTTTATTTTTTGGAAAAACTTCAAGATATTCAATTAAAGTTTCCAGTTTATTAGAAGAATTGACAAATTGATCTGTGCAAATTGTTTACCATGGTGAAGGGGTTCAAATATTAGGGGACACACTAACAATTAGAATGTTAGGCTCTCCCAATGGCTCAGCATATTAAGGCAGTGAGTAACTGAGCCATATAGAACAGAAACATTGCAGGTTAAATCCCAGACAATCTCACCTTGGCAACAGCAAAAGCACCAATTCATCTTGGCGTCCCAAGGTTGGGAAGGGTAAAATTGGTCAGGACTCCAATCACTTTCCAGCAAGCTCTGCTGGAACTGTGTGTGTGTGTATGTAAATCACTGAGAACACGGTTCTCCCCTTCCCCGTATTCTGGAGCAGTCTGCTGACACTCACTGTCTAGGTTCACACATGATGGGTGGTCACTTCAGCAAAGTATGGTAGAGCACAAGGCACACGTGAAACCATAAACAACAAGGAGGTACAACTTAGCAGGAATACTAACCCTGGAAACTTTCCATAAACTGACTGAAGAATCATGTTTTCACTCTGCACTCAGAGCCAATGTCAAATGCACTTCCATGAGATATGACACGTGCCAAAAGGATTGCAAAGCTTCCCCAAATTGCCCTTACAATGTGCCTTAAAAGTACACTGTTAGTGTAGCATTTCAAGAGGGAGGGGAAGTTAGGAGTAAGAAGGGAAGTCTGGCAGAACTTTGCACCAAAAGGGTAACAGAATTGTGGAATAAGTTACCATGAAAGGCCATTGAAGTAGACAGAATAAGTGGGTGGAACAGACAATTGGATAAGTTTCCGGAGAGAAGAGATATGATAAGAAAGTGGGCAGGTGGTACTGGTCTGAGTAAGGAATGGGCTTGTTGGTATAAGAACGATTTCCTGTCCCTAAAAATTCTCATTCACCTTTTTTTTGCTAATTCTCTCTGCTCCCTCTCTCCCCTGATTCTTTACTGGGGAATAATTCTGGTACTTCGCAGAAGTGGTCATTCATCACACGAGGACTGACAGAGAATATCCGCCATGGGGGAACAGAAGCACGCCTAATCCTGTCCTCATCCAATGTCCGCACATGCGTGCTTTCTGCATGGGGCAAGGGACAGCAGCCCCTGAATCAAAGGTACCGTAACTCCCTGGCTGAGATCAAGTAATTCAGCACTGAATCAAAACTGGAATTTCCTGCCCTGTATGGTTCAACTACTCACTGCCTTAATAGGCTTTAGGCAATGGGCAGACGTACAAGTAAAGAAAAGGCTATTTTCCCCATCAATACCATTTCTTTACTCATTTACATTATGCACCATCACTGACCCACCATAAACAACATCTCCTGAATACCAATAGCCTACTTCACTCCAGATAATAATCTCTAGCTGAGATTACCTGTACCACTTTCTGGATAGTTTAGGACGTCCCCTAACTGTTTTATGCCATACCACAGGAAAGTTGGTTGCACTGGCAAAGTTCTGAGTAACAGCAATCGTGTGATCCATATTGAGTACAACATGCCACCATCCACCTGAAAGACAAGAAGAATTCTATGTAAGGAACCCATTTCTAAATCTCAATCAATATAACGTACATTTAATCAAGTTTAATTACTGACAGACCGACAATTGCATTGGAGAAGTCCAGAACCTATCCTGACCCATGCTCCGAAGTGTAAGTGAAACTAGGCTAAAATAGTTTCATCCTTTCTACGATTCACAGAATCATAAAATGTATGGACAGGTCATTTAGCCACGAATAATCTCAGTTTCAGTAGCACGTCCCCTGCCCGTCAGTTCTGCCATAGAAGAGGAGCCTCCATGACAGGATAGCATAATTCCCATGACTGACAGCAACAAACGTGTGATGTATATATATGCCAGTCGGAACGAGTATGAATGCGCACATTACAATGGCTCAATGGTAAAGTCACCACAGATGAGCTACACAGAACAGGAAAAGTATAGGTTCAATCTGTGGTCTGTGTGGAGTCAGCAGCACTCAACCAGGATAGTGATAGACACTATCGCCCCAGATTACTTAAGAGAAAAATTGGCTTATTTGGATATCGGGCACAGATTGGATGAGACGTATCTGTTCCAGCACTCACTGTCGAAGCTCACACTTAATCAATAATCATTTGAGTGGGGTATCAGAAGGCAACTGGGCCCTATGGAATGGAGAGAATGCAAGGGAAAAAGTGTGCGATGAATGAGTGTTGAGGCTCTTTTTTTGGAAATCTAAGGGTTCCTCTGACCCCTATTACAGGGCAGTAGACGACCGCTGACAACCCATCACAGGACAATATTAGAGGTTCCTGACCGTCATCCCCAGACCCACTACAAACAAATTGTCCTAAATCCTTCAATAGGGAACACCATCAAAGTGTGTAGAGCCCTGCAGATTCTAAGTGCTAGTATGTATAGCTAGAAGCACATGACCAAAACGATTTAATCAATGTAAAACTCTGAAAAAGTATTTTTTAATAGTAAGGAAATTGGCACTGTTGGTTGGATTGGACAAGGGTTTTGTCATTTTATGTCACCCACAAGCAACAAAATCAGTTTTCAAACAGAAACAATGCCTTTATGTCATATGTTGAGCACCAGTGGAAAAAATGCCAATGACTTTCCAACAGCAATGATCCCCTTCAACAAAGCCCTGTGGAAGCAAACCTTTTCTGTTTAAAAAAAAGTCACCTGGCACAAAGACGGTCTCCCCGGGCTTCTGAAGGATTTCCAAGGGTTTAAACTCCTGCGGCCAGGTCGGATGCTGTGTTCGAGGGTAGACAATGACGAACCACGTGATGGCCTCATCCTGTTGGTTTCCACCTTCTTCCCTGGTCATCTTGATAAGCTCACGAGGTGTATTTGTAGGGAACAAACACCAGCGCTTGTGACCTTGAACTAGAGCATTCCATGCACTTGTTCCTAAAGGATCAATATGGACACCAGTTCCAGACCTAGGAGGGCCCATGACAAACCATCTAAAAATATAAAACATAGGAATTATTTTTCACATTTATCCTTCTACACTGTAATACTAAGCTTTTTTCAATGCTGATCCGGATACTGATGTGCTGTATACAGAACACTTACTAGAAATATTCTTCCTGTACAGGCACAATGTCCTTGTTTTCTTCAAAAAAAACTTAAGTGGCGATTCAGAAAGTAACTTTTCAATTCTCTTACTCTCTGCACCCAGTCATAAATGCATGTATACTGTGAAAATTGCTGATAATTAGAAAATCATATAAAAAATGTACATGGAACATTAACTCATCTTACCCAGGGTATCTAACTATTCGAACCTTCACTGCTCACATTCCATCCTGCACTAAGTCCCACTTGCCCATCACCCCTGTCGACCTCCAATTGCTCCCTGTCCCGATACATTAAGCTCAAATTCCTTGTTCTGTTAACAAATCCCTCAATGGCCTTGTTCTTCGCTACTTCTGCACCCTCCTCCATGCCCTGTCCTGCAGTGTTCTGACTCATCTTCCTGCCATTCTGCTTTCAGTGCCAGAGCCTTCAACCTTCACTATCGTCCTCTCTGGAACTCAGTCTTTAAACCCGTTTGCCTCCTACTTTTCTCTTTCTTTAAAAGCCTCCTCAAAACTTATCTTTTTAACCATTCATTCAGATCTCTCTTAACTCACCTCCTCGTGTTCATTGCTAGCACTCTTAAGTGAAACACCCTGGGGTTCCTCATTACAGTACATTAAAGGCACTATATAAACCCAAATTGTTTTCTGTTCTTATGTAAATAATTCTGAACTGTCCCATAAAGTATTTACAGTGCAATCGACTACACTTAGAATGAGTTATCCGGGACTGGGTGGCACAGTGAGTTAGACGCTAACCTTTCACTGCTGCAACCTGGGTTCAGATAGAGGCTAGACTTATTAATTATTGTAAGGATCCTACATGAAATGCGTTCGGCCGTTCTCTTGATCTAATTCCAAGATACGAGGCCAAAGTTCAACAGAATAGCTGGTGTGGGAAATGAAGTTGTCACACAGGTGCAGTTAGACATGACCTTCTGAGGTTGGGGTTTCAGGTATATTTTTGGGACAGAGTAGAGGAAGATTTCCTCTGCAGTTAACCACACTTTACCTGACCTCAGAATTCTTGATGCTGACACTGCATGCCCGAAATTGAAGCATTCCTTTCTCTAGCATCTCTCAGCTCGATGAGCACAACATTTACAAAAAAGTAACTCCAGCGAGAAGGCATTTCTTCAGACAGACTAGTTTATATGATCAAAATGAATAATCCAATATGCTTTATACTGTAGTATCAAGACAGCTGAGCTGACTTGAGTGGGGTGCTTTAACTGGCTTGAGGTTCTTAATTACATTCCAGCATTTAGGAAAGCTTTCCCTGAATAAAGTTTTAGTGTTTGTGAATGGTTATAATCAGGGTCAACAGAAATATAATGGGACACTTGAAAAAATAGATTTGCAGGATAGTGCACTCATTTCCATTTGTGCTTTGATCCCATACACATGAAAACACTACTTGTCTGTAATCTATAGATACTTGGCCCTTTTCTTAAAATAAACTTGATTATTTGCATGTTTTCTAAATTTGTCATTTGTATTCACCACTTTGATCAGCAAGACATTGGAAGGGCATCGTTCTGAATAGTTCCATCATCGTGGCCAGTTTTTAAAAAACATTCAGGCACAATCCACAGGTTTTCCTGTGCATGCTGCAGAACTCACTGAGGATTAACAAGACAAAGACACTTTCCTGATTTGTCTGATGAAAGAGACTAACATTTGCTAACTGCTCAGCTAGGCGGCTGACGTGCTGCACAAGCATCTACTGCCCGACATTAACAGAGCTCATCACTTTTGCTTGAATGGAATGTCGGTCTCTCGGGCTCTAAAAGAGCTCTCCAACTAAGGCCTGCTCTGTCACGCTAGAAATCCGACATGAAAGCTATGGGATACAGGAGGAGGTACTCTGTACACACTGACCTACATTACTGCTTTCTAACAATTAATCACCAAGGTTGGTTGTTTAAGTGCTGTTACCTGTATGGAGGCCTTCGCTTTTCCCCTGCAAACTGGAATAAATCATCCCTGAAATACTTTGCCACTTCATAATCCTCTAACAGTTTCCTCCTTTTCGGGTGCTCCCCATAGCTGCTATCAAAAATGTAAAGAGGACTATCATCTTTTGTAGTTTCCATGTAGTCGGCATAATACTTCATCTTCATTTTAACAGAGTAGCCATCGTTGTCTTCCCCGCATTTAAATTTTTGATTTCTGTACTTGCGCTTTAACCGCTCCAGTGTCCACTTTTCGTGCGCTGCCCACCCATGCTCAGCATTTACCAGCACTACAGGCTTATACGGTTTCTCATACTTCTCAATGAATTCTTCAACAGACGTCTGGAGGGCATCTACCCTTTCTACATTGTCCTGCAACAAAAGGAAAAATATACTGTATTCAACATAAAATGGGTTGCCTTTTGCAACTTCAGCAATTAGGAAATGCAGATTGAGCCACTGCAGTGAGGTAGCTGTAACTCAGGCAACACAAGTATTGGTTAAAAATCAATTAACTTCGAGTTAGAAATAATGGATTTCTTTCGCTTTTGATAGAGATCAGCAGCTCCCAATGAAAACAACAGGGACCCTGAAGCTATCATTCATCCTTCAAGGATAACATTTGGTTATGTTATATTGTTTCCAGCAATGCCTTGCAATTTTTATATGCATATTTTAATGCTTATGTTTTTCCTCCTGACTGCTACAATTTATTACTTCATTAACTGAGTCACATTGGATTGTCGTGTTTGTGCTCAGTTCACTGTGGCTCACAGGTCTAATATGCACGTTGGCTGTTGTTATCAAATTACCTTGCAACTGAGCTTAATTTTTGAAGATACATTAATTTCTCCACTTGTTATCTTCTAGGACCAGGAACCACAGGCTCCTGGAGAATGACTGAGCACATCTCCACAGCCTCTGCCAACCTTGTTCTGCGTAAAGTGAGTGTGTAATTACACACAAACAACTGCAGTATCCTCTTTCAAACCAACTGTTTTATTTATTTTAAATTTGCACAAAAACCCTTCTGCATGATGGCTGGCCTTTAATGGCCACATTATAAATCACTAGTTTGTCAATTTAATTTTCAAATTGTGCGAAAGCTATAGTGTCTAATTAAAGGTATATAACAACTGCACAGCAATATTGTTTACAATAATCACCAGTATAGATTGTTGCCAGTTTATTAAAATTACTTTTATTAGTGTGCAAATCTGGCCTCCCAATAGATTAAACCCGCCCACAGTCATGGAATGCAAGTTGACTGCTTTGGTTTGTACTAATTGCTCTAATACTTTGTGACAGTGCGCATAATAGGTAATGTAAAAATAATAAAATCAAAATGTATGTCTTCTTCAATGGCAGGTAAGTACACCTCCGGATGTGGTGAGTCACACGGAACAGGAAGTTCCCAGGTTTGTTCCCTGGTGTACTGAGTTACTAGAAAATGAAGGCAGCGAATAAAAATTACTATATTTTGGTTTTAATGCACTTCCTCTTTCATACATTAAACAGATAGCCTTTTTGAAAAGTCGCCAGTTAATTTTTGAAAACTGTTTAATCAGTTGGGTACAGTAGCGCAGTGGTTATGTTACTGAACTAGTAATCCAGAGGCCTGGACGAATAATCCAGACAATGTGAGCTCGAATCCTATCATAGAAGTTTGAGAATTTGAATTCAGATTATAAAATTCTGTCCCACTGGCAGGACAGACCCACAAGAAATGGTGGCACAGTGACATGGAGTCGGGGAGAGTGACCCTGGGAGTCCTCAACATTGACTCCGGACCCCAGGAACTCTCATGGCTTTAGGTCAAACATGGGGAAGGAAACCTCCTGCGAAATTACTAGCTACCACCCTCCCTCAGCTTCTGAATCAGGACTCCTCCATGTTGAACACAGAGGTTGGCAAGGGCACAGGTTGTACTCTAGGTGCTGGAATTCAATGTCCATCATCAAGAGTGGCTCCATAATATCATCACTGACTGAGCTGACTGGGTCCTGAAGGACATAGCTGCCAGACTAGGATTGCGGCAGGTGCTGAGAGAACCAACATGTGGCAATAACCCACTTGACCTCGCCCTCACCAATCTCTCTGTCGCAGATGTGTCCATGTCAGCTTTGGAGCAGTGATCGCCACACGGTCCTGGTGGAGACCAAGACCCTTGGTGTGATGCAGCATCAAAAAGAATCAATTCCATGCATGCCGAGGATCTTGTGTTGTCATATCTATTTTTAAGTACTGTTGATAAAGCCACACTGGCAGAAAATGACACTGGTCAATAAGCCACCTCATTTATCTGGATGGGTTAAAATAAGCATCAAAATGGCTGGGCTGGTTAAAGCAGTGAATAGATGAGCTATGCAGATCAGGAAGATCAAGGCCAGTCTGTGCTAGGTTAGCCATTCTTCACTGGGGCAGTGGTAGGGACATGACAATAAGCCTCAGCATCCTGGGAGGCTTGTGTGCAGCATAAACACCGGCATAGACCTGTTGGGCCACATGGCTTGTTTCTGTGCTGTAAAATTCTATAGGGCAACTAATGCTTATCAAACTGTACCCCAATAAGTACTGACCTCCTTCGTGAATGGAAAGAATGGAATAAAACATTGGTGAGAAAATAGAAAAATACAACTATTTATTTATTTTCTAATACAAGAGACGCCTAAAAATGATAGCTATAGAATGACGACGCTGGTGGTAGAATTGTTTTATCGTGATTCTACCACCAAGAAAGTATAACATTTTAAATCTATAAACTTCAAAAACAGACAGCAGTTGAACACACCCAGCTGGCCCCAATCTTGCAGCTCACCGCAACAGAGGAAACTAAAGTTGCATCTCCCCAGCTAGCTGCAAACATCCCAGATTCCCAAGGGAATTCACTGTTCTGAGCAGGCTCAACAACTCATGTGTCACTGAACCAAGAAAGGGGAGGGAAGACAGGGCAAGACATAAAACGTTAGTTGTCCAAACCGGACTGCAACTTCAAGAACTCATTTCTATCCATCACCAATGCTGAACAACAACAACTTGCATTTATATAGCGGCGCTAATGTAGGAAAATGCCCCACGGCGCTTCAAAAGGAGTCAAAATTGACACAGCCGAAGAGGGAGATATTAGGAACGGTGACTAAAAGCTTGATCAGAGAGATAGGGTTTAAGGAGAGTCTTAAAGGAGGAGAGAGATGTTTACAGAGGGAATTCAGGGCCTAGACAGCTGAAGACATGGCTGCCAATGGTGGAGCAAAAGCAGTTGGAGGAACGCGCAGTTCTCGGCGGGTTGGACCAGGTTAGAGATAGGGATGGGGAGGCCACGGAAGGATATGAACACGAGGGTGAGAATTTTAAATTGGAGGTGTTAGTGGACTGGAAACCATGTGGGTCAGCGGGCACAGGGGTAATGGGTGACTGGGATTTGGAGCCGGTTAGGCTTCAGGCAGCACAGTTGTGGAGGGTGGAAGACGGGAAGCTGGTCAGGAGAGCATTGGAATAATCAAGTCTGGAGGGAACAGAAGCATGGATGAGGTTTTCAGCAGAAGATGGGCTGAGGCAAGGTGGAGACAGGTAATGTTACGGAGGTGGAAGTAGACAGACTTTCTGATGAAGAAAATATGGGTTTGGAAGCTCAGCTTAGGGTCAAAAAGGACGTCGAGGTTGCGAACAGTCTGGTTCAAACTAGGACAGTGACCGGAAAAGGGAATGGAATCAATGGCGAGGGATCGGAGTTTGTGGTGTGAAATTGCAGCTCATCTAGGACTGGATGCCAGACAAGCAAGCTGGCAACACAGAGGCAGTAGAGGGGTCGAGAAAGGTGGTGGTGAGGTAGAGCTCGGTGCCGTCGGCATACATGTGGAGCTGGATGTCAAGTCTTCGGATGTTGTCCCTGAGGGGAAGTATGTAGATGAGAAATAGGAGGGGGCCAAGGACAGATTCCTCGAGGACTCCAGAGGTAACGGTGTGCCAGTGGGAAGAGAAGCCATTGCAGGAGATTCTCTGGCCCGAATGGCTAGGTTATGAGTAGAATCAGGCGAGTGCAGTCCCAATTAGTTGGACAACGAAGGAGAGGCATTGTAGAAAGATGGCATGGTCGACAGTGTCAAAGGCTACAGCAAGGTCAAGATGGACAAGAAGGAACAGTGCAACAGGGTCACAGTGACAGAGGATCAAACGTGGAGTCATGGGAAACATAGGCACGGATTTGGGAAGTGACAACACGTTCAAGGACTTTGGAGAAGAACGAGAGGTTGGAGTTGGGGTGGTAGTTTGTAAGGAGAGGGGTCAAGGATGGTTTTTGTGGGGCGCGGGGGGGTGATGACGGAAGCTTTGAATAGGAAGAGGACAATACCAAAGGAAAGGGAACCATTTACAATGTCAGCGAGCATGGGGGCCAGGAAGGGAAGTTGGATGGTCTGCAGTTAGTGGAAATAGGGTCAAGAGAGCAGGAGTTGGGTCGACTGACAAGTGGAACTCGCAGAACATTGAAGGGAGATGGGACAGAAACGAGAGGAAAAATACGAGTTCAGGGCATAATTAGACACTCTTGGTAGTTGTGGTGCTACAGCGCTTCCTGCAGGGTGGATAGCGTGTTATTACAATGTGGCAGGTTTACATAGGCAGTTTCCATTATAGTGTAAATGTGGACGCATGAATTTATAATAGAAAAGTCAATGGAAAGTGCACGCAGGTGCAAGTAAGGAGACGGTTGATCCTGGAGTGGAGAGCAGTTTTGGCAAAGGAGAGCATAAAATCAAAGACGTTTACAGCACAGAAGGAGGCCATTCGGCCAATTGTGTCTGTGCCGCCGCTGGCTGAAAAAGAGCTATCCATCCTAATTCCACTTTCCAGCTCTTGGTCCGTAGCCCTGCAGGTTACGGCACTTCTCGTGCATATCCAAGTACTTTTTAAATGTGATGAGGGTTTCTGCCTCTCTCACCCTTTCAGGCAGTGAGTTCCAGACCCCCACCACCCTCTGGGTGAAAAAAGTTCTCAACTCCCCTCTAATCCTTCTACCAATTACTTTAAATCTATGCCCCCTGGTTATTGACCTCTCTGCTGAGGGAAATAGGTCCTTCCTATCCACTCTATCTAGGCCCCTCATAATTTTATACACCTCAATTAAATCTCCCCTCGAGACCTACTCTGTTCCAAAGAAAACAACTTCAGCCTATTCAATCTTTCCTTGTAGCTAAAATTCTCCACTCCTGGCAACATCCTCGTAAAACTCCTCTGTACCCACTCTAGTGAAATCACATCTTTCCTGTAATGTGGTGACCAGAACTGTACGCAGTACTCTAGCTGAGGCCTAACTAGTGTTTTATACAGTTCAAGTATAACCTCCCTGCTCTTATATTCTATGTCTTGGCTAATAAAGGAAAGTATCTCGTATGCCTTCTTAAACCACCTTATCTACCTGTCCTGCTACCTTCAGGGATCTGTGGACATGCACGTCAAGGTCCCTGTGTTCCTCTACACTTCTCAGTATCCTACCATTTATTGGGTATTCCCTTGCCTTGTTAGCCCTCCCTAAATACATTACCTCGCACTTCTCCGGATGAATTCCATTTGCCACTTTTCTGCCCACCTAACCATTCCATTGATATCTTCCTGCAGTCCATAGCTTTCTTCCTCACTATCAACCACACGGCCAATCTGCAAAATTCTTAATCATCCCCCTACATTTAAGTCTAAATCATTGATACATACCACGAAAAGCAAGGGACCTAGTACTGAGCCCTGCAGAACCCCACTGGAAACAGCCTTCCAGTCACAAAAACACCAGTCGACCATTACCCTTTGCTTCCTGCCATTGAGCCAATTCTGGATCCAACTTGACACTTTCCCTTGGATCCCAGGGGCTTTTACATTTCTGACAGTCTGCCTTGTGGGACCTTGTCAAAAGCCTTGCTAAAATCCATGTAGACTACATCAAACGCGCTACCCACATCAACCCTCCTTGTTACTGCCTCAAAAAATGCAATCAAGTTAGTCAGACACGACCTTCCTTTAACAAATTTATGCTGACAACCCTTGATTAATCCGTGCCTTTCAAATGACAATTAATACTGATTCTCAGAATTTTTTCCAATAATTTGCCCACCACCGAGGATAGGCTGTAATTGATAGGTCTATCCCTTTCTCCCTTTTTAAAAAACGGTGCAACGTTAGCAGTTCTCCGGCACCACACCTATAGCAAGAGAGGATTGGAAAATGATGGTCAAAGCCTCCGCTATTTCCTTCCTTGCTTCTCTTAACAGCCTGGGATACATTTCATCCAGGCTTGGCAATTTAACTACTTTCAAAGATGCTAAACCGCTGAATATTTCCTCACTCACTATGTTTATCTCATCTCATATTTCAGTTCTCCTCAACTACAATGTCTGCATCATCCCTCTCTTTCGTGAAGACAGACGCAAGGTATTCATTAAGAACCTTACCCACATCTTCCACCTCCACCCACAGGTTACCTTTTTGGTCTGTAATAGGCCCTACTCTTTCCTTAGTTATCCTCTTGCTCTTTATGTATTTAGAAAACATCTTTGGGTTTTCCTTGTCAATATTTATCCATGCCATCGCTTTGCTTTCCTAATTCCTAAGTCTTTGCCTCTTGGAGCAAAGATGGAGGGGGGGGGGGGATGTACCAGTTGGAATGACCAAGGTGGGAGAGAATAAGAGCTTTACTGGGGAAAAGGGCATCAAAGGCAGAGGTGGGAGAGTGATTGTGCAGACCACCAACAGTGCAGAAGTATCGTGGCGAATGGAGGGACCAAAGAGCTGGGAGTTTGAAAGTTCTGTTGCAAGTGACTAGAGGGGAGAGATCATACCAGGGACGAATGCAGAAGAAAGTGGGTTTGCAAGGGGGTTGTGAGTGGCGCAAGATACAAGGAAGTGTTCAGAGCTGGCCTTGCCTGTAATTGAGACGACAGGAATAGAGTGGCCATAAGAGATGACAAGTATGAGGGGGTGGCCATCAATATGGGTAGGATAGTTTATATGCAGGAAGTGGTTAAGGGAGGACAGGATGGCATTGAGGTGAGGAGAGGGTAAGGTGAGTTGAGATGGACGAGGAAATCACCGAGGTTAAGGAGACGCTTAGTGCAGAGGGTCAGGGAGGAAAGGAGTGAAGCTATCTGAGTGAAACTCAGGATGGGGCTTAGGTGGGTGGTATAGATTGAGGATTCTAAAGGACCGACGAGATGGACAGCAAGGCGAGGTGCCAGAGGAGTAATGGAACAGACCAAAGAGGGATTTGGTGAAAAGGGCCACAATGCCAGTTTGGGCCGGGAAGGCGGTGGATGACAAAGCCAGCTGGAAAGGCTTCAGTGAGGGTCAAGGTGTTGTCACCCACGAGCCAAGTTTCCATCATGGCAATTATGCACAATATGGTCATGGCTGGCAAGGGCCTTGTTTGGCGATGTGGAGAGGTGATGATTGGCAGAGTCGAAGTGGTCAGCGGTGGGAAGGATGAGCAGGGCATGAAGGTGGTTGGCAACATTCGGCACCAGTGGGAGATAGAATTAACGGGCTTCGAGTCTTTTAAGAGTAGAATTTGAACTGAACAGATTGTAGAGCTTTATTTTACAGTAACTGCCAAATTAGCCCTCCAGCTCAAAGATTTCATGTATAACTGGACAAGCTGACAGTTGAGAAAGCATAGCTGTGTGGTACTGAATCAATTCCATGCATCCCAAGGATCTTGTGTAAGTCATAACTATTTTTAAGTATGGCTGAAAGGTCACAATGGTGTAAAATGACGCTGGCCAATAAAGTCAGCTCTTTTATCTAGAGGGATAGAAATAAACATCAAAATAGACTGGCACACTGAATAATCAGATTATTGCTACTGCCACAGTACACACTCTGGGGAAATTGGTGTGTTAACTTGATTTGCAGAACAAACTCAAGTCCAAACAGTACTCATCACAGTAAATACCCACAGCTATGTAGCAAATTATACGGTAGAATCACACCAAGTGCGATAGATAAACTACTGACCTTGAAAATGGAGGGTTACCCCAATTATTCTGTAAAGTTTTGTAAATGGTATCACAATCTCACTTGCAAAAGCAATCCTGTTGCAATTGAACACTGAAGTTTGCAACTCGAGATTCGATGCTACTGCATCCCTGGCGAGGCCACAAACACCCAATTCCTTTGAAACTTCCTCCCCCAAAAAAAGACTCGTGTTCTCTATAAGACCGGTGAACAGCATGTTTCCTCCCAAGAGTGATCAAGAACAGCCAACCCAGCTCTTCCTTCATGTTTCCCCACCCAAGAGTGATCAAGAACAGCCAACCCAGCTCTTCCTTCATGTTCCCCCCCCAAGAGTGATCAAGAACAGCCAACCCACCTCTTCCTTCATGTTTCTCCCCCAAGAGTGATCCCAAACCCACTGGCACTTCCCACATCTCAGAACCGCCTGCGACAATGACCACCAAACAAACCAGTGCCACCTCCCTGGTGACCACAGCGCGGTGCTGCTGCTGCTGTGTTGGGACAGGCCGCCGGGTGCCCATTACATCCGATCCTGCAGACGGGCCCGTGTCAAAAATGTAATCGGGACACCGTCTCTCACCGCAAAAAATAAATGCAATAAATTCCTCCCCCCCTCCCCAGGACTGGTTCCAGTGAAGCCGGGCCCAAAGTCGTCTCTTTATTTGAACCTCCTGAGTAGAAGAGATCGCCAGGCCCGAGTGATCTCGGGGAGCCAGGCCCTTTCCCAACGACACCTCCCCACCCCAGAGTGGGGTCACCCTCCTCTCGCACCCCCCCATTCCATCATCCAAAAGCACGACGACCTTGTGCGGGATGAGCTCCCCCCGGCCCAGCCCGGCCGCCTCGGGGCTCTGAGGTGAGGTGAGGGGAGGGAGTGGGTGTGTGTGTGTACGTGCGGGACGTGCTGCCTAGTGTCTGGGCCAGCTGCTCTCTCTCTCTCGGACACCCCCCAGCCCCGGCCCCGGGCTGTGGAGGCGGACATCCCCCCGCCCGGCTCCTTACCTTGACCGTGCTAAAGGATAGAGGGAAAGTTTCATGGTAGTTGTGCTTTGTCCAGTCGTAAGAGTCCCTTAACTCGGGCCGAGCGCTGCGTTTGGCTTCTTTTATTCGTTTTTTAGTTTTGTGATTCATTTCCTAATCTTTAAAGCCGCGGGCTACTGGCACTAAGATCCCTGAGGGAGGAGGGTGGGGGTTTGGGGTGTGTGGTAGAAAAACAAAACGGTGGCCGGCTCCCCCCGCCAGCTTCCTCACTCTCAACAGGCAAACAGACTCGAGGAGGTAAAGAGCAGATTTGCAGAATTTTCACGCCGCGCTCGCCCGCAGCGGTCTGTCAATCAAAGCCCAGAAAGGCAGGCCCGGTGCTGATTGGCCCGTCCGCGGCGTTAAGGCGTGTCTAATTGTCCCACCCGCGACGTTAAAGCGGGTCCGTCCGCGGCATTATGGCGTGTCTTATTGGCCCGTCCGCGGCGTTAGAGCCTGTCTAATTGGCCGGGTTGGCGTGTGTCTCTCTTATGACGTATAAAGAGCCCCGCCCCGCCCCCCACCACATGGTTCCTGCCCCCCCGGCGCCTGCCAGGTCAGAGTTGAAGCCCGTGACGTCATGAGCGCCGGGCCGCCTTCCCGTGCGAAGCGGTTCGTGTTTGTGGCGGAGCCGTCGAGTGCTGGCGGGGAGCGGCTGGAGGTGTTCGTACCCGAGGTGGCAGGCTTTTAAAAAAACAAAAAAAATTGCTTAAGACGCTGTTGGTTCGTTAGATGAGGAAAAGATGAATTCAAATCGCGTTTCCCTCAGTTGACCTGAGCGCCTTCTCCCTCATTGGAGGCCGCGGCCCAGCCTTTGAAGAATAAACCAATGGAAGCCTCCCGCTTTCCGTGGAAAGAAAGACTTGCATTTCTATAGCGCCTTTCACGACCATTGGGCGCCTCAAAGCGCTTTCCAGCCAATTAAGTACTTTTTTTTGAAGTGGAGTCACTGTTGTAATGTAGGAAACATGGCAGCCAATTTACGCACAGCAAGCTCCCACAAACAGCAATGTGATAGTGATCAGATGATTTTTTTTTAGTGATGTTGATTGAGGGATAAATATTGGCCCCAGGGCACCCGAGATGGCTCCCCTGCTATTGGAAATGGTGCCATAGGATCTTTCACGTCCACCTGAGAGAGCAGACGCGGCTTCGGTTTAACGTCTCATCCGAAAGACGGAGTGAGCGCCATTTCAAGCGCCCTCTGTAAATGTGCCGCTCACCACCCCCGCCAGTGGAACTGGGCATCGCACTGGACTTGCTGTGGAGCTGGGAAATGTTCGATGTGACTTTTATTTAGCAGTCAAGAGTGTTGAGCGAAGACTAGATCGGTGCAATGGGTTAGAGCGTGTACTTTCACAATTGGGACCTGACTGCAGATTGAGCTCAGGGTGAGGGGTTGAATTTCTCTCCCCTCTGCGGGCTGTAAAGAAGACACTAGGCCGACACTTCAGTGTGTATCCCGAGGAAATGCTCCATTGTTGAAAATCTCTTTTAGATGAGATAGTAAACCCTCCTGTTCTGGTGGGTGTGAAACGATCCAATCGCATTCTTGAAGATGAGCAGGGAATTGTGTAGTCTCCTAGTTTATGTTCCTCCTTCAGACAACACCCCCAAAACGGATGAATTATCTCGTAAGCCGTTTGTGTAGCTTTGCTCTGTGCAATTTGGTGGCTGCATTTGCCCAAAAAAAACAGCCGTGATTGGCCATTTATTTCATTGCTGTTTGCGGGACCTTGCTGCACGAATGTTGGCTGCCATGTTATCCTCCATTGTAACAGTGATTCCACTTCAAAAGTACTTCTGTGGCTGTGAAGCACTTTGTGACATCCTGAAGTTGTGAAAGGTGCTATATAAATGCAAGTTTTTTCTCTTATAAATTAAAGCTTCTTTCAAATTCTTTAAATATATATTCCTATAACCAATATGCAGAGCTGCTGGAAAAATGCAATTGAGTTCTTATTGCAGAATCTGAAAATTGCCCTTGTCTGCTTCTGGACTTGTCCATTGCTGCTGCTTCTGGCTCCTACCATTTTATTTTTATTAATTCTTGGGATCTGACACGGTCAGCATTTATTGCCCATACCTAATTGCCCTTGAGAAGGTGGTGGTGAGCCGCTGCCTTGAACGCTGCAGTCTGTGTGGAGGAAGGGCTCCCACAAGGTTATTAGGTAGGGAGTTTCAGGATTTTGACCCAGCGCGATGAAGGATATATGTCTAAATCTGGATCGTGTGCGATTTGGATGGGATCTTGGAGGTGACTGTGTTCCCATGCAGTTGCTGTCAGGAGACAGCTGTTGCCCTAGCTATGCTGTGAGTGGGAATTCTTAATCTCAGTAGTTTTGCAGCTGATCCCCAGAGCAGTATTGGCTAGTTGCTGCGACGGGCAAATTGAGGTGGACTGGTTATGTGAACTTAGGGTTGGCTGGGGGGCGGAGCGGAAGGTGGTTGAAGATTGCCACGAACTGTAGGGGAAGGGGGAGAGAAAAAAAGTGTCAAAGTTAGCTGAGGAGGTTGAAGGAGAAGAATGGCAGTGTGAATTGGTAAAGGAGTTGGATTGTTAACAATTTAAAGCAATCAAATTTAGCAATGAAGATTACCAATACATAGTCTCAATAGTCTGCAATTTCTCCAAGAAATGATGAAAAATTGATTTTTGCCATAATCTGCAATTTCCAGTGGTCCTGACAGCCTGATGGTGATTTCCATCCCTATTGAGCATTGTTGCTTTGAAGTGTCACATACGGCTTACACTGAGGCAGTTTCAGCACTGTACCAGTACATAAGAATTTAGAGCATCTGACCTTAGTTATGGGTAGGAATTAAGTTATTGACTATCAGTTAAATGCTGTCTCTTTTAAAAATAAGATTCATATACCACCTTTTTCCGTGCTAACACTTAACGCATTTGTGTTTGATCTGTGAAGTTTTTCATTTTTTTTCTTTTTAAGTAGATTTTATATAGTGGAATTGAAGCATCTGTGTTCTTGGTGTGATCACCTTCAAAAATATTAAAGCTGTATTGTGGTGAAATGTGACTGCCCATCACACAACTGTAATTCATGGGCTTTCTGCATTTCAACTTATCCTCACCTGCCTCATTAATGAAGTGTATCATTGAAACTGATGCAACTGGGGATTCTCCAGTTTTGAAGTTTGCAAAAGGTGGCAGTCTGACCTTTTAAGAGTTGATAAGATGATGCTTAAACATACTGTGGCATAGAGTGACTGGATGTGGGTTTGTGCCCATGATTTATTGTGCTGATTTCTTTGATCTCAGTTTTTCCACAGTAAGGGAGGTTGTAGCAGATGATTGGATGTCTGGGAACTGGACATGTGCACTCTCTTGTGCAGGAACTGGTTTGTGGTTTGATCAGAAATAAAAGACAAAGACATCCATTATGTGCTGGGAGGAGAGAGGAAATTCCTGAGGAATGATTCTATGGTGACTGAATTGAGATCAATTTGCTCAATTTTCTCCCCTCCTCATGCTGTTACTCGTGCTGATGGTGTAGGTGCTGGTTTTGCATTGTACTATAGGATGCACTTACCCACGGATCCATCGGAGAAGCCCCAGTTACATTGCCTTTCTATTTTAGAATCGTCGTACATCATTTTTTTTTCTACGAGTGAATGCTGCTTATTTTGTTTGTTGACTTTATGTGGAACGCAACATTAAAATTGGCAATTGAGAAAGAACATTGTTGGCAAGTAGGGTAAATAAAATAATTTTCTTTTAACAACAGTTAGTAATTTCCTGAAAGATGCATCTGTTTCTTGACATGCAATGTTCTAATATTACTGAATAATAACATATTCCTGCGACAAACCAAGTCATCAGGCAATTTCCATGGCCTTTCCTATCAGCAAAACATATGGAGGAAACTGAATGCCTTGCAGTGTAATCTGATTTTTATTTCCTTAAATTAGTTCCAGTCAGCTTCACAAATGAAAATAAAATTGCAATGTATTACTTCATGAAGCATTCCCTTTATTAATACTTGAAGGGGGGGGGGGAATTTGGAAAGAGTGGGAATTCGGAGAAGAGGGGGAAGGAGTTGCTGCTTTTTGCCTACACTACTTGAGGTGCTTTGTGTTACAGGTAGATATTTAATTACAGTACCCTTAACTTAATCTAGATCAAATAAGTAGACAAGAAGCTAAACTAAGTTACCTAATTAAAAATTTAATTCAATAAAACAAGGTCATATAGGGATGGCAGTGCAAGTGGTGTGCCGCAACTGCAGCATGTGGGAGTTTGTGGAGAGCATTGTGATCCTGGACAACCACGTTTGCATTAAGTGCCTGCATAATGAGGAACTTCAGCTCAGAGTTTTTGAGCTGGAGTCTGAGGTGCAAACATTGCGGGGCATCAGGGAGGGGGAGAGTTACCTGGACACTTTGATCCAGGAGGCAGTCACACCCCTTAGTTTAGGTAGTGGTACAGGTCTGGTTAGTGGTCGGGGACAGGAGGGTGTGACTGCAACTCAGGCAGGTAAGGGGACCCCAGGTGCAGTGCTGGAGGAGCCTCAGCCTTTGCCCTTGTCCAACAGGTATGAGGTTCTTGCTGCCTGTGTGGATGAGGGAAAAGCCTGCAGGATGGATGAGCAAGCTGACCATAGTTCAGGAGACCATTCAAGTGGGGGGAGTGAAAGGGAATGTAGTTGTGGTAGGGGACAGTGTAGTCAGGGGGATCGATGCTGTTCTCTGCAGCCACGGCCGGGAGTTCCAGGGTTAAAGACATCTCCTCGCAGCTGGAGAAGAACTTGGAGGGGGAGGATCCAGTTATCGTGGTCCATGTAGGAACCAACGACATAGGTAGAACAAGGAATGAGGCTCTGCTGAGGGAGTTTGAGGAGCTAGGATCCAAATTAAAAAGCAGAACCTCAAAGGTAATCATCTCTGGATTGTTACCAGAGCCACGCGCAAACTGGCTTAGGGACAAACAGATCAGAGGTTTAAATGCGTGGCTCAAAGGGTGGTGTGGGGGGAAGGGGTTTCAGTTCATGGGGCACTGGCACCAGTACTGGGGAAAGAGAGAGCTGTTCCATTGGGACGGGCTCCACTTAAACCGGGCTGGGACCAGTGTCCTGACGAACCGAATAACTAGGGCACTTGACAGGGCTTTAAACTAATGAAGGGAGGGTGGGACGATTCAGGAAAGAGTAAATTTAAAAGCAGTGAGAAATGTCAAGGCTCTAGAGCAGAGCAGAGTTTTGGGTAAAAATAAGCAGAGTGGGTCAGGAAGGGACAGAGATAGTAACAAAGGGAATAGGGCATCAGTGACGAAGGTGACATCAGGGAAAAATAGAAATAAGTCAAAGCTAAAGGCACTATATCTGAATGCGCGAAGCATTCGCAACAAAATAGTTGAATTAATAGTGCAGATAGAGATGAATAAGTTTGATCTAATAGCCATAACGGAGACGTGGTTGCAAAGTGGCCAAGATTGGGAACTAAATATTCCAGGATACTTAACTTTTAGAAGAGATAGGCAAAATGGAAAAGGAGGAGGGGCAGCCCTGATAATAAAGGATGGGATAAAGACAGTAGAGAGAAAGGATCTTAGCTCCGAAAATCAAGAAGTAGAATCAGTTTGGGTGGAGCTAAGAAACAGCAAGGGGCAGAAAACATTGGTGGGAGTTGTTTATAGACCTCCAAACAGTAGTTTTAATGCAGGGCAGAGTATAAATCAGGAAATTAGAGGTGCATGTAATAAGGGTAATACAGTAATCACGGGGGACTTTAATCTACATATAGACTGGGCAAACCAAATTTACAGTAATAGTGTGGAGGACGAATTCATGGAACGTATGCAAGTTCGTTTTCTAGATCAGTATGTTGAACCAACTAGGGAACAGGCTATTTTAGATCTAGTATTGTGCATAGGGTTCATTAGTAACCTTGTAGTAAAGGGGCCTTTAGGGGAAAGTGACTATAATATGATAGAATTTTATATTGAGTTTGAAAGTGATTTAGTTAAATCCGAAACTAGGGTCTTAAATCTAAACAAAGCAAACTGCAGGTATGAGGGGCGAGTTGGCTACGGTAGATTGGGAAACTACATTAAAAGGTATGACGGCAGACAAGCAATGGCTAGCATTTAAAGAATTAATACATAAAGGAATGTATATTTGTTGTAAATTAAGGCACAAAAGCCCCACAGGAAAAATGGTCCAACCGTGGTTAACAGGAGAAGTTAAAGATAGTATTAGATCAAAGGAAGAGGCTTATAATGTTGTCAAAAAGAGCAGTAAGCCTGAGGATTGGGAGGATTTTAGAATTCAGCAAAGGAGGACCAAGAAATTGATAAAGGGAAAATAGAATATGAGAGTAAACTAGTGAGAAACATAAAAACAGACTGTAAAAGCTTCTATAGGTATGTAAAAAGGAAAAGATTCGTGAAAGTAAATGTGGGTCCCTTACAGGCTGAGACAGGAGAAATTATAATGGGGAATAAGGAAATGGCAGAGAAATTAAACAAATACTTTGTATCTGTCTTCACGGAAGAAGATGCAAAAATCTTCCCGGAAATAGTAGTGAACCAAGGCTCGAGCCAGAATGAGGAACTGAAAGAAATTAGTATTAGTAAAAAAATAGTACTGGAGAAATTAATGGCACTGAAAGCCGATAAATCCCCTGGACCTGATGGCTTACATCCACATCCATAAATGTGAAGTTATCCACTTTGGTAGAAAAAACAGAAAGGCAGAGTATTTCCTAAATGGTGAAAGATTGGGGAATGCAGATGCTCAAAGGGACCAAGGTATCCTTGCACAGGAAACTTTGGTTTATCCGGAGGTTATATGTCCGGAATACTCGATCTAATGGCAAAAATCAGGAGCAGTTTTCTATAAGTTTTTTAGTTCTCGTTGCTTTTTTTTCCCCAGTCAGGCATTGCAAGGTCTGTAGCTATAGCAACAGCTTCAGCTAGAGACGCTTGCAGCTGCAGCCGACTGTTTTGAAGCTGTTGCTAAGCAACAGGGTTTGTTGATTCACACGGAGCTTTTCAGTTCCGTATGTTTCAACATTAACGCTGGTATGTCCGGCACTTTTGATGGTACGGCACCAGCTCGGTCCCGTCAGTGCCGGATATCAGAAAGTTTCCTGTACGTGAGTCACTGAAAGTGAAAGTGCAGATGCAGCAAGCCATTAGGAAGGCAAATGGTATGCTGGCCTTCATTACAAGAGGATTTGAGTAAAGAAGTATTACTCCAATTATATAGGGCCTTGGTGAGACCACACCTGGGGTACTGTGTACAATTTTGGTCTCCTTACCTAAGGAAGGATATACTTGCCATAGAGGGAGTGCAAAAAAGGTTCACGAGATTGATTCCTGGGATGGCGGGACTGTCGTATGAGAAGAGATTGAGTAAACTAGGCCTGTATTCTCTTGAATTCAGAAGAATGAGAGGGGATTTCATTGAAGCATACAAAATTATTATAGGGCTTGATAGGGTGGATGCTGGGAGGATGTTTCCCTTGGCTGGGGAGTCTAGAACCAGGGGCCACAGCCTCAGGATAAAGGGTAGGCCATTCAGGACTGAGATGAGAAGACATTTCTTCACACAGAGGGTGGTGAATCTTTGGAATTCTCTACCCCAGAGGGCTGTGGAGGCTCAGTCATTGGGTATATTCAAAACAGAAGTCGATAGATTTCTGACTAGTAAGGGCATCAAGGGGTATGGCGATAGGGCCGGTGAATGGAGTTGAGGCAGAAGATCAGTCATGATCTCATTGAATGGCGGAACAGGCTCGAAGAGCCGAATGGCCTACTCCCGCTCCTATTTCTTATGTTCTTATCCTAGGGTTTTGAAAGAGTTGCCTATAGAGATAGTGGATGCATTAGTTGTCATTTTCCAGAATTCCATAGATTCTAGAACGGTTCCCGTGGATTGGAAGGTAGCAAATGTAACCCCACTATATAAGAAAGGTGGGAGAGAGAAAATGGGGAACTACAGACCAGTTAGCCTGACATCAGTAGTAGAGAAAATGCTAGAATCTATTATTAAGGACATGGTAACAGGGCACTTAGAAAATAATAATAGGATTGGGCACAGTCAACACGGATTTATGAAAGGGAAATCGTGTTTGGCAAATAAGTTCGAGTTTTCTGAGGTTGTAACTGGCAGAATAGAGAAGGGGGAACCAGTGGATGTGGTGTATTTGGATTTTCAGAAGGCATTCGATAAGGTGCCACACAAGAGGTTATTGAACAAAATTAGGGCTCATGGGATTGAGGATAATATTACTAGCATAGATTGAGGATTAGTTAATGGACAGAAAACAGAGAGTAGGAATAAACGGATCATTTTCGGGTTGCAGGTTGTAACTAGTGGGGTACCGCAAGGCTCAGTGCTTGGGCCTCAGCTATTCACAATCTACATCAATGATTTGGATGTAATATATCCAAGTTTGCTGATGATACAAAGCTGGGTGGGAATGTATGTTGTGAGGAGGATGCAAGGAGGCTTCAAGGGGATATAGACAGGCTAAGTGAGTGGGCAAGAACATGGCAAATGGAATATAATGTGGAGAAATGTGAAGTTAGCCATTTTGGTAGGAAAAATAGAAAAGTAGAGTATTTTTTAAATGGTGGGAGGTTGGGAAATGTTGGTGTTCAGAGGGACCTGGGTGTCCTTGCACACGAATCACTGAAAGTTAACATGCAGGTACAGCAAGCAATTAGGAAAACAAATGGTATGTTGGCCTTTATTACAAGAGGATTTGAGTATAGGAGTAAAGATGTCATACTGGAATTATATAGGGCCCTGGTGAGACCACACCTGGAGTATTGTGTACAGTTTTGGTCTCCTTATCTAAGGAAGGATATACTTGCCATCGAGGGAGTACAACAGTAGTTTGCAAGGACAGAAGGATCATTTCTTACAGGGCTTGACAGGGTAGATGCAGGGAGGATGTTTCCCCTGGGTGGGGAGTCTAGAACCAGGGGTCACAGTCTCAGAATAAGGGGTCGGCCATTTAGGACTGAGATGAGGAGAAATGTCTTCACTCAGAGGGTGGTGAATCTTTGGAATTCTCTACCCCAGAGGACAGTGGAGGCTCAGTCGTTGAGTATATTCAAGACAGAGATTGATAGATTTTTGAATATTAAGGGAATCAAAGGATATGGAGATAGTGCAGGAAAGTGGAGATGAGGTAGAAGATCAGCTATGAATTTATTGAATGGCGGAGCACGCTCGAAGCGTCAAATGGCCGACTCCAGCTCCTATTTCTTATGTGTGGTTAGTTCTTAATTTAGGAGGCTACATATATATTCAAAAAGGTAAAACAATGCTAATTAGACATCAACTACACGTTATTTGTGATTGTAAAGCTGTGTTTGTACAATTCCATGAATATTATAAAAACCTTAAACAATCTGATTATATAATAAGCCAGAACTGGGGAGTAAATCATTTGGAATAATTGAGTTGTTGCGATTCATTGATGGAGGTACTGTAAAACTTTGTTGCTACTTGTGAAAGATGGCTTAATGAAGAAAAACAAGTAAAGGAAACTGCAATTTGGCATTCTGAAGCAATATGTTTGATTGGACCGAATATTCTGGCCTTTCCCCTGCTCTTCTTTAAAGAGTGCTGTGGGATCTTTTACATCTACCCGAGAGGGCGGATGGGGCATCGGTTTAACGTTTCATCTGAAAGACGGCATCCCTGACAGTGCAGCACCTCCTCAGTACTGCACCGAAGTGTCAATATTCTCAAGTCTCTAGAGTTGGGCTTGAATCTAATGACGTTCTGACCCAGAGGTGAGAGTGCTAACACTGAACCAAGGCTGACTGAGCCAATTCATTTGTTTTGAAGCGTAATTACAAACAGACAATTTGTACTCAAGATCCCATAACTGGCAGTGAGAACAATGATCCTTCTGTCCTTGCCAACTACAGTCCCATCTCCAACCCCCCGCTCCTTTCCAAAGTCCTTGAACGTGTTATCGCCTCCCAAATCCGTGCCTATCTTTCCCACAGCTCCATGTTTGAACCTCTCCAATCTGGTTTCCGGCCCTGCCATAGCGCTGAAACGGCGCTAATCAAAGTCACAAATGACATCCTCTGTGACTGTGGTGCACTATCCCTCCTCATCCTTCTCAACCTGCCTGCAACTTTTGACACGGTTGGCCACACCTTCCTCCTTCAATGTCTCTCCTCCATTGTCCAGCAAAGTGGGACTGCTCTCGCCTGGTTCCGTTCTCACCTATCCATCCAGTCGTAGCCAGAGAATCTCCTGCAATCGCTTGTTTCCGCCCTCGCGCAGTTACCTCTGGAGTCTTCTGGCTCTGGTTCCGTTCTCCAGCCACCGATTCCATCCCTCTCTCTAACCTCCTCCAGCCCTACAATCCTCCGAGAACTCTGCGTTCCTCCAAACCTGGCCTCTTGTGCATCCCCCATTCCTTCAGCCATCTAGGCCCTAAGCTCTGGAATTCCTTCCACAAACTCCTTTGCCTCTCCACCTCGCTGTCCTCTAAGAGGCTCCTGAAAACCGATCTCTTTGACCAAAGGTTTGGTCTCCCTCTTTGACTTGTCAGTTTTTGTCTGATTACGCTCCTGTGAAGTGTCTTGGGATGTTTTACCACGTTAAAGGTGTTATATAAATGCAAATTGTTGTTGTTTCTTCAGATACTGGATCCCCAATATGGGATGTACATATGGCCAAGTGCTGTGGTTCTGGCTCAATACGTGTGGTTTTACAAAAGTTCAGTAAGAGGAAAGACCATTTTAGAGGTAAAATAAATTAACTTTATTTTGATTATATAATAGTATTTCATGCACAGGCAGAAAATAGGTTGAAACTTCTGAGATAATGACAGTTAACCTAGCAGGCTGATTTGTTGGACTATTCCATGTGCGTTTTGCTACATAATAGGATCAGTGTGAAAAGAAAGTGCCCTCTGCTGGTCAAGGCTGAAGTGTCTTTTAAAGACTAAATCTACAGAATAAAAAATGTTATTAATATGAGAAATTTATTTACTAATTTTCTACTAAAATGTTGGCAAACTGGCCAGTTTCACAAAAAATTTAAGTAAGTATGGCCTGTTGATATTTTTTTAAAAGTATGCCAGTTGCATTAATTTTTCATGTCTTTATCCAATGCTCGAGCAAGGTTGCATTGGAATTCTTCAAATTTAAAGTACATATTAACTTTTTTTAATTAAAGTATTGAATGTTTATTTTAAAAGTAATGCGTGCAGATTTTCCCCAAAAAGATTACTTCTCTGGCATTTGTTATTGTTATTTGATTTAAGGTGATTGGCAAAAGAGCCAAAGGCGACATGAGGAAAAACTTTTTTACACATCGAGTGGTTAGGATCTGGAATGCACTGCCTGAAAGGGTGGTGGAGGCAGACTCAATCGTGACTTTCAAAAGAAAATTGGATAAGTACCTGAAGGAAAGAAATTTGCAGGGTTCCGGGGAAAGGGCGGGGGAGTGGGACTAGCTGAAGTGCTCTTGCAGAGAGCCGGCATAGGCTCGACGGGCTGAATGGCCTCCTCCTGTGCTGTAACCATTCTATGATTGCTCAGCCTGCTAGGTTAATTGACATTTCTAAAAGATTTATGATTCAATTTGCAAGTAAAAAGCAGCAATACTTTTAAATCACAGTAAATTGGATATTTATTGTATTCATATTAATAGGTAAATTTATTTTATCATTAGGCAATGGTGCAAGAATTAATTGTTTGCTTTTTCAATCAGATTGGAGCTGGTGCAAGCTTACCTGGTATAGTGGCAGCAAAATGTGGTGCCAAAGTAATTTTATCCGATGGTGCAGAGCTTCAGAATTGCTTGGACAACTGTCGTCGAAGTTGTCAGATTAATAACCTTGAAGATGTGCCTGTCATCGGTTTAACCTGGGGGCAAATATCTCCTGATCTAGTGCTGTTGCCACAGATCGACGTCATTCTGGGATCTGATGTGTTTTATGAGCCCGAGGGTAAAGATTTAAAGTTTACAAAACCTATTCTATACTGCTGTGCCAGGATAGAAAGATATATTGTATTGTTTATTTTATTCTCTACTGACTGAATAATGGATTTTTTTTTACAACTTATGATATATTTGTCCCAAGAGGAAAAAAACACAAAGAATTCCACTGCCTAAAACATAACTTGGGTGTTTAGTAACACGATTGGGTGTTGTTAATTTTAGTAGGAAGTTAAGCTTCTGCTTCATGGTTAACTGCAATGACTAACAACATTCCTTGGGGCTTTAGAGGGAAAATGAAAAGGAATCGATGCCAAGCTATGGTGGGAGAGTTAGGAGAGGCGACTGAAAGTGAGGTAGTTGAAGGAGAAGGTCCCAAAGAAATAGGCTGAAGTGGAATTTGAAGATAATGTGGTTTTGAAGAGGAGTTAGCTTTTCCAACCACCGCCTCATCCATCTGTTCCATTGCTCCTGAGCCTGGCAATGAGGAACCATTTTCCCTGCTCTGCATTGCCCTCAAGAACAACACCCTCACCTTGCACTACCTCATCATAGATGAATCTATTGACATCCTGGCCATGAATGAAACCTGGCTGATGGGCGATGACTTCTTATCCCTCACTGAAGAATAGCTGCCTGGCCCTGCTTGCCACAAAATAGTGTAATAGTGATACACTTTGCTTCTGAAATGCTGGTAATTGTGTGACATCCTTAATGCTGTTACGAGTGTAGTAATAAATCCTGAAACAAAAGGATGCAACTTTCTACACTCAAAATATAAAATATGGTATACATTTTTTTATTGTCCCAAAGATATGGGGCTTGGGATCAGCTCACTCAGCATCAACCGGGGATTGAACCCAAGATATTCTTGGCCTCTATGGCACAGCTACCCTCGTCAACAAGCTGAATAATTGGAGTAGATTTGTGTGATGTTAGGCATTTTATCAATGTAATACTTTTGCATCTTATTCTTACTGAAATGTGCTGTTTAAACTTACCACAAAATCCAGTTTAAAGTAGCACCTCGTTATAACTTAGGAAACGTTGCGTGTAGGTTATGTCTGCGGCTGGAACATTTAAGATGACTAACACACCACTTTTTGTGCTAAATCTCACATTGTTAAGGTTTTATACTTTGTTTATAATTCTTATTGAATGTGAATAAATAGGAAAATATATGCAAAGTTTTAAATTTCCTCTTTAATTGATCTTTCTATAGACTTTGAGGATATATTAACAACTATTTTCTACCTCCTACAAAAAAATCCACATGCACTTTTCTGGACCACTTATCAGGAACGTAGGTGAGTTTTTCACTGTTTGATTGTGTCGGAACAGCATTAAAAAATTTTTTTTAATTATACTATTTGCATGTTTGACTAAAACACAATATTTCCATATGTAATGAGAATTTTCAACTGATAATGAAGTGACTATTTCAACCTAATAGCAAAGCCACTTCAGATTTATGAAATTCAGCCTTGCCAGTCTTAGTTGGCATTTGCATTCATTCTTCTCTCGGTGTGTTATTTCCATCGCTCATTATCAGGTCATCTGTTAGATGAAAAGTGGGGAGAAGGGAGGAACTGCCCTCCTATAGCTGAAATGCAACAAGCTCCATAACTCTTTCAGCAACTGTATGTTGGAGATCTATAAATTCAAGAAAAACTTGCATTTATACAGCGCTTTCCACTCCCCAAAATGTTTGACAACCAATCAAGTACTTTTAAAGTGTACTTACCTTGCTGTTGTAAGGTAGGTAAACACGGTAGCTAATTTGCACAAAGTGTTTTTAGTACCAATCTGTAACCATACTGAAACAATACTGTAATTGTGATAATATCCATTCATTATTCTCAATATTTCTCTACATGATCCTTCAGTAAGCCAAATAGCTGTAGGTCTATTTGTGTGAAATACAGATTAATCGTGTTGTACTGCTGGATGATGCCATAAATGTTGTACGAGACCAAGAATATGAGGTACATTGCCACTGACCGAAATTTTCCATTGGTCGACTGTATTTATATTTTAACACTAGTTGATCTGCCATGGCGTTGCACACTGGCAGACAAGACAATGGGCAGTATTCAGCTCAAGCAGGGTAAAAATGCTAAGGGATGGGGAGGGAGGTGATAGGGTGAATCCTCTAGCAGGCACATTTTAAAAGTTTTTTATTAAAAGAAAGTTATTTAATAAAAAAACTGACTAGTGTACACCAATGAAACTAATAACTGGTTCAGTATAGTTTTTTTTTTTAAAGTAATTTTCAGTGATTTTAAATCGGATTACTCACAGGTGGAAAACTGGACATCCTGAGTAAAGATGCTTATTTTTGCTGAGAAAACAATTTTCAGCTGTTAATAAAACTGCACCAGGTTACCACTCTTAAATACATCAAGGAATACTTTTTAATGGAAAGAAAAAAGTAAATGATTACTTTCTATTATGCTGCCCGATTCTGCAGGTTCGTGGAAGATTTTACATTTGTGATTATGCAGATATATTTTAGCCCAAACTTCTAGCCTAACCAACCAGAGCAATTTCAAGTGCATTTTTCTGATTGTGCCCAAAGTGGAAATTATCCCGTGCAATTCACTCATTTGAATTTCTATAACTGGGCTATTATAATTTTAAACTGTCGTTCACTTCTCGTTTACATTTCTTGCTCCATCTCTCTAATGTCTTTTACTTGCAAGTTTTGATCTTGGCAAGTTGTCTCAATTTGTTTTTCTGTACCATATTGTTAGTTTATCTGCCAAGGACCATACCCTACTTCTTTAACAGGATCTACTCCCATTATTCTTGTCCTTATGCACTCCAGTAGTATATTAAGGCCTGATCATTATTCTGATGGTGATCTCTACCCAACATGATATTACATTTACAGCCTTACTATGCCTATTAACTTCACTGTATTTATTCAAACAAATGAGAGTGATCCACCCCAGTTTGGATTATGTAAGCAATCCGTCTAATCTTGCTGTAAGAATTTTCTTTATACTGTAGTTTCTGAATAATTTATTATCTCTTCCAGTGCTGATTGGTCAATTGAAGCATTGCTATACAAGTGGAATTTGAAGTGTGTTCACATTCGACTAGAAACATTTAATGCCGAGGAAGAACAGCTTGCTGGGTCAAATCTGCCTGGAAGTCACACTGTTCACATGATGGTTATCACCTTAAGGACTAACATTCCCGTAGTAACCTAAAGCTGGTCCAGTGGCAAAGATGCTTTTCTCGCAGTGAACATTTTAGAAAGACTACAACTTCCACTACTGCTAACATCATGTTTTCCATCCAAAATCAATTACTTGCACAGGGTCATTTTTAAGGAAGATTTCTGTTTTGTATCAATCAAAATAAAAACTTGAAAGGGTGTACTTCAAATTGCTTGTGCTTATCTATCAGCCTGCTTCAAATCAAAATTTAGATATTTTCAACTGTACTTTTTTTTTTAAAAGTAGAGGATGATGCTGGACTTTTTTATTTTATTTGCAGTTGTGTTCTAAATATTCCAGTTTGTAAAAGATGCCATGAATAAGTGAAAAATGTACAACATAAACATTTCATTGCAGAGTACAGTTCTGATGTTGAAAGGATTTGTCTATCAAGGAATAAAAAAGTGTAGAATGGTGTGGCTTAAAATCTTCTGATAAATACATTGGACTTGAAATTGCGGTCAGAGGCTTCCCGGTGGGCAAATGCCTCCGAACCGCAAGTAAAATCCGTACTTACCCTATGGCCCCAGACCTACGAAGACTCGTGCACCTGGGCTTGCAGGCATATGCCTGCGTAAAGGCCCACCTATCCCAGGGGCACATGCAGTTCGCAAGCATCCCCAGGATCACGTGGGCTGACCCAATCAATCAAAAAGGGGATTCCCATTCTGTGTATGGGGATTCCATTTAGGTACAGAATCCCCATAAGTATAATAGAAATCACATTAAAAAAAATACATTTTCTCACAACCTGAATAAAAATAAATTGTTAAAAAAATTAAAATACAACTTAAATATTTAAAAAAATTAACATTTTAAGGGGCCAAAAATTAACTAATTTTAAAGGTTTTCAAATGTTCAAATGATTTTTAAAAATTAATTTTATTTTAACCATTACGCCAGTCAAAGGGGCTTATGCCCGCTTTTACCAAGCGTAAGGGTTTTGTGGGTATTCGCCGGGAAGTAGTTGGACAAATAGCCCAATCCTGCGCCAGCCAATGTCCATTTCCTGCGCATTCGTACGATGTTAAGCTGAAACTTGACAAATCGCAAGTTCCAGGTTTTCATGCACGCACATCACGTGCGGAAACCCAGAACTTGCGGGGCACTTACAGCGCACGTGCATACGGTGTGCGTACAGTCATAGGCCCTGGAAAATCCAGGCCAATAAACTTTAAAACCACTAATCCTTTTCTTTGTGTTTGAAATAGAGTATCCCAAAATGTCTTTATAGCACCCAGCAGTTGCTTCTACCTCCTCTCTGAATTCAGGTAGATTGGGTTAATACATATATAAAATACATATGTAGCCCTTTACCATAATCCTGCAAATCTTACATTTCTAGACAATGGTCATGGACTTGCAACCTCTTGTCCAGTGTTCTCTCCCGGACTGGCTGGCTTCCAGTCAATCAGGCTGACTTCTGGGCGGGGAAACTGTTCATGACATCATACATATGCCATGGAGTTAAAAGTCCACAGCGTGAAAGCTGTGGTTTACTGAGCCCCCCCCGGGGCGGGTTACCAGGTAAAACTTCCAGCCCATGTGTTTGAACACTGTATTTTGTTGTCAAAAAGCATTCTTTAAACAATTTAGCTAGTTCTACATTATATTAAAGTCCAGACATTTAACAAATGCACTGTTACTTAAGACTTTTAGAAACATTCTTTATTACAAGATTTACTAAATGTAAACAATTGAATTTCAGTCACTGCTGAAGCCCACTTTGGGAGAAGTTCTAGTGCTCTAATCCCGCATTTATCATTTCATGATTAAGAATTAATAAGAATCTTTTGTAAATTTGGAAAACCTAGTAAATTGTTTTTAAACATTTCTTTTGGTTAACCTTCCAGTATCCAAATTTATACAACACACATAACTTTTTATAGCACTTTCAGCATTTTAAGAGCACAACTTGCCACTTTATGAATACAGCCAGACTCTAAATATTAAGGCTTTCTGCAACAGGTCACCAGAGACCAACCGCAAAAGTAGCTAATTATTGCAGCGGACATTATTAATTTTTATATTTAAAACATCCAATGCCTAATTAGTTTGATATTCAGTAAGTATTCCAAGTTGTATGATTTTAATTTGGCTAGAACTTTTACACTGTCTTAATTTCAATTAATGTTTTCCAGTTAGTTATTCAGTTCTATTTGAATAATTTGTACTTTGGAAATATCTACATCCTTAGACTTTTGTGATGCATGAGGTAAAACCAGTATAAAAAGAACTGCTGGATTGAACTTGCTGGTTGAATTTTTGCATGCTGAACAATAATTAAAAAGGTTCCTTCCTGACAAGGCAACTACTTATTTTGCAAACTATGGTTAAATTAACTCAATAACATACTTAGCTCAAACGTATATGGTTAATATTTTGTGGCTATAAAAAGTAGTCAAACTTTTACAAATGCTAGTTTAATTAATAAACTAGGGTACAATACCTAAAATCTGTGATGCACCACTAAGTGACTTAGTAACCTAATAATTAACTCAACTGTCATTGCCTGAACAAATGGAACTATTCACATAATTAGTTCCATTCACTTAAATGATAATACTAATTGTTTAAAACCCAGTATTTTTGTGTTCATGTGTGAACTTTAATTTCACAGCAACTGAGTTTCTCATTAATTTTAGAGCATTATGTCAACTGCATTGATTTTGCACTTCCACAAAACTGAAGCCACTGCTCGTACAGGACAACCAACCACTTACACAATACTTATAACTCCAGAAAAAGGCACCTACAACCTAGAGCAAGTGATTTTTTCCTTCTCTGGTACTGTACAGGTTAAGTGTTTTGAATCCAAACTAGTTTCTTTGATATGCTATGCAGTAAGTTTATAATTCTCATTATAATGGATACTTCAGTGGGTTCCTCCAAACTGGCTGGAAGACACTCAATTCATTGAGATTATGGTTCAGTGACATCAACTAAAAAGGAATTTCTAGAGTATAGGTAAGATACAATTACAGACTGCTTAGCAATAATTTGGCTGGAACATTGTTCTCCTGCCAGGTCCAGGTAGTTTGCACAACAATTTATGGAGATATCCTCTGGCTGCATAAAGTGTGGCCCCTTTGTGAATTCGCCAAGATGTATGGAGCTCTTCAGTCATCAATTACTAAATAAACTTGGCATGAAGTCCAGGACCATAATGTGCACCCCCATCCAGGTTTTAAATCTTGCAAATCTCCAGGGTACTACTGCATACTAGCTATTTTGCTGAACAGTCACCTAACATAAGTTTCATTTACAACACACATTGGATTCAACAGACAAATGGCTGTAGTTCAGTGACCTTCCTTTAAAGATGCATAAAATTAATAGGAGTGGGCTTTACAGCCCCTCAAGCCTACTCCACCATTCCATAAGATCATGGCTGACCTACCTCAACTTCACTTTCCTGTCCTATTCCCAATGCGAACCACTATTGAATTGCATATTGTTAGAATGGCATTTGAAGTTAGCATACAGCTGTAATGCTGCAGGGTTCAGTCATCAAATGGGAGGCTGGGGCTAATTAATACACTTGCAGTGCCTCATGCTTCATTTGTTCTTCCAGCCTAGAATCTAGAGGGACAATTTTAACCCTGCCTGTCTGATGGAAAGTGGCTGGTCGGGCAGTTAAAATTGACCAGGTGACCTACTGCCAACATCCTGCCAGCTTCGATTTTAACCTGCTCCTCAGAGGCCACCTGAAGCCTGCTGGGTCCTCCTTTCAATATGCCCAATATCATCAGGCTCTGACTACAATTTTAACTGTGGGCTGATGGGAGAACCACAGTGGCTTCCCCAATCAGCTTAAGTCAGGAAGAATACCTGGGGCTAGAAGAGGCCCAAACAGAAGTTTAAAAAAAAAACTTTCCTTGTGAAGCCAGGAGTGTTCCCTGGGCCCCACAAGTTTAAGCTTTCCCTGCCCAAGGCTTCCCCCTTCCCTCCTGAAACCCACGCCCCACAGCATACACGTGTCTCCACCTGCTCCTGCCCAGTTGACACTTCCAGCCAGTTTCAGGCAGGCAGTTGTCCGGCAGCATGCAGATGAGACCGGAGAGATATAATTCCCCAGACCTCACACTGCTAAGTTCCAAGCAGGGGGTTTGGTGCTCACCTCGCCCATCCCCACCCCCTTGATTCCCACTCCCAGTTGAAATCAGGACTTTAGTGTCCATATACTACAGGTAGACTATCCTTTATCCGAAAACCTCGGGACCAGCCGTGTTTCGGTTTTCGGAAAATTTCGGAAGGTATTTTATAAGACTGGGAAATTTGTCGGGGGTGGGTCGGCGGGGGGTCGTGCGCACGACTTACGCTGACCCTCTGCTCAGCGTAAGTCGTGCGCCACTCTGGTCATGTCGTGCGCACGACTTACGCTGAACGAAAAAACCTTCGGTTTTTAGAGGGTTTTGGTTTTCGGAAGTTCGGATAAAAGGTAGTCTACCTGTATAACCATAGTAGGAAGTTGAGGTAGAACAAACATTTCTTTTCCTATTCAGTTAAGAAGCAGAGCCAGAAGATTTTGGTTTCAGCTTTTACAATGTTAATATGTAAAAATCACTGTACAATACGGATGACATTTCCAAATGAAACTGTACAGGCGTGCACTTGATATCTAGCACACGTTCTACAGGTACAACAATTACACCTAGAGGAGCACATTTGTGCTGTAAAACATTCAATTACAAATTATGAGCAATTTTAAAGGCAATCATTTCTCAATCACATGCAAGAGGATCACCCTGAATTATAGTTCAGTGTATCGGGTAACACTAATCAATGTGATTCGTACACATTGGATTCCCTACTAAAATACCTACTGGGAGTGGAGGGTGAAATGCAACACCAGTTTCCATCTTGCCAAATGCAACATTTCAACCTATGCTTTATTCTTTAAATTCTCAAAATTCCTGGTTTTACTATTCATGTGGTGCTGAGGTATGGCAAACATAGTGCACCACTGACTGTTGTGTTATACTGTAAAATCCTTAAAGCAATTTTCCAAAACACAAATGATAAAAACAATCTATGTAGTTAAATACTATATGCAAAGAGTTTACCAGCCCCATTCAGAACATGGAGTATTATCTATTCAGCCATACTAAAAACAAATTAATAATAGCTGCTGCTATTATCTTCAGAGATAGCAAGACCTAAAGGAGGTGTTTTTTCCAGCACCATTGATGCCAGGGCTGCAAGATCTATTCACACCTCTGATGGTGCTACTTTTGCCCATGGGACAGAATGTGGTTTTCCCATCACTGGCCTCTACATATCTTCCCCAGCCATCAAGAAATGCTCCAGCAGCAAGACTTGAGAGTTTCAAACAACTGCAAATGCATTGGTTTGTTTATTCCCACTAGTGCCATAGCATTCACTCTGCAATACGAGCATTGTACCTGCAAGCTTAGCACCAGGAACCCAAGGTTTACTCATTACATACAATGCAGCAATAGCTTGGTCTGCATTGTTCCCTTTGCCGGGCACAGAGGGTCCGTCAGATCTACCCCTCCAGGACATATTAAATGACCTGCTTAGCGCATGTGGCAAATTTTGATTTCCAACTGAAATCTGAAAGGGATCTACATCAGACATCTGAATTTTGCGCTTTATAGCCCGAGCACAATTCCAAGGGGAACAGGATGTAGTTTTAAAATTTGAAAACAGAATCTCCCAGTGCAGCAAAAATCACTAACGAATACAAAGTCAATAAAGCTTTTTTTTTATAAATGGAAAAATCATTAACTCAAGGGTTTTGGGTCAAGTTTTGAGTGCAACACTGGATCATTCATACAGTTGCTACAAGACAGTTCTTAAGTTTACATAAAATTTGTTAAATTTAAGCTTTACCAGAAACATCTAATTATTTTCAGAGCAGGTAAAAGGATATGTTTTTTGTAAATATGGAGATCTTAAGCACGGATTTTTTTTGTTTGTTTTGCACAGAATTGTTTTAATTTAGTAGAACAAAACTATTAGTTACCAAATTTATAAAACTGGAGAAGACATCCACACTAAACAAAGATTTACAGCGGTTCAATCAAGCAACCATTCACATTTGCTACGTCAATATCCCACAATCGTTCTTAAAAAGTGTTTTCTAAATACAGCATCAATAGTCATAAACATAGAACAATTAACACCAAGAAAAAAAATTCTTTAATATCATTACAGAAATACAAGATGTACAGGATTTTATGTACTGAAACAAATATAACTGTTAATTACAATCAAGTTCAAAATTAACAGCTTTCTAAACAGTATGTTCCATGTGTAAATGTATAAACCACATTACCAAGTACAAAAACAAGGTAGCTAAAGGTGCTTACTGCCTGCTCCATAATTTACACGCAGCCACGTCTCTGGAGGTGCAGCTGACAGGCATTTTACTGGACAGCCATATTTTCTGCACGTCAAGGCATCATTACAGGAGCAATCAGGAGAATACAGGACACAGCCAAGCACTCTGCACTGCACTGCAACACGCCACCTTACAGCTAACCCGCTTTACAGAACTGCTACACAACTGCGCCTAGTGCACAAAAATACATGAGACAATAAGATTAGTATTGAACTGAAATTTTAAAAAATGGAAAAAAAGACATATGCAAAGTTGAAATTTAGAAGATAATTACTTCAGTATACAGAAAGAAACATTGCAAAACCTGGAAATACGTTCCATGCTTTTTACCTTATGTACATATCCAAGCCAAAATGCATCTGAAGTCGAGCATTTCACTAAATTGTAAGAAGTTTAAGTAATAGCAACACAGATGGCACGCAACATATAATAAGCCTTCAGACACTAATTTAAATTCAAGACTTAAAACTGACAAAACCTATTATAAACAATGATGTTATAATAACCTTTTAAGTAGATCACTGCTTATTTAGGAAGGTCTCTCCATCACCTAAACAGATGGCAAGAGATGGTATTTCTTGCAAGGCATCTACCATGTAAATCTTCCAGCCATCCAGAATATCTAAAACAAAGAGAAGTTCAAGTTTAAAAGGTATATATTCTATTTCACAACTGTAGAAAATATCCCAAATAACCATGTTTATTAGAACTGTAAAAGTTACACTTAGTCCAAATATGTGGCTCACTTGATCAATACCAAAGCCTTTCCATCTATTTTTAAAACAGGATAATTAAATAATAGTACACCATCCCCAAAGAGCACAATTCATTAAATTGACATTGAAGGGATTTTTGGGGCAGCTTTCAGGTCACATGGTATTGGAGATGAATAGTGAGAGAGATGAACCATGTGAATGAAACTCTACACAAACGGAATAGAAATACTGTAGTTCGCATTTCTGGAGCACAATGCAATTTAACAACACAATCCAGCATGAATTCTTTAGAAGCTGCATTTTTGAATTTTGGTTCTGCGCAGTTCCTCAGTAAGTGCCAGAAAACAACTCTTAATACCCCCATCACTATCAATTGAAGTGCGACAGTATTACCTATGAAGCCTAAAAGAAAAACAGGGATTTAGATATTTTGCTGCAATTTCAGCAATACTTCACTGCAAATAATTTGTTTTATTTTACAGATTGTAAGATTAACGTTAAATCTCAAAAAAAAATCTTTAAAAAGTTAAAATCAAATCATTATATTTGCTCAAGCAAAGAAAATGGACGCTGGTGCACTTCTTGGGATGCCCCAGCAGTATCATTGCCTTCACTAGGCTGAATGAAATGCGAGACTATATTACAGGTGTAGTTCCTAGTTATTTTACTTTAAAGGGCAAAATATTACAAGTTGGAGACACTATCATTTAAATCTTACGATAATTTCAATGCAATATAAAGCCCAGTTGATTTTAATACATCTATACTTGACTGCCGTGTAATAGTACTATTAATCCAAGACTTTGTGTATACTAATCTCACACTTAAAGTCAGGAGTGTGATGGAATACTCACCACTTGCCTGGATGGGTGCAGCCGCAACAAAACTGAAGAAAAGTGACACCATCCAAGACAAAGCAATCCGCTTTCTCAGCACCCCGCCATTGAACTCAATATCCATCCCTTCACCACCAGTGTACTGCGGCTGCAGTACGTATAATCTACAGGATGCAGTACATCAACTCACCAAGCTTACTTCAACAGCACCTACCTGCCACATGACCTCTACCGCCCCGAAGAACAAGAGCAGCAAAATCATGGAAACACCATCACCTCCAACGTCCACAAGTCTCACAGGATCCTGACTTGGGACATAAATAGCTGTTCCTTCATCATCGCTGGGTCAAATTCCAAAGTCCCTACCTAACATTGCGGGAGCATCAAAACCACAAGGACTGCAGCAGTTGAAGGCGGTCCACCACAACATTCTCAGGACAACTCGGGATGGGCAATAAATGCAGCCTTGCAAAAATCCCCCACATCTCAAGAGCATATTAAAAATGTGCATCCTCAAATTTTAGGGACCAAAACTTTTATGCCATGTACTGTGATGCAAGCTTTGAAACTTTTAAAGGTGACAATGGAAATATTACAGTTGCTAATGGATGAATGTAAATAGATTACAACAGTAACTATGAGAACAGGATTTTGAACTCTGTCTAAAGAGAAATTTTATGAAGTCTGATCTTACATAAAATTGTTGAGAAATTAACTCAAACATCTTGCAATAATTTTGAATCTTATTTTGGAAAGAAAATATTCAGACTGTTACAATGTGAAATTTGAAAACACTGTAGCAAGATGTAACTTCACCATTAATTTTGTTGCATCTATAGCACTGTGCTCTGCAGTCAGCGATGTAGAAATTCAATATAAAAAAATTAACTTGCAATGTCAACCAACAGTTTTCCTGTTTCTCCAAATATTTAAAGCTTGATTGGCTGAACTGCAAACAAAAAAGTTATTTAAAAATGAAAACTAAATTTCTTCACTTTCGAAATAGACTAATTTCACAACAGCTGCCAAAAGTGAGCAATTGTTTAGCTGGAATAAGATAACCTATTATAATGAAAGATTAGTGACTATGAAGAAAGGGTGAAAAAACTTGAGCTTTAAAATTCGGTGGTTAAGCAGAAATACTGCAGAATTAAAATGTGTGAAATATTGATGGGCAAGTAGGACCAAACAAATGAATTTAAAACGGATACATCAGGATATTGTGCCTGGAAATAGCTCATGAAGCCCTAAAATCACAAGTGCCACTAAACTGCAGATTGCTTTTGCTTAGCACTCAAGTGTCAGGAAAGTCTTTAGTATTGTGCACATAATGGCTTCGGCTCAAAAGTTCCACTGCTTGGAACAGGAGGAGAAGGGTGTAGACTGTAGGTGAAGATCTGATTGCGCAGAGCATGCAGGAAAGGGGGGAAAAAAGTACACGAGGCATAAAGGCTCAGAACAGATGTCCCGGATAGTGACCATTCTGTTCATTCTAACAAATGGTCTCAAGCCGAAACATTAACCATTGTTTTCTCTTTTCAGATGTGCACAGCCTTCCTATGTCATTCTAATATTCTCTGCTTTTACTTGAATTCTTTTCAGAATCACATTTATTTCCAGCAGCAGCTTTTACCTACCATTAAACTTCAGACAGCAAGGCTCTTCGCAAGAGTCAGCTTGGGAGCAGAACTCGAGTGCAACAGGGCTCACGAACTCTCCAAAGGCTAAAAACCCTTCTGGAGCTATTGTTACAGAAACTTTTCAGGATTTGAAAAATTAAAGATTAAGCCCACCACAAGACAATGTATTCATGCAATAGAATCTTGAAACCAAATGGATGTGCAATGTTATTGCAGCAGTATACAACCATATGCAATTACTTTAAACTAGCCTCATTATCCAATGATTACTATCTTTAACAGAAATGGATAGACTCAAAGACATTTGCTAGCACCAAGTGGCATCCTTGGAAGAATTGACAACTTAATTAAACATGTAAATAATCGCAATTGTTTTGATGTTATGTCCATTCTAGACAAAAATGTTACTTTGGGCAAACTCACTTAATCAACATAATCTGTCGAAATATTAACATTTCTTTTCTCTCCTGCACTACAAGAGGAACCAGCATCATGTTTTTTGGTCCAACATACTGTCCTCAATTTGAGTGTCTATATCACTATCTCTTTAAAAGAAATGTAATGAATTACCAGCTTTTCAAATTTTCTATTTCTGCTGCTTTTGTTCAAATGTGAATGTGGATGACAAACTAAGGAAATGGTTTGAAAAAGTTAATGTGCCTGAAGTGTGAAGGAGCCAAATTATCAGAAGAGGCAACATCTTGGGATCATGACATCAGCAACTCTGTAATTTCAACTGTTTGTTCATTCAGCTCTCACACTGCTGGGCACAGCAACTCTCCAGGCCAGTACCCCTGCTAAATAGGAAAAAATGCAAGTTAAGGTAAACAATTCCTTGTAACCAATTTTATAAAAGCAAGGATATTCTCTGGGGAAATTAATTTGTTTTCTTCTCACTGATGCACAGGGGGTGAACTAAAGGGCAATTACCAGCATCGCATTGTCTTGGGGGCCCAACATTTCCAGCTGGGTGGGGCACCTTGCAAATTTTCAGCCAACATCTCCAGTCTGAGGAAAATACACAATTTTTGCTCCTGGTTGCTGATCAAACATGAAGTCATCAACTAACAAATGATCAATTACACAGGAGTACTTGGCCAGCAGTATTATTTAGTAACTGCCCACATTGGATTGGCATTCAGGGATGAAAATCTGAGTTGAGTGAACAGCAGTGCATGCTGACAGATGGACATGCAAAGGTTTCAACAGCATAGTATGGTAGTTAGGGAAAACTTCTCCCAATGACTGAATTCCACTGCAAGTCAAGTGTTCAAGGGGTCTGCATCAAGAATATTGTTTCCATTGGTTACACATAGTTTAATACAACTCGAATACAAATTATAGTCTAGATGTTTGCTTGTTCTATGTTCTCCCTAAAACCACAGACAAATAAGCTTTGCTACCCAATGTAAAAGATCTTAAAAATAATTCCATCACTCTAGTGTATTTACTCACTTTGATGCAGTTTACCACTTTTTTATGGTGATTCAATTCCATCGTTCTGTGGAGATTTTGAATTAATTGGGGTCTTAGACCTGGATTTCGACTTTGACCCTTGAGACATCCGAGATCCACTTCTTGATCTTGACCTCGATCTGGACCGAGATCTTGACTTCGATTTAGACTTCGACTTGGACTTGGACCTTGATCTCTCAACAGATCTAGATTTTGAACGGGATCTAGACGGAGAAAACGAGCGCGACCTGGACCTGCTGTAGCGAGATCTTGACCTAGTTCGACTTCGGCTTCTGGATCTCGTACGAGATCGACGTCGTCTTCTAGGACTAGGGGCAAAGGATATCTTTAGTGAGATAAATAAACTAGTTAAAAGTGGGGGGGGGGGGGGGGAAACAGTAAAACTATGAAATACTGCTGATGAGTAGTAGACACAAAGCTATTGTTTGCCAACTTCCCACCCTCCTGAAGGTGCTTACTTATGCTGAAATACAGCCCCATAGGAGACGGTCTGCTTTCAATATCTTACCTGAATGGCCCTCTTTCACTTGTGTATTAATACTGGCAGGAAATGTAATCATGGGGTAATGCTGCAGATGAGCATGAACCTGCCATTAGCTGAAATCTACACGTGTGCACTCTCCAACAGCCACAGTTGCACAATGATCAGCAGCCTTTCCCTAACCGAGGAGCAGCTTGTGACTCCAGCTGAGCTCATTAAGCTCAACAGAACACAAGCTTTCCATTTCGACTTAGTTTATATTGAAACCTGTAAATATTCCTTGGCACAGAAAAAAATTGAGACTGGAAAAACTTAAGCCTCAGCTTATGGGAAGTTATCCCATTTGATTACAATTTAATTACTAAATGCAACTTTATGCCTATACTTCTCAGATGCTTAGGGAGAATGCAGAATGGCCAAGTATCGCCTTTTCCAAAAAGAAAAAAATATAGCACCCACAGACAAATTGATGTCTTCCCACAACCATAGCAGGAATGGTCTGGAAGCATACCACCAGGGAATTACACAGAATGAAGTAGTAAAGTACGCTTATGTACAAACCTGAAGAGCAAAACGGGCTTTAAAAAAATGGGACACATGGAACAGAAAAATAAACTAGATTATAGTAAAAACATAAGACATACTTCAAAAAGTACGTTTAAAAGGAGGATTCCATTAGAAACGCTAAAGAAATTCCCAACTAAAGTTGTACAATAAATTTTTACGGTGCAAATTTAATTTCTGAAAAATATCCATTGCCTCTATTTTTAATGAACGTCAACTCTCCTCCTAAAGTCGCAACGAAACAAAAAGACCAACAATGTTGTCACTTGCTGTTTGCCATAACTGTCTCCCAAATGTTAATTGTTGAACCATGCATAAACGAGATTAACACCGTTTTAACCGAAAACCTAACTACACTGCTCGTTCACAGTACGAGTGATAGAAGTGCAACAAAATAGTCAACTTTTAATAACCGTCTAGAGCAGCCTGTGAAAACAGAGCCTCTCTCAGTGCGGTATCTAGTATCTACAAAAAGATAAAAGATTAAAAGGAAAACGTCTATCTACTAGGGACATGGAAAAAATATATACTTTGAGACTACTCAAAAACCCTTGCTCCCAGTTTGCTTTGAAGTTAAACCAAAATCATTGCCTTTTTCCAGGCAAAGTGCCAAGGCAACGACTTGCTGAATGTTTGAATTCGATGCTTGACCTCACTCAAAAAGCAAATTCCCGCGTACAGAGGTCACCCACTGGATTTATAGCTAATCGCCGCCCTTAAAGTTTATTGAAGAGTTCGGGCCAATCCTCGGCTTTAATAAGCATTTCCCACTCTTGCCGCACAAAATTCGGGAAAATAAACCGTGCCCCCCTCGGCGGCGGGAATATCACCAACCTGCGGCTTCTCCGGCCGTAAGAGCCGCCATACCGGCGAGACGAGCCGCCTCTCCGGTGGGACTCGGCCGGGCGGCCATAGCGGGCCATCTGCACCCTCAGCTCCCGGCCGTCCAGCACCGCCCCGTCCATGGCGTCGATAGCATCCTCGGCGTCCCGCTTGTCGTGGAAGCGGACGAAGGCGAAGCCGCGGCTCTCGCGGGTGAAGCGGTCGCGGGGGATGTAGACGTCGCCCACTTTACCGTACTTCTCGAAGACGCGCTTCAGCGTCTCGGGCGACGTGCGGTACGTCAGGTTGTCCACCTTCAACGAAGTCATCCCCTCGATATCGGGCGGCATTCGACCGTAACTCATCGCTTAATTGTTTTTTTTAAAAAGTTATGATATAATCAGTGACAAAATAATTTTAAAAAATAAGCGCGATCGACGGGGCCAACGTTTGACCCGCGAGTGAAACCCCCGCCACAAACCAACGCCTGAGCCAGGCACAATCACAAGATGGCGCCCGCCTCACCCGGAAGCAGATCCGAACTGAGGAACTATCTATTCAAACAATCATTTAAAAAAATTACATTCTACCAGCTATAAGAATTAATTCACTGCACGCTTCTATTTTAAATCAACTCTTTTAATTTCTGCAGATAATCTTTCCTTTTTCGACACAGGAAATAAATCACTCAAAGCGCAGTGCCTCTTGGGTATTGTAGTTTTCCCCCTTCAGACGACAAACCGACGCGCCTCTCCCCCCCCACTTCCGCTCTTGATTCTTAATACGAGCCGCGCAACACATAGCCTTCGCTGTTTTTAAAAAAAAAGCGTAATTATCAGCCGCGACTTTAAAATGCCGATTTAAATCTACTCAACCAGAAAGTTATACATTTAAATGTAGGTTGCTATTGTGGCGCATGCGCGCGCCGTTTCCGGTTCTGGGCTTCGAGCCTCTCAGCTGACTGCCCTGTTTTTACAGTGAGGAGGAAACATGTCCTGTTGCCAATTCAGTGGTCGATCATAGGGAAGAAAATCTCTTTGAAGTTTGATGGTTCACAAAGTGAGATTTAAGATACATTATTATTATTACAGAACAGCAAGCCTGACCAGCAAATAGCCAGCCGTTAACAATGAAGCCAGAAGGAGTAAAACTCATGAATGTCATAATTTTGGGATGTGGTTTTATGTTCGTTTTCACCGCATTTCAAACTTGCGGCAATATTGAGGTGAGTGTTTGGGACCTGGACCTGAATCCAGGGTCCTTCTAGTATTTTATTTGACAGTAGGAGGAATTAATAGACTTTTAACGTTTTTAAAACCGTTTTGTGGTACTATAAAAGACCTTTAATGCAAACTTATTTGTTCTGAAAATCTCTGCTATCTAAAATGAGTAAGTAGGTAGTATATACGATGTTTATTGATGAGTTGAACAATGAAACTTCCTCTACAATAGCAAAATACTGCAGATGCTGGAAATCCGAAATAACAACAGAAAATGCTGGAAAAACTCAGCAGGCCAGGCAACATCCGTGGAGAGAGAAATAGAGTCAATGTTTCAGGTCGAAGAAACTCTTGACAAAGGGTTTCGACAAACATTGCAGAGTCCCCTTGGCTGTCCATGTACAATGAATGTTTCAAGTATAGTGTCAGAAATTAATTTTAACAAGCTAACCAGTAACGGTTCTACTTAAGACAGTTGAAGAGAAAGTGTGTGTGTGTATATCCATCGCCACTCGCATTCCCCGATACAAACTCGCGTCCCTCTGTGCCGTCCCATGGTACTGTAGCTAGAAATAATAAAATGGCTGATTTTGCTCATTCCCAAAATTCTACAGGGTACGGATTACATTTAGCAAGAAAAATCTGTGTCCGCAAGGACAGTTCTTTAGTAAGCAGGGAATGCTTAATATGTGGTTAATGGTCTCCCAGATAATAGGAAATTTGAATAATTATTTAAATAATGGGGAATTTAAATTCAGTTAATTAAAATAAATCTGGAATAAAAAGCTAGTATCAGTAATGGTGACCATAAAACTATCGGATTGTCGTAAAAACCCATCTGGTTCACTAATGTCCTTTAGGGAAGGAAATCTGCTGTCTTTCCTGGTCTGGCCTATATGTGACTCCAGACCCACAGCAATTTGGTTGACTCTTAACTGCCCTCTGAAATGGCCTAGCAAGTCACTCAGTTGTAACTAACCGCTACGAAACACAATATTAAGAATGAAACCGGATGGACCACCCAGCATTGACTTTGGCACCGGTTACGGACAGGGCAATGGCACACCCAGCCAAGTCGACCCTGCAAAGTACTCCTCACCAACATCTGGGGACTTGTGCCAAAATTGGGAAAGCTGCCCCACAGACTAGTCAAGCAACAACCTGACATAGTCATACTCACAGAATCATACCTCTCAGCCAATGTCCCAAACTCCTCCATCATTAATCCTGGGTATGTCCTGTCCCTCGGGCACAGTGGTATACAGTCGGGAAGGAGTGGCCCTGGGAGTCCTCAACATTGACTCCGGACTGCATGAAGTCTCATGGCTTCAGGTCAAGCATGGGCAAGGAAACCTCCTGCTGATTACCACCTTCCGCCCTCCCTCTGCTGATGAGTCTGTACTCCTCCATGTTGAACACCACTTGGAAGTAGCAAGGGCACAGAATGTACTCTGGGTAGGGGACTTCAATGACCATCGCCAAGAATGGCTTGGTAGCACCACTACTGACTGAGCTGGCCGAGTCCTGAAGGACATAGCTGCCAGTCTGGGCCTGCGACAGGTGGTGAGAGAACCAACACGAGGGAAAAACCTACTTGACCTCGTCCTCACCAATCTACTGTCACAGATGCATCAGTCCATGACAGTATTGGTAGCCGTGACCACCACACAGTCATTGTGGAATCAAAGTCCCGTCTTCTTACAGAGGACACCCTCCAGCGTGTTGTGTGGCACTACCACTGCGCTAAATGGGATAGATGCGGAACGGATCTAGCAGCTCAAGACTGGGCATCCATGAGGCACTGTGGGCTATCAGCAGCAGAAGAATTGTATTCCGCCGCAATCTGTAACCTCATGGCCCGGCATATCCCTCACTCTACCATTACCATCAAGCCAGGGGACCAACCCTGGTTCAATAAGGAGTGTAGAAGAGCATGCCAGGAACAGCACCAGGCATACCTAAAAATGAAGTACTAACCTGGGGAAGCTGCAACACCGGGCTACATGCATGCTCAAAAGCAGAAGCAGCATGCTCCAGACAGGGCTAAGTGATCCCACAATCAACAGATCAGATCAAAGCTCTGTAGTCCTGCCACATCCAGTCGTGAATGGTGGTGGACCATTAAACAACTAACGGGAGGAGGAGGCTCCATGAATATCCCCATCCTCAATGATGGTTGAGCCCAGCACGATAGTGCAAAAGAGAAGGCTGAAGCGTTTGCAACCATATTCAGCCAGAAGTGCCGAGTGGATGATCCATATCGGCCTACTCCTGAGGTCCCCACCATCACAGAAGCCAGTGTTCAGCCAATTCGATTCACTCCATGTGATATCAAGAAACGGCTGAGCACACTGGATACAGCAAAGGCTATGAGCCCCGACAACATCCCAGCTATCGTGCTGAAGCCTTGTGCTCCAGAACTAACCGTGCCTCTAGCCAAGCTGTTCCAGTACAGCTACGACACTGGCATCTATCCGACAATGTGGAAAACTGCCCAGGTATGTCCTGTCCACAAAAAGCAGGACAAATCCAATCCGCCTCTTGACATTCAACGGCATTACTATCGCCAAATCCCCCACCATCAACATCCTGGGGGTCACCATTGACCAGAAACCTAACTGGACAAGCCACATAAATACTGTGGCAACAAAAGCAGGTCAGAGGCTAGGTATCCTGCGGCGAGTGTCTCACCTCCTGACTCCCCAAAGCCTTTTCACCATCTACAAGGCACAAGTAAGGAGTGTGATAGAATACTCTCCACTTGCCTGGATGAGTGTAGCTCCAACAACACTCAAGAAGCTCGACACCACCCAGGACAAAGCAGCCCGCTTGATTGGCACCCCATCCACCACCTTAAACATTCACTCCCTCCACCACCGGCGTAGCGTGGCTGCAGTGTGTACCATCTACAAGATGCACTGCAGCAACTCGCCAAGGCTTCTTCGGCAGCACCTCCCAAACCCGCGACCTCTTCCACCTAGAAGGACAAGGGCAGCAGGTGCATGGGAACACCACCACCTCCGGTGGCATAGTGGTTAGCACTGTTGCCTCACAGCGCCAGGGACCGGGGTTCAAATCCGGCCTCGGGTGACTGTGTGGAGTTTGCACATTCTCCCCGTGTTTGTGTGGGTTTCCTCCGGGTGCTCCGGTTTCCTCCCACAGTCCAAAGATGTGCGGGTTAGGTTGATTGGCCATGATAAAAAAATTAAAAAAAATTGGCCCTCAGTGTTAGGGGGGGATTAAATACGTGGGGTTACGGGGATAGGGCTTGGGTGGGATGGCTGTCGGTGTAGGGACCGGGTGCTAGGGTTTGGATGATCAGCCATGATCTCGTTGAATGGCGGAGCAGGCTCGAAGGGCCGAATGGCCTGCTCCTAGTTTCTATGTTTCTATGTTTTCCAAGTTCCCCTCCAAGTCACACACCATCTTGACTTAGAAGTATATCGCCAATCCTTCATCGTCGCTGGGTCAAAATCCTGGCACTGCCTCCCTAACAGCACTGTGGGAGTACCTTCACCACACGGACTGCAGCGGTTCAAGAAGGCGGCTCACCACCACCTTCTCAAGGGCAACTAGGGATGGGCAATAAATGCTGGCATTGCCAGCGACGCCCACATCCCATAAACGAATAACAAAAAATAGGGTAGTCTATATCACAAACAAACAAGACGACGATCAACAGATCTGTTGCGAAACTGAAAACCAACTCAGTTTTAAGGGATGGCTGTACGTGACTAGAGTCGTATAAAGATCTTAAGCTTTCCTTCACAATTCTTAGAGAGACAAGAATGTAAGAGTTGATGAAGGTTACATTCTCTACCCAGAGCAAAAGTGGATAATATTGTTTATTTCTTTGTGTGACTTGCTTAAGATATTGAGTGTGTGCAGACTCAGTCCAACTCAATAAAGATTATTTGCAGCCAAAAGTTTGTGTCAAGTCCAAGAACCTTACGGGTGCAGACTTGAAAGTATATGACGCACAACTGGTTTAGCCATTCATTGCCAGACCTGGCTGGACCACATCAAGCACGATTGGGCCCTGCTCTCCTCTGCCAAAACTGCTCACTACTCCAGGATTATCCTGGAATGCAAAGAAAACCCTTGGCCTCTTTTTTCCATGACCAACCATCTCCTTTAAACCCCTCTTCCTGCCCCCTTCACCCTCGCTTCCGACAACAACTGCGAGGAGCTCATGGACTTCTTTGTAACTAAGATTGAGACCATCTGTTCAGCTGTCTCTGCTATAGCCCTTCCTTCCCTTTGCCTACCAAGCCAAGGTTCCCCCCTGCCCTAGCCCTAAACTCACATCTTTCTCTAGTTTCTCTTCTATCTCTCCTCGTGTCCTTTCCAAGCTCCTCTTCTTCTTGAGACTCATCTCCTGTTCTCTCGCCTCTATACCCACTAAATTACTGAACACCTAACTTCCCTTCCTGGTCCCCATGCTAGCTGATGTCCCTCTCATCAGATACTGTCCCCCTGCTGTTCAAATCTGCTGTCAGCATCCCCCCCTCTTCAAAAAAAACCCACCCTTGAACCTTCAATGCCACGTCTCCATTGTTCAGCTGTGTGGGATTGCCCTTGACTAATTCCACTCTTGCCTATCCAGTCGTAGCCAATTATCCACCTCCTACAATGGCTTATCTTCCCACCTTCACACCAATACCTCGAGAGTCTATCCTATTGCTCATCTACATGCTGCCCTTCGGTAACATTATCCAAAGACAGCTTCCGCCCTCCATAACCTAAGCTCATCCAAAACTCTGCTGTCCGTATCCTAACCCGTACCAAGTCCAACTCGCCCATTACCGTGCCCTCACTGGCCTACGTTGGCTCCTGGTCCACCATTGCCTTGATTTAAAAATCCTCAGCCTCGTGTTCAAATCCTTCTATAACCTTGCCCCCCCCCCCCCCCCCCCCCGCATCCCTCCATGACCTCACCCCTCCATACCCTGCAACCCTTCAAGAACTCTTGAATTCATCCAACTCTAGCCTCTTGTGCATCCCCCACTCTGTTCACTCCACCTGTGGCAGCTGTGCCTTCAGTCATATAGGCCCTAAGCTCTGGAATTGCCTCCCTAAACCTCTCCACTTCTCTGTCCTCCTTTAAGGACGCTCTTTAAAACGTACCTCTTTAACTAAGATTTTAGCCACCCATTTAATATATTCTTCTTTGGCTTGGTGTCAATCTTTGTCTAATTATGTCCCTGTGAAGCACCTTGCAACTTTTTTCTATGTTAAAGGCACTATATAAATGCAAGTTGTTGTATCAGGTATACTTCTCAAATTTAAGTCATATGATAAATTTTGTTTCTGTTACTGGAAAGTGAAGGTCAGACAGCATGAAGTTTGTGGTGAGAAATGAACGTCATTATAAACAAGGGTTGGATCCTACCATTGTATTCATTTTCACAAAGCTGTTGGCATCATGGAAGTATTAGGAGCAACATTTTTATTTGTGTATATGTATATATGTATAAGATCCCAGAGGGACCCTGGTTCCAAATGATTTGAGCTTGATCCATATTGGGGACAGTGATTTAACTTTATTCAGCACAAGCAAGATTTAATACATTACAGTATTCAAGCAGCAGTTTACAGAGTATAATTGAGACTTCTATTACCACTTGTACTCTGGCTAGAAGCTGCAACCCATGAGTAAGCTGCACCCTTAGTCTCTTGTCTCATTTCTCCTCGTCGCCCGGGTGTCTGCTTGATTCATCCTGAAATCTTCGACCATTTGTGGCTGTTAAGACCCTCTTATTATACCCTTATACTCTCATTCAAAACCTGTGGAATCCTCCTGAACCAATCACTGGTTGACACCCAAACCCAAAATCCAAACATAAAGATGCCATGTTCGTAGCACCCTGGTTTACGCAGGCTTTTAGTCTTGTGACACTCTTGCATCACCTGTTTTTGGCCATCAAGACTCCTCTCTGGGGTATTTGTGGCAATACAAAGGACGATGTCTCCATAGGTTGAGATACGACCCCTGCTGTGTTGGCCTTTGTTTTTCGAATTCACTGTGGATGTTCTAACATTCCAGCACAATGTTAACGACAGCTAACCTTGGTTCCCAGGCTAACTGCAGTCTATTCGACCATGGCAATCTCTTTCTCACCCCAGGTTGAATGGTTACAGCGTACTCACAGGCTTTTAATTATAAGATGAGAGAGTTGCATTTTGTACATAACTCAGGTTGTGATGATTAAAAACTTCTACATTTAATCCTTACACGCTATTATAGATCTATTACTGATGATTATGAGATATTAATGGTTATAAGATAATAAAACAATATTTTTTAAAAAACGAACGTAATTCATAACAATCTTACAGTCCCCGTCTCTTATCTCCGTCTCTGGAATTCCATTAATTCTCTCAGCTTTTCTCACAGACTGACTTGCTTTGCTAACGAGGCTTGTTGGAGTCTGCATTTTTAACATTTGGTCAAGCATGCCTCTTCCATTTTAAAATCTAACCGGGTCTACCCAAGGCATATTACACTAGTTTAAAAGCATGATTATTCAAGAATCGGCGTGCATTGACTAACTGTTAAATAATACAAACTTAAACCTGCGACTAATAATGCTTGTTTCATTTCGTCCATGTTAGCTAGTGGGAATCTGAAATGGAGATTTCTCAGGATTCTTACATGTGTATGTATACATGCATGTATATGTATGACATAAACCTAATAGTCTCAATTCAGGTTCTAGTGCAAGTCCATAGACTAATACTTAACTGAGAAACAGGACAAACTGGTGTGGCTGGAGCTTTGCTCTGCATCTGTCCTATTGTGTATCTGACTTGGAAGTGCTTCATGCTGGCATTGTGCACCAACAATTGAAGTGTTCAGTTGTTGAGTACTGGTGTTCTTCACCTAAATTTGAGAAAGACTAATCCATCACTGTTGAAAGGCAGATAAGATTTAATTTGATTCAAAACTGTAGAGGCTGAATTCAAACCTGCATTGCTATATATCAGATTATGCTGCAGAATTGAGAGTATTAATGCATCTCCATGGAAGTCATTCTTTGCAATTTATGTTAAGAGACTGATTGCAGCAACCGGTCAAATGAAGCTGGTTTGATCCCAGTTCAAGTAAATAACAGTCTCCCACAGATATAGTTTTTCAAAAGTACAAATAATAATGTGTAGGCTGATATAACCAGCCAGTGCCAGGTATCATTGCATCACCAAAAAGCTTGCCCATGGTCACATTGGGCATGCTGACTACCGTTCTTGTTCCAGAAACTTAACTTCAAAGCCTCCATTTCGTCATGTTCATCCCTAATATGGTTGCTTTGAGTCACCACAGTAACCTGTAAAAGATGAGCAGATGTTAACGATTGATTGTGTTGAAAGTCTTGTTCTTTCTATTAAAATAACGTTGATTTTTGTTTAACAGCAAACGGTCATCAAGAGCATCAACAGTACTCGGTTTCAAGGAAGTGGATATACCAGGTGTTTCTTTGTCTATTTTCCTCTGTGAAATTATATTGCAAGGACATTTTCGTATTATGCTGAAATATTAAGCCTACTCTTACAAATGTTTTAGTAGAACTATACATCTTTTGTAATGAAGCATACTTTTGCATAACCATTTTATCTATCATTGAGAAAAAGGTCAGAAAAACTTGATAAATTATATCTCTGTGCTTGTTTTCAATGTAATTCTTTTATTCATATTATTACTTCAATTGTTGTAGGCTGGGATATAGTCATTTCCAGCATATCATTGTGCTAACACCGATTATGTTGTTCTTGTAGCTTGGCCATAATTTATACTGTATTTTCTGCCTCCAATCTGTTGACTCCATCAATTGTTGCTCTTTTGGGAGGTCAGCTTTCCATGTTCATTTCTGGATTAGTTTACAGGTAAGATAAATAATGGTTTCACTTTCTTGTATTTCCCCCCCCCCCCCCCCCCCCGCATTTCCTTAAATTATTTTCCTGTGTACCATTTGTACCCAACACATCCAGTATAGCAACAAGTTAAAAATATTTTCATCTTGGGTTATAATGTAGCAATTATAAATTAAGGTTTCATACGGCACAGACTCGATGGGCCGAATGGCCTCCTCCTGTGCCGTTATGACTATGACTACATTGCTTCCTCTTTTCGATAAGAGCTCTCCACCATTAATGTTGCTCATGAGCTTGATCAGCGAAGGCACTGGTCCTGTCTAGTCTTCCTATATTTCCATTTGCTGTTTTTTTTGCACTTTACCTCCAAGTATTAAGGAAACAAACCCTGGATTTGTTGGAGGGTTTGTCACAATCAGTTAAGTGGAGGAATTTGTTTTGATTTTTTTTGTGTGCGTGTATATATAAAGCTACAACGATTTTCTGTGACATGTACAATCCAAGAGCTTAATTTTTCTGTGGCGTGATTGTGATTCTAAAAGTGAGCAGGAATTTGCTGCTTCTTTTGGCCATAGGAGTATCATGTCACTTCCTTGTAATTAGAAGAATCTAAACATGCTTAGCAGGCTTCCAAACTTTATACTACCATAAATTATTGCTTCTCCTAATAGGATTTTCAGGATAGCAGGAAAAGTGCTGTTGAGTGGACAGGGGAATGGTACAGGCAACGCGAAAGCACTTCTGAAACTTATTGGATAAACACCATATTTTGCAGTCTCTATATGTGAACACTGGTTTAAGCAGTATTCTCAAACTGAATATGGTCTGTAATACTTAGTAATATTCACCATAAAATGAAATATATGTCACTCATTTGCATAATTTCTTAATGATAAATGATATATTTAAAAAATATATAGCTTATAATCGGCTTGCATACAAAATACACCGAGTTCATGAGTATTCAATCAGTGAACAGGTTAAATTTTGGGCAGTAGAGATGAAAGGATAGTTTCCTGTTTCACTGCTCCGTGGAGTCCTTTCATGTGTTTTTCATGAAACCCTGTCTATAATGGAGGGATTGTGATTAGCTGAGTTCAGTTGGGCTACATGTATATTTGATCTGAAATTGTCTCTTTCTTTTCAGTGCTTATGTTGCAGTTTTCATTGAGCCACTCACTTGGTCCTTTTACTTGGCTTCAGTCATAATTGGATTAGCAGCTGCAGGTGAGAATTTTCTTTCAGATGTATTGAGCAACATGAATAAGACTTGAGGAGAAAAGTTTTCAGTGAAGGTCTCTGTTATCTACCTGACTTAGACAACTGATTAAATTTGACTTGTTAATGGAATTTCATCTCTTTTCAGGATGAGAAAGTAATGGCAAAAATTCCATAATGCATGAGAAGTTTCCTAATCCGCCCACTGTATTGTGTTCCTAAATTAGTCTTATCTCGGCTGTGAGCCTGTAGCCTGGCAGGAGCATTTTGCTTTATTATGAACAAAAGCTGAGCAGAGATTCCATTTGGATTCTTTGGACTGGGTTGATTTGATTTAACCCTCTTTAGCAGCTGTTTTCAACTGCTGTAAGGATGTGGCATTTTTCTTCCTCCTGTCTAGTTCTTTCCCTTCACTCCTGGAGATGGTGATTCATGGTTCCACAGGCAGGAGCAAGCTTCTGGTATCTATCTACAGTGGCCATTCCTCATATGAGTGTTGGCAAGCTATTTGACTGAAGGTATCATAGGATCGACTGATCCTGTCTTCACATATACAGTATATGTTCTTCCAGCAATGGCCACTGGTTAGTGATTGTTAGTGGGAATCCATTTTTTTTTCTTCCAGCCCTAGATGCTGAAGCTAATTGTGCTCCAACCACTGCCTTTGCTGAAACTGGCTTATTTAACACTGACCTAGGACCTCCCTAGCTTTGTACGGTTCAGAATCACACCAAATGGAGCAGTTTCCAACTTCATGGACTGAAGTCACAATAGAAATTCTTTACTTTGATTAATATTAGAGGAACTAAATTGTATTAAATTTTAATTTGGTTTTAATTCAAAACATTGTAGGGTATGGTAGTCTCGTAGTTGTCATACTCGACTAGTGGTCCGGATTGCGAGTTCAAATCTCACCATGGTAAGTTGAGAATTGAAGTCAATAAATCTGGTAATTTGTGGGGATGGTAGCAAAAAAAAACTATGAAAGCTTCTGGATTATTGTAAAAACCCAACGGGTTCACTAATGTACTTCAGGGAAGGAAGCCTGACAGCCCAACGTGACTTGGGCTACGTGACTCCAGCTCCACACTATGTGGTTAACTCTTTCTTTATGCCAGCCCTGTGGCTATGGATTGGTAGTTCTGCCTTGCCAGTGTCACTTGCTGCTCGAGGGCAAATTTGAAAAAATCTGTTAAATATTGAAATAAATGCAGGGCTGAAGAAAAAGATAATGGACCTGAAATTGCGGTCGGAGGCTTCCCGCAGGCTGGTGCCTCTGTATCTTTGGACTCTTGCAGTCCTGAGCCTGCAGGCATACGCCAGCATAAAGGCCCACGGATCCCAGGGGCGCATACGGTTCAACCAATCACAAAGGGGGATTCCCATTATGCTTATGGGGATTCCATTTACGTATGGAGTCCCCATAAGCACAATAGGAATGACATAAAAAACACACTGTCACACAACCTAAATAAAAATAAATCACCATGTGTTTACAATGAATTAAAATACAATTTAACTAAACATTTAAAACAAAAATGTAATTTTTTGAAAAGGGGCCAAAAATAACCTAAACTAATTTCAAAGGTTTTTGAAAGTTTAAAAAATATATATATTTTAATATTTATTTAAACCCTTACCCTGGTAAAAGAAGGCCCTACGTCTGCTTTTACCAGGCGTAAGGGTTTCGTGGGCAGTAGTTGGGCAAATAGCCCAACCCTGCGCTAGTGAATGTCCATTTCCTGCGCATGCGGATGATCTGTGAAGCTGAAACTTGACAGATCGCAAGTTCCGGGTTTTCACGCATGCGCATTGACATGAATCAGTCATTCATGAAAGAAAGACTTATGAAATAATACTGAGCGGCCTACGGGTGGCGCTGTCCAGGGAGAGTATAAATACTCGGGCACGGGCCCAGCTTGCGCAGGACATTCTTAACAGGAACTAGTGAAGGACACAACTAGACCTCCATGTTGTAAAACAGTTGGTTAAAGCTTTGTTTAACGCTTAGACCAAGTGCCTAGTAGTCTTCTTGCGTCACACATAACATGCAGAAACCCAGAACTCGTGGGGCACTTCCGACCACGTATGTGGTCATAGGCCTCCTAAAATCCGGGCCAATGTAAGAAAGCACAGCATGAGAAAAGGCCGTTTTCTCATCAGACTTTTTCTTTCCACTAACTATGCATGATTTGCTTCAATGTGGATGCTGCTCAGTTTAATTTCCCACTGCTCGTCAAAGATAGTCAAATGGGAGTGTAAAGTATCTGCCCAACTTTGCATTCTGTATTACTCATCCTGGACTTGTTGTTTTCCATGATCTTAGCCCAATATTTTATTTGCAACGTGTTGATGGACTGCTATGTCTGGTATTCAGAAGGAGAACATGATCTTTTAAACCTCTAGTCTAGCTTGTGACTTTTTAATTTTGCACTCTTTAATTCTGATCTCAGATTAGTGTGCTGGCATCTACGTTATCATGTCTTTCAGTATTTTGAAGCCCTGGATTGTGCCCCTGTCAATTTTCTTGGCTTCAATGAAGCAAGATCAGCTTCGGTGGTCTTTCCTTGTAACTGTAAATCCTAGAATCATCCTTGTTGCTCTTTTTTGAATCCTGTCCAACACATGTTGTCCTTTTGTAGATAGGGTGTCCAAAAGAGTAACATCAGCACATATGACCTATAGAAAATTGGAGTAACTTGTTTTTACTTGATCTGCAGTCAAAGACCCTAGATGTACATCACAGTACTTGATGCTACAGTTGGTTGGATATATTTGGTCAGTAGTCACATCCAAACTCATTCCTTTTCCACCGTTGCTAATGAATGCAGATTCACCCAGCTGACTGCTTCCAACATTTAGAGGTTGGACTCATGCCCAGGTAACCGTTGAACACTAACATATGATGTCTTCTCAGCTGGCTGCATGCCTTCAATGCACGGTAGCACCACAGGATAACTTTGGTAAATTTAGGGAAAATAATACAAATTTTAATTTTTATTAGGAGATATCTGTTTTGGTAGGCCAATCCCACCCTGAATTACTTGTGTCCTCCCTCTAAGGAGAGGCACCTGATGCTGTATTCTCATGGACTGCTTCATCTGGGCTTCCATGGCTGGCAGGCTCTGCAAGACACCTTTTGTCGTATTTGCTTTGGTTTTACCTATTTTCTGTTGTTTTTATTTTAATGGCCCAGAAATTCAGGTCGGGGGCTTCCCGCGGGTGCAAGTCCCCGACTTGCAGTTACCTAGCGCGTCGGCCGTTGAACTGTGGGCCCGCGTGGGATTCCGATCCTGGGCCTCCTCCAACTGCCGGTGCGCAGTGCTTGCGTATCCCAGGGGCGCAGTTAGTTCGATGAGTCCCCTGGGATCACGTGGGCCATGGAGAGCCAATGGTAGCAGGGAATGCTTCATTCATAAGTTTGACAGGAAGAGCTGTCAAACCTATAAATACTATAAGCCTCAAAACATCACTAAAACTTCAAATAATTTTTTTTTAAATCACATTTTTAATAAAATAACTAAATTACATGAAATAACTTTTAAACAATAATTTAAATTTTTAAAAAATTAATCACATTTTCTAACAGGGCTAAAAATAAACTTACCTTTCTTTAAAGTATTTAAAAATAATAAACCTGTGGAAAAAATGTTTTAATTTTAATTAATTCACCACTTACCTTGTTAAAAGCAGGCCTTGTGCCTGCTTTTTAAAAGTGTCACTGCTGGAGACTTACCCTCCCAGAGAAACCTGCAAAAAAAAGTAAGTTTGATGCGCACACGCTGCCTCTCCGGTGCACGCATTCCACCTGTCAACCCCTTCTTTCAAGGGAATGGAAGTGCCGGTTTCCCGCGCATGCACGAAACTGGCACTTTCGTTGGGCCGACGCGTGAGTACCCCGTGCGTACTCACGCGTTGGGACCTGAATTTCTGGGCCAATATGTTTGGATGGGCCAATTCCTCCCTGTATTATAAGCCTTGCCCTACGTAGTAAGGCAGACATTTATTGTATCTCCAATCCCACAATTTACAGGCCCATTTTAAAACCAGGCCTCTTCATCTGACCTTCTGTAACTAGTGAATATTGGATGATACAGGTTCTGTTGTTTACCCTTTCTTCCAAAACATAAATTTGGATGAGTTTGAATTACTATTGGTATTCTCCACATCAAGGGGTACACTACAGTTAACTTTGTTATATCCGGCACCGACGGGACCGAGCTGTTGCCGATCTATCAAAACTGCCGGACATACAAAGTTAATGTTGAAGCATACGGAGGTTTTCATCTCCGTATCTGACAACAAACACTGTTGCTTAGCAACAGCTTCTAAACAGTCGGCTGCAGCTGCAAGCGTCTCTAGCTGAAGCTGTTGCTATAGCTACAGACCTTGCAGTGCCTGACTGGGGAAAAAAAAGCAACGAGAACTAAAAAAACTTATAGAAAACGGCTCCTGATTTTTGCCGTTAGAGCGAGTATTCCGGACATATAACCTCCGGATAAACCAAAGTTTCCTGTGGTTGCTTCCTGTGGGATTAGATTTACATCACACAATACCTTTTGTATTTTATTTCTATTCATTTCACTGTTATAATTTCAGTTAGTTGATTATTATGTTTTAGTTCTAAAATATTGGTTTAATCAGACCACCCTTTCCGTGAATATTAGCGGTGTCCTACTTTATTGAGGAATCCTGATGGGAATTCACAAATTTACTGCTCGATTCCAAAGTAGCACCATTTCATCTGGTACATAAATTTAGCATTTCTTATTCAAATATACATTACCTGACATTTATTCTATTGGTTGAGATATTTTCTGTCATTTTTAAAAGTGCAAATCTTGGTTAAATGTTGCTGTTTCCATATCTTTTGTTTAAGATGGCAGAAAACCATAACACAGGATGAAGTTTCCCCTCTTCCCCCCCCCCCCCCCCTTAATCTTTATTGTTTTGTACCAAGGGGCTACTGATTTAGCTGTAGATAACCAGTGTTGCTGAATGTTTAACTCAAACTAATGTCAAATTATGAATATATTTCTCTGCAAAGCTTGTGCTGTAGTACAGGTTGAGCGTCCAAATTCCGAAATCCGGTCTCCGGGACGATTGGTGGCGGGGTCGTCCGGAATCCGTAAAATGTTCCGGAATCCAGACACCCTGTCAAACCGCAACTTGGGCCCAGGCATTTCCGGACTCGGAACGTGTTTCTGATGTCCAAAGTCCGGAAACGCCCGAGCCCAGGTTGGGATATTTCCGGACTTCGGACATCAGAAACACGTTCCGAAGTCCGGGAAAACTGGCTTGGCCTCGGTCCCGAGGCTGCCGGATTCAGGACGCTCAACCTGTAATGACTTTGGCTGATTTGATTGTTGCATTGATTGAACATTTCTTCTACTTAATTTTTTTCAGTGCTATGGACTGCACAAGGCAACATTTTGACAATAAACTCGAATGAAAACACTATTGGAAGAAACAGTGGCATATTTTGGGCTCTGTTACAATTTAGGTATTTACTAAAAAAAATTAAGTTTACCAGCTATACAACAACATTACTGAAATCTACCTGGATACATAAATGTGTGTATTGTAGAACGATCTCAGGCTGAGGGTTTTCCACCGATTCTCATGTTCTCTTTATTTAATTGCAGGATTATGTATGCACCTGCCAGTGATGTGGAAGTGAAAATTTTTAATGTATGCATGTGTGTGTTAAAATACTTTAAAAATTTGTGAACTTACGAATACTTGCCCATTTGTTCTTTTTGGTTAATTTCCCCCTCCCCCCTTATCTATTTTTAAAGTTTTGTTTCTATATGAACATAACATTCCAATTTGCTTTCTGATTGATCTTTGCTAATTGCAGAGCAATATTGGTAACGTGTCTAATTGGCAGTATCAGAACTGGGAATCACATTTCCCAACAAACATCGACAGACATTGCACTTCCGCACCGAAAGTTGAACATTTAAGTTCAAATAGCTCATAACTATTTAAAAGTTAGAACTGAAAGTTTAAAAGTGCAATGGCAATTTAAAAAAAATGATCCTCGAGTTGTTTTGTAAAATGAGATGTTTTTTCCTTTGGGGTTTGAAGTTGATGGTGTGGGGAAAAGTAAATATTATCGCGTGCACAACATTTAAACCCAACGGAATTGTAGATCCTTATTGTAATTTATATCTATATTTGCTAAAGATAGCCTGTAAATCTTGGGATGAGTTTTCTAAATAATTCTATAATCTTAATATTACAGGAAACTTTGTGCTATCCGGCACCGACGGGACCGAGCTGTTGCCGTTCCCTCAAAACTGCCGGACACACCAGCGTTAATGTTGAAACATACGGAGCTTTTCATCTCTGTATCTGACAACAAACACTGTTGCTTAGCAACAGCTTCTAAACAGTCGGCCCGTACCTTGGAAGCGTCTCTGTGGCTTAACAACAGCTTCAGAGAGACTTTCCAGAGCCTGACTGTTGAGAAAAAAAAGCCACGAGAAGAAAAAAAAGCCACGAGAAGAAAAAAAACCTAACAAAATGGCTCCTGATTTTTGCCGGTGGCTCGAGCTTGCCGGACACTTAGCCTCCGGATAACACAAAGTTTCCTGTAGTGCTTTGGTACCCTTCTAAATTCAGTTTCTCATGGTGTACACTGATTCTGGTCAGCTGTGTTGCCTTTTGTCACCGTCTTGATATATTTTGTAAAACTGAGACTAATTATCCTAAACAAAGTTCAAATGGTGAACACTTCTATGCAAATGCAGAGTTGGACTTATCCTATGGAAAATGTTCAAATAGATGCCAGCTAGTCCATATTGTGATCTGATCAAACATTGGTAAATGCATTTTTGTATAGTTTAAAATATATTTCTAAATCTATTCTGTTTTCCCTTCCTGATGTTTCAGTACTAAATATAACATTAATATGTTGTAAAATGTTTATCTGAGTTGATGATAATTGCTTTCTACGCTGTAACACAATTCAAGAAGGAAGCAACTCACTATTTATTAATTTAGTGCCTTTAATGTGGAAAAACATCCTAAAGCACTTCACAGGCATAACCAGGTGAAAATGGATGCTCAGCCAAGATGGAGACATTGGGAGGGGTGACCAAAAGCTTGGTCAAGTAGATGGGTTTTAAGGAGGGCCTTAAAAGAGGAAGGAGAGGTGGTGATGAGGCGGAGGCATTTGGAGAGGGAATCCCAAAGTGTGGGGTCTAGGTGGCTGAAGGCAAGGCCACCAATGGTTGGTCAAAGGGTGGGGTGGGGTGGGGGCAGGGGACATGCACAAAAGGCCAGAGCCAGAGGAAGGAGTTCGGGTGGAGGTTAAGGTTAGAGCAGGTTACAGAGATAGGGAGGGGCGAGTCCCTGAAAGGATTCAAACAAAAGGATGAGAATTTTAAATTTGAAGCATTGTGAGACTGGGAGCCTTGTAGGTCAGCAAGGTTGATGGGTGAGCGGGACTTGTTGCGGGATACAGGCAGCAGAGTTTTCAATGAGCTGAGGATGGGAGGCTGGCCGGGAGAGCGTTGTGATTGTCCAGTCCGGAGGTGACAAAGGCATGAATGAGCATTGTTGAGGCAGGGGCCAAGGTGGTTGATGTTCTGGAGAAGTACTCACAATAGTGTGTTTTAATTCAGATTGACCTGGTTTTAAAGTTTTCTCAAGTTTTATTTATCAAACGCTCTTCTATAGAGTCCAGGTGTCTTTATTTTAGGCAAGTTTATTCTTTGTTTCTAGCTTTTACTATTTGGGTGAAGTACTGGAGGGCAGCTGCTGCATTTGGAACCATACCCTCTGAGTTTGAATAGTAAAACAATGTAGGCTCTGGTACAATATCATTACCAAAATGTTATTTGAATTTCCCTGTGTGTTTTAATTGGCTCTAGTTTCAATGAATTCTTGTCTTTTAATTATTATTATAGTCAGAGCATTAGTTCCGTTAACAATAAGCAACCTGTTTTATTCAGAGTGAAATCTAATAATCACTTTTTTTTCTAGTCTTCTCTTTGGAAATCTGTATATATATTTTGCCTGGAAAGGAGAAAAGCACATTACAGGTCAGTAGTCATAACCTGTGCTGAGCATATGTAAGTAGGAACTGAGCCATCAAAGAGTTTTCTTGCAGAATATTGGTGTTTAATAACCAACAGATTTAGAGTTTGCAGCTTTGTTCCCTATTTATTGGTTATGAATTTTAAAAATTCCTTTCTCCAATAATGGGAGGCGCATTTCATTGCACAAATGCTGCATGCATCACCTGTACCATTGCACAATATTAAAGGAATGCTCCAAGGAACTAATGGAGAGTCTTCCACTCATTATTGACTATTTTGATCTGGCATACTGGTGTAAATCTGAATTTTTATTAGCATCCTGCTATATAGCACTTGTTATAAATCTCATCATCAAGAAACTACTTATGAAATAACGCTGGACGGCCAGCTGGTGCCGCCGTCCAAGGAGTATAAATACTCGGGCGTTGGCCCCAGCTTGCCAGGGACATTTTGTAAAGACAAGGAACTAGTGAAGTACAACTAGACCTCCATGTTCTGAAACAAGTTGATTAAAGCCTTGCTTTATGCTCAAACCAAGTGTGTAGTGAGTTTTAGTACGTCAGCACTGTCTGACCATCCACAAATTTCAATATGCAATATTCACCATGCTTACTATTTTTTATGATATGTTATTGCCAGGACACTGGCACTATTAGCTTCTCCAGTGCTGACCCTGACAAGTACTTTCAGATTAACCCCCATTTTTATATTGCAGCAGAAGTTCTTGTACATCCTTACAGGAGGATAGCATTAGTGGAGTATGGAACACAACCCGAATGTCGTAGCTGTTCAGAGATGCTTCAAGAAATGTGCTGTTTGACTAAGTGCCCTTAACTCTAGCTTCCCTATCATTATGAAGGATGTGTTTTGGAAGGTATAATATAATTCTGTGCACTTATGGATTATAATCAGCTGCTGTTCAGATTTGCCACGGGTACAGCGGAAGATCATAGACAGGTTTACTGATTTGGATTACTGCTATCCATGGCCATCTTTAAGTTTGTGAGGCTGTTGCAATTCAGGTTCTCTTCCAACACTCTTATTTGTGCTCACATCGAAAGGCAACTTTCATGGGCATACCTGCATATCCCATGATCTGAAATTCAATACTTCATTTAAGGAGTGAATGAGTTAGCATGCTGCCAGATTAACAGCAACCGCTTTACTTAGTTATTTTGTGTTGGAGGACATTTAGGATGCCCACTATATGCTCCTTTGTCACTTTAATAGGCAGAACCTCTCGATGGACCATATAGTTTAGGCTAAAAGTACAGATCAGCAGGTAAGTAGCACTAGTTACTTAACTGCAACTAATACTTTAAAACCGTATTCTAAAACCAAAATTAAAAAACACTTTGACATTTTTAGTTCTTTTTCAGAGTCTTAGTCGAACGAAATGTGGGTGCTACAGTTCCCTGGAGTTCCACCTCATTGCCATAACACTGCTTACATTGCTGTTTCTAATTATTTGAGATCAAATGTTCTGTGCTCCTTTTGGCATCTCAATAAGGTTGCCATCTCAAATTACATTAGATATAGTTTTTAATGCCTCAAATCCATTATGTAACAAACTGGTGGCTATTGGTTAGCAAATATTTTCTAAAGGTTTTCAGTACTGTTTGGTCAATATCTATTAACCTGGTCTTTTACCTCTCAGAATGCTTTATGGTACAATATTGTCAACATGCAGTGGTTTTCAACCTTTTTAATATTGGTATTCCCTTTTGTAAAATTATAAAATACCATTATCTAGTTTTTCCATCCATGACTGACTAAATACTAAGCCCTCCCCCTTCACAGACAGCTCCCCCCCTTCACAGAGACATGGTGTGGAGATGCCGGTGTTGGACTGGGGTGGACAAATGTAAGAAGTCACACAACACCAGGTTATAGTCCAACAGTTTTATTTGAAATCACAAGCTTTTGGAGCGCTGCTCCTTCGGACTTCACCTGACGAAGGAGCAGCGCTCCGAAAGCTTGTGATTTCAAATAAAACTGTTGGACTATAACCTGGTGTTGTGTGACTTCTTACATTTGTTCACAAAGACAGGCTACCACTCTTCTTCCCCTCCTTTTTTGAATGCACTTTATTTTCTTTCTTTCTCCTTCCTTTTCCTTCATTCACAGAACATTCTTCTCCTCACGTCTCTTTATAGAGGCACTGTATCCCATCTTCTCCCACCCCTCCCTGCTTTATAGAGGCAGCTTACCTTCTTGTTCCCTTTCTCCTAAGTTCATAAAGGCACTCTACCCCATTCCCTCTGTTTTAGTAGCTTAATGATTTCATAGTAATATTTCTTCTTTGGTCTCCTCAGATCATAATCGCAGGACCGTTTTTATTGGACTAGCTGTAATTAGTTTGGTGGGAAGTGTCCTGTTCATCCTTATAAGGAAACCTGTCACAGAGCTTCTGGCTGTAGATGATGAAAAATCTGATGAGTCTGAAACTGTACCTGCGTAAGTTTTTTTTCTTATAAAAAATGACAGGCTTTGATTTACTGTAATTGGCATTTGAAATGATGAGATTTTTCTTGCACGTTGTTCAATAAATCTAGGCCATGATGAACAATTCCACTAATTTGCTATATTGGTAAATTTGTAGGCTTAATTTTTTCTTGTATATATGGACACACAAATATATAAATGAGATATTCAGGATAGATTCATTCAACTTGTGAGGAATGTGTGCGTTTATTTGACTTTGTGGGCCTTAAGTGCATAATATATAACTTTGAAAGAAAGAAAAGAAAGACTTGCATTTATATAGTGCCTTTCACGACCACCGGACATTTCAAAGTGCTTTACAGCCAATGAAGTACTTTTTGAAGTGAAGTCACTTGTAATGTAGGAAACGTGGCAGCTAATTTGCACACAGCAAGCTCCCATAAACAGCAATTTGATAATGACTAGATAATCTGTTTGTTTAGTGCGGGATAAATATTGGCTAGGACACCGCAATAACTTCGAAATAGTGCCATGGGATCTTTTACATCCATCTGAGGGAGCAGACCTAGTTTAACGTCTCATCCGAAAGACGGCACTCTTTCTGTACTGTCGGCCTAGATTTTTTGCTCCAGGTTCTGGAGTGGGATTTGAACCCACAACCTTCTGACTCAGAGGCGAGGGTGCTACCCACTGAGCCACTGGCTGAAACTTAAAATCATCACATTACTGTACCATTAATGTGCATATACAAACCTTTACAAAACTCCAAGCAAGTGAGGAAAGTATCATTGCATCTAGAGCTGATTGCTGAGGTTTAAGAGCCAGAATGACACTTGCTGTAGTTTGGACACCTCTGCTGTAGTCCATCAACTCCCTTTCTTTCACCTATCCAATACTGCTGTTCAGCGCTTCTGACCTTATTTTTAACCGAATCAGTTTGTTGTCTTGGTAACAGTTCGGATAAAAAAAATTGTTTACTTTATGCATTAGCAAATGAGTTTAATTCCTTCACCATATCCATCAACACACATTAATTTATTGGTTTAAATAAATCCCTTCTTGGATAGCAGTAAACTAATCTCTAGTTTTAATCCTATCTTTATTCCTGCTTCACCAACATTCAAATTTGTGTGACATACTATAAGTTAAGGCTGTGTAGCTTAAATTTGCGTGTCAAAAACAGATGAAAAGAAACACTTTACAGCCTTCCGGACTCAATATCGAGTTCAACAATTCAGATCATAACCTCGGCCCCTATTACATTTTTACATAGATTTTTTTATCCACACCTTTGTTTTGGCCCTTCCCCCTTTTTTTCTCTCCCACATGGCAGCTGTCTCTCATTCTGCCAGTGCATTTCACACCTAATCTAAAGCCGTCTTTTGTCTCTCCACTAGTCCTATCACCATCTCATCTCCTTTTGAATACCTCTTAATGTCTCTTCACTTCTCTTTTGTTCTCTCACCCCCATTTCCCAGCCCCCAAACTGGCCTTTTAATCTGTTTCATTTCCTGTGTTTTTTCAGTCCTGACGAAGGGTTTCGACCTGAAACGTTGACTCTATTTCTCTCTCCACGGATGTTGCCTGGCCTGCTGAGTTTTTCCAGCATTTTCTGTTGTTATTTCGGATTTCCAGCATCCGTAGTATTTTGCTATCGTACTGAAAAGAAATTCAATGACTTTCACCTCTCTTTTGTTGCTAAAAATGTATCCATAATTATACTGAGCGAGTGAGTGTGACCTTTTGTAATCATGCAGTCTTGTGCTATGTACAGGACAAGAGCCCTGCTCCAGTTGAACTGATCCAGTTGGAAGCAGCTACTAATCTGAATACTAAATGTTAAACATTTATCACTAATTCTATGTGACTCGGTAGCAGTTAGATTTCCACGATCATTAGTAAATTGTTTTGCATTGTTTACAGAGCTCGAGGACAACTATCACAAGCAAAAGATGCATTTAGTAAGTGTGCTTTTATGTGTGTATGTGTACTTAGCCTGTTTACAGTAATTTACTAGAGGGCCTTCACATCTTTTATTGTTAATTAATAGCAATTTTCTTTCTATAACAGAAAGTGCAATCCATATATTCTTCACCAAAGAAATGCTACTTCTAAGTGCTTGTATTGCTTACACAGGTGAGATCCTCCCACAAGCCTCATAAATCAGATATTGGAGTTTGTGTGGATACTAGATTTCTCTTGTCAAAAATTGATTTTTTAAATTAATCTTCTATTTTTTGTATGTCGTACATCAGAATAATTCCTAAAATACCTTTTTCAAAATGTTCGTTCTTACAGGATGAAAGACACTATTTTTTCGATCATACTGTGAAGAAGTTATACCCCACAAAAAATGCATTTGCTAAAAATAAAAACAAATTTTCAAGGATGATTCGGTTACAGTTTTTTTGGATTACAAATGTTTTGTTCCTGTTTATTTTAAAACTTCACCATATACCCGGCAAGAGCAAACTTATCTTGGGTCTACCATCCTGTTGCGTAACTGACCTCTGGAGAATGCATATCCTCAGCTCTGCACTTCTCGTGATTGGTGTCGCTATGCTCTGAAGTGACGTGGACCTAGCCTGCACGATGCAGGTATTGTTAATTTGCCAGTTGGCTGTCTGGTGGTACAGCTAATTGACTGCTGGCCGTTAATGTGAGGAAGCAGAACTGATAAAATTACTCGCGTTTCAACATAGAGTTATGAGATCATGAGAGAATGAGTCTGTGAAAATGTTGAATTGTTTCCTTTCTAGGTATTGAGCTAACCTTTTTTAGTGGGGTCTATGGCACCTGCTTGGGGGCAACGAATCACTTTGGGGATGCAGCCAAAAGCCTGGTTGGATTATCTGGCATCTTCATTGGTGTTGGAGAAATCATAGGTTTGTGATCATTTCCAGTTGCATTTGCTATTAAACAATGAAATCTGCTTTCATTAAATGGAATTGCATTTATTTCCTTTGTCATTTTTTATTTTTAGGTGGTGCAACTTTTGGTTTATTGAACAAATTCCTCAGCAAATATCTCGGCAATAGCAGAAACCCCGTAGTCCTTCTGGGTTTATTATGTCATGTTGTAGCCTTCTATATGATATTCTTAAATGTGCCAGGGGATGCGCCAATTGTTTCTGATGAAGGAACTAATCGAGTTGCTTATTTAGTTCCAAGGTTAGTCATATATTTTGATTTGTGCTTTTGTGCTTCTGGTTAATGTAAGTGCAGCATATGTAATCTATACTTGTGACTAGGGCATTAAACCGTTTAGGACACTGACTATTTGAGAAATGTTACTGACCATGGGGATAAACAGTAAACTGAACCTGTCCAGAATGTAACCAGTTGGGTTGTCATTCAGTTTGATTTTCAGTGGAAGGCAGAAAAGAATTCTCATGGTTCCAATTATGATCGCATTTAATCAGGAAACCAGCTTTGAAAAAATCCAGTGGAATGTAAATTTTTAAATTTTAGCTTTATTCTTAAATACCAATGTTACTGTAACTTTTGAGAATTTTACTTTTGCTGTATCAATAGTTTTCCTGAAATAACATTTTTCAAACCGATTAGTGCGACACAAAGCTATAACTGGAGGAAATGTAATAAAGCCAATAAAAAAAAACTAACATGAAGCCGGCCATTGAAGGGCTAGTAGGATATATTCGCCAAATATTTCTGCTGCACAGAATTAAAATTCTGCACTTCTAGAAATAGTCTGAACAAACTAAATCTGAGTATTGTAAAATATTGACCTACTCTGAACTGAAGGTCTCCTGTTCTGATCTAAAGGAGATGGTGAAACCCTCATTGTGGGGAAGCACCTGCCTTTTGGATTCCTTTTTCTGACTGACTGTCAAGGTCAGACATGGGTTGGCTTTTTATTTTTTTTAAACTTGTTTGCATGCATTGGGACTAAACTAGTTTCAAAACAATTGGATACTTTTGTCTTGTCTTTTAACACGTACAAAACAGCAGTTAAAATTTCTCTGGAATTATAGTGATTGGTATGTACTAGAGTTTTTATGTTTGCATCCATGAATTTTCCAGCTCATAATTTGTCTTTTTGCTCTGCAGCAAAACTATTGCTATAGCTTGCAGTTTCCTTCTGGGACTAGGTGACAGCTGTTTCAACACCCAGCTCCTCAGTATTGTGGCATTTATGTATTCCCAAGAAAGTGCTCCTGCATTTGCTGTCTTCAAGTTTGTGCAAGTAAGAATAAAAAGCTTTCCAGTGCATGCACGTGACCTAAAGGGGTCTGGTAAACAGTTATATAAAATGAATTGTAATTTACAATATTTTAACAACATAAAAAATGGTTCAACATACAATGTGTTTGTTAAAGAACTTGTTTATCCTATACATTGAAGTTTCTACTTAGCATTGCACTGAGTGTTACTTTTTTCCTCCCCCTCCAGTCTATCAGTGCAGCAATTGCGTTTGGCTACAGCAATTATCTACTGCTCCAGTGGCAGCTGCTTATCCTTGGTGTGGCTGGATTCTTTGGCACAATCTCTTTCATCCTAGTTGAGTGGAAGGCAGAAGCGAATTCTCGTGGTTCCAGTTATGATCGCATTTAATCAGGAAACCAGCTTTTAAAAGACCCAATGGAATGTAAATTTTTAACCCTTAGTTTTATTCTTAAATACAATTTTACTGTAACTTTTTTGAGAATTTTAATTTTGCTGTATGATTAGTTTTCCTGAAATAACATTTTCTCAAACAAATTCGTGCGACACAAAGTTATAACTGGAGGAAATGTAATAAAGCCAATAAAAAAAAAAAAAGCTAATCTAAAGCTGGCCACTGAAGGGCTAGTAGGATGTATTCACCAAATATTTCTGCTGCACAGAATTAAAATTCTGCACTTCTAGAAATATTCTGAATAAACTAAATCTGAATATTCTAAAACATTGACCTCCTCTGAACTGAAATGCTGCTATAAGCGTTTTCCTGCTAGTATCCCAGAGCATTATTTTAGGGCTAAGGTTTAGTTATTTGGCAAATAGATATTTTATTTGATCCATTACAGTTAGATTTCATTAACTTCGAACATGCTTTTATTTGTGACTCAGACATTTAAGAAATTTCAAGTATTTTTGGATGAGAATCAAGTGACCTGTTTTTGAAGTGAAGGAGAATCATTGTGAGAAAATTTCCATTTCACCAAATGGTACTTCACATAATCGGTTTTATTGTTTCTTTTAAATATACATCGTGATGGTAGGTACTATACCAGGAGTACCAACTAATTAAAGCATAATATTTCAAATCATTTCAGCACTGTTGACAATTGCTATAAAATTTGTTGACTAGGCATTTTTATTTGTACTGTTGACATTTTATATACTGCAAACCTAAATATTTTTACATAGCAAATATTTCCAGTTGTGCTTGGTTTATTCTCTTTTTCACATTAATGCATGTTTTGCATAAGTAATAACAGTTGTGATCCTTTAATTGGCAATGTAGCCTTTTCATGTCTAGAACTGAGATGATTTAACCACAGAAATGATCAGTTTTGCAGTATGTGATGTACCTTTAAAAGTTCAGTATTTGAAGTAGTTACAAGTTTGTCAGCAACCTAGTTCTTTTATCCATCTAGTGTAGAATCTTCCTTTCCCGGACAACTTGCTGCTGAATAGTTATCGAGAAATCAAAAGGGAAACTTTGTTTTTAATTAAAGTTGAATAAGGAAATGAAGGAGAATTTAAATGCCAAGTTGTTTCCTACTGTTTACTTTTTAACCACTCATGGTTTGAATTGATGGGGAGTTATACTAACAAAGGTTAATTTTTGACCCCATTTTTAATCAGTTTATACAACTGCAGTGTTTGCAGATACCAAAGCCAGTCTGTAGAAGGATTTGTTTTAAGAAAAGCATTCTGCCCTATATATTGGGTGCAATCTTAATTTATTTTGACATTAACAATTGATCAATGAATGCTTTTCCGAATGAGTTGGTGATTGTAATTAAAACTAGTTCAGAAAACCCTATATCAGTTTGTCTGCAGCTGCTAGGTAGAAGGTACCAGCTAATTTCACTTTAAGATTGGGTCTTAAAGCGGTGCAATTTGGTTTTGCAAAATCCTCTTAGCTTGGAGGTAACAATTAACTTCTCACTCTCACACTTGAAAAGGTCAGTCCAATGTGAAGTGTCATTTTTCCCCCTGGAAACAATGATCCAGACTGTAGTCTCCCTGAAATGAATAGAGCTGAGGTTATTTCTTCCTGGTGAGATGTACAAGAACAGGACACACTTTTTCAAATTGGGTGAAGAAAAAGAGAACCATCACTGACATCTAATTGGGACTGAAAAGATCTGTTATCCTTTTAAGAACTGGATTCCATTCTCTTAACATCTGCAAATATATACTTAATGCTTTATTTACTTTGTACTTGCTCAGCAATCACTAACTGCTCTAAATAGACTGTTAGCAGGCTATTATGACAAGATCATGATGCTGCATTGCTAGGACATGCAGCACCTATCTAAACTAAAGGGTCTACAACTGATGGAGCATTTGATGCTCATGTGGAATGATCATCATATGAACATTTCCGTTTTAATCACTGGCAAGAACTTGTTGAGATTCATATATTCTGATTGTCTTTAGTATTTTAGCCAACAGTAATTTGCTTTATGACGTTAAATGGTGCTAATTATTATTTCTAATGCCTGTCACAAGTGGAAATCATTCAGATGAAAATAGGTTTTAGAGGGATGGCTTTTCTCACCTTTCTTGTACACTATGTGGATGGAATAATGCAAACAAATTAGTCATGGGCATTAAGTGGAAATGAAAGCTGGTGTACAGTGTTTTGTTGGTATTAATGCAATGCTTGTACATTATTTATTGACGAGCATTATAGATGGCTTGTAGATTGACTGGCGCCTGGAACCTTTCATTCAACCCACATGGCTGGTTGAATCCACTGTGACCAGAGGCATCTCATTTGTGCCACTGCTTCCATAACTGCTGAATTGGAGGCTGATTGAGCTGTTTTTCCCCTCTAGGAAGTGCTTCATTAGAAAGGAGAAACAAAGTGCACAAAGGATGGGGAGAGACAGATAGCACTAGAGTAAGAAATAGTAAGGTATTAGGCGAGGTCGGACTAAGAGAGAATACAAAGTGGTCTAAGACAGGTTTACAGTGCATGTGTGTAAACGCACGAAGCGTGGTAAATAAGGTTGGTGAGCTGCAGGCGCAAATAGCCACATGGGAATACGATGTTGTGGCGATAACAGAGACCTGGCTCAAAAAAGGGCAAGATTGGGTTTTAAATATTCCTGGATATAAGGTGTTCAGGAATGATAGGGAAGGAAAGAAAGGAGGTGGGGTGGCAGTATTGGTTAAGGGGAATGTTACATTGCTGGAGAGAGAGGATGTCCTGGAGGAGTCAAGGGCAGAATCTATTTGGTTAGAGCTAAGACATAATAGAGGTGCCATTAAACTACTAGGTGTAATCTATAGGCCACCAACTATCGTAGGAAAGATATAGAGGAGCAAATTTGCAGGGAAATTACAAAGAGGTGCAAGACCTATAGAGTATTAATAATGGGGGACTTCAATTATCCTAACATAGACTGGGATAGTAATAGTATAAGGAGCAGAGAGGGGGAAGAATTTCTGAAGATTTCTTGATTAGTACGTTTCCGGCCCAAAGAAGAAGGAGGCATTGCTGGATCTGGTTCTGGGAAATGAGGTGGGTCAAGAGGAGCAAGTTTCAGTTGGGGAACATTTAGGGAACAGTGATCATAGTATCATAAGGTTTAGATTAGCTATGGAAAAGGACAGCGCGCAATCAAGAGTAAAAATACTTAATTGGAGGAAGGCAAACTTCAGTGGGTTGAGAACGGATCTGGCCCGGGTAAATTGGAATCAGAGATTGGCAGGCAAAACTGTAATCGAACAATGGGCTGCCTTTAAAGAGGAGATGGTTCGGGTACAGTCGAGGTACATTCCTACAAGGGGGAAAGGTAAGGTAACAAAAACCAGAGCTCCCTGGATGATGAAAGAGATAGCAAGATGAAGCAGAAAAAGAGTGCATATGACAAATGTCAGGTCGAGAATACAAGTGAGAATCCGGCTGAATATAGAAAGTTCAAAGGGGAAGTGAAAAAGTAAATAAGAGGGGCAAAGAGAGAGTATGAGAATAGATTGGCAGCTAACAAAAGGGAATTCAAAAGTCTTCTATAGGCATATAAATAATAAACGGATAGTAAGAGGAGGGGTGGGGCCGATTCGGGATCAATGGATGGAGGCAGAGGACATGGCTGAGGTACTAAATGAGTACAGGAAACTTTGGTTTATCCAGAGGTTAACTGTCCGGAATGCTCGATCCACTGGCAAAATTCAGGAGTCGGTTCAGTAAGTTCTTTTTCTTTTCGTTGCTTTTTTTCCACCAGTCAGGCTCTGCAAGGTCTAGCTAAAGCTGTTGCTTAGCTACAGAGACGCTTGCAAGCTATGGCCGACTGTTTAGAAGCTGCAGGGTTTGTTGCTAGATACGGAGCTCAAAAGCTCTGTATGTTTTAACATTAGCGCTGGTTTGTCCGGCAGTTTTGATGGGACGGCAACAGCTCGGTCCCGTCGGTGCCGGATATCACACAATTTCCTGTACTTTGCATCTGTCTTCACCAAGGAAGAAGATACTGCCAAAGTCATAGTGAAAGCGGAGATAGTGGAGATACTGGATGAGATAAAAATTGATAAAGAGGAGGTACTAGAAAGGCTGTCTGTACTTAAAGTTGATAAGTCACCAGGACTGGATGGGATGCATCCTAGGATGCTGAGGGAGGTTAAGGAGGAAATCGTGGAGGTACTGGCCATAATCTGCCAATCCTCCATAGATACAGGAGTGGTGCCAGAGGACTGGAGAATTGCAAATGTTACACCCTTCTTCAAAAAAGGGTCTAAGGATAAACCAAGCAACTACAGGCCAGTCAGTTTAACCTTGCTAGTGGGGAAGATATTAGAAACGATAATCAGGGACAAAGTTAACAGTCATTTGGACAAGTGTGGATTAATTAAGGAAAGCCAGCTCGGATTTGTTAAAGTTAAATTGTGTTTAAGTAACTTGATTAAGTTTGTTGATGAGGGCAATGCGGTTGACGTGGTGTATATGGATTTCCAAAAGGCATTTGATAAAGTACCACATAATAGGCTTGTCAGCAAAGTTGAAGCCCATGGAATAAAAGGGACAGTGGCAGCATGGATACGAAATTGGCTAAGTGACAGGAAATAGAGAGTAGTGGTGAACGGTTGTTTTTTGGACTGGAGGAAGGTATATAGTGGTGTTCCCCAGGGGTCAGTACTAGGACCACTGCTTTTCTTGATATATATTCATGCCTTGGACTTGGGAGTACAGGGCACAATTTCAAAATTTGCAGATGACACAAAACTTGGAAGTATAGCGAACAGTGAGGAGGAGAGTGATGGACTTCAAGAGGACATAGACAGGCTGGTGAACTGGGTGGACACGTGGCAGATGAAATTTAACGCAGAAAAGTGCAAAGTGATACATTTTGGTAGGAAGAATGAGGAGAGGCAATATAAACTAAAGGGTACAATCCTAAAGGGGGTGCATGAACAGAGACCTGCGGGTATATGTGCACAAATCATTGAAGGTGGCAGGGCAGGTTGAGAAAGCAGTTAAAAAAGCATACGGGATCCTGGGCTTCATAAATAAAGACATAGAGTACAAAAGCAAGGAAGTTATGATGAACCTTTATAAAAGACTGGTTCAGCCACAACTGGAGTATTGTGTCCAATTCTGGACACTGCACTTTAGGAAGGATGTGAAGGCCTTCGAGAGGGTGCAGAAAAGATTTATGAGAATGATTTCAGGGATGAGGGACTTCAGTTACATGGATAGACTGGAGAAGCTGGGGTTGTTCTCCTTAGAGCAGAGAAGGTTAAGAGGAGATTTGATAGAGGTGTTCAAAATCATGAGGGGTCTCGACAGATAGATAGAGAGAAACTGTTCCCATTAGCGGAAGGATCGAGAACCAGAAGACACAGATTTAAGGTGATTGGTAAAAGAACCAAAGACGACGTGAGGGAAAACATTTTTACGCAGCGAGTGGATAGGATCTGGAGTGCACTGCCTGAGAGGGTGGTGAAGGCAGACTCAATCGTGGCTTTCAAAAGGGAACTGGATAAGTACCTGAAGGAAAAAATTTTGCAGGGCTACCGGAAAAGGGCGGGGGAGTGGGACTAGCTGAAGTGCTCTTTGCAGAGAGCCGGCACGGGCTGAATGGCCTCCTTCTGTGCTGTAACCATTCTATGATTCTATAAGAGCAATAGCTGTGGCTCGGTAGCACTCTCGCCTCGGAGTCAGACGGTTGTGGGTTCAAGTCCCACGCCAGAGACTTGAGCACAAAATCTGAGGGAGTGCTGCATTGTCGGAGGTGCCGTCTTTCAGATGAGACGTTAAACCAAGGCCCTGTCTGCCCCTTCAGGTAGACGTAAAAGATCCCATGGCACTATTTCGAGGAAGAGTAGGGGAGTTCTCCTGGTGTTCTGACGAAAGGTCAGCGACCTGAAACGTTAACTGTTTCTCTGTCTGCAGATGCTGCCTGACCTGCTGAGTATTTACAGCATTTTCTGTTTTTATTTGAATTCTCCGGGTGTTTTGGCCAATGTTTATCCTTCAAACCAACTTCACTAAAAAACAGATTACTTGGTCAGTATCACATTGCTGTTTGTGGAACCTTGCTGTGCACAAATTGACTGTCACGTTTCCTTCATTACAACAGCCACTGCACTTCAAAAGTCCTTCATTGGCTGTAAAGCATTTAGAGACATGAGGTTGTGAAACGCGCTATATAAATGAACGTCTTTTAACAGCTACTTTTTCAAGCTGCAGGGATTGAAACTGGTCACCATTGTCAGTAGTTCACCCAGGTTTTTGATGACCGGTCCTTTTAATTCTCATTACAGTTTTAATTTGGTTTGTATATTGTGCAGTATTTATAGCATGCTTAGGCTTTCATATTAGATGACTACTGAACTAGTGAAAAAGGACGAGGGAGGGAAATTTCAGTTGGTTTCATTCCTCAACTTCTTGCTTAATGTAGTGCCTAGCCAAAATATTGTCAAATTGAGTCGGTGCTCATGCTTTTAACTTTTCAAACTTATCAATTTTCCACTAATTAGAGAAGGAACAATATCTTCTAAATTTAAAACCACTATCTGTTTTGTCACTTTGTACCCTTGTTAGCTTTCTTTCCCTGGAGTCTGCAAGAATTAATTCTCATTCAAAAATGTAAATTGAAATCTCTTTGTTGGTCTTGAAGATTCTTTCATATTGCACAAAAAAGTAATGCAGTGATCGGTGTATTATTTTGTCTATTTTATCCCAGCTACAAATATTGTAAGATTAAAAACCCCCCAAAACACACGCATTGATAGTTCTTTGGTGCTTGTCACTCTTGTTGGCCTATTGGCAACTTTGATAATGCTAGACACTCAAAGTAACTGACAGGGCCACTGATTTACAGTGACTGACTTAAGTTTAATTGTGTGATTTTTAAAAAAAAAAAATGGTATTCCTGTAATTCCATCCATTTTAAAACTGAAAATCAGTCCCACTGGTAGTTAAATATAGGCACAAGGCAACTTTGCAAAGAAAGAAATTGAATTTCTAGAGCACCTTATCACTTCTCTCATGACCCAAAGCAGTCCACTATATAGGTAAATGTATAAAGGTTCCACAAACTGCAGTGACTTGAATGGATTTTTTTTGTGTCTATGATTGAAGGAGGGCGTTGGGAGAACTCCCATCTCTTTTGAATAGTGTTATGGAATCTTAATTTCCTGAACCACTCAAACAGACAGATGGGGGCCCTGGTTTAACGCCTCATCTGGCACCTCTAACAATGCGGCACCTCCTCACTACTGTACTGTAGTGTCAGCCCAGATTATGGCCTTGAATTTCCTTCATATTTGCATCCAGAGAGACATGTATCCTGAGCGCAAACCAATTATGTGGCCTAAAGATCACAGAATTTTGGGCGTAAGTCAGTTATATGCATAACGACAATACGTCCAAATCTCTCTCTCTCTCATGGCTATTAATCGATCTCTCCACCAATAAAACTGGCCACGTCCCCAATTTACAGAGTCTTCTGTATGAGTTTCTTGCAATTGTGATCATTCAGAGGGTCTCTTTAAAATTATGACAAGAATTTCAGTCATTTTTCTTGGTGTTTTATTGAAATGTTTTGAGCTTTTTTTATTTATCCTCTCTGAGACCTACATATTTTGTTTCTTATAATACATTTTTATGGCATAAGATTAAGTCACATTAAAAATTGAACAGCTTTCCTGATTTTAGGTTTATAAACGTGTGCCTAGTGTGCATGAATGTTGGTTAAATGGGTTGAAACTTTAATTTTCATACGTAAAGAAGGAATATATGGTGTGAAGTCATCACTTTCCTAGGGCCCTGATTCTTCATGCTGATTTACACCCATTTTTACGTTTGGGCGTATTTTAATGAGATTGGCAAGAAATTTGAGCACAACTTGACATCGGCAGAATGGGTGCGGATTGTATCCACTGAGGAAATTCCATGCCTATGTGTTTAAGTCCTGAAGTGGAGCTTGAACCTATGACTGAGCAAGTGTGTTACTAACTGAGCTTAAGCTGACATGTTTGTTGTAGAAGTGCCATTTTAGTCACTACATAGAAAATGAAACATGGAACAATTCAGACTATCTGTATTTAAAGGTCCTTAAACAACCTACCTGTTATAGGTAGTTGTGTATTTAGTAGCTTTACCTATCCAAAGTGTCAACTTGAGACGGTTCTCCAGTTGGATTGTTGACAGCAGCAGATTGATGAAGCTCAGGAACCTTTCTCTTTTTTTACTTATGTCCTGTTTCCTGCTTATTTTAGTTTATCTTGCATTAAATTAGAATACTAGACTTTTGTTTGCTTTGGTGTTGAACTAGAACTGTACTCACTCTGTACATCTAGTCAGATGAGTTTAAGTTTGGGTAAGAGACCAGCAATGCTTGTGGGGAGAAATGCATTGCCCAGTTCCTTTCAAAAGTAGGGCTCACACTGAATTCAATCCAATGGGGGGGGAAATGGCTACGTACCGTGCTTCATATTGAAGATCTTGAAAATGGGAATCATTTGCCCCGTTGGACCAAGGACGTTTACAGTACAAACTGTTCCTGACAATGCACATTAAGTTTAGGAAAGTTGCTTGGTATTTAAAATCGTGCTGCTTGTCTAAGACCAATATCTTTAGACTATAAGACCCTGATTTGTCACTTTTTTTCTATGGTATCTGGAGACTGTTTAGACACTGTATATTTTGAGCTTTTACAGCAACTTAAAATTTATACCATGTTGCACATTACTGTATATTGTAAATTATTTCTTTTGACATGCGATGTCTTTGTACTGGTCTATTGCCAAATCTTTGTCGGAAGTTAGCTTAATATTTCAGACCGAAGACTTAAAGTTTGTTTTGAAAAATGATTCTTGGTGTGTGGAGTGTAAACACGACCATTGAACAGCAAACCCCCGTGTAACAGTGCATGGGTAACCTTGTGGCATTTAGTATACTTTGATTTATTTTATGTAATAAAGTCATTTGAACTTTACAAGTTGTTGTGTCTCTTTTTTCCCTGAAAGCTTAAAATAAAAGTGCAATTCTTAATTGTAATATACTTGTATTGTCTGTAAGCCAGGAAACTTTTAATCCACTAAAATATAAACCATGCCATTTTTGTCAACTAACCAAATTCTTGTTGGCACAATACTCCAGTTTATACTTGTGCATTAATTGGCTCCTACATTCATTGCGCAGGTGAAATTATTTCAGGGAGACAGGAAATTGATTGAAAATAAAGCTCCATAATACAAATCTACTTTTTTGATGTGTACCAACTTTGTTGGGGCAGGGTGGGAGAACAAGACCAAAGTTAGAACGTGGAGAAACTAGATTATTAAGCAGATACAAATCTTTCTGAGCAACTGACAATAGCTTTTCAAGCTATAGTGAAGATTGTTTTCTTCCATAACATTGCGTTATAGACAGCAAAAAGGAACACTTTTTAGCTTCTTAAAGAATATGTAATGAGTATTGGAATTATGCTGTGCTAATTATTCAAAGGAAAATTACATTTAAAATGAGCTGAAATGGATATCATTTAAATATTTTATTTATAACTTTTATTTAGCCTCCCTCTCCAAAGAAATGCCATGAGGCAGGGTTAAAGGCCTGTGTCACTGAATTAAATGGACTCTGTATTCTACCAACTTCCTTCACCTTTTATTTCTTCTCCCACACCAACCTCTCTTCACCTATCTGGACACTGTCCATTCTCTAGACGTGAGAGTTAAGCTAGTTAGCTCAGACCATCATTCATGCGGAATGTGCAATCAAGCTGGATCAGAGGATCCGAGTGGAACGGATAATCCCGCCACTGAAGGGGCTCATCAACTCCATGTCCCAGAAGCTAACAGCACTGTCTGAAGGAGTGAGAAAATCAACTCAACCACGCCACTCATAAGGACACAGTTGTATAAGCTCTGGAAACATTGCTAACCACCAGCACGTAGATTATTCAAATGCTTTAACTTGCCAGATATCTAAGGAGTTTACTCCTGGATTAATCTCACCAATTTATATCGGTCTCACACATTGATCTCAACTATAATTTGATATTCAGCAATCAAATTAAACTTGAAGTGCAATGATGCACTTATTGCCTTTACAACCTCTATGCATTTCATTGAGTAACTCTGTCTATTAATTGTTATTCAGATAGCTAAGTAACCCCTGTCTATAGCTATTTATATATACAGGTAGACTACCTTTTATCCGAACTTCCGAAAACCGAAACCCTCTAAAAACCGAAGGTTTTTTGTTCAGCGTAAGTCGTGCGCACGACATGACCAGAGTGGCGCACGACTTACGCTGAGCAGAGGGTCAGTGTAAGTCGTGCGCACGACCCCGACCCCCGCCGACGACCCCCCGCCGACCCCCCCCCCGTGAACCCCCGCCGACCCCGACTCCCGCCTACCCCCCCGCCCACCCCCGACCCCCCCCCCCCCCCGCCGACCCACCCCCGACAAATTTCCCAGTCTTATAAAATACCTTCCGAAATCCGAAATTTTCCGAAAACCGAAACACGGCTGGTCCCGAGGTTTTCAGATAAAGGATAGTCTACCTGTACTAATTGTTTAATGTTTAGTGATAATTGTGGTTTGTAGTTTAGAATTAGTGTGTACATGACTTCTTGTCCTGACTCCTTTGAAAAAAGGGTTAATTCATTTCAGTCAGGAAGGCCAACACCCAAGGCAATCATGATTTTGGGACAAAAGACTGCTTTGTGGGTATCCTAATTGAGGGTTAGCAAGATGATCTCATTCAACCTGAACTTGGTGATGTAAGACTGTTCGGTGAGCCAAACTCGAGCATCATTAACACCTAGACATAAGCTGGGCGGTAAACCCGAGACTGTTCCTTAGTGAGGAGTTAAAGTGAGGGGGTTAAGGATTCATCTGGTTCCATTCAAATATTTGTCGGGATACAAAACCCAGTGTACTTATAATATTATACATGTTAGATTGATATTTCACCTGACGAACTATTGTTGCAGAAAATCAGCTGACATTACGTTTATGTTAGAATACTCTATGGAGCCTTAGAACAATTGATTTGGTGCTACAAAATGGACAATTGTGACAGCAATTTTCAACAGCAATATTTGATCATGGTGCTTTTTTTAAAGGGTAATGAGATTTGACACCCTATCTTGGAAGACGTAAAATGATGTGATGCTGTAATATTATGTTACTGTTTGTAACCATTTCTACAGCTAAGGAGCAAAAAGAAATGCACCATGCATTAAAATATTCCAGCTGCACCATATGGCTGTTCCAGAAACTTGGGGTCTGCCCAAAAATACCCCACTGTGGTGATAATGCCCCTTCAAAGAGTAGAAAACAACAGCTGATCGCATTTGGACCAAACTGCGATTTTTTTTTTTTTTTTTTTTTTTCTCTCTGCATCTCTTCAATCCCCATTGATTTCTAGCTTATTCCCTGTGCCATGCTATGTATCCATGACAGCCTATGTCCCATCTGCTGCTGTATGCCCTAGCTGACTGGCTTCTTTCTTTCCCCCCTAGTTGCCTTGTGAATTTTCTAATTAAAAATTTACTACACAATTGAACATTTAGAAAACCAATCCTGTACAATGTCGCTTAGTTCCTATCCGTTTTATTGTCCACGCACTTACACTGAATACAAAGCAGTCTTTTGTCCCCAAAAACATGATTGCCTTGGGTGTTGGCCTTCCTTTAAATTCAGTCAGACAATAGATCTGGTATTGGCCAGTCATTATCTTTCCCTGCTATAGGTGCTGTTCCTGATAGCTGAACATGGGGAATATTTGAAATTGTACCAGGGAACCATTTTAACACCGTATTAGGACAATGGAACCATGTTGGTTACATGATCACATGTTAATCTACCATAGTATTCTAAGTTCTGGCATTTGTTCTTGTACTTATAACTTAAAAGTTTCTGTCATTATTTGCTCTTCTGTAGTTTATTCATTTTAAGCTTTATGCTGTCTTCATCAACATTTTAATTAATGATGCTGATATTAGATGCCTTTTCTGGTGTAATAGTGATGCATTTTGGCTGAAGTATACCTTTTTTCCACAACTTTAGACTAGTTGCATTCAATAAAATACACAGATCATGTCACTATGAGATTAGAAAGACAATTGGTTTCCATTTGGACCTGAATTTGTAATTTTTGCAGGTAAGCACTACTGAACATGTATGTTATGCTTCCTTCTGTTTATCACAAGATAAAACCTCCAACTGTGTATGACTTATATTATCGGAATTTTCTTCAGTTTGTTATTGGAGCGCTCATGGTTACAGAAGTGATGCTTTCTTTTAGGGGAGAGCACACTCCTGAAATGTGACACCATTTTACTACACTGATTTTTACGGCGATAAACCAACAGGTGATCTTATTGAAACATGTAAGATTCTGAGGGGGCTTGATAGGGTAGATGCAAGGAGGATGTTTCCCCTCGTGGGGGAATCTAGAACTAGGGGCCATAGTTTTAGAATAAGAGGTTGCCCATTTAAAACGGAGATGAGGAGGAATTTCTTCTCAGAGGGTCGTGAATCTTTGGAATTCTCTACCCCAGAGAGCTGTGGAGGCTGAGTCTGAATATATTCAAGGCGGAGATAGACATATATTTGAAAAACAGGGGTGTCGAGGGTTATGGGGAACGGGCAGGGAAGTGGAGTTGAGGTCAAGATCAGCTCAGCCGTGATCTTATTGAATGGCGGAGCAGGCTCGAGGGGCCGAATGGCCTGCTCCTGCTCCTATTTCTTATGTTCTTTATAACAATAAAATTGCACCCTGCTGCAGGTTTCACTCGCAATAAAATGCTCACTTCCACTTTCATTTGTGTCCTTCTCAAACTCTCTGAACCAACCAGTTTGCTCTGCTGTTTGTTTCTGGATCACATCCTTGTTCCTGTTTGCTTTCCTTGGCCCGAATCAGTGCTCCAGTCCTTACAGCTGCACCACCTGGGCTTCCTCGCCATGAGAATTCAGATTGCGAATCTTTGTAGCATCAGAGCTAGTGAACACTCACAGGGCAAATTCTTCCTTTCGCTCATTTTTTCTGTGCCCCTTTTAAAAATATTTAATATTGCTTTTTTCCCCCCTCCTCTTCCTGCCCCCCCCATCTGATTCTATTAATATACTCGTTTGTCTCTTACTTTTCTGTTTTGAAGAGGGTACAAACCCAAAGCATTGACCGTCTGTTCCCTCTACAGATGCTGATTGTCCTGTTGTGGCTTCCCAGCTTATTTTTCTGTTTTTGGCTCTTATTTCCAGCATTTTTTGATTTTGACTGAAGAATACTAAATTGCAAATTGATCATACAGAATTTTTAAAAACTATTTCAGTTTCCATTGTGATGAAATGTAATGTTTTAGCAGCATAATTCAGACGGCCTATTTCCACCTCCGTAACATCGCCCGACTCCGCCCCTGCCTCAGCTCATCTACTGCTGAAACCCTTATCCATGCCTCTGTTACCTCTAGACTGGACTATTCCAATGCGCTCCTGGCTGGCCTCCCACGTTCTACCCTACGTAAACTTGAGGTCATCCAAAACTCGGCTGCCCGTGTCCTAACTCGCTGGCGTTCTAACGGGACTGCCAAGTCCCGTTCGCCCATCTCCCCTGTGCTCGCTGACCTACATTGGCTCCCAGTTAAGCAGCGCCTCGATTTCAAAATTCTCATCCTTGTTTTCAAATCCCTCCATGGCCTCGCCCCTTCCTAGCTCTGTAATCTCCTCTAGCCCCACAACCCGCCCGAGATATCTGCGCTCCTCTAATTCTGCCCTCCTTGAGCATCCCTGATTATCATCGCTCAACCATTGGTGGCCGTGCCTTCTGCTGCTCAGGCCCTAAGTTCTGGAACGTCCTCCCTAAATCTTTCCGCCCCTCTACCTCGCTTTCCTCCTTCAAGACGCTCGTATAAACCTACATCTTTGACCAAGCTTTTGGTCATCTGCCCTAATTTCTCGTTCTGTGGCTCTCGTTTTTGTCTTCTAATACTCCTGTGAAGCGCCCTGGGATGTTTTACTACGTTAAAGGCGTTACATAAATACAAGTTGTTGTTTTAAAAATTACACCTTTTGTTCTATATACTGTCTCACCAGGGCATTGCATTCGGTTACTACCTTGGAATCCTCAGATTGGTCCATTGAATTTCTGATGTCAAAGTCCTTAAAATCCTGCTGCTATTTGTGTAATCAGAATGGTTCCTGGAAGGTCTATACTGAGCTACTGTCTTGCTTAAATTAAAGAGCTACTTAGAGTAATCAGCCAATGTGCACAGGACAGTTAACGTTCAACTGTGTATTTCTACCCCATGCACCAAGTACACCACCTAGTGGGAGAGTTTGGTAACTGGAATTCTACCAGAGAACCGGAGTGAAAGCATTGTAACCTGTGGGTATTAATATTTTTATTTTGAATTCGTTTTTATTATAATTGTATGACCTTATTTTTAATTTTCAATAGTAGAGAATAGGAGTGATAGGAACTGTAGATACATTGAAAACATATGACAATGAATACTGTGGTATGAAACACACAAGAATAACACAAGTAAACTGTATTCCTAATGTGAAATCTGAACTTGTCTATCTAAGGGGAAAGACATTCTCAATTGCTAGAGAAAGCAATGGTCTCAAAGCTTTGGCTTCCTGCTTTATTTGTTTATCTGGACAGCACCACTTATTGCTGCATGCAAACCATCATACTCGGGCGAGCAACGGGTTCTGGAAATGTTACAGCACCTCATTTACATGCCACGCTCGGCCTGTGCCTCTTGGCCTGCTCCAGTCATTCGGAGAAGCCCCAGAAATCCCTAGACAATATAAAAGGGGTGACTTGATGGACCTCTTCTCTGCACCCTCCTGCCCCCCGCCCCTCCATTTTCTCTCCATAGTGCCTGGCAAATGAGCATTGCCCATCCGCTGCAGTGAGGAATATCTCTTACATTATTCCAGCAATGAATCTCAACTCTAGCCAAATGAAAGCAGCCTAATCGTCCTCTATACACTCTTTTATTACCACCCTCTAAACAATGTATTCACCTTGTGATCAAGTTTCCTTTTGTAGAAACTTAGTTACAAGGATGACCTATAATGAATTGTGAAAATGACTCTGGTTTTTCACCACTCCTGCAGCGTGATGCCTCTCCGTACCAGGGCTTTCTTGTTTGCCAGTTGCAGAAGATGAATTTCTTTGAGCGAGAAGAGCCAGATGCTAAATGCTTTCTTCAGACATTTGTTAACGGTGGTATGTTGTGAAATGTTTGTCATGAAAAGCTGCAGATCCAGTTGATTATATGTTTCAACTTCTTTGGATGCCAGTGAGAACTTGTATTGATTTAGTAAGGCAAGACCAAGGCAAGAAGGTGTCAGCCTTGGCTCAATGGTCGGACTGTTGCCTCTGAGTCACAAGGTCATGGGTTCAAGCCCCACTCCAGAGACTTAATCCAGGCTGACACTTCATCTGGAGTGCTGCACTGTCGGAGGTGCCGTCTTTTGGATGAGATGTTAAACCGAGGCCCCGTCTGCCCTCTGGGGTGGATGTTAAAGATCCCATAGCGCTATTCAAAGAAGTGCAGGGAGTTCTCCCGGTGTCCCGGCCAATATTTATTCCTCACCTAACATCACACAAACAGATTACCTGGTCGTGTCTCTCACAGCTGTTTGTACCGAAATTGGCTGCCGTGATTCCTTATAATAGTGATGACACTTCAAAAATTCTCCTCTGCTGTAAAGCCCTTTGGGATGTCCTGAGGTTGTAAAAGCAGCTACTATATAAATACAACTCCTTTCCTTTGTAACCTTAAAGTAGGAAGACATTGCGAACACAGACAGCATAGTCAAATGGAAGATCTCCAAAAACCCATTTTCTCCAGTTGCCATAGATTTGAAAGATAGCCTGAGATTGTGCGGTAATTAGCTTGTGAGATTCTTGTTTGCCAGATCCCTAAATGTCATGCAGAATGACCCATAAGAAAGGAAAGTTTGATCAATGAATTGATTTTGGGGATTATTACAAGCTGGAAGCCTGAAGACGTTTTTGTAGCATTCTGCTTCATTTTCACTGTGGTGCAGTAGAAAGGTAACCATGGCAGGAAGGACTGGGCAGTATATGATGTCAGGAAACTGATCACCAATGCAGATGAGAATCTTTCTGACTGCAATCACACCTTCTGTGTTAAGATAGTATCTAGGCATTTTGCATCTCTCCAGAAAATCGGGCAAAAGCTGTGAACTAACATTGGATTGTCCAAATATTCTACCTACTTTATTTGTATAGATTTCTGCATCTGATGTAAAAGTTCGGCAGTGAATATTTTTAATGATGTGATTGTACTCCAAAATCATTTCACTGCACCTCAGTAGCCACTAACACTGGATTCTTGCTCATTACTGAAAATTATTTGTATCTTTCTGATATTTTTGTTCATACTTTCCAAATATTACACTTAATGCAATTTATATTCACTGATTGTCTGAGTGGAACGTTGGCAAGTTTAAATATTGTATTATAACCCAAGACCCTAAAAGCATGGAAGAGAAGAAGAAAAAGAATGGTGTGAAATTTTAATCTCTGAAGAAGATTTGGCAGGGGTCCTGGCCAACATTTATCCCTCAATCAACACCTTGAAAAACAGATTAACTGTCACTTATCTCATTGCAGTAGGTGGACCTTGCTGTGTATAATTTCAGCTGCTGCATTTGCTTGCAAAACAACTGTGACTGCAGTAAAAGATCAATTCATTGACTACAAAGTGCTTTGGGACATCCTCCGAACGTGAAATGTTCTATAGAAATGAAAGTTGCAGACATCTTTCTCACTCCTGCTAAAGGTTAGACTAAAGTTTTTTTTTGAAAGGTATATAATCTTAATCTCGGATATCATTACTTTAATTCTTGCTAAGAACGAAAGGAAGGATGGAATGAGAAAATGCCATTCCCTGCCTGTATTGGAATCTAGATAGATACCTAGAGATAGAGTGGAGTAAGGCAGAAACTGGAAGAGAAAGGAAGGATTGGAGTGAGGAAGAGGGCTGGAAAAGCGGCGAGTCAGTGGCTTGGCAAGTGAAAAAGGTAAGGGAGAGGTGAGAATATGGGTGATGCAACAAGCAAAATTAAGGGATTCAGTGTCACAAGTGAATGATAAACACCATGTTTATGTATTTTATTTTGGTATTCCTGTACTGGTCCTGAATATTTGCATATGATGAATAGATAGATAAAAAGAGTTCCTACAGTCCAAGCAACAGTATTTGAGATGAGGTGGTTATGAACAGTCTAATAAGTTGAAAGAAACATTAGGAACTAGATGAGATATTTAACACTGTAAATTTGCCTCAGGGTATGATTAATGTACATCACATAAAACTCATTATTTACATACTTTTCTTGGTGTATTTTATAGGAAAATAAAGGCAAAACAGAAAAATCAGTAAAAAAAAAAATATATACTGTGGAGAACCTGGGACCACTGCCAATGAAACAATCATTTTTGCACTGAGAAATGTCCCATTTCAGGCTATACCAACAATGTAGCTAGGATTACAGTTATACTGCCTTTTTCCTGTTACTATAAAAGGATTTTGGGTGTGGATCAACATGAAAATGGCTGTATAATTCAGGAGACTACGCACCGTGCTAACATCATGAGGCATGAGAACAACTCAGGAGGTTGTCTCACTCTTGTAATTCCTGCCTAAGTTCACAGGACCTTGCAATCTGCATGAATAATAATAATAATAATAATCAACTTTATTGTCATTGTTAGTGCACAAGTGCAGTACAACGAAATGTAAGCTTGCGGCTCCCGAGAGTGTACATTATGCTCAAACACATATTTGTGTGTATTTAAATGTATGTGCATGTAGTCATGACTGTAATGTATGTAATGTATATATATACCTTTAAGGGAGAGAACTACTTTTTACAGCTCCTGTATACTGTAGTACCGGCAGTGACCACACCTGTATATAAACCCTGAGTAGTGATCTGTATAGTTAGTTCTAGAGTAACCCTCATTCAGTAAACACCCGTTGAATCGTTCCCTGCAGTCTGTTGTCTGATTATTGAAGGACACAACATTAAGATACACGGATCTAACAATTACATTATTATATCACGAGGTGAATTGAAAAGAAAAGGGGACTTACATTTATATAGCGCCTTTGATGACCTCAGGATGTTCCAAAGCACTTTACAGCCAACAAAGTACTTTTGAAGTGTAGTCACTGTGTAACATAGGAGATGCGGCTGCCAATTTGTGCACAGCAAAGTCCTACAAATGGCAATGTGAAAATGACAAGATAATCTGTTTTAGTGATGTTGGTTGAGGGATAAATATTGGCCAGGACACTAGAGAGAACTCCCCTGTTCTTCTCCGAAATAGTGCCATGGGATCTTTTACATCCACCTGAGAGGGCAGATAGAGCCTCGGTTTAACGTCTCATCCAAAGGACGGCACCTCTGACTACAGCAGTCGCTCAGTACTGATACAAAAGCAAAATACTGCAGATGCTGGAAATATAAAGTTAAAACAGAAAATGCTGGAAATACTCAGCATGTCGGGCAGCATCGGTGGAGAGAGAAACAAAGTTAACATTTCAGGTCGATGGTCAGAACTGATGAAAGGTCATCGACCTGAAACGTTAACTTGGTTTCTCCCTCCACAGATGCTGCCTGACCTGTTGAGTATTTCCAGCATGTTCTGGTTTTACTCTCTCACTAGTAGACTGGAGTTTCAGCTTAGATTATGTGCTCAAGTCTCTGGAGTGGGACTTTGAACCCACAACCTTCTGATTCAAAACTGAGCCATGGCTGACAGTGCACATTAGTAAATTGAGAGTTTTCGCCATTAACTACTGTCACATTCTGCAGTTTCACTTGGTTAGCCATGCAGCAAGAATTATATTGGGCCACAGCTTCCAGGTGCTGGTCTCACCGCTGGCGTTACTTTTGAAACCGAGGAGCATTGGCAGTGTTATGTCTTGCCTTTGTCACTGGCTTGAAAAGGTGCAGTATGTAAACCACAGTGCAGCCATAGCACCTGAAATCTAGTTCCTTTATTGTCGTACAAATCAAAATATAGAACAAAATACTTATTTGCTTCACTGAGGTGGAACCATGGTGCAAACTGAAAGTAACAGTAGCTTCCTACTCCATACAATTTTTATACAACTGGTAGCTCTGAAACCATTGCTTTCTGTTGCACTGAGTCAAGTCACTAAAATGTATAATATCCAAAATATCCTCAGTAAACTGTAAATTCCTACAACAGTCATTTGGTTGTCTTGCACTCTACTGATTCTGGATTTCACAGGTATTTCCCATTCCTGGACGCCTCGCCGCCAACCTCCCCGCCCAGTCAAACAGCCTCTTTTCTATTCTCCAATATTTGTAAAATTAATAAATGTGTTCAAAGAAAATGAAAAATACATTTTTTAAATGTCCCTATGATTTTGTTTCCCGGGATTGCTCTTGCGGTGTCCATGACATCAATCTTTAATTCCTGGAGACTCCAGGGCAATCCTGGAGGGTTGGCAATCCTAATGACATCATGTTTCGGTATCATTTTGTAAGCAAAGAACATCTTAATACATTGGAAACTGTTTCAAAGGTTGAATTATTCACTTGTGATTTAGCTTTATGTAAAAAAGAGGAAAATTGCGGTAACCAAATAGAACTCAACTCCGAACAACAGGTGCAGGCTGGAATGTGGCAGCAGTGAATGAATACAACATATTTACAAAGAGGTTAAAAGTTAATATGTGCAAAAACAAATTGCAGATGCTGGTTATTTGACATCACTTGCCTACGCGGATATTATGCAATAATAAGCTGATTCATAACCAACAAGCACAAATCTAGAACGGAACTAATGTGCAGGGCACTTGGTCGCGTTCGCGACCGAAAAGCGAGACGGACAACAAACAGGAAGTGGAGAAGAACAGGAACAGAGCGATGGCTCGAGACCCCTGGTGAGGAGCGCGGGGCCCGGGGGGCGGGACACAGCCTTTATCAGGGATCTATACAGTGCAGTGTGTGACACACATCCTTTATAAGGGATCTATACAGTGCAGTGTGTGACACACATCCTTTATAAGGGATGTATACAGTGCAGTGTGTGACACATCCTTTATAAGGGATCTATACAGTGCAGTGTGTGACACACATCCTTTATAAGGGATGTATACAGTGCAGTGTGTGACACACATCCTTTATAAGGGATCTATACAGTGCAGTGTGTGACACAGCCTTTATAAGGGATGTATACAGTGCAGTGTGACACAGCCTTTATCAGGAATCTATACAGTGCAGTGTGTGACACAGCCTTTATAAGGGATCTATACAGTGCAGTGTGTGACACAGCCTTTATAAGGGATGTATACAGTGCAGTGTGTGACACACATCCTTTATAAGGGATATATACAGTGCAGTGTGACACATCCTTTATAAGGGATGTATACAGTGCAGTGTGTGACACACATCCTTTATAAGGGATATATACAGTGCAGTGTGTGACACATCCTTTATAAGGGATGTATACAGTGCAGTGTGCGACACACGTTCTTTATCAGGGATGTATACAGTGCAGTGTGTGACACACATCCTTTATAAGGGATGTATACAGTGCAGTATGTGACACATCCTTTTATAAGGGATGTATACAGTACAGTGTGTGACACACATCCTTTATAAGGGATGTATACAGTGCAGTGTGTGACACACATCCTTTATAAGGGATATATACAGTGCAGTGTGTGACACACATCCTTTATAAGGGATGTATACAGTGCAGTGTGCGACACACGTTCTTTATCAGGGATGTATACAGTGCAGTGTGTGACACATCCTTTATAAGGGATATATACAGTGCAGTGTGTGACACATCCTTTATAAGGAACTATACAGTGCAGTGTGTGACATCCTTTTATAAGGGATGTATACAGTGCAGTGTGTGACACATCCTTTATAAGGGATGCATACAGTGCAGTGTGTGACACACATTCTTTATAAGGGATGTATACAATGCAGTGTGTGACACACATCCTTTATAAGGGATATATACAGTGCAGTGTGTGACACACATCCTTTATAAGGGATGTATACAGTGCAGTGTGCGACACACGTTCTTTATCAGGGATGTATACAGTGCAGTGTGTGACACACATCCTTTATAAGGGATGTATACAGTGCAGTATGTGACACACATCCTTTTATAAGGGATGTATACAGTACAGTGTGTGACACACATCCTTTATAAGGGATGTATACAGTGCAGTGTGTGACACACATCCTTTATAAGGGATATATACAGTGCAGTGTGTGACACATCCTTTATAAGGGATATATACAGTGCAGTGTGTGACACACATCCTTTATAAAGGATGTATACAGTGCAGTGTGTGACACAGCCTTTATCAGGAATCTATACAGTGCAGTGTGTGACACACATCCTTTATAAGGGATGTATACAGTGCAGTGTGTGACACACATCCTTTATAAGGGATATATACAGTGCAGTGTGTGACACATCCTTTATAAGGGATATATACAGTGCAGTGTGTGACACACGTCCTTTATTATGGATGTATACAATGCAGTGTGTGATACACGTCCTTATAAAGGACGTGTGTCGCACACTGCACTGTATACATCCCTTATAATGGACGTGTGTCACACACTGCACTGTATACATTCCTTATAAAGGACGTGTATCACAAACTGCATTGTATACATCCGTAATAAAGGACGTGTGTCACACACGGCACTGTATATATCCCTTATAAAGTGTGTGTGTCACACACTGCACTGTATATAGCCCTTATAAAGGATGCGTGTCAAACACTGCACTGTATAGATTCCTTATAAAGGACGTGTCACACGCTGCACTGTATACATCCCTTATAAAGGACGTGTGTCACACACTGCACTGTATACATTCCTTATAAAGGACGTGTATCACACACTGCATTGTATACATCAATATAGGTAAAAACCGGGATGAGGTCCTAAAAGCTGAATATAGGGAGTTAGGAGGTAAATTAAAAAATAGGACCTCAAATGTAGTAATCTCAGGATTGCTACCAGTGCCACATGCTAGTCAGAGTAGAAATAGAAGGATATTTCAGATGAATACGTGACTAGAGGAATGGTGCGAGGGGGAGGGCTTCAAATTCCTGGGACATTGGAACCGGTTCTGGGGGAGGTGGGACCGGTTCAAACCGGACAGTTTGCACCTGCGCAGGGCCGGGACCGATGTCCTAGGGGGAGTGTTTGCTAGTGCTCTGGGGGAGGGTTTAAACTAAAATGGCAAGGGGTTGGGAACCTGAGCAGCGGGACAGAGGAAAGGGAAACAAGGATAAAAACAAAAGATAGGAAGGAGAAAAACAAAAGTGGCAGTCAGAGAAATCAACAGTTTAAATCAAACATGGCCACAGTAAATATTGGCCCCGAAATTCGGGTCGGGGGCTTCCCGCGGGTGCAAGCCCCCGACCTACACTTACATATCGCGCTGACATTTGAAGACTGGGCCTGCTTGGATTTCCGGTCTGTGGCCCGGTTCAGCTCCCGGCGCGCTGCGCATGTGTGATCCAGCGGCGTACTTAGTGCGATGAGCTGGCTGGGATCACGTGAGCACTGGGCAACCAATGGGAGTTTACAAAAGTCCATTCATGAGTTAGACATAAGACCTGTCAAACTCATGAAAAGTACGGGCACCCAAAACACTACTTAAACTTTAAATAAAAGTTTTTAAAAATTCCAATAATTAAATTAACTATTAATAACTTTAAAAAACTAATTTAAACAATTATTCAAATTTCTGCCAAAATTTTTTTTTCAAGAAATCGGGTCCAAAGATTAACTTACCTTACTGTAAATTCTTTAAAAATAATAAACCTGTGGAAAAAAATTTCTAACTTTAATTATTAGACCACTTACCTTATAAAACTAAGTCCTTACGTCTGCTTTTTACATTCGTAAAAAGTGGAGGTCTTCACGCACAAACAAACCTGTCAAAAAAAACGAAGTTCAACGCGTACCCGCTGCCTCAAACGTGGCTAGGGAGCCGCCTCTTAACCCCTTGGTTCAGAGGAGAGGAAATGCCGGTTTTCCGCGCATGCGCTGTGCATGCTGAAATCCGGCACTTCCAACGGGCCCACGCGTGAGTACCCCGTCCGTACTCACGTGTTGGGACCGAAATTACTGGGCCAATAATTCTAATAGGTCTAAGAACATTAAAAAAACAAGCCTGAAGGCTTTGTGTCTTAATGCGAGGAGCATTTGTAATAAGGTGGATGAATTAGCTGCGCAAATAGAGGTAAACAAATATGATTTGATTGGGATTACGGAAACATGGCTCCAGGGTGGCCAAGGCTGGGAACTCAACATCCAGGGGTATTCAATATTCAGGAAAGATAGGCAAAAAGGAAAGGGAGGTGGGGTAGCATTGCTGGTAAAAGAAGGGATTAACACAATTGTAAGGAAGGATATTAGGCCTGCTTTTTACAAGGTAAGTGGTGAATTAATTAAAATTAAAACATTTTTTCCACAGGTTTATTATTTTTAAATACTTTAAAGAAAGGTAAGTTTATTTTTAGCCCCATTAGAAAATAACATTATTTTTTTCAAAAATTTAAATTATTGTTTAAAATAGTTATTTCATGTAATTTATAGTTTTTTTTAAAAATGTGATAAAAAAAAAAAATATTTTAGGTTTTAGTGATGTTTTGGGGCTTATAGTATTTATGGTTTTGACAGCTCTTCCTGTTAATTTTATGAATGGGCATTTCCCTGCTACCATTGGCTCTCCATGGCCCACGTGATCCCAGGGGACGCATCGAACTAACTGCGCCCCTGGGATACGCAAGCACTGCGCGCCGGCAGTTGGAGCAGGCCCAGGATCAGAAGTCCGCGGGGGCCCACAGCTCAACAGCCGGCGCGCAAGGTAAGTGCAGGTCGGGGGCTTACACCCGCGGGAAGCCCCCGACCCGAATTTCTGGGCCAAATTTGTGTCTTAATGCGAGGAGCATTCGTAATAAGGTGGATGAATTAGCTGCGCAAATAGATGTAAACGGATATGATATCATTGGGATTACGGAGACATAGCTCCAGGGTGACCAAGGCTGGGAATTCAACATCCAGGGTATTCAATATTCAGGAAAGACAGGCAATAACAAAAAGGGGGTGGGGTAGCATTGCTGGTTAAAGAGGAGATTAACACAATAGTAAGGAAGGATATTAGCTCTGATGATGTGCAATCTGCATGGGTAAAGCTGAGAAATACCAAGTGGCAGAAAAAGTCAGTGGGAGTTGTATACAGACCCCCAAACAGTAATGCTGAGGTTGGGGATGGCATTAAACGGGAAATTAGAGCCACGTGCAATAAGGGCACAGCAGTTATCATGGGTGACTTTAATCTACATATAGATTGGGCTAACCAAATTAGTAACAATACTGTGGAGGAGGAATTCCTAGGGTGTATACGGGATGGTTTCCTGGACCAATATGTCGAGGAACCAACTAGAGATCAGGCCATCTTAGACTGGGTATTATGTAATGAGAAAGGATTAATTGGCAATCTTGTTGTGCGAGGCCACGTGGGGAGGAGCAATCATAATATGACAGTATTCTTCATTAAGATGGAGAGTGAAGTATTTGACTCAGCGACTAGGGTCCTGAATTTAAATAAAGGAAACCACGATGTATGAGGCGCGAGTTGGCTAGGATGGATTTGGGAACGTTACTTAAAGGGTTGATGGTGGATAGGCAATGGCAAACATTTAAAGATCGCATGGATGAACTACAGAATTTGTTCATCCCTGTTTGGCATAAAAATAAAACAAAAAAGGTGACTCAACCGTGGCTAACAAGGGAAATTAGGGATAGCATAAGATCCAAGGAGAGGACATATAAATTGGTCAGAAAAAGCAGCAAACTTAAGGATTGGGAGCAGTTTAGGATTCAGCAAAGGAGGAGAAAGGGATTAATTAAGAGGGGGAAAATAGAGTATGAGGGTAAGCTTACAGGGAACATAAAAACTGACTAAAAGCTTCTATAGATATGTGAAGAGAAAAAGATTGGTGAAGTCAAGCGTAGGTCCCTTGCAGTCAGAATCAGGGGAATTTATAATGGGGAACAAAGAAATGGCAGACCAATTAAATACATACTTTGGTTCTGTCTTCACAAAGGAGGACACAAATAACCTCCGAGAGATGTCGAGGAACATAGGGTCTAATGAGAGGGAGGAACTGAATGAAATCAGTATTTGTAGGGAAATGGTATTAGGGAAATTGACGGGATTGAAGGCCGATAAATCCCAAGGGCCTGATAATCTACATCCTAGGGTACTTAAGGAAGTGGCCCTAGAAATAGTAGATGCATTGCTGGTCATCTTCCAAAATTCTATGGACTCTGGATCAGTTCCCATGGATTGGAGGGTAGCTAATGTAACCCCACTATTTAAAAAAGGTGGTAGAGAGAAAACGGGGAATTATAGACCGGTAAGCCTGACATCGGCAGTGGGGAAAATGCTAGAGTCCATTATAAAAGATGTAATAGCAGAGCACTTGGAAAACAGTGACAGGACCGGACAAAGTCAACATGGATTTACAAAAGGTAAATCATGTGTGACTGATCTACTGGAATTCTTTGAGGATGTAACTGGTAGAATAGATAAGAGAGAACCAGTGGATGTGGTGTATTTGGACTTTCAGAAGGCTTTCGATAAGGTCCCGCATAAGAGATTAGCGTGCAAAGTTAAAGCACATGGGATTGGGGGTAAGGTACTGACTTGGATAGAGAACTGGTTGGCAGACAGGAAGCAAAGAGTTGGAATAAACGTTTTTTTTCCCGAGTGGTAGGCAGTGACTAGTGGGGTACCGCAGGGATCGGTGCTAGGACCCCAACTATATTCACTATATATAAATGATCTAGACGAGGGAACTAGATGTAATATCTCCAAATTTGCAGACGACACAAAGCTGGGTGGGTGTGTGTGCTGTGAGGAGGATGCAGAGAAACTCCAGTATGATTTGGACAGGTTGGGTGATTGGGCAGATGCAGTATAATGTGGATAAATGCGAGGTTATCCACTTTGGTGGCAAAAACGGGAAGGCAGATTATTATCTGAATGGCAATATATTAGGAAAAGGGGAAGTGCAACGAGACCTGGGTGTCCTTGTGCACCAGTCGGTGAAGGTAAGCATGCAGGTGCAGCAGGCGGTTAAGAATTAAATGATATGTTGGCCTTCATAGCGAGAGGATTCGAGTACAGGAGCAAGGATGTCTTGCTGCAGTTGTACAGAGCCTTGGTGAGACCACACCTTGAGTATTGTGTGCAGTTTTGGTCGCCTTATCTGAGAGGAAGGATGTTCTTGCCATGGAGGGAGTGCAGCGAAGATTCTCCAGACTGATACCTGGGATGGCAGGAATGACGTATGAAGAGAGATTGGGTCGATTGGGCTTGTATTCGCTAGAGTTTAGAAGCATGGGAAGGGATCTCATTGAAACTTATAAAATTCTAACAGGATTAGACAGGCTAGATGCAGGAAGGATGTTCCCGATTGCAGGGGAGTCCAGAACCAGGGGTCACAGTCTAAGGATAAGGGGTAAGCCATTTAGGACTGAGATGAGGAGGAATTTCTTCACCTAGAGAGTGGTGAACCTGTGGAATTCTCTACCACAGAAGGCAGTTGAGGCCAATTCATTAAATATATTCAAGAAGGAGTTGGATATATTTCTTAAGGCTAAAGGGATCAAGGGATATGGGGAGAAAGCAGGGACAGGGTACTGAATTTGGATGATCAGCCATGATCTCATTAAATGGCGGAACAGGCTCGAGGGGCCGAATGGCCTACTCCTGCTCCTATCTTCTATGTTTCTATGATGTCAAGGGCAGTCACTCTCACCTCACCTCTGGAATTCAGCTCCTTTGTCCATGTTTGGACCAAGGCTGTAATGAGGTCGGGAGCCGAGTGGTCTTGGCGGAACCCAGACTGGGCATCAGTGAGCAGGTTTTTGGTGAGTAAGTGCCGCTTGATAGCACTGTCAATGACAACTTCCATCACTTTGCTGATGATTGAGAGTAGACTGATGGGGCGGTAAATGGCTGGGTTCGATTGCCCTGCTTTTTGTGGACCGGACATACCTGGGCAGTTTTCCACATTGTCGGATAGATGCCAGTGTTGTAGCTGTACTGGAACAGCTTGGAGGCGTGGCTAGTTCTGGAGCACAAGTCTTCAGCACAATAGTTGGGATGTTGTCGGGCCCATAGCCTGTGCTGTATCCGGTGTGCTCAGCCGTTTCTTGATATCATGTGGAGTGAATCGAATTGGCTGAAGACTGGCTTCTGTGATGGTGGGGACCTCAGGAGTAGGCCGATATGGATCATCCACTCAGCACTTCTGGCTGAAGATTGTTGCAAATGCTTCAGCCTTGTCTTTTGCACTCACGTGCTGGGCTCCACCATCATTGAGGATGGGGATATTCATGGAGCCTCCCCCTCCCGTTAGTTGTTTAATGGTCCACCACCATTCACGACTGGATGTGGCAGGACTGCAGAGCTTTGAGGGAGAAGGGAATAGAGGGTTATGCTGATAGATTTAGACGAGGAAAGACAGGAGGAGGCTCGAGTGGAGCATAAACACCAGCATGGACTGGTTGGGCCGAATGGCCTGTTTGTGTGCCGTATATCCTGTGTAATCCTATGTAAAATTTGCTTTTAACTAGTTTGAAACAGTGTTCCTTGTCCAGGCATTGCAACTATAGGGCCTATTTAAAACAGTATCGACTTTCACTACTCCTGTGAATGTTGGGATAATCCTACATCCATATTGTCCTCTTGTGGTGATAGTGGTATACACTCCACATACACCTGTAAACATATCGAGCAACCTGTACAGTGGCACTCAGTGTTTGATCAAAAGCACAAATAGACTAAAGTTCCTTCTATTATTCTTATAATTTTAAACACCCTCCCCCAGTTCCTTTGATTACAAATAGAAATACTAGGATTTTATATAACACTTGTATTGAAATGCTCAATGCACTTCACTCAATGAATTACTTTGGAAGTGTTGTGTCTCTTGTTATATAGTATTTTATGTGATAGTATTTTATGTCAGAAACGTTCCATAGACAGCAATGAAGTGAATGGTCAATCAGTTTTAAGTGGCTTTGTGTGGAGGAGGAATGCTGACCTCTGCACTCGCTGACCTCCTGGTCTGGCAACGCCGCAATTTCAAAATTCTCATCCTTGTTTTCAGATCCCTCCATGGCCTCGCCCCTCCCTATCTCTGTAACCTCCTCCAGCCCATCAACCCTCTGAGATCTCTGCACTGCTCCAATTCTGGTGTCTTAGAATCATAGAAATTTACGGCACAGGAGGAGGCCATTCGGCCCATCGCGCCTGTGCTGGTTGAAAAAGAGCTGTCCCACCTAATCCCACTTTCCAGCTCTTGGTCCGTAGCCTTGCAGGTTACGGTGCTTCAATTGCATATCCGAGTACTTTTCAAATGTGATGATGGTCTCTGCCTCTACCACCCTTCAGGCAGTGAGTTCCAGACACACACCAGCCTCTGGGTGAAAAAAGTTCTCCTCAACTCCCCTCTAATCCTTCTACCAATTACTTTAAATCTGTGCCCCCTGGTTATTGACCTCACTGCTAAGCGAAATAGGTCCTTCCTATCCACTCTATCTAGGCCCCTCATAATTTTATACACCTCAATTAAGTTTTCCCTCAGCCTCCTCTGTTCCAAAGAAAACAACCCCAGCCTATCCAATCTTTCCTCATAGCTAAAATTCTCCAGTCCTGGCAACATCCTTGTAAATCTCCTTTGTACATTCTCTAGTGCGATCACAGCTTTCCTGTAATGTGGTGACCAGAACTGTACGCGGTACTCTAGCTGTAGCCTAACTAGCGTTTTATACAGTTCAAGCATAACCTCCCTGCTGTTGTATCTTGCGCATCCCCTATTTTAATCGCTCCACCATTGGTGGCCGTGCTTTCAGCTGCCTAGGCCCTAAACTCTGGAATTACCTCCCCATCTGTCTCTCGTCCTTTAAGACACTCCTTAAAACCTACTCTATCCTAATATCTCCTTAAGTGACTCGGTGTCAATTTTCAATTGATAACGCTAATGTGAAGCCCTTGGAACATTTCACTACTTTAAAGGCACTATATAAATACAAGTTGTTGTTGTTGACATTAAACAGCATAACAGAACTCCCTGCTTTTCAAATACAACCAAGAGATCCACGGGAGAAGCCCCAGAATAGTCATTTTTTAACTGGATACTAATCTTTACTGTTCACTTGAACCCACCAGAAATTTAAAGGTGATTCTTTTTGTCTTAAAACTTGGAAACTGCATACATAATTAACATTTTAGCCTTTTATGTGGTTAATCTCTGTTTATTAAAGAATGTGGAAGTTGGCAAAAAAACATTAATAGCGTATTAAGTGATGTAAAGCAGGAATTTAAAGGTAGCAGCCGACTAATGGATAAAGTATGGATGGCTGACTGAAAGCCCAAAAGGGGCCACACAAATTGGTTAGAGGGGAGATTGACAGATGGGAACACAGTGAGGTAATCGTCAGAAAACGGTCCTCCATAGCCTCACCCGCCCCCGATTACAGATCCTTCCAGTGTTCAGAAAACCCTAGACCACCCTCCCAGAGACCGGGGTCGCTCCAATGTTCCTGGGCTTCTCCCAATGCTCCCGGTTTGGGACTTGTCTCCTTCTCCTCAGAATCCGTAACCGCGGTGCTGCTACACTCCCAGCCCCATGTCTAGTGATTCTGTTGTGGAGTATTTTAAACCAACACTCGACACAAGGTTTTAGATCAATAGTCAAGTTGTCTTTATTGCATCGGTGGGGAGACAGCCTGCTCTGTCTTAGCCAGACTTTTCCAAATTGGTACAGCAAACACTACATTATTATACATTACAATACACATGTCCAGCTCATTCAAAATTCATTCCTGCCACCTGATTGGACCTTGGCCCGTATGCATCTTCACTGATTGGTTGCCTATGCCGCGTTACATTAAAGTACCGCCTTTATTACCGGAAAAGTATATGTCCGTTATCCCACAAGCTGTTGTACTTATGACTCATTGTCCTCCTTTCCTGCCTCTCTAGGCCTCTTTACTTCCAACTCACTGTTTTACTTTCCTGCCAGAACAGGACTTACATCCTCTAGGCCTCTTATGGTTCCATGTCCGGCTAGGTTATCTCAACTGCCAGCTCAGCAACTTAGAAAAAGCTTACTACTGAGATTATTGTCTTTATTACACCATTCAGTGAAACTGCCAGTGATGTCCATTTAACTTTTTCCCCACTGCAATTCCTTCCCTGGGAATGTCTTTTCCCAATGCTCCCAAATCTTGGCATCTTTCCTCACAAATTATAGGAGCCCTCTCCTAGTAATTCTAATTCCCAGGGCCTGTCCAAATGCTCCCAGAACGCTTCTCCATGGTGCTCCCAATCTCCGTAATCCTCTTCAAAGTGCCTCTAGACTTTGAGTTTCCTCCCAGTGCAATGTCGATAAATCAGTGATCCTAATAGTATTACTTAGCATAACGTCCTTGTTCTTATAAAGCACAGACTCACCGTGAGCAATGCCATGGGACATCAGCTGGTATAATATAAATAAATCAACTGTTAAATAAAAAAAAGTTGTGAGTAGCACCACATTAGGTCAGCTGGCATCATTTAAAAAGCTGTAATTTCAAGGTTTTTACCTCCTCTCAAGGTTAAAATGACAATTATAAATTGCTGCCACCATCTGAGCTCCTTGATCAGATTTCTATCCATTAATCACCCGGGGATGTTTATGACTTTCTCTATACTGTCTGTAAAGAGCATTAAACGTGCTGACAAACATTGTAGAATCTCAAAATCAAAACAAATTCCTGTCTGCATAGTCGATAAACTTTATATGATCTGTTGAGTGAGAAAGCTATACACTTTTCATTTTAGCCATTGTGGCTGTTATGTTCATTTATGTTTTTTATTCTAGATATTTTTGTTTTCTGTGTTTTTCATAGTTAAGCCCTCGCATCCTACATACTTGAGAGTTTTTTCACTTAACCTGTTATTTAGGCAACAACATACCCAGAATAATGAATAGAGAATCCTTTTTTAGATTACTTCAGCACTGGTGTAGTGTTTCCGTGCCTCAAAGGTCTCTTCCGTATCTTCAAAAGCAGCAGAATAACATTACACTGAACTTTGTTTTGGCTTTAACTTCCAAACAAATTTATTAAACGTAAAAGAATAAATAAATGATAGCAGAACTATAACATAGTTGTTAAACTTTACTGGCTTGTATAATAGAAAATGAATCGTTTACAATTCTAGTGCTAAAACAATTATAATGACTCTTAAACATTGCTCTTTTTATGTTCTCTGCAATTTAACTGGTTTATCTAATACTGTTTTGAGGTTCCAATCAGTTAATCTCTTTTAAGGACCATGACAGAATTAAAACAGGCCGTAGCAAGCTAAAATGTAGACAAAGTTTCATTTTTGCCACAATGGCATCACACGTAAGTAACACTATGATGTATTTCAGCATGATTTATGTTGTCGTGTGATGCTGTCCAAACAACTAAAGAGTTTTTCCTGAATATGTTGCAATTTCAATTTGTAGGGCATTTCAGCGAATAATTGCTGCTGCTGTCAATTTGCTCTTCTGCAGCTTGAAAGATCACATCTCACAAATGTCTCAAAGCACTGGCCATATTTTGAATTGGTGTTGCTGATTTAAACACAGCAAGATCCCATCACCAGCCATGAAATGAATGACCAGTTAACTTGTTTTGGTCATGTAGATTTGGCCAGGACATTGGGAGAACTCGCTGATCTTCAAATAGCGCCAGGCGATCATTCCCATCCACTCGAACCAGAGGAACAGGCAGATGGGGACTGAGTATAATACCTCATCTGAATGACAGCACCTCCAACTCTGCAACACTCTCGCAGTGCTGCACCGAACTGTCAGCCTAGTTCAAGTGCATCAGTTCTGGAGTGGGTCTTGAAACTATAGCCTTCTGACCGTCTGACTCAGAGGCAAGAGGGCTACCAACCAAGTCATGAGCAAATGTTTGATGCAATTTAGCTAAATAAATGTAACTATCACAGTCTAAACAATTTAGTCTTATTAATGATTGGACATCTTTAATAGTCTTTTCCCTGCGTTGTGTAGGTTAATGAAGTATGATTCCACCGGCCATCTTGCACAAGAAGTTGCTGAAAATATCCATGAACGTAACAGACAGAAGAGAACGGGAGGTAATCCTTCAAAGGTATATTCTGTGGTGATTGCCATTATTTTGCAATTCCTTTTATTTGAACATAATGGTTTTTATTATATTGTTTGAAGAAATAATGTTGAGGGGAGAAGCATAATTCAATTAGGAAGGGATTCTCTTTAATTGTGGATAAGTATATAGTTCATCAGAAAATAGTGTCTGAACATGCAGGTTCTATGCTGGAACTCATTAAGAGCACTCAATTTTCCTCCTTCATACATTAAGAATTAAATTAAGAATGAAATTATGGTAAACTGACTTGCTTTGTGATGCAATTATAGTTTTAAATTTCCGTTTATAGAATTTTTTGATCCAAACTGCTGTATTACCTTGCCAAGATGGTTCAAGGCAATTTGCTCTTGCATCTGTTAGTTGCACTCTATACCTTGATAGTGTAATTCATGGGCTGCTGGAAGGAATGGGTTAGGTGGGCCAAGTTACTTTTTCCTTGTTTCATAATTCTGTTTTTAATGGCCCAAATTTTGCTGTCAAAATAACGGTGAGGCTAATGGCGCCTAGTATTATTTATGCGCAAATGATACAGCAACTTCAGGCGAGGGGCAGATGCGCGGTTAAACTCAAATATCCGAGTTGTGCTGCTCCTCTGTTAGCTTTGTGAAAACGGCATCTCGCTGTCTGCCTCAACATTGAAATGCATTGAATGGCGTGAAGTTGCTGTATTTGCGCGGTAGATATGAAATAAATTCGCCACAGAAAGTTCAGTCAAGTAATTTCAAGTCTAAGTACCCTTATAACAATGTGACAAGTGTTAATTACTGCCAATCAACCTCTCTGGCACTGAAAATGAACTATTACAAGTATGGAGTCTCATTCCTTCAGCTTTTAATTTTTAAAAATGTAAAATTAAAAATTAAATTACTTTTCCTTTCTGTCTCTTTTTCTCTCTCTTGCTTAATCCAATCTTTCTTTCCCTCTTTATTTCTCTTTCTGTACCTGATTTGACATTGAATTCACTCACTCTAATTTACTCTTCCTTCTCAGTCCTTGTGCTGTTAATTTCACAATCCTTCAATCTGATTGGTTAAGGAGATACACAGTTGCTTGCCCTCTTCACTCAGATCCCAGATGCCCTCTTTCCCTCGCTGCGACGTTATCAGCTCACGCTTTCAGCAACTCGCCACGCAAAAAATGTAAAAACCTAAACGTGCAATGGCAAGTCTAACTAACGGCAGACGCCAGTGGATGCCCTGCCACCGCAGATGATAGCCCAATATGTTTCACAGATCACAGTTTGATATCCTACTTTGGTGCCTCCATGGTTAACGTTCAGTCTGCTGTAAAAGAAAACAGTGCTCATTAATAACCAATTCATCTGGAAGTGTTTTATTGAGGTTTGAATGTTTCCTTTTGTAGCCGACGACCATGGTCATCCTAAAATGGGGAAAGTTTCATTTTCTGAGAAATCTGCCCCCCCACCACATTCCCAGACAACAGCCGTGAGAAGGGTTTAATCATACTTCTTGTCATTTTCTGGGATTTCAGCCACTAAAGTTTGTCGGAAATGATGGCTGAGACATTTATTGCTGCTTACAGTATGTGTATGGCAATAGTTATTCCATTAAACTGGTGCTTGGAATATGTTGTATGTCATTGTTTCATTCCCTGGGTCTTTTGAAATGCAGCACGAGCTGTGCTGAGTCAAAGGCCAATAAGGAGAGTTCAGTTTGAAATGAACTATTGATTAAAACTATTGATGACAAATGCTACAGACTAGTTTCGTTTTTTTCCTTCAATGCTAATGTATTATTGTTAAATTTCTTAGCTGAAAGCAGCAGGAAGGTTGATTGTGAGTGTCAAAGATTTGCTTGCATATACATTTTAAGCCTTTATATATTTTGGTTGCATTTATTAAGTCGATAATTGTAGTGAAAGCCAAGAACTCTTGTTTTTCATTCATATTTTTGCAGTGTGTATGAGATTGTTGCGATTTGGAGACTTGTACTAAGCATGTATAGTCTGTTTTTAGTTGACTAAACAAGTGTAATCCATGGCAGGGAACACTAGGATTATCCTTTCACCACTAAACATGCGCACAGACTGTATTGTTCTGCAGTTCACATGCAATCATATATTTGCAATAAGGAAGACAGAGGGAAAATTATGTGCAGTTTTGCAGTTCCATGAGTGTCACACCACTGACATCTTACACCATACCTGGAAGTATCTATTGTACTCTGTTTAAAAAAAGGCCTTTGAATCCATCTGGTAGAAACTGTAGACGGATGCTTTCCAGACATAACCATCTTGTATTAGAGATTGCTGCAACGCTGCCAAATATTAAAATCATGTAGAACTTAATAGCGCAGGATCTTTATGTATATAGCAATTGAGTGGTTCCAGTATTAATGCAACATGGCATGCACACTGGCTAAACCAGTCAGGGCAGCTGATCAGAACATTGTTTTTTGAAACAGTTAACTTTCTCAGTTGACAAATCGTTTCTATATGGTTTTTCCTACATACAGAGCATAATCCCTAAATAAAACTGGAACTTGGTTTTGATGCACCTCTGGTTAGTTTTTGTGGTGAAAAGCACCTTACTGAAGTAACTATATGTTGGAAAAGTAGGTTAATTTTGTTGACACAGCTTCAATTCAAACCCATTAAATAAGCTTGTATCAAATTAACTTCAAGAAGAGCAACGAGGGTGATCACTTTTATAAGATTTCTTGCAGATGAAAGTGCTCTGTCACCATCATTCTAAGGGCAGTGGTCATCTGGTCAAGTCAAATGCATATGAACGACTATACAACGAGCCATTGTTATCTTAGATTTTTTAAGGCACAGAAAACTGAAGCAGGTTAGTGCAGTGGTCAGCACAGCACAGGTTAGCACAGCACATTGGGATCAGACAGGAGCTGATTTCACTTCAGTATCTATACTTGATGTGATGACAAACACCATAATACAAATTCCAACCCGAGAGAGGTCTGTATTCCATTGAAACCCTCTACACCACTTCAATATGCATTCTGCGAATGTTTTTACACTTGGTCCAATCCCGATCCGGTTGCAGTAGTGTGTGTGTACATTTCCTCACATTTAATCTTGACTTTGGGCTGCTGTTATTATCTCCAGGATGGTAGCACTACCATCTTTTGAAGCTGTCACTGATTCTCTTTTTGGAAGGATACCAGTGCTTCACTTATACCCCAATGCATTTTTGGCCTCCCCAGTGCCGCATATTCGAATACAATTTGCTTTTCAAATCTAATGCCTAAACTTTAATGTTACTTCTGCCAGAGACCACTGTAAGGATAATTATATTGTCTGCTCTAAAATATTTCACATTGTTAGGTTTTCACTGTTAAGAAACTGGGACAGAATTGACTGTGTGGTAATTTTAGATTTTTAATCATTTTTCAATTGTCATCTTATTGCAGTGGCCCCATACAGAGAATAATGTAGCTGGGCCTGTAATTTAGAGAATTTGTAAATAACCGAATCCACATACTTCAGTAAAGTAAAATATGATATTGATCAGCTGTTTAAAAAAAAATACTGATGTATGGGATTCTTTGGCATTATTTGTACCCAGGCCGATTATACCAGGTGGATGAATGAATGGCAGTTAGCTTTAACTTCCAGGTTTGCTTGGCGTTAAAACCCTCTGTGAAGATATGATTTAGGTACTTGATTTTTACTGTGCTTGTGATACATTTGCTGTAGTTCTGTTTTTTGGTTAAGATGGGCCAGTCGTTTGCTTAAGTCTTAGAATGTTTTGATAGGAATTGGAAGTAGACAGTACTCCAGGTGTGGTCTCACCAGGGGCCTATATAATTGCAGTACGATGTCTTTCCTCTTATATTCAAATCCTCTTGTAATAAAGGCCAACATACCATTTGCTTTCCTAATTGCTTGCTGTACCTGCATGTTAACTTTCAGTGATTCATGTACAAAGACACCCAGGTCCCTCTGAACACCAGCATTTCCCAATCTCTCACCATTTAAAAAATACTCTGCTTTTCTACTTTTCCTACCAAAATGGCTAATTTCACATTTCTCCACATTATATTCCATTTGCCATGTTCTTGCCCACTCATTTAGCTTATCTATGTTGCCTTGAAGCCTCCTTGCATTCTCCTCACAACTTACATTCCCACCCAGCTTTGTATCATCAGCAAACTTGGATATATTACATCCAAGTCATTGATGTAGATTGTGAATAGCTGAGGCCCAAGCACTGATCCTTGCGGTACCCCACTAGGTGCAGCCTGCAACCCGAAAATGACCCGTTTATTCCTACTCTCTGTTTTCTGTCCATTAACCAATCCTCAATCCCATGAGCCCTAATTTTGTTTAATAACCTCTTGTGTGGCACCTTATCGAATGCCTTCTGAAAATACAAATACACCACATCCACTGGTTCCCCTTTCTCTATTCTGCTAGTTACAACCCCAAGAAACTCTCAATTTGTCAAACACGATTTCCCTTTCATAAATTCGTGTTGACTCTGCCCAATCCTATTATTATTTTCTAAGTGCCCTGTTACCACGTCCTTAATAATAGATTCTAGCATTTTCCCAACTACTGATGTCAGGCTAACTGGTCTGTAGTTCCCCGTTTTCTCTCTTCCCTCCTTCCCAATCACTCGCCATTTCAAAAAATACTCTGCTCTTCTATTTTTTCTACCAAAGTGGATAACTTCACATTTCTCCATATTAAGCACATCTTGTGCTTAAATTACTGTTATTCTAGCCATCACTTCTACAGCACTTCCCTCAGTTCCTCAAGCTATTAAATTCTTGAAGTCTCTCCAGAATTGAACCACCAATGCCACGCTACATTGCCGCTACTTTTACACTGTACCTTCAGCATCAATGCAATATCCTCTTGGGTGCCAATCAAGCATTAAAAGTGCAGTAGAAAACAGACAAACCATGTTGGCATGCTGCCCATGAGACCACCTGGAAGTGGCAGCCTTGCATTGGTAAGGGTGGGTGTGGGCATCAGTATGAAAGCATTGGTCTGAAGCCCTGCCAAATATTTTCTTAAAAAGGGGAAAATACACTGTAGTTGGCTGTTGTGTCAGTATTCACATTTTAGTGATTGAGAAGTATGGACTAGCTTGCCAGCTCTTTTCAAAGATTGAGAAGGTCATTGGCACTCTGAAGCCTGTAAGCAATGGTCTGTACATGTGTTTGTGTATGCTTGTGCAGAACTTAGCCTCGCTCTGTTTCACTGCGGTGTGAACAGGCAGCATGAATAGAGCTTGAACTGTTGTGAACTGTTAATGTAACTCTTGGTGGCGTATAAAATTGACGTGGATGTCTTTTTTAAAAAGCGTACACTTTAATGTTTCTGTACACTATATGAACATTGCACTTCTTCGGTAGCACCTCCCAACCCCACAACCTCCACCATCTAGAAGGGCAAGGGCAGCAGGTGCATGGCAACACCATCACCTCCAGTTCACACACCATCCCGACCTGGACATATATTACCGTTCCGCCATGATTGCTGGGTCAAAATATTGTAACTTCCTACCTAGCAGCATTGTGGGAGTACCTTAGGAAAATAGGAACAGGAGTAGGCCATTCAGCCCTTCGAGCCTGTTAGATCATGGTTGATCTGTATCTAAACTCCATTTACCCACCTTGCTTCCATGTACCTTAATAACCTTACCTAACTCAATTCTATCCACGATAGCAAAATACTGCAGATGCTGGAAATCCGAAATAACAACAGAAAACGCTGGAAAAACTCAGCAGGCCAGGCAGCATCTGTGGAGAGAGAAACAGAGTTAACGTTTCAGGTCGATGACCTTTCAAATTTTATATTGACCTAGCCTCAACAGCTTTTTGGGGGAGGGAGTTCCAGACTTCCCCGACCCTTCGTGTGAAAGAAGTGCTTTCTGACATCACCCCTGAACGGCCTAGCTCTAATTTTAAGGTTATGCCCCCTTGTTCTGGACTCCCCCATGAGAAGAAATCGTTTCTCTCTTCCACCCTATCAAATTCTGTAATCACCTTAAACACCTCAATTAGATCACCTCTTAATCTTCTATACTCAAAGGAATACAAGCCTGGCCTAGTAAGCCTTGCCTCATAATTTAACCTTTTTAGCCCCGGCATCGTTCTGGTGAATCTGTGCTGCCCCTTCACCACATGGATTCCACCAGAAGAAAGCTGACCACCACCTTCTCAAGTTCCCCTTAAATGCATCTGTGCTATTTGCCTCAACTACTCCATGTGGTAGCAGGTTGCATATTCTAACCACTCTCTGGGCAAAGAAGTTTCTCCTGAATTCATTATTGGATTTATTGGTGACCATCTTATATTCACGGCCCCTAGTTTTGGACTCCCTGTAAGTGGAAACATCTTCTCCACATCTACCCTAGCGAACCCCTTCATAATTTTAAAGACCTCTTAATAACATGACTGAAGCGAATGGTAGAAATACACAGCAGGTCCATCAGCAATAGATAGGCAGAATAATGTTCCAAGCAGAGAAGAATTAAATCCAATTCCAACAGAGGGTCTCCATTTGAATTCTGAGCACCGCACCATGAAAATTAATTTTTCCCTTAGTCTAATCAGGCCTGCCTTCCCAGTCATGGACACTAGATGTCCTCGTACACATCCATACAAGATCATACACAGCCACTTATTTTTGCAGTTACCTTAACTCGACGACACTTTCTGTATATGCAGCTTTCCATCCATGCAATTTGATGTTGGTAAATCTGGCTGTGCATCGGACTCATCATCCTGAAACTTATCCACTAGGATTAGTAGAAATCTGCCAAGATTTCATAAATTATGTTTGCAGACTGATAACTAAATGCACAGTTCTCATCTCTGTGTTTGGCTTTGGGGCAGTAAGAACTCTTTAATAATCATTTCAAGTTGCGATTTAATTTAGGGTCCGGTAGGAAAATAATCATGGTTGCCTATTCGGAACAGGAGAAAATTCCTGCATAGAAAACTTTGCTTAGTTATTCTGCTGTTTATATCCCAATCCTTAAATCTCATTGGTTAAGGAGATACCCTGTTGGTTGCCCTGTTCACTCAGGCCCCAGATGTCCTGTTCCGACATCAACTCGCACTTTCAGCAACTTAGTGGGCAACAATGTTTTGAGCTGAAGCTGTTAGATGTCCTACTACAGCAAAATCTGGGCCAATGTTATGCCATAATATTTGTTCTATACTGGTTTGGAACAGTAATACTTGATATGTAAAGTAGATGTTTAGATATGTAAGGTATTTTGTTCTTTCTGTTATGAGCTTTAAGCACAATGCAACACGCCTGTTAAATAGATAAACGGTTTAGACAAAGTCTTTTTAAAATGATCTTGATAAAGTAGTATTTAATGAATGCTATAGCAGAGGGAGGAGAAAAGGTAATGTAAACTGGGAAATTGCTGATGAAGATCAAAATACACCAGGGGTCAGTATAACTTCATATCGAGTGGTGCTGGGATTCCATTCAATGAAGACTTGTTAAAGAGGAAAAGTAGCTATATAGCTAACAACTGTTCTCGATAAAAATTGGAGTTTCCACTCATTATCGGCTGATCAGGGTGGTTTTCCTCTTTCCTCGGTCTCTTAGTAATGGCCTATACTTGGTGAGATTTGAATAAACACCAAGTTTATTCCTCAGGTGAGACTTGGAAACACCAACTACAATGCTGTTGAATACACCTATTGAAGGAGACCTCTTTACCTGTATTTCTCCAATTATCTGCTCCATTCTCTACTGCAAAAAATAGATTGGGCTTCACAATGAAGATAATTTATGAAAAGGAAAAATTGAAAAACATAGGAAGGAAGTTAATGAGTAATTATTTACCATTGGTAATACTGACTGACAGCTTCCTTTTTTTAAAAATTTAAACTTGGCTCAAAGTACGAAAGTGTTCCACATCCTAAACTGATATACTCATTTGACCTGTCACTTGTACACATTATCCAGATTGTCACATAACTCATTCTGTTGACTGTTTCTGAGATGAAAACATTCAGGTTACATTGCTTATCCTATTGTTTCTGTTAAGAGGACATTTAATCTGTTGCTGATCATGCACATAACTTTCCATTTTAAAAAAAATCTTTTTTTTTCTAAAACAAGCTTTTCTTGTCCAAATTGTTAGACTTTTTACATTTCATTTTAATGAAATTTCATTTAATTTTCAAATTGAGAAACCACCAAAATTCTGATTCATCTCAAACGCATGCATCGACAAAGAGAAAACATATATATTGTTTATTGACTTGAATATATTGTTGCAACATAAAGTGAAAAATGTCATACTTTCATCCAGAATATTGCAACTCAATGATGGTGCGCCTTGTGTTATTTTATGTGTGTTGCTTAAATTGATTTATTACTTCAAGCGCTGATTTTAGGTTGAAGACACTCTTAATTTACTAGGTGACTTGTGTTATTACTTTGTTCTCCGGTGGGAAACATCGGGGCATATGCACATGAATGTTATTCTGCCTGAGCTAAGATGTCATTTTCTCTGCCCCTTTGTACTTCTATTGTGAGTCAATGGGGATGTTTGGGGGATGGGTTATTAACGGAGCTCCTTGACATCATGTGTTACTGATTGCCAAAAAAGCAATCTGAAAGAGTTGAAAGGTTGAGCAATGTATTGGCCAGTTGTGTAGGTTCTTAAAATTTTGAAACGATTATTCAAATTTCTCAATTGTTTATTTTGGTCTCCTACTTAGTAGGTACCAAATGGCAAAAATACTTAGTAGTGGAATGTATTTCACTCAAAACGCTGAAGGACTTTTTGAAGGTTTCTTTCAGTTATTGTGGGTTTTTTACATGATCATGTTTGTTGAAATATTGATGAGTGGATTTGAAGCCAATATTTTATTTTGTCCCTTCCCCGCCCCCCTCCAGCTGAATGTGACAATTCGGACATCTCTGCAGAGGCTCCAAGAACAGATTAGCCAGCTGAAGGATTCTTTGTTGCGAAGTTTGTCGATGCGCCAGATGTATCCTTTTAAATCCTTTTCTTTTTTCATGGCTGTGCAGGCCCAAGTTGTTAAAAGATATTAGATAAACTGAAATATGTATATTCAATACATAAAATATATACGTGCACTGTCTCTATTGAAGGTGTGGCAAAAGATGATGATTGTATAATTTGTGTAGATCTTTTACTAAAAGAATCCTTTTTAAATGCTGTGAAAGATATTGTGCTGAAATGCAAAGATAGTGCATTGTCTCTGCCTTTTTTAAAAGTACAATACAGGAATTGAAACTAGTACTTTCTAACTATAGGCTTTGTTTTTATGCTGGTAGGGAAGCTACAGGAACATTCGAGTGAGTTTTATGTACATCAAAACAGCTGAAATCTAATCCCTTTAAGGAAACTTATTTATATTACAAATATAGCTAAAATACAAAACTAAGTTTGTGGGTTAATACAAAAACAACTGATACTCAGAAGGGAAATTAATTCGAGAAGCACCGAAGACATAATGAACTGTGAGACTGTGCTGCTGCTGTGTACATTCGTTTGGGGTTTGGCTTTCATTTAATTAAAAAATAATGGAATGTATACAGGTCTTTCAAATTCTAAAAGGCAAGGATAATTTAGATGTGAGCAGGTTAATCAAGGTGTGATTATAGAAGTAGAGGGCATGAGTACAAAACTAACCTGCCTTTGTATATAGTGGATTGTGCATGCTCACAACTTGCTTTGAATATTGGCCACAAAAATCCTGATCACTAATTGAAGGCAAGTAACTTGCACAATGCAAAATGTAACCTTGCCTGATATAATGCATCTATAAATGGTACAATTTTAAAAGGGGTGCAGGAACAGAGAGGCCTGGGGAGTATATGTACACAAATCTTTGAAGGTGGCAAGACAAGTTGAGAAGGCTGTAAAAAAGCGTACGGGATCCTTGGCTTTGTAAACAGAGGGGCATAGATTACAAAAGCAAAGACATTCTTTAATAATTCATATTCAGTACACAGCTTGAAGCAGACAGGCGTCAAAATTTGTTGGACGATTTGTTAACAAGAGAGCGACAGCTTCAAACATCCTTCAAGAAGGATGGCACAGAGCCTGATGTGATGAGGTATGATTTGCACTGAACGTTCTTTAGTTTGAAAACTTTAAGTTGTCGAACACAATATTTTCAGTTTGGATTTGCTGCAGTATTATCAAGTTTTTTTGGGGAAAACTTTTGCTATCATACAAATGTCATTAAATAATTTTGTCCTTTTTATTAAGATACTGAGTAGTATTTTGATACCTGTCGTAAATTATCCGGTGTAGTGTCTGGTTAGTACAGAGCTAGTGCACAGAACCCAGAGGAATCAATGCTTCAGTTCAGAATGAAAAAAAAAGAAATACTTTGAATTCATATAATACATTTTATGTCCTCAGAACATCCCAAACTGCTTCACAGCCAATGAATTACATTTTAAATGTCGTTACTGTTGTTTCCTTCCTTACTCAGAGAGTGTTTAGAATGTGGAGCCTGCTACCACAGGGAGTGGTTGAGGCGAATAGCAGAGATACATTTAAGGGGAAGCTAGATAAGTACATGAGGAAGGAAATAATAGAGGTTTTGGTGATAGGTTGAGACCAAGTAAGGTGGGAGCATAAACACTGACATAGACCTGTTGGGCCGAATGGCCTGTTTCTGTGCTGTTAATTCCATGTAATTATGTCGGCAAATGCAGCAGCCAGTTTGCCAACAGCTGGGTCCACAAATATCAATTAGATAAATAACTGGCTATATTTTTTATCATGGTGTTGAAAGAGGGATAAATGTTGGCCAGGACGCCAGGAGAGCTGTTGTAGCCATCTTCGAATAGTACAATGGGATCTTTCATGTCCGCCTGTAAAGAGAGTTGGGGCCTCAGTTTAACATCTCCTCTGAAAGACCAAGGGCTGGATTTTACCAGCCCTGAGGAGGCGGGACTGCTGGGAAAATCAAAAAGAATGGGAGCGGGTCCCAAACCCACTCCCAACCCGCCTCCAACCAATCTTCCTTGGAGTCAGGTACCCGATTTCCGCAGGGACCCGACTCCTAGCGGCGGGAAGAGGATTATAGCCACTTAACTGCCTGTTAACAGGTAATTAACAGTTAAGAGGCTTTTCCCCATTTTGAGACTTCTGCTGCGGGCTTCCCGACGTCGGGGAACCCCGCCAGGGTAAGTGAGGCGTGCTGTGGGTCTGTTATAATGTTTGTGTATAGATGATAGCTGCAGAAGTGATGTGAAGGATGCAATGGGACACTGGGTGAGCATCAGAGGTAAGGAAATGTTGGGAAAGTCATTTTAATGTGTTTAGATTTTTCTGTAGGTGACTAGCTTTGAAGTGTTTGTGTGGCCTCACCTCATTGGGAGAAGTGACAGATCACTTCTGTACCCTCACCTGCAGCTACCATCTGTTTTATCCTAAGGAGAGAGTCATTGGAGAGCCTGGATGCAAGGGCTCACCTTTGTACAGCGATTGTCAGTGTTTGACAGCACCTCAATGCTGTCAAACACTGTCAAATCATGTCAAAAATAAATAGTTCATGTCCCTTTAAGAAAACCGGCAGATGAAGTGTCATCAACTGACGTCATCTGACACCGGCTTTCCCTTAAATGGCCAGCAAGCCCGCAGGACGGGCTTAACAAGGCCAATCAGGGGAAATAGCGTCTGTGCGTCGGACGTCGCTGGGGGCGGGACTAGAACCCGGAAGGCAGCAGTCCCGCCCGCAACTCGTCTCGGCAGGTAAAATCCAGCCCCATGTCTCAGCCAATGCAGCACTCCTTCAGAGCTGTACTGAAGTGTCAGTCTAGATTATGTGCTCAAGTCATGGAGTGGGGCTTGACCCCACAACCTTTTGCCTCAGGTGAAAATGCTACCATTGAGCCAAACTGATATTTAAAATATCTTCCAGTTCTCTTGTCTCTTTGGAAATTGTGAATGTGATATGAATGTTAGTGTTGTCAGGGGCCTGATGCTTGACTGCAAAATTCTACGAACTCTGAGGCCCCAACTGTTTTTACAGGTGAACATTAAAGATCCCATTGTACTACAGATCTCCTGGTGTCCTGGCCAACATTTATCTCTCCTTCAACACCACGATAAAAAAGATTAACCAGTTATTTATCTAATTGATATTTATGGGCCTAGCTGTTGGCAAACTGGCTGCTGCATTTGCCGACATAATATATTTTGGAGTGGTTATAAAGTTATTTTTATTGTGCGTACAAACATTACCTGAGAGATTTCAATGTTCCATCATCCATTTTGCCAAGTTGGCATGATATGAATCCTTCGGAAAATTTGGAACAGTAAACTGGATGTTTGGATCTGATCCAATAATACATATTTAACTTATTGGAAAGAAACAAAACAAAGAGTTTGCTATTTGTCCTTGTTATCCTACAGTAACCTCTTCATGAGCATATATGTAAGTGAAAGGAGACTGGGTGATTCATGGGATAGAACACATCTTTTTACTTCATGTTCAAAGTCAGACAAGACTAATGTGAAAGTCAAATGAGTCTGTGCAGCCTCATTCCTCTTTTAGCAAGTTATTAATCAACAGCAGAAAAATGCCTATAAGTAAACACTAATTGACACTGAATTTCAATCTCATAGAAACATAGAAAAATAGGAGCAGGAGTAGGCCATTCGGCCCTTCGAGCCTGCTCCGCCATTCAACACGATCATGGCTGATCCTCTATCTCAATACCATATTCCTGCTCTCTCCCCATACCCCTTGATGCCTTTTGTGTCTAGAAATCTATCTATCTCCTTCTTAAATATGTTCAGTGACGTGGCCTCCACAGCCTTCTGTGGTAGAGAATTCCACAGGTTCACCAACCTCTGAGTGAAGAAATTTCTCCTCATCTCAGTCCTAAATGTCCTACCCCGTATCCTGAGACTGTGACCCCTCGTTCTAGACCCCCAAGCCAGGGGAAACCTCCTCCCTGCATCCAGTCTGTCTAGCCCTGTCAGAATTTTATACGTTTCAATGAGATCCCCTCTCATTCTTCTAAACTCCGACCTAGTCATCATAAAGAGCCACAAGAAGGGTTCGTGTAGAAAATGGAATAGTGGTGCAGCCCACGAACACATTGAAAGAAAAAAAAAATGTAATTTCAACAAAAACAAGTTGCACTTATATAATACCTTTAACATAGAAAGACGTCCCAAGGCGCTTCAGGGAAGCGTAGTCTGACAAAAATTGATGCCAAGTCAATGAAGGAGATATTAGGAGGGATGACTAAAAGCTTATACTAGACAGGAAGTGAGTACATCTGTAAGGTTTTTACAATATTATTAGTTTCCATCGGTGGCCTCGATTATAATTATGGAAATTGAAATTTGTAATGCAAAAAGTTGACGTGTGACAAAAATATGACAATATAAAGTAAGGTTTTGTAGGCAGGACGTGCACACACAAGATTTTTAATAAGATAGGGCTATACTAGCTGACATCCCATGGTGTTGCTCATGGTAAGTTCGAGTTTTTATAAAAACAGAGGTGTTACGCCAAGTAGTGTTATAAAGGACACTGAGTTAACAAGATTGGGGCTACACTAGAATCTGGGAGCACCGGGAAGGGGTCTGGAAGGAAAGTCATAGGGTGTGAGGGCATCACGGGAGAGGTTGTGAGGTCTAGGAATATTGTAGATAGCATTCAGGAAGCAGTGGGATAGGTGCTGGGATCACTCGGAGAAGACTCATAGGAACTGCGAGCTTTGGAAAGGGAGGATCCTGTGGTCTGGAAGCATTGGGAGGGTGGTCTCGGGAATTGTGAGCACTGGGAGGGCAGACCTGGAAGCAGAGGTTTGGTTAGTGTGTCTTGGAGAAATCTGTGGTCAAGGAAGACTTGGGAAGGGGAGAGGCGCTGGGAACGTGTGTGTGTGGGGGCGGGGGGGAGCAGGTTCCAGCAACCTTGAAGAAGAATGGCACTGAACTGTCCTCAGCACAATCGGTGTCCCTCCCATTGACCTGTTCACAGACACTTTCAGCAGACACCACCCCCACCACTTCCCCTCTCGTCATCAAGCTCCTGCCTTAGGGAGCTATTATGTTTGCTAACGTATAATAAACATAAATTTCCATAAACAAAAATAAACTCTCAAATGACTTCAGCATTCGTTGTTTATGCAATTTCCAAGGTTTTATTGAAAAAATTCCTTTAAATCCCAAATAGGCTTCACTTTTTTCACAATAGAAACATTTTAACTAAATTTGAAGCCACACTGATGAGGGATGGGGCTGTGATCAACATAAACAACAACCAATCAGGATAAACCCAATTAATCAAATTCATCTTCCAGCTAGGGCTAAATAATCTTTGTTTTGCATTTTAAATATCAACAGAAAGAACCATTGGTGCTGTTGATCAAAGGTGCTTTTAATATATAAACATGGATATGCATATTGATGCTATTTCTTCTCCGCCACTCCTCTCTCGTCTGTCTCAGCATGCAGCAAGAATTGTTGCTTGCTTTTGTTGGATGCCCGTTGAGATATGAGGATGTTAACCGGTCTTGTGGAATTTTGATCTAAACAAGTGTTCTTGATTGTCTGAGTGACAGAAGAATGGCGCAGGACTGCTGCATTGGATGAGATGCTGGATTATTGAGGGAAGATTTGCTTTGGGCATTTATGTGTAACAAAATCATCATGTACTTATAAAGAACCTGTTTGATTTTGTTACATGTGCACGAGGGAAATCTTCTCCCATTGTGTTTCACAAGGTTTATGTTACCACTTTAAAGAAAAAGGAACAGGACTTGCAGCAGCTGAGTTCTTTCAATCCAACAATGAAGAACATTTTACAATAATGGACTAGTGTGTTTGCGTGCCTGGTAATGTTAATTGCATGGTAGCTTTGTTTCAACAAGGTATCATAATGGTAACAGATTAGAATTTCTCTAAGAAGTCTCTGGTTATTAATAATAGCTCTTTTTGTGTTTAATTTCATACACCCAGTCTTGGTATCAAGTACTCCCACATTAGATGTAGCACAGGTTAGATGCAGAGTAAAGCTACTCTGCCCCACTGATGGGCCTGAATCCCTTACTCAGAACACCCCTTACTGCACCAAAGTGCTTCACCAACCATACTGTATTGTGTGAGTTTGCCAATTAGCCTGAAATTAGGGGCAGTTTTGTGCTGTAAACCCATGTCTGCTGTGGACTGGATTGACATTGTCCAACCTCACGTCACAGAGTTACCTTTACAACTAACAGAGAGAGGAAACTTCTCCCATCATTCTGGGCTGGGTTTGAACCCACATCCCAGAGGTGAAAGGTCCTGGTCTAACCTATCGCACTACTCGGTCAATAACTTTTACTGAGCTAGTTTCATGGTACATTAGTGAATTACTCATGTGGCCTAATCTTATTGTAGCTGCGCCTTGATAGTGTAGCCCCTTGTATCCTTGTTTTACTCAAGACATAGGATCATAGAAACATAGAAGATAGGAGCAGGAGTAGGCCATTCGGCCCTTCGAGCCTGCTCCGCCATTCAATGAGATCATGGCTGATCATCCAAATTCAGTACCCTGTCCCTGCCTTCTCCCCATATCCCTTGATCCCTTTAGCCTTAAGAAATATATCCAACTCTTTTTTGAATATATTTAATGAACTGGCCTCCACCGCCCTCTGTGGTAGAGAATTCCACAGGTTCACCACTCTCTGGGTGAAGAAATTCCTCCTCATTTCAGTCCTAAATGGCTTACCCCTTATCCTTAGACTATGACCCCTGGTTCTGGACTCCCCGGCCATCATAAACATCCTTCCTGCATCTAGTCTGTCCAGGCCTGACAGAATTTTATAGGTTTCGATGAGATCCCCTCTCAATCTTCTAAACTCCAGTGAGTATAAGCCCAATCGACACAATCTCTCCTCATACGTCATTCCTGCCATCCCAGGTATCAGCCTGGTGAATCTTCGCTGCACTCCTTCCATGGCAAGAACGTCCTTCCTCAGGTAAGGCGACCAAAACTGCACACAATACTCAAGGTGCGGTCTCACCAAGGCCCTGTACAACTGTAGCAAGACATCCTTGTTCCTGTACTCGAACCCTCTTGCTACGAAGGCCAACATACCATTTGCCTTCTTAACCGCCTGCTGCACCTGCATGCTTACCTTCAGCGACTGGTGCACAAGAACACCCAGGTCTCTTTGCACTTCCCCTTCTCCCAATCTATTGCCATTCAAATAATAATCTGCCTTCCTGTTTTTGCCACCAAAGTGGATAACCTCACATTTATCCACATTATAGTGCATTTGCCATGTTTCTGCCCAATCACCCAATCTGTCCAAATCGTACTGGAGTTTCACGACATCCTCCTCACAGCTTACCCTCCCACCCAGCTTTGTGTCGTCTGCAAATTTGGAGATATTACATCCAATTCCCTCGTCCAGATCGTTAATATATATTGTGAACAGCTGGGGTCCTAGGACCGATCTTTGCGGTACCCCACTAGTCACTGCCTGCCACTCGGAAAACGACCCGTTTATTCCAACTCTCTGCCTTCTGTCCGCCAACCAGTTCTCTATCCAAGTCAATACCTTGCCCCCAATCCCATGTGCCTTAATTTTGCATGCTAATCTCTTATGTGGGACCTTATCGAAAGCCTTCTGAAAGTTCAAATACACCACATCCACTGGTTCTCCCTTATCTATTTTACCAGTTACATCTTCATAAAATTCCAGTAGATTAGTCAAGCATGATTTACCTTTTGTAAATCCATGTTGACTTTGTCCGATCCTGTCACTGCTTACCAAGTGCTCTGCTATTACATCTTTTATAATAGATTCTAGCATTTTCCCCACTACTGATGTCAGGCTTACCGGTCTATAATTCCCCGCTTTTTCTCTACCACCTTTTTTGAATAGTGGGGTAACATTAGCTACCCTCCAATCCATTGGTACTGTTCCAGAGTCTATCGAGTTCTGGAAGATGACCAGCAATGCATCTACTATTTCTAGGGCCACTTCCTTAAGTACCCTGGGATGTAGATTATCAGGCCCTGGGGATTTATCGACCTTCAGTCCCATCAATTTTCCTAACACCATTTCCCTACAAATACTGATTTCTTTCAGTTCCACCCTTTCATCAGGCCCTATGTTCCCCGGCATCCCTGGGAGGTTATTTGTGTCCTCCTTTGTGAAGACAGAACCAAAGTATGAATTTAGTTGGTCTGCCATTTCTTTGTTTTCCATTATAAATTCCCCTGATTCTGACTGCAAGGGACCTACGCTTGACTTCACCAATCTTTTTCTCTTCACATATCTATAAAAGCTTTTACAGTCAGTTTTTATGTTCCCTGCTAGCTTACTCTCATATTCTATTTTCCCTTTCTTAATTAATCCCTTTGTCCTCCTTTGTTGAATCCTAAACTGCTCCCAATCCTCAGGATTATTGCTTTTTCTGGCCAATTTATATGTCCTCTCCTTGGATCTTATGCTATCCCTAATTTCCCTTGTTAGCCACGGTTGAGTCACCTTTTTTGTTTTATTTTTATGCCAAACTGGGATGAACAAATTCTGTAGCTCATCCATTCGGTCTTTGAATGTTTGCCATTGCCTATCCACCGTCAACCCTTTGAGTGCCATTCCCCAATCAATCCTACCCAACTCGCTCCTCAGACCATCGTAGTTTCCTTTATTTAAATTGAGGACCCTAGTCTCTGAGTCAACTACTTCATTCTCCATCTTAATGAAGAATTCAATCATGTTATGATCGCTCCGACCCAAGGGGCCTCGTACAACAAGATTGCTAATTAATCCTTTCTCGTTACATAATACCCAGTCTAAGATGGCCTGATCTCTGGTTGGTTCCTCGACATATTGGTCCAGGAAACCATCCCGTAAACACTCCAGGAATCAGTAATGGTCTCTGTTATTTTGGATAATGTTTTTCTGAAGATGGTGCAGTGAAATCTTTAATCTTCAAATCAGTACATTCCAATTTGTTGACTCAAGGTTGAATCTGTTCATCTATTTTGATACCTAATCAAGAAGAGATCCCACTCCAGATTGCTATTGAGTGACCGTTGTGAAGGGTAATTATGCTTATCCTGAAGTTATGCAGCCTTCAGCAAAGGATGCTGTAATATTAATGAGCAGTTTAATTGTTTATTTAATATGCTGTGTAATTTACTCAGTGGCAAAGGACAACTGGAGAAACACAGCCAGTCTTGGGTCAGCCAAACAGAATGTACTAATTGGAAATTTGTTCTGCGGTTTTTCCCTGAATGTGGTGAACATCTGGAGATTTGTTAAAAGTTAAACTAATAAATTGAACTATAGGAGATTAATTCATTCTGGTTAAAACTGGCAGAAGCTCAAATATTTCATTTAGTAGAACTTCTTGTTCAATTAATCACAAATTTAGCAGCAACTGTTGTGAAAATCAGCAAGTCCTGGAGGTGATGCAATGACTCATAGTTTACATTTTACTACTGTTCGCTGAGCTTATATCCGCTTCCTAAAAACTGTTGCATGCTATTGTCACTTAAAATAGCTGTTTACATTTTTTTTATATATATAGTGCAACTTTTAAAAGAATTCCATTTGGTAATTATGCCAAATGTTGTCATATGATTAGGCAGTTGTGATGCAGTCTTGCTGACTTTTATCTAGTAAAGCAACAGTAAAACTTAATGTGTGGCCCGTGTCAGAAAAAAGCTGCGGTTGAGTTATCAGAGACACTTGGAAAGTTTTTTTTTCTGGAAAGAATTTGCAGTGAAACAATAGTCCATGGAAGATTAGCTGCTGGTTATTAGGCAGCGACACAGCTCTCTGATTCCATTCCTCTCGTCTTTTCTATTTGAGCAAATCTCAAAGCCTTATAATTAGTTAAAGCTGATCACAAAAAAAAATCAGAAATCATCTACACACTCCACTGCTCTGTGACCATTCCAAAGATTTAGGTGATTAACATGGCAAAATCAGCAGGAGGCTAATTGGATAAGCTTTAATCTTTACACCGCTAAAGCAAAGCGTAGTAAGATCAGAGAGAAAAAAGGAAGTAGAATGGTGTTTACTGCAGAACAGTTACCAAACATGTCCCAAGGATTACTGTTAGCAGGTGATATTTGTCATGATTTTAGATGGATTTGTAACAGGTTGTTAGGGAAAAGACAGTGATGCAGATTGCTGCTAATTGCTTTCATTATAATATGCAGTCCTTAACTTGAAATTCACTGTATATATTGTTAGGGATTTTCCTAGGTATACTGAAACAAGAAGCCAATGCACATGCTTATCAGCACTTCGAATTGTTGTAAGAATTAGTGCTTTACCTATTTAACGTACTCATAGCTTATGTATTTTGCAGTCTTGCCTTTGCCTTTTTTCTGCTGAAACACCAAGTGGCAAGCAAACTGCAGAAAATGGAGTAAAGTTTGTAAGAAAGGCATGTTAAAAATTCCCTTCGCTGTGATGTAGAGTGAAATCTCTATGCAACGGGCACTTTCACTAAATGGACCTCATATTCAAGTTTTGCTAGTGTAGGTGATTGCTTGAAATATTAAGCTTAATCCTGCTTGTAGTTTCTGCCTGTGAATTGAATCATCTAGAAGTCATTTTCCACAGTATTCTATAGTTGATGTGGAATACTAGCATTTAACCAGCCGACGGGCATGTTGGTACATTTAAAAATAACCAGCAGCAATCAGTCATTCACTGAACACAAATTACTAGGAATTTTCTACTTACCTGTACGTTGCCACTATGTTTGCTTACAGATAGAGTTTAAAATTTCTTGTAAGCACCAAAATTCTTTGATGCACATGCTAAACTGTGAAGATTTTTACGTAAACAAGATGAACCATTCGGTGACGTAAATTATTCACCAAAAATGATCTGTGCTCTTTTTGGATAATTTGAAAAACATTTGGTTTAATGCATTGGCCCACAATACCTGCCTTCACTTTTGGCTGCTCAATAAATAAGAACTCTTAGCATGATTAAATAGTGACTAGGTCTTCTATGTTTGAATAACCAAATTAGGTTAATCCCTCAGATGATACCTTACCTGAAATTGAAATTACTGTTGTATCTATCAATTGGCCAACTTGTGTATGACCTGAATACTGGCTGTGTCTGTGCTGTTTTACAGTTTCAGCCATCATGTTCTCTTTATTGCATTCTCTCATACCCTTATAGTGCTATTTATGGCATTTCTTGTATTAGCTGTATGGCATTCTTTTTAAATTTAAACACTTCATGTACACTCAGTTTTTTTCCCCACACTGATTTCTCTCTTCTCTGTGTTTTGTTCTCCCACTGAAAAAAAATGTTTAACACAACACACTTCTGCATTTCAAATAATTAATTTGAATCTGTGGAATACAGAATTTATGTCCACTTGTGAGGAAGATCTTAACTCACTCTTGTCTTTGTTGGAAGTTGTACATTTTGCAATGCATGCAATTGGTTGCAAGCAATGTAAAATGCATCAATACTTCGATCCTTGCACCACTTTACATTACATAGTTAAAGAAATCAATGCAGCTTTTATTGAAATTTGATTTTAACTTTCAGGTCTAGCCTTATGAGTGGGGATTCAAGGACAGGTCCCAGCAATCCTTGGTTAATGGAGGAGCCAGAAGAAACTAAGGGGCTTGATTTTGGTGAAATCAAACATCAACAACAGAGGATCATACAAGGTAAAACCCATCTTCATGTAAGGTCATGTTCTTAAATTGAGTGTTTTGCTTGAAGGAGTTCTGAAGATATACCAAGCCTTCCTTGCATATTTGGTCACTATTAATATTAAAGATATTAGTAAGCGTTAAGTTCTCCATTCGTTTTAACTGAAAGACAGCCTGAATAAAAAGAATTTTGAAGTTGTAATGCTTTCAGCAGAAGACATCCAGGAAATCATTTTAATATTTAATGGTATTTACTCTACTAACCCATAAGGTGAAATAAAACATTACAGTAAAAATGTAAATGATAGATTTTATACATTACAAATTTTAATGTATAATTAAGTTAAATTATGAACTATCTCAATAATACTAGAAAATAACATTTATTAAAAACTAATTTTGAGGTTCCTGTTAAAATCTATAGAATGAGTATTTGTGCCCTTATTTTTGAAAGTAATGAGGCCACGGGAACACATGTTGATTAGTACAAGACAATGATTTTTCCTGTTATCCTTTGTTACATTAACCTTCTAAAATCATGCCCAATATATTGTGATGTCCTACATTATAAATCCAATATATTTTCAAGCCATATGTTGATTGCAAACTATAAATATGCAGTAATAGGTTATGTGTTTTGAACTGACATGAGTTCTAAAATCATTTAGTAGGCACGTCACTGCAAAAGTATGCAATGCACAATCTGAATATGTCACTAAGAATAAATGCTAATAACTACCGGAGCTGATTTAGGTTTTAATCTGATCTAGGTAAACTAATTACAATTGAAGGAAACCATTTGGAAAATTAGTTTCCAGACAATTTGACTCATTTGCAAGAATAATGAAGTAATTCATGATGATGAGCTTTTGCAGATCTTAAATCTGACGTACTGTACTGACTCACTAGGTGGCAGCTGTTCCCAAAGAAGCTGAACAATTAGACTTCATAGCCCTAATGCATTTGGATTGTATTACCTGGAAGGTGCAAGTGTCTTGCATCTAGATAGATACCTGGAACAACTAAGCTGAAGTGATCATCATTGGAGGGCATTTATAGTGCACAATAATGCAAAATGTACAGTATAACTGCAGCCAAATGTCAGTTTGCAATTTAGTGTTTATAACTAATTGAGGTAGTTTCAGTGCTTTGGATCCACACCAATTGCAGTATGACTTCAACCCATGGGAAACCAACTTAAATATATCAAAATTAAAATCTTAAAATGTGTTCAGGCATGCTGCAGAACCATATTTAAAGTTTTAATGTTAGAAATAAGCTTAATCTCCTATCAACTCTTTACTAACAATAATAATATTAGTCACAGCTGGATACTGTACAGCTCAGTGCTTGTGTTTAAATGTACAGTACTGACCTATGCTATTCTTGGATTTCAAGCCAGTGTGGAACAGGCAATATAGGTTGGTGCTGCCAACTGACACGACATTCAGGCTCCTACTGGTGTTACACTAGTAGATGCAGTAGAACCACACAGCGATTCACAATGGAATTGTTGATGGCACTTAACCCAGAGTTTTATTTGTCCTAAAGTTTTTCAGTTTTGTCCATTTTATTTAATGTAGTGTACTAAATGTTTGGATAGAATTGTTGTACGAGATGTCCATTTCAGGATTTACCAAGACAATGTAGCTAATAAATGTGAGGAGCAATGATCCCGCTAAGCTGCGTGGCTGGGCAGCGGCCTGGAGGACCTGCGCAGGCCTCTCACCGGCTTTTCAATGGGAATAACCACGCATGTGCGAAAATTTGAATGGGCCACGCAGACAGTGAAAGGGTCCACGCACGAAAAAAAAAATTACAGGGAGCATTGGTGAGGAGTCTTAATAGTGACTTTTTTCAATAACTACACTTCAGCAGCTATGTCCCACCAGAAACATTCAAGCCTGTCATTAACATCAAAGCCAAAATGTAACAATACAGCCCAAATCTATACCAATGAGTGCCTTGATAATGTAGTCCAAAACACAAGAGATGTGGAGTATTTTGAAGAATTCTAACATTTGGAACTCTGGTGCCATTGATGAGCCAAACAGAAACATGATTATTACAAACTTATTTTTAATACAGAAATGGTCTGTCATTAATTTTTAATTAAAAGCCACATCAGTTTGAATAGCCATGTGTATATATTTTCTACCAGATATATACATTGAAAGTGTGAAGCAAGGACAATATTGACAGTTAGCAATGCATTAAGTGTAGTGCCAGTGCAGCCTTCGGTCGCCTGAGGAAGAGAGTGTTTGAAGACCAGGACCTCAAACCCGGCACTAAGCTCATGGTCTACAGAGCAGCAGTGATACCCGCCCTGCTGTATGCCTCAGAGACATGGACCATGTACAGCAGGCACCTCAAAGCACTGGAGAGGTACCACCAACGCTGCCTCCGCAAGATCCTGCAAATCCATTGGCAGGATAGGCGCACCAACATCAGTGTTCTTGCTCAGGCCAACATCCCCAGCATCGAAGCTTTGACCACGCTCAATCAGCTCCGATGAACGGGTCACATTATCCGCATGCCCGATACGAGACTCCCAAAACAAGCGCTCTACTCGGAGTTCCGGCATGGCAAGAGAGCCCCAGGTGGGCAGAGGACACCCTCAAAGCCTCCTTGAAAAAGTGTAACATCCCCACCGACACCTGGGAATCCCTGGCCCAAGACCGCACAAAGTGGAGGAGAAGCATCCGGGAAGGCGCCGAACACCTTGAGTCTCTTCGCCGGGAGCAAGCGGAAGCCAAGCGCAGGCAGCGCAAGGAGCGCACGTCAACCCAAGCACCCCACCCACCCGCCCCTTCAACCACCGTCTGCCCCACCTGTGACAGAGACTAGGTCCCGCATTGGACTCATCAGTCACCTGCAAACTCATTTTTAATGTGGAAGCAAGTCATCCTCGGTTCCGAGGGACTGCCTAAGAAGAAGTGCAGATTATCTTTTGCTTTCTGCTTGCAGCACTGGCTTTACAAGGTTTGCATGTCAGAGCTTAGCTGTTGCCTTAATGAATTTTGTTACCTCTGGATTGACCATTTGCACAAAGTGTCTCAGGACAGTGATGGTTCCGTCTCTGGGCTCCAGAGGTGTGGAAGGCAGAGAGAGGACCTGGTCTGTCATGACTTGTCACATTTGGTCAAAGATTGGAACAGTAGCAACACAGATTGTGAAGTCTGTAATGCTGACTGCCTTGACAGCTAAAGGTGTGGGAGGTCGAGATGGACAAAAACTAAAATTGTGATTTCTTTTTTTTTTAAATGATTAAATACGAACAAAAGCAAACGGTGTCAGCAGAATCGTGGGAGAACAAAACGTTCAGTCTATTTCCCTGTTGATCAGCTAATTTACTTTGCTTTTATTGTGCTTTTTCTAAATTTAGAGCAAGATGCAGGCCTGGATGCTCTGGTAACAGTGATAGCCAGACAAAAACAAATGGGTCAAGATATAGGAAATGAACTAGATGAACAAACTGGTAAGACTTTTTTATTGTCGAAGATTGTACATTAGTGTTATTCTAATATATGCCTTGAAATGTAAATCTGGGTCCTAGTCAGTCCATTCTTGTTGTGTCGCACCATTCATGACAACTACTGTCATTACATTGTACTCTTGTTTTTGATACATTATTTTTAAAGCTTCTGTTCATTGTCTCACCATGCCAGGAACTTTTCTGGACACCTTCTCCATGAAGTTCACAAGATGAGCCTAGGATGACTTTTGCTCTGTTTCTGATTCCCTTTCCCCTTTATGGGAAAGCTTCCAGTCTCCTCATTTAAGGTTGAATTTGGAAGCTTCCTAAATTAGGAGTCTTGGACATCTTACTGAAACATATCACTCAATGGCATAGCTTGCTGGAGTTCTAGCATACTGCACCAACATGCTAAAATAACCCCCTTCATGTGACATGTAAAGGATGCACAGAAAGTGTGTAATGGCAGCCTTAATGGGGTGGAAATTGCAGTCGGACGCTTGCCGCGGGTGAACCCCTCTGAACCGCAAGAAAACTCCGCACCTACCTGATGGCTCCGGACTTTCGAACACTTGCGCTACTGGGCCTGCAGGCGTACTCCTGCGTAAAGGCCCACGTATCCCGGGGTGCACGCGGTTCACAAGCGTCCCTGGGATCACGTGGGTCAGCCCAACCAATGACAAAGGGGGATTTCCATTATGCTTATGGTGATTCCATTTACATACAGAATCCCCATAAGCATAATAGGAATCCCCTAAAAAAAAATATTTTCACACAACCTGAATAAAAATAAATCATCACAGGTTCAAAATTAATTAAAATACCATTTAATTGAACATTTAAAATAAAAAATATATTTTTTGAAAAATAAATCTAATCATTTTTAAACAGGACAAAAATAACGTAAACGAATTTTAAATGTAAGGGAATGTTTAAATGATTTTTAAAAATTTATTTTAACATTTATTTAAACCCATACGCTGGTAAAAGAAGGTCCTACGCCTGCTTTTACCAGGTGTAAGGGTTTGGTGGGTATTCATGGGCCCAACTCTGCGCCAGCGAATGTCAATTTGCAGCCGATGCATACAATCTATCAAGTATAAACTAGATTGCAAGTTCCGAGTTTTTGCGCATGCGCATCGCACACGAAAACCCGGAATTTGCGGGGCACTTATGACAGCGTACGCCGTCATAGGCCCTGTAAAATCTGAGCCAATGTTTTGAAGAACATCTAGTTTATAACTGCAGGTGACGATGAAAACTGTGCATATCCTATCTATTGTTACAAATCTTGAATAGGGCAAACACTTTGTCTCCAAAACCTTACTTTGTCACAATTTTGCGTCACACCTTTTATGTCAACATTGAAAATCCCTAAGCAAACACTTGTAATGAAAATCTGTATGTAAACATCCCTATATAAATAGTAGTTCCCTGTTAGACATTCTGCCACTAGGTGGCGCTGTTGTGGATTCACCGCGGTCCAGTTGCCATTTTGTAGGGTTACAACAAGAATTGGTTGTCACCTCAGCACTGAAACCAGTTTTCCAATCCAGGAAAACTTCTTGGGGGAGTGGGGGTGATTTACTACCTTTCTTCTCCTACAACATTGTCAGATCTCAGACCTTCCCTCCCCAGATAGTTGCCCCCCTCAATCCTCCGAAACTTATCTTCCCAGACTCTCGGTCCCTCCTTCCCAGTACTCATGCACCCCAGGCCCCTTGCCTATGGTCCCAGTCTCCATGACCCCTCCCTGTACTCTTCACACCCAGTAACCTTCCCTTCCCCAATTATATTAGACTTCAGCATGCTGTCTGCTGGTCCCAAACCCCACCATTCCCTTCCCATTGCTTTCAGACCCTCAAGGCACCATTCTCAATGTTCCTACACCCTGACTCCCACTTCCATTACTCCCATATCTCATCCCAAAATGCTCCCAGACCCCGTGATAGTCCTTTTCAATGATATCAAACCCTGGGATCCACCTTCCTGTGCTCTGCCATCCTAATGCCACACTTCCATAATTGCCACATCATGCATTCCTCTCCTACCATTGCCAAATGCCTCCCATTGCTCGCAGGTCTACTTTCCCAACACTGTCAAACCAATGACCACCCTTCCGGCTTTCGAGTACTGCTACATGTCTCCTATTTAACTGCAACTGCAGATATTATTCCTACCATTTCGCTGTGTGTACTAGACACTTTTTTTTAAAGTAACGGATAAAATTGATTGCATCGCTACAAACAACATAATAATCATCAAGGCCGCTGATTTACAACATTCAGAAAAATATGGTCATGTTATATAATTTGAACCTTTAAAATACCACTATCGTCACATCCTCATTATACGATATAATAAAAATTCAATTTGGCCATTAATCACAGTAAATCTGTGACCCTGGTACTGTAATATATTCTGTGTGACCTAGCATAAGATGATGTATCCTTACATTCCCATGAGTAGTGCCAATAACATTTTGCTATTATATTTTAATATAATATGAATAATAAAATTACATCATGATGCACAACTGGTAAGGGCCATTTTAGAAATGTACAGCACTATTCCAGTACTTGTTCAAAAAACAGTAAACGGTCAATAAAAAGTGAAGTCCTAGCAGTGTTTCAGTGTGGCTGCTATTCCAGAGTATTGCACCATCGGTATTGCACAGAATAGTCAGGGTATGTATTTTGTTCTCCACATATTGACCCGAGAGACTGGATTTTCACCTGTTTATAGTCAACGGGTAGCAAATACAGGTTTTTTTCGGTAGACATAAACTTTTTTCAAAATAAAATGATTCAATCATGAGCTTTACTGTTGTAATATTAAGTCTATTTGGACTCTACTTCTGCCAAATCATTTAAAGAGCAGTTTGAATCCAAGTGTTGAGACCTGCATGCTAATTATTCTTAATTATGCCTGTTACATATATCAGTGTAGACATTTTCCAAGCTTTGTTTACTTGATTTCTGCCGATATTTCCTTTTAAACAAATTTCGAACTCTTCGTTTGGACAGAGCCCCTGTATTTGACATGCAAGTTGAGTAAAACCTTTGAATTATGTTCAAGATTGTTGTTTGCAGGCAAATGCGATGAATATAATGAAAGCCAGACATTTGCATGTATAAGACCCTAATTGACATAGCCAGACATTTGCAAATGCCAAATCCATTGAGACACTGTATGTAGAGATTAACTTTCAGGAAATAAATGAGTTGGTTTAGAATCTGGCAGAATCTTTGTTTCCTAGTATGATGTCATTGCCGATCACAAACACCCAGGGCTGGTGAACTGCTTCAATTTAGTCATAAACCTGATTTTGTTCCATTCTTGAAATTTCATATTGGCACAGCTTCGTTAACCTGTTTATTGTGTTCTATTAGGGGCTGAAGCTTTGTCCATTGTTAATTATTGTTTTGTTGCTGAGCAACGGGCCATCTGTGTTTTTCCTAATATTTGTGAGTAATGAGGTAATTTGCAAAGAAAATTTGCTTTTTGAGATTTATGCCAAAACTGGTAAAAAAAAATTCTCATGCTTCATTAAAACAGATGTAAAATTAGATTCATATAATTATTAAAAAATACAAGCCATTTCCTTTTCAGTAGAGCTTCATCAGAACTATGTTGTCTGAGTTACAGAGTGTACTATAAGTATGGAAAGCATTAGTTAGTAAAACAATACATTGCAAGTCATATTTTGTACTGAAACTATATCAATTTATATTCTACCATTCCTTTTCCACTGCGTCAATGTAATCTCATACATAGTGCAGCTTTAGGACTGCACAGAGTACAGCTTATGAAGCAATCGGAAGTGACTGAAGGTACAGGAATTTTACAGCCTTTGGCTCAAAAATACCATATCTCTTCCCTTGTTGTGTAAAATTATATTGCTTTTCCCTGTGAATTGTGTTTTTTGTACTTTGCTTTTGGGCTGAATTGAAAGTTGATAAGATTCCGATGTATTTCTTTTGTGAGCACTCTGCAAGGTGAGGGACAACAGTGGTGGGGAGTGCAGCCTCCTCTCATCCTTGTACCTAATTGCTTCATCAAGTAGTACTATGTCAGGTAAAGTGATCCCTTTCCTGTGCGTCTCAGAGCCAACAAAGCCAGTTTATTCCTCATTCTTTCCTACAGTAGGCCACTTTGCCTTGGAATGGAGGAAAACTGTTCTGCTTTTCATGAGTATATCTCCTGTCATTTGCTGGTGGTCTGGTGTTTATATCAGCCATGGAGAACTCTGCTACCGACCCACTAGGAACTGGCTTAAGATTGCCCAAAAGCACTTCACCTACTGCCAGTAAAGAAAGGAGACTTTCATCCAGTGACTCTGAGTTGGATTTGAATGCAGGCCTGCAAAATGAAAAGCCAATTTCCAACTCAGCACACCAACTGGTTCCCCTTAAAGATGCAAAATATATATCACTCGAATAATGTAAAATGACTGTTGTTGGATAAGTGTTTTATAAAATGGTTCATTTGTGCAATTTGGTTAATGCTCCAGTTGCACTGATCCTACAATTCAGATAATTTTCCTTTATCAATACTGTATCTTCAAAGTCAAAAATTGATCTTCATATTAATTAACATCCCAGGTAACTTTTAATATTAATTTGCTTAAGTGCTGCAGGTTATAGTTATTAACATTATCGTAGACGTAGGTTGCTTTGAACCTGCATATTTCACTGTACTGCCATGTACTGACTTGGTCTTGCATTCCATCAGGACCAATAGTCTTAGCTTTCTATTTGTATTTATATTTGATTTTTATTCAATTAACTGCTAAAGCATTTATGTTTTAACTGCATAATGTTTTACTGTGTGACATTTTTGTGAAGTGAGTATGGGAAGCAGGAATTATGCTTTTAGTGTTGTATTAGAATGGTAATTTACTATCACAGTTAGGTTTAATTCCATTTTCTAAGTTAAATCCAATTAATGTTTACCTACCACTGCTAGTCACACAACAGCCATTGATGTAAAATAATCAGTTTAATCATGATTATATGTATTAAGGTCAGAACCTGGATAGAACACCCTTTAGATTAGAAAATTGGAATTGTTTCAATTAGGATTTTTGTTGTATAATCACATCCATATTTAAAATGACAGCATTAAAGTTCATTTAAAACTTATAATTTAAAAATGAATATTGACTGTATCCAGTTCGCCACCTCTGTCCACTTTGACTGTAGTTGGATGACTTTTATGCCCCTTGTACAATGCTAAATGTTTTCCATAATTCCAAAGTAAACTGGATTTTTTGGCTAACTTTCCACCTTCAGAAAAGCATATGCTGCATGTAGTGCTCTTCCAATTGGAACAGGTCTACTCTCTTTACAAGTTGCTCAACAACTAGCATTAGATATTCATTTTTTGCCACTTTTTTTTAAAGGCCATTGGGTTTTCCGCAGTTGTTTCTTATAATGTGTAGTCTGTGTATTAGGTGCCAGCATCCCTGCTGCATTCTTATTGAGAGTCTTGAGCCTCTGGTAGATTTGGTATGTCTCGGATTTAATGGGTGGAATCTGAAATGTGGTTCAGTGTTTTCTATTTTCTGACATGCCCTGCTGGATTCAATTAATACTTGGACTGTCATTCAGTGACTCTGCATTTATCCCAAATCTCTTCATGTCCTTAGGTTCTCTTGCTAGCCTGGTTTTGTGTAAATATCTCTCAATATCCACATTTTTGATTACTTTCATTATTTTAAAATCTTAGATGGTATCCAAGCCCCAGTCTTTTTTATTGCTGGAAGGTGGGGCTGGAAAGAAGAGCATTACAGAGTGATATAAATACCAGAGTTCTGCAGTATTATCATCTGCACAAGAAAACAGCTAGTCCCATGAATATCCGCTGTCCACTAAGAACCTGTAGTGCCCAGTGCAGTCCTGGAGATACAACTCCAGAATAATCTAATGTGAAGTGACTGGTTCTGAATTGTCCTCAGAAAAGAACTCTGGCACTTGCTTTGGTATCTTTTATTACTCCTGCTTTATAAGTACTGTATATGTTTGAATTATAAGATTTTCACTATGCCATTCAACCATCTACCAAAGCTGGTCTCGGCAGTACTTTTCCAGGAAGAAAGTACTGATTTCCTTGCGACTAGTAGAAAAGATGGCATTAATTTTGAAGCTTCAGCAGCCAGCAGGGTTTTCGATTTGAAAAAAAATAAACATCAATGGTATGCATTGTACTGCACTAATTGACGGGGTGGTTTTCTTTTTCTTTTAATGTATATAAATCTTGTCTGACAGTCTCGCTTCCTGTATCCAGGGTTCCAGACCTGTTTCATTGTATCATCATTATCTTTTGAGATTCTCTGCTGATGTCTATCCTGCAGCTCTCGGAATCATCTCTGACTTTCCTTCTGACATCCCACCAACTGAATATATTGGACCTGAAACTGCGGTCGGAGGCTTCCCGCGGGCCAATGCCTCCCATCTGCAAGAAAAGTACGCACCTACCTGGTGCCTTCGTATCTTCGGACTCTTGCGGTCCTGGGCCTGCAGGCGTATGCCCGTGTAAAGGCCCACGTATCCCAGGGGCGCACACAGTTCTCAAGTGTCCCTGGGATCACATGGGCCGGCCCAACCAATCAAAAAGGGGGCTCACCATTATGCTTATGGGGATTCCATATATGTACGGAATCCCCATAAGAATAATAGAAATCCCCTAAAAAACACTTTTACCCCACTTAAATAAAAATAAATCATCACATGTTTAAAATTAATAAAAATACAATTTAACTAAACATTTAAAACAAAAATGTAATTTTTTTGAAAAATAAATTTAAACATTTTTAAAGGGGCCAAAAATAACCTAAGCTAATTTTAAAGATTTTTGCTTGTTTAAATGATTTAAAAATGTTTATTTTAATATTTATTTAAACCCTTATGCTGGTAAAAGAAGGCTCTACGTCTGCTTTAACCAGGTGTAAGAGTTTCGTGGGCAGTAGTTGGGCAAATAGCCCAATTCTCTGCCAGCGAATGTCCACTTCCTGCGCATGTGGATGATCAGTTAAGCTGAAACTTGACAGATTGCAAGTTCCGGGTTTTCGCTCATGCGCATCGCAAGCAGAATCCCGGATCTCACGGGGCACTTATGTAAAATCTGGGAATTTGAGACCTTATTCTCCACCAAAAACCCAAAAGACATTTCAAATTAAACAAGTGTGTATATGTGGTAGGTTACTTTAATTTTTCACTGATTTACTGTCAAGCACTTGGCTTTAGTGGGGCTCAGTTTCATTTCATCCTCTACCATTCATTTTCAGGCTAGTTTTTGTTATTTTTCATATTGATTCAATCATACCAAACGGCATAATTAGGAAGCAAAAATGTAACTATACAGTCGTACTAATCTATTACTATTTGAATAAAATTTGGTTAAGCATTTCTCTCTTTATTGAGGGTTCATTGGGTCTTAGAGACATTATTATGGAACGCCTGTGGGGTGCCCAGGAGGCCCACTTGTTCACCCCTTTTGATTTCTTTGTTCCTTCATATACATTTCTGCCTATTTGTTTTGCCATGTTCACCTGATCGTTCTATCATTTGTAATACTTTTTCTCACTTGTTTCCGCGTTCAGTAACAATGAAAGGCACTTTTCAATCAAGGGAAGTTTCCAAAATTCTTCTATGCGGGGGTACATCTAAGATGATTCTGCTTTGTAACACTTACACTCACCCATGTGTGGCACTCTCTCCTGTCATTTTTCAATCTTCTTACTCCTGGTTGGCATTTTCCCAAGTGTCCCTAAAACAAGACATAATATTAATAATATTATAGATCTGTTCAGGTATCTTGTTAAAATGATAAAGAATATACAGCACAGAAACAGGCCATTCAGCCCAACAGGTCTATGTCAGTGTTTATGCTCCATACGAACCTCTTCCCACCTTATTTCATCTCACTCTATCACCATATCCTTCTATTTCTTTCTTTGTCATGCACTTATCTAGCTTCCCCTTGTGTTCTATCTGTTGCATCCTACTCTAGCATGGAGCGTCCTGTGTGTATCCAACCTGTTTGTAACAGTACTATCAAATTCTTCAATTGATTTATGATTATTTATGTCACCTGATTGCTGTAAAACACTGGAATGCAAGCAAGTTTACCCCTTTAATTTTCTACATCTTGTTATGTAAAGTGAGCCAGCTAGCTGATCCAGCCAGTGATTTGTGAAAAGGTCAACGTGCTGCAGAATCCTCTCACAAAGCTAAGTACAGATGAATCAGGTCACTCAGTCCATCTCGAAACATATTGCCCCTCTCATCACAACATCTTAAGTTTTTTTTTAAGTTTTAAGAATAATTGCTCCCTGTGCAGCACAACCTTGGATATACCATATGTGCATAATTGATGCTGCAAAATATGAAGGTCAGCAATAATATTTTGTATTTTGCCACTTTTTTTAAAATTTCAATTTCTACCACAACCATAGGACAGAGGGACATTAAACATTGAAATATATGTGAAAGTACTTTGTGCCAAAGGTTTTGATAATGTTGTACAAAACTTTTTTTTATTACGATGACATATTCTCACATTTATCCCAAGAGATAACCTATTTATTTCAAGAGATTTTCCTAAACCCTCTACATCATTTTTTTGCCAGAGGGAGTTTTATCAGCATTGTTCAGTTGTCTAGTTAAGTGTGGTTCCAAAATGTATATTTATACAGAATAACGTTTTGGCTAGCTGTCAATGCCTGGGAGGTAAAAACCCTGGAGCTGAATTGTCAAATTATGGGGAATGGATATATAAACCATAATTTTGCCTATTTCTTTGATTGCATTCATCACACACTTGAATGCATCATCGTTTTAGGGTGCAATTTGCATAATAAAATCGAACACAGGGAGTCATATGTTTATAGAGCTTTGAATTTGAAACTGGAATTTTTGTCATACACATTTTGAACCATTCTCTTGGTCCGGTCAGTGTAAAGTTTGGTTACTTTTTGTGAACATTTATCAGAACAAATAAACTGTGCTGATGATTTGTCAAATGTCTTAAATATAAATACATTAGTGAGAAGGAATAATTCATTTGCGATGAGCTTTACAAACAGCTGCTTCCAATTTAGACAACATACACAAAAGAAGTCAGTTCAATGTGTAATTTGCAGTAATCATGTAATAGTAAATGGTTTAGCAACTGTGTGTCACTACTGAATCATAAAATGTGTAACCTTTCATAATGTGATTGATTTTAACATCTTAATTACATAGTTAGTAAAATATGCTGCAATTACTGTTTTAGTATGGGAATTAGAAGCCCCGTTAGTTAATGGTTACATTCGAGTTTGGTTTGTAGATTTGTCATTTGTAGATTAAATATACATTGCTTGTCAAACTGAAACGGCATAGTTTTGACATTTTTAAACTCTTGTGAACTATTTATGTACATCGTTTTGAGCAGACCCAGTTGTTTGTCTTGTACAGTTGATTGGAGGTTTGAATCACAATCAAGGTTAAGTTCAAAGTGGCGTATTTTTGATGTTTGCATGTGTGGTCAATATGATGTGTTCTCAAATGGATAACTAACAGAACATTGTAGAGCTTTTAGTTAAGAGGATGCATGAATCCCTCTAAGTATTGCAAGTCCCTACTTAAAATCAAGATTTCTGTGCATATCCATGATGTAATTTTCCTGCATCAAAATGTTGAAAAAATCCCTGAGGCATTTCAAAAAGGAACTATGCCTTCTCCGTGGCTGGTAGCTACAGTACAAGAGCAGTGGACTCCTGGTTTGTACCTTATTTATGTTGAGAATGGATGCTGTAATTCAGATATTGAAATACACATGGGTGAACAGGATGGCACTATTATGCTACTGTCATCGAGGTTTCTCTGCATGTACAGTATATATATTTTCAGCATGTACACACATATCCCTTGACTGTAACTGATTTTTATATATCTATTGGCCCAGTAATTCGGGTCCCAACGCGTGAGTAAGCACCGTGTACTCACACGTGGGACCGCTGGAATTGCCGGTTTTCTGCATGCACAGCGCATGCGCGGAAAACCGGCATTTCCGATCCTCTGAACCAAGGGGTTCAGAGGTCGAACGCGTGCGCGCTGAAATTCCTTTTTTTTTTACAGGGTTGCCCGTGCGATAAGGCCTCCAGTTTTTACGCGAGAAAAAAGCAGACATAAGTACTTAGTTTTAAAAGGTAAGTGGTCTATTAATTAAAGTTAGAATTTTTTTCCCACAGGTTTATTATTTTTAAAGACTTTACAGTAAGGTAAGTGTATTTTTAGACTCGATTTGTTAAAAAATTATTTTTTTCAAAAATTTGAATAATTGTTTAAATTAGTTTTTTACAGTTATTAATAGTTCATCTAATTAGTGGGATTTTTAAAAACTTTTATTTGAAGTTTAAGTACTGTTTTGGGCACCTGGAGTTTTCATGAGTTTGACAGTTCTTACTATCAAACTCATGAATGAACTTTTGCAACCTCCGATTGGTTGCCCAGTGCTCACGTGATCCCAGCCGGCTCATCGAACTAACTACGCCGCTGGATCACGCAAGCACAGCGCGCCGGGAGCTGAACCGGGCCACTGACAGGAAATCCACGCAGGGCCAGGCTTCAACTGTCAGCGCGCTATGTAAGTGTAGGTCGGGGGCTTGCACCCACGGGAAGCCCCCGACACCAATTTCTGGGCCATTGTATATTCAATTTAGCACATGGATTGCGTGTTTCATTAAAAATTCATAAGTACCTGCAGTACTAGTTAGTCCTGTAGGTGGCACTGTTATAGGTCTTTTCAGTGTTTAAGGTGTCACACTATACGACACACAATAGCTACTATTTTGATGAAAGCATTTTGCTCTGTGATTGCACAATCTGGCCACCTGTTTTCCCCAAAATTACTTGAGTTTTTTTTACATTAAGCTATTTTTTCCTCTAACTGAAATTTTTGATCTCCAAAATAATGGTGTAAACAAAATAGAAAATTCATTAAATTACATATTTCCCAATAATATGATTCAAATGTATTCACTGAATTATGCCTTATAATGTATCCAAGAAAGATTTTGCTCAAAAGCCTCAGCTTTTCCCAAAAGCTTGGGCTTGAACTTTATATTTTTGCCCAGAGCTGAGATTCTGTGAACTGAAATCCGATTATGCGGTTTGAGCCAATGCAGGGTGCTTAATTTCCTAGGGTGCATTAGTACTTTTCACTCCACTCTACTGAGAAAATATTTTTCTTTAAATTCTAGCATTTTCTACTCAGTAGCTTTTATTCAAATAATTTTGAAAAACAAAAGGACAAATGTCAATAGCTTTATTGAGGTAAAATTTATATTGACTTTTTGTCCCTGTTGCGAGAGAATGAGGAAAAATACTTTTGATTCCATACCTTTTGTAGATTTTTTATGTTCTATAAACTACAAAAAGAGTAATAAGCTTAGGGGCAGAGAGATACTCGGGGTAGAGAGAAAGAGAAAGCAGGAGTAGAGAGAGACTTCATGTTAATTCACTTTTCAAAAACAAAATTTAATTCTGAAGCCATTTAATTATCCACCTGTGTTTTGCTGACAGTTGTAAAAGATAATTGCTAATTCTTTATGCCTGTGAGACAGAGATACGAATTACTTACACCTATGAGACAGCGAGGAAGGGACATGCGTACAAATAGAGAACAAGGTGGACAGATAGTGTCTTTCCTCATAATTTAATTTATTTTTAAATCACATTTTTTACTTGATGAGGTTTAATTTGCAGCATTATGTTTAAAAAAAAGTTGGGATGTAGGACTAAAGTGGGCAGCTCTCCAGAATGGCCTACTTCTGTGCTGTAACTTTCTATGATTCTAAGTAAGTTGAGTTTTGAAAGCCTCATTGAACAAAAAAAGGAAGGAAGAGGCCAAGAGGGCCCATTGCATGTGCCACCCATCTTTGGGGGGAGAGAGTGGGAACTTGGAGTGGAAGGAAGGTTACGGGTGCGATAAGTGGCAGCGGGGCAAGGGGGAGGGGAGGATATATTGGTTGCATATGTAGTTCGAAGGAGAAAAGGTAGAGTAGTGATCAGAGTGAGGGGGTGGCAGGAAGGGGACGAGAGATTGAAAAAGTGAAGGAGTAGGGGATGCAGTGGGAGTGAGTGAGTGGGAGGAAGCACGAGTGATTATGGGAAGAGAAGCCTCCCACCCAAAAGAAAAGAAAAAGGCAAAGGGGAGCAAAGAGTTAAAGGAAGGGAAGCAGAAGAGAAGAGAAAAGGAGAGACAGATATACAGCAACACAAAGACATCAGAGACAAGTAAGAGAGTGGCTATATTCTCCGACTTACCATGTGCAATGCCACAGGAGATCGACGAGTATATATGTGTGTATGTATGTGTCACCCATGGAATTGTTCACTGGATATCAAGACCAAGTGTAGACTTCAGGTGAGGGCGGGGGACAATTGGACCGGGATACACATGTAATTCAATCCCTATTTTGAAGTCATTATTTTTATATAATATATTTTCATTTTACCTTGTTATATGGAAAAACTTATGGCAATTTGGGAAAGAGTGAAGGAGACTGGTTGGAGCATAGGAGTTTCTCGGCAATATAGGTTGGGGAACTGGGAGACATAAAACTTAGGTACTACAATACCATCACTGGTGGAAGGATGTATATAACAATGTAACAGATTTACATATGCAGTTCCATTATAAATGTGGACAGCATTTATGATGAGAAAAATTGACAACAGAAAGTAATGTTTTGTTATATATTCAGTTATCTATACAGGCAGCTGTCTGTGGGGAAGCGTTCTAAAGACCATATACATCTTAAAGCACAGAATTATTGGCAGCTTTGCTGCATAAACGCTGCAATAACTGTAGACAGATGTGCATTCTGGATTTTCAGGACCCTATAGATTTGCTGAAAATGAGCATGTATTTATAAGCAGACCTTGAAGTCACTTATTTATGTAGCTGGTAATGAGAGTTTATACTATGTGTTAATGACTATATTGAAGAGCTGTTCTTAGTTTAATTTGTTGTGAAATAACATATCATTGGGATTGTTGAATCCACACATGAAAATAATCAAGAACATTATGTCAATGGTGGATGAAAACACAAAATGCTTCCAAAAAGCATTTTCTTGGCACATGATAAGCATAACAAAATAACAGCAGAAAGTTTAATGAGATATATTTAGCAGTTCCTCTTTAACCAAGGAAATCAAGATTGAGAATGTCTAATTGTTAGCCTATATGGTTTCAGTGCAATCTGTGGCACAGTAAAAAAAAAGACTCATCATTCACCATGCAGCATATTCATTGAACATCAACTACAGAAACCCCAAACTTACATTGTGCTTCAAGCACCTCCTCTCCAGGAATCCTATTCTGAAAAGGGCTGAGTTTTGTTTTGTAGCTCTTGGTAATCTGTTTTGCAACAGTGCACATCAGAGATTCTTGCTTAGCTACAGGGAATTGTAGGAAATAAGCTTAAAGTAATCAAATCAACAGATTGCAGGTGGCCCTCACATAGAGACTTGTGACAGAAGTTTAATTTGACATTGTAACATTTGAAGTGCTCTTGAATCAGATTTTTTTTCATAAAAGGAAACCAGAGGCAATCGGAATCAGAGTGCAGCCTGTGACTCCTGAGAATGTGTTTGTGATCAGGAAATTACATGACATCATGGGTATTCCTGGTTTTTTTTCTGGTCCTACCAGCAACTTTAAAAAGCCACAATATATGTTCCAGTTACATTTCAGCATAAAATGAGAAAGGCAATAAGAAGGATGGTCGCGGAAGCTTTCATGACGAAGCCATGAAGAATTATCTGCGTCTTAGTCATATAATTTAAAACTGCTTTTAAAACTCTAAGCACTTTGAAGCTTTTAGCACACTTGACCATAGGAATCTGCCACAGGACAGCAGCAAGTTGCATGACTACGGCAATAAATAAGTCAAAGTCTTTGGAAACTTTGATGAGGTGAAGAGGACAGACATCGACAGAAGAGAGCAAAAAAGTCTAGTTCCTGTATTGGACAAGGGCAGGTTACTGCTTGAGTTTCAGTCATTCAGGCAGCAGATGTTTATGTTTAGAAGGCAAGCTCAAGTCTCAGCTAGAGCAGAAGAGCATTCTATCAGTCATCTGATGACAGGCAAGCAGACCAACTCCACACTTCACACTTCAGCAAATATACCCAAATGTTTTTCATTGGGTGACCTTGGCGATAGTTATTCCTTCTGACACCAATTCAGGCAAGAGGACAGCCAGTAAAATAGGACTGATGAAAACAGTCTGATAAGTACAGAGTTGCTCAAGAATACTTTTACTACCCCAAACTGAACCTTGTTGGAGGATCCAAACATAGTTAGTGTAGTGATTTTCAAAATGGATATTCTTCTGGACAGGTTCAAGAATTTTGAACAACATCCAAAAGTAAAGTAAACAGATAATATACAACTGAAGATGACTTGCAGACTAATTAACTTTTTGAATATTCAGATTGTTTGTTAATAATTGTGCCAATTTATTGAATTCCAATTCAATTTTAAAAATATGATAGAATCATAGAAAGTTACAGCACGGAAATAGGGCATCAGTCTGTGCTGTTGTTTTCTCCACATGAGCCACTTAATCTAATCCTACTCTCCAACTTGCTCCCAATATTCTTTAATACTCTTTTTTTAAGCAACTACCTAATTCCCTTTCAAAATTACTGCTTCAACAACCGTTTGCTGCAGAGAATTTAACACTCTAACCATTTTCCATTTAAGATTTCTTTTCCTAACCTTCCATTTAATTATTTTTGTAATTATCTTAAATTTGTACTCTATCACTGCCCTATCATAACCCTTTTTAATCTTGAAGACCTCTACCAGGCCAACATTAACCTTCTCGGCTTCAGTGAACAAGCTCCAGCTTCCCAAGTTTCTCTTCATAACATAAGGTGTTGGCTTTGGCTCAGTGGTTGCATTCTCACCTCTGAGCCAGAAGGTTGTGGGTTCAAGTCCAAAGCTTCCACAGTATTGCAGCTGCAGCTAAACTAAGATTTATATGAGTTCAACATTACTGCTCTTTTCCTAATTTCATTAAAATATTCCTTGGGGACCTTGGTAGATGTGTAGGGACATGTAGTCTGGGATTAGATATAACATACAATGTTAAACAAGTAACTTTGATGTAATTTTTTATTTGAATAGTGATAACTGTTGTGACTTGCGCACCTGTAAATGACACCTTGTCTGAACAAATTCAAAACACATTTGGAGATTTTCACCAACAGTGGAAAGTGATTTAATTAATGCCAATTGTATTCCTGTCAAAATAGACAAAGCATGAAGCATTGGTAGGTTCGGCTGTATGTCTGTTAATGTCCTGTACTTATTAAATTGTCATCTCGGTTACATTAACAGTGTTTCATCAGAATGTATTAAACCTACTAACTTATTTTGTCTCACCAGGTCTTCAAATCCCATCAGTATTTCTTGAGTTTGAAACTTAGCTGCATACTTCTAGATAGGTGTACATAAGTCCATTAGTGAGAAACTGCAATCTGTGAAAGCTGACACTGAAGAAATGGTTGGATCAGAGCAATCTGATTGGGAGTATCATCAACAAAATTTCATAGTGAGGGTGATAAGCTGGCTCTAGTATTGGGAAAAGGCTCGAACATCATATGCAGAGGCATGCACATTATTGTCTGCCTCACCGACATTCTTCAGCCTCAATTAAGAAATAGAAAGTTTTTTTGTGTGTGAAAAGAAGTTTATGAACGCAGAGCAACAGGTGGAACTTAACAGTACAGTGCTGCATTTTGCCTTCCACATCAGAACTGGGCTGACTCAAATACATGCTTAATCCAATAAATGGAGGGGGGGAAGTTTGAAAGGAAAATGAACATTCCTTGTTGTACAAGTATTGATGATACTGCTAAGTACTGCTTATACCATATATGCTCATAAAGCTAATATTTCATTATCTATTTTAACATTTTAAAATAATTAATTAAAAACATTTATTCAAAAATCTCTGATATAAAGTCTTGCTGTATTTCTAACATTTTTTATTTCTGAATAAGCTTTGAAATTACTTATAAAGCTGTGGGGAAAACAGTAAATGAGTTTTTAATTTTGTTTTTCCGTAAGTTTCAATTTTGATTTTTTTTTTAAATCACTCTCTTACTGTTATTACTGCTAGTTGAAATGGAAATTAAAAAAACACTGCTGGCCTTGCTCTTGCTCTTTAATTATGGCCTTGAATCGTGATTCTTTTTTCTTTCTCTTACTATTAAAGCAACTAAAATGAAGGGTCTGAGAAAGCAGAAGTAATTGGAGCTGGGACTGGGAGAAAACCAAGCCTGATTCCTATTGGTAAAGGCAGGAAAGTCTGAGACTTACGACATACCATCAGGCCTAAGGGGGAAACATGCAAATGCATTTCTTCACGTGCACATGGCTTTTTTCCCATTCCATTTTCAGTTGGCAACTCAGAAAATAAGAATGTAAAATCAATTTACTCCTATATTTGTGAATCTGCTAAAAGCTTTTCTGATCAAATTAATCTACAAAAGCTGAAATAATTTAAAGTATTTTTGAACATTATTATGATGAGCAAATATGCAGCCCCTTTTTTGGAGTTGGCGAGGTGAAATCCTTCTGTTATTTCCTTGGGCTATACTGACTCGAGAGGCCAGGACCATTTTAAATGTTAAGAGGTGCAGAATAAACGATGAATACTCATATCTATACTATGTTCTTTGCCGGTCATAGCACAGATTTAATATTTTATATTTAGTAGATACAATATATTTCTATTTTTATTTTTACATGCACAACAATGACTGAATATTGGTGGCATAGTGTGAATGTTAACAGTGTTGATAGAGATAGTTTTCTCGGTGTCAGTCGTGACTCAGTGGTAGCACTCTCGCCTCTGAGCCAGAATGTTGTGGGTTTAATTCCCACTCCAGCATTGAGCACATAATCCAAGCTGACACTTCAGTGCAGTACTGAGGGAATGTTGCGTTGTCGGAGGTGCCGTCTTTTGGATGAGACGTAAAAGATCCCATGGCACTATTTTGAAGAAGAGCAGATTGAGATCTCTCCCGGAACCTGGCCAATATTTATTCCACGGCTAACATAAATAAAACAGATTATCTGGTCATTATCACAATGCTGTATGTGGGAACTTGCTGTGTGCAAATTGGCTGCTGTGTTTCCTACAGCAGTCGTTCTCAAACTTTTTTGGTTGAAGGACCCCTTTTCAAATGGATTAGTAATCACAGACCCCCCATCTAAATTAAAATACTATAAAATACGAAGATGGTGCATGTAAAGAATGCTTTTAAGAAAGCAGGTATTTACTTACAGATATCAGTGACATCACAGCAACAGATGGCCACCTTTAGCCACTTAGAGCTGGACAATTTTTAAAGCCATCAGTAAGCTCGCCAAGATGAGTGAGGGCACAAGCACCCATGCACATGCTGGGATGTTGCTGGAAGCACGACTGATTGCCATACTGTCCCACTGGCATGTTCTGTAACAGCTGCACTGTGGAATTGCACATGTTTGTGTGAACACGTTCAGGTACAGGTTTGAAGGGCCCTGCAGGCGTTCTGATCATGTGTCGGGAGGATGGCACAAAGTTGCGGCGCCAGGAAGAGGAATCGGCTCAACCGGCAGGGAGCGCTCATTGCAAAGTGAGTGAGAGCTGTGGGCCTCAGTGAGGAGCCGGGCCCAGCCGTTGAGAATAATTCGCAAGAACTGAATCAGTGTCGGTTCTATAAAGAGGAGCAGGTCTGAAGTGACCTCCGGTCGCAGACCCCCTGGAAAGTCTCTACGGACCCCTGGGTGTCCGCGGACCCCAGTTTGAGAAACACTGTCTTACAGTACAACAACTTCACTTCAAAAATACTTAATTGGCTGTAAAGTGTTTTGTGATTTCCTGACGTTGGGAAAGGCACTATATAAATGGTTCTTCAAATAACTTTGTGTCTGAAATCACGACGTCAATTTCCACATGTACGCTGACGACACCTTGTTCTACCTCACCACCACCTCTCTCGACCCCTCCACTGTCTCTAATTTATCAAACTGCCTGTCTAACATCCAGTACTGGATGAGTAGAAATTTCCTCCAACTAAATATCAGGAAGACCAAAGTCATTGTCTTTGGTCTCCGCCACAAACTCCATCCCCTAGCAACCAACTCCATCCCTCTCCCTGGCAACTGTCTGAGGCTGAACTAGACTGTTTGTAACTGTGGTGCCATATTTGACCCAGAGATGAGCTTCTGACCACATATCCGCACCATCACTAAGACCATCTACTTCCACCTCTGTCATCGCCCGACTCGGCCTTTGCCTGAACTCATCTGCTACTGAAACCCTCATCCATGCTTTAGTTACCTCTAGACTTGACTATTCCAACACACACCTGGTCGGACTCCCATCTTTCATTCTCCATAAACTTAAGCTTATCCAAAACTCTGCTGCCTGTATCCTAACTGGCACCAAGCCCTGTTCACTCATCACCCCTGTGCCCGCTGACTTACATTGGCTCCCGGTTGAGCAACGCCTCGATTTAAAAATTCTCATCCTTGTTTCCAAATCCCTCCATGGCCTTGCCCCTCCCTATCTCTGTAACCTCCTCCAGCCCTACAACCCTCCAAGATATCAGTGAACCTACAATTCTGGCCTCTTGCACATCCTCGATTTTAATCGCTCCATCATTGGCGGCCATGCCTTCAGCTGCCGAGGCCCTAAGCTCTGGAATTCTCTCCTTAAACCTCTCTACCTCTCTTTCCTCCTTTAAGATACCCTTTAAAACATACATCTTTGACCAATCTTTTGGTCAACTGCCCTAATATCTCCTTATGTGGCTCAGTGTCAAATTTTGTTTGTTAATGCTCCTTTGAAGCGCTTTGGGATGTTTTACGTCATACATGAATAGAAAAATTAAGGCTTTAAGCTTAAAGGATATATTGGGAAGCCACTAACTCAAACAGATAATTGTCCAAAATATTCATTTGTCTCAATAGGAGTGATTACCTAACTTTTTGCCCCAATGTGATTTTAAATGCATGTATAACCAAAATTGCTAAATGATTTTGATAGCAATGGTGCAAAATTATAGGGAAGTTTGTTTGGTTTGAAGTACCAGTGTGAAAGTTATAAGAATACAATTTTGAGACAATGTTAAACTAACTTCTATGTGTATTGATAAAATTTAAATTCAAATCTAGCATCACAGAATTCAATACCATTTAAAAACATTTTTTGCATAAATGCTGTGCTTTTGTGAGGACTATAAAGGCGTCCGTGACCATAGAAGTTGATTTGAAATGTCTATGGAACTTGACTGCTGCAGTAGCTTGTAAAGATTATTTGGAGAACATATTTTAAAAACATGTTTTTTTTATAGCTCTTTTTGTGCAGTTAAGGACATTTTTAAATATAGATAGATCATCTGTCGTACATCCATTGCAGCTGTTGCTAACAATAGCTTGTCAAGAGTTTTTTGTGACCTGTTGAAAACCCGTGATTGATGGTCAAGAGCTCCAGCTGAGATTCCTGTTAGGACAAGAAGCTGGGGCAGATTTAGCAGATTATGGAATCTGTCAGGTCTCTATTCACTGTCTATAGAGACATTGTACAGAGGATAATGGCTACTTCTCCGTGAATTACAAGGCAGTAATCGAGGCTCAGATGATGTCATGTAACATAATCGTAAAGTTTCTGCAGTTTATGTTTGTTCTCAAACGTGAAGTTGGTTTGGTTCTTTAAATTTAAGAAGGTATCATTAATGTTTTAAAACATACATAAGTCTGTGAATTTGTTCCCCCCCCCCCCCCCCCCTCAGTTTTCCTTTCTCCTGAAAGTGCTGACTTTTGTTTGTGGTGTGATTTCACAGGTGTCGGCAGTTTTTGGTAGCTCACCTCAGCGGCCATTTTCATGTGCGAATCTATACAGTATCAGCAGGCTGTTCAACCATTGAGGGCATCACTGCCGAGCCCAATTTCATTCTCAATTGATGTTCACAAATATGTACTTTCCAGCATGGGCTTCTGGCTAGAAACCAGGCTGATTTTTTTTCTTTTGCCAGCCATGGGATTTTGAGGCCAATTGTAGCTACTTTGGCTGAGACCAGCTGGCTCAGCACTGATCAGGAACTGAAGCTCTTGCATGACTTAGTATCACTTTGAACATTTAGCTACTAAGTCATTGGGGGAGCTGTGAATTTGTTTTTATTTGTATTGTTCTTGCAGTTACAGTCTTACATTTACATTTGAAAATGGAAATAGTGCTTTGCGACAGAAATGATCAAACTTTTATGATGTGGCTTTACCAGGTTAACGTTTACTGGGAGTTTTATGAACAAGAAAGGATATACTTGCCATAGAGGGAGTGCAGCGATGGTTCACCAGACTGATTCCTGGGATGGCAGGACTGTCGTATGAGGAGAGATTGGGTCGACTAGGCCTGTATTCACTAGAGTTTAGAAGAATGAGAGGGGATCTCATTGCAACATATAAAATTCTGACAGGGCTAGACAGACTGGATGCAGGGAGCATGTTTCCCCTGCCTGGGGGCTCTAGAATGAGGGGTCACAGTCTCAGGATACGGGGTAGGACATTTAGGACTGTGATGAGAAATGTCTTCACTCAGAGGGTGGTGAACCTGTGGAATTCTCTACCACAGAAGGCTATGGAGGCCAAGTCACTGAATATATTTAAGAAGGAGATAGATAGATTTCTAGATGCAAAAGGCGTCAAGGGGTATGGGGAGAGAGTGGGAATATGGTATTGAGATAGAGGATCAGCCATGATCATATTGAATGGCGGAGCAGGCTCGAAGGGCCGAATGGCCGACTCCTGCTCCTATTTTTCTATGTTTCCTATTTTTCTATGTTTCTCTGTTTCTATCTGCTTGGAAGTAGCTTTATTCTGTATGGCTAATGTTGAGAGCCAGCAATAACTCCTAATTTTAAAAATGAACCCCAAATGATGATGGTCTGGTCAAATGTTAAATATAATTTACTTTTTTGATTTCGAAAAATACCCTAAACTTCTTTGAACATTGCACGGAGCGGTTTTTGGATGCTTCTGAGTATTATTTGAGTGACACTTCTGACTGCACCTCACACAGTGCTCAGCAAGGAGAGAGCTCCCCACGTACATGTTTTCCCACATAACCAAAGCTCCGCAGTTAATTTTTAATGTTCAGAGGGCAAAAGCGGGAACATCAGTTTGATCTTGACACTAAAATAATTTTATTGGCAATTTTATTTTAGAACACGGTTTCATACAGAATACATGCATATTTCAAATTTTTTTTTTTTAAACTGTTCAGAAGGTCCAGTGGACCACCTGAGCACTTTTAAAACATGGCCTTTCACCAGGCTGCAGTTGTATTGCACACACTGAAGCCTGAGCAGGAGTAGAAGTGGTCTCTCATCTCACTTCAGCACATTAGGGTGGTGGATCAGAAAGTTATACTGCTACTTTTGCATTAATGCATGGCAGTTAATGACCATGGTTAATGGTTGTGCTTCCCATCACATGTTTGTGTTATTGAAGTCCCAATAATCATTCTAAAATGAAGTTTTATTTGAAACCTCACATTCAGTGCACTTAAAAAGGATGGTGGTGAGGAACGGCTAGAAATTAAGTTTCAAACCTGTTCATAAAAAGCAACCGTTTGAAATGGTTATCTTTTCAAACTGGTAGTCATTTAAAGTAAAGTTTGTATGTCTTCATTCATATTTCCCTTTTTCTTCTAGAGTACTCAAAACACACCAGATAATTACTTACATTTGTAGAACACTTCTCACAAAGAACATTGCTTTACAAGAGAGGCAAGTAAAACACTGAGCAGGAAATAAAAGAATTTGATGGTGGGTAGGAGGAAACCAAAGACATGGTTGAAGAGATGGATTTTTCGGGGGCCTTTGAAAACTGGGAAAGCAAGCAAAGCAAAGTGGTTTTGGAAGAGTAGGAGTGTAATAACTGAAAGATAGTTGGAAAAACGTGTTTATTTCACATAGTGATTAACAAGTGGGGTAGACTGAATAAGTTGTGTGAGTTGGGAGGATATAGTGAAGTAACATCAATTATGGAGGCCATAGGGCGAGATGTATAGTCATAGCTCTGAACAAAGCCTGAAATTGTCCTGTTCATCTCTGCTCAAATATTCATAAACAAAAAAAGGTTGAGTGGCATTGACAGTGATTGGTCAGTAGACAACAAATGGCAGTGTCCCACCCTCGCAGTTGTTGGAGGATGTTGAGTAACCTGTGCTGGTAGAAAATGTAACAAAAACAAACCAAGTGGATTAAACCACACACGGGCTTGTTCGATGGGCCTCACATTCTGCAGGTTCTGCATTAACAAGACATGTTGACAGCACATGTCAGTGACAACATTTTCATTTCTATAGTTACATTTTTTGCTAGTTCTTAGTGACTTCAAATTTATTATCAAATAACATTTTCCCATCTTCTATTATACCAGATTTCAAAAGTATCTCATCGGCTGATTATTTTGGTTGTTGCTGAAACATATTACTGGCACTTGTATAATATAAGTACACACCAGAGTATTGTAGCAACAAGTCCTTACTACAAAAATGCAAACTGAAGTAATTCGCAATGTCTGTTTAAGAACATAGTGATGCGGTGCCTCATGAGTATTTTGCACTGAGTTGGATACTGGTTGAGAGATAGAAATGAAGAACCAGATAATCAGTCAGTCCCTTTGCCTTTACTGAACTGTTTATAGCATCTTAACCTTGTGAGATACCTAGAAAGCAAGCAACTTGCTATCCAGAGATATTCAGTGGCTAGCAGTTTTAGAAATTTTCCATTACAACAGATATGGTTTGGTCTGTTCATGTTAATTTTTGATGAAGCTCTTTTGTAAAAAGCAGTTGACTCTAGTGCAGTGGTAAGTGATTTCTGCAGAATCATGAAAGAGTGGTGAATGATGTACATTTATGTTAATATGTTACAGAGTGTGCACTGCACTGGCATTTTATCAAGTTTATAGATTTGATGAATGTCATTGTGGAAGAGGTTTTTCTTTTAACATTTCACACTTAAACGAGCTCTACCTTTCATTATGATTTATAGGATACACCTGCCAGTTTTCTTATCCTCCCTATCACTGTGCTATGGTTCCAATTCAGCATTTTACCAGTAGGTGCCACAGTGGTTCAATGCGGTATGGAAGTTTGACTCCAAATGGTTGGAATTTTAAATGGAATACGTAAGAATATAATAATTGTTGGAAAACCTTCTGGCTTGTTCAGTTAGGAAATAAACACACTAGGAGAAGTAGATTTATTAATTAACAGCAATAACATATTTACTGCAGTAATATGTTGAATCCAATCCTGACCCATGTTTTTGGTAGTGAACAGTATTGTGGGACATGTGATCCAGAACTTAAAGGAATAGTATGTTTTGGGCACAAACTGATAGGATTGTCAATATTGCAACTCTACAGCAGAATGCCTGGCAAATGAAGGTTTAGTCTGTGTGTATATTGAAATGATTTTCCCATTAAAACTAACTGAAAATGGAAGAATGCTCTCACTTCACCAACAGGGCTGGCAATGTCCAGGTGGACGGACTGAGGCAATTGATTTTGTGCACACAACATACAGAGACAGATGCTAGAAGGCTGATGATTATGTCTGTCTAAATTGAATAAAATAAGCCACTAGTTGTTTAACTTATATTTTGACGTATTTTTAAAAAAATTGTAAAAGCAGATCGAACACTAGGATGCGATACCAGATCCAGCAAGTTGGTGCAACTGAATAACTCATAAGTGGCATACAAAAACAACAACAGCTTGCATTTATATAGCACCTTTAACGTAGTAAAATGTCCCAAGGCGCTTCACAGGAGTGTTATAAGACAAATAATTGACACCAAGCCACATAAGAAATTAGGGCCGAAATTAGTCATGAGTTTTTATGGGAAAATCGTTTCAATATACACACCTTCATTTACCATGAGTATAAACAGAAATACAATACTACTAGTCAATTTTCTACCCTAGATGGGTCAGAAATTTAAGGCCAACGTATTGTAAATTAGGATGAGGTACCAGGTAGTTTCATCTTCTCAAAGCAATGTAAAAAAAAATCTGTTTTAGTTGTGACAATGAATACAAGAAGTGTTGCAGTATTTGGTTAGTGGTTGCTAGGGAATGTACGTTTAGTTTAGATGTTTCTGTACGGCATGGGTGATGGAACGATGGCTGTTGCCTAGAGAGTGTGTGCCAGTGCAGCCTTCGGTCGCCTGAGGAAGAGAGTGTTTGAAGACCAGGACCTCAAACCCGGCACTAAACTCATGGTCTACAGAGCAGCAGTGATACCCGCCCTGCTGTATGCCTCAGAGACATGGACCATGTACAGCAGGCACCTCAAAGCACTGGAGAGGTACCACCAACGCTGCCTCCGCAAGATCCAGCAAATCCATTGGCAGGATAGGCACACCAATGTCAGTGTTCTCGCTCAGGCCAACATCCCCAGCATCGAAGCTTTGACCACGCTCGATCAGCTCCGATGGACGGGTCACACCGTCCACATGCCCGATACGAGACTCCCAAAACAAGCGCTCTACTCGGAGCTCCGACACGGCAAGAGAGCCCCAGGTGGGCAGAGGAAACGCTTTAAGGACACCCTCAAAGCCTCCTTGAAAAAGTGCAACGTCCCCGCTGACACCTGGGAATCCCTGGCCCAAGACCACACAAAGTGGAGGAGAAGCATCCGGGAAGGTGCCGAACACCTTGAGTCTCTTCGCCGGGAGCAAGCGCAAGTCAGCCCAAGCACCCCACCCACCCGCCCCTTCAACCACCGTCTGCCCCACCTGTGACAGAGACAGTAGGTCCCACATTGGACTCATCAGTCACCTGAGAACTCATTTTTAATGTGGAAGCAAGTCATCCTCGGTCCCGAGGGACTGCCTAAGAGAGAGAGAGGGAGTTCTGCTGATGTGTAAAGGCATGTACTTGGAGAGCTCTCTCCTTGCTGAGCACAGTGTGAGGTGCAGTCAGCAGTGTAACTGACACTGGTGCCTGTGGTATAATGGCACCCTAATACTCAGCGTCCAAAAACCTAATGGCTCCGTGCAATGTTAATCAAATTTAGGGTCTTTTTCTGAAATTAAGAGTATAAATAATATTTTTAATTTTATTATAGCCATAAAAGAAAAGAAGATTATTCTGTACAAAACCCCTCTTGATGGGTGTTTTTTCACAGGGTAAACAGTATCGCATTGGTAGCAACCTTGGTGTATTTTCCGTCTGCCGAGCTATCTTATCAGTAGCTTTGTTTTGTGCTTTTAAATAGGTTTTACAATTTGTTAGTGACTCTAATTATGAAAGATCCTGTCCTCCACTTTTTGTTTGTGTAAGGTTATTATTCACACCGATATCTTCTTCCAACCAGTGTTACTTGCCCTTTATTATCTTCATGCACTTTGCCTGTTAACTGTTAATATACTGCACATAGCGATTTTTGTAGTAATCTGCTTTCCTCACAAACTATTGTAACTCAATCATCTTTTCCATGTAATATACACTAATTGACTGCCAACGGTGTTGCTCATCGACAAAAGTAAAAACAACGTATCTCTATTTTTCTGTAACAGGCTCTCTGCTTGTCTTCCTTTTTGTTTTAGTAGTGCCTGTCTCTCTGGCTTTCACTCGTGCTACATCTTTATCTCTCCAACTCTCTCTTCTCACTCCTTTTGCAAGCTCCTCCTTCCCTCTCTGTGTCTCACACACAATTTTTGTATGGTCTTCTCTCTTTTGTCTTTTTGTCTCAGCAAATATTGGAACTCGACTGAGCTGTCCAACCCTCTGTAATGATATCATCCCTCATTCGGTATGAACAAGGGAGTGGGAGATTAGATAGGTGGCTTAGGCCAGGAATATGCAGAGGTCTGGTGCAAAGGGTTGGGATGCCCCTCTACCCTGTACTGGAGGGTCGTCCTGTTGCTGTTGCACTGGATCTAGAGCCACAACCCCAGCTTGTATTGGCACATCAGAGAACTGCTGCAATGTACACTGGTAAGAGATTCCCCTCCCTGCTCAATCCAGGTCTAACTTCGCTTTCTACTTGTTGCCCAATGCAGGCCCGGCTCTGCGTGCTGGTACTTGCAATCCACCCTTATCATTACAGGCACTTATGATTGCTCCAGATCTGAGCCTACTGCTCCTGCTCCGAATCCTGGACTGGCATGTTGCTGATTGTGATTGTGGTTTTGGCTGTACAAAAGACGTGGAAAAATGAAATCAGGAGAACTGTTGATCAGTGCTGGAAAGACGGTCTGCTTTAAGGCAACTGATTTTTATGAACAGTCATGTGGTTAGTACGGAACAAGACATCACGCAAAACAGACAATAAATGGACACTTTTTTTATAATATAAATAGATAATACATCTTCAGATTTAAATGTTTTATTTTTGATTCTGTATTTCAAACTATATCTGAAGTTACTGTAAATGTTAGTCTAACTGTCCCAAGGTCAAGAACTTGAAATATAAGGAGGTGTAAGTAGATAAATCTGTAGCATCTCCTGCAGACATGGAAAGGTGCAACAATACACCTGAACTACATTAATTACCTTTGATTCGTGTAGTCACCCAGTACTCCAGATTGAATAACCTGTGCCTGGTATCATAAAATTAGTAGAAGGATTCTTTGTCCTGTTGTTGGCTAAGGGATTTTGAATAGTTTGCCTAGATTGTATAAAGTGTCCTTCATATCAAATTAACCTGACTCTGCAAATAGGGTTTTCAGCAGGCCAGTCATCCATGTTGTTGTCTTTGGAGAACTGTAACGTGAAGGTGAATGAAAATGCAACAGTCTAAACAAATTCTTATTGCCTCAAATTAATTTGTCTGACTTAATTAAAATGCAATGTGCAAAACGTGCTTGAACCAAATCTGTTGGCTACAGAGGATGAATAAAGCTATTTTGCTGCATGTCAGCTATTGATGGAAGATGCTCTTCATATTATTGAAGTGACCAGTTGCACAGCAGGAACTCATTAGTAGCTATTCATCATACATGGCAGTGGAGGTAATCCTTCTTGTTAATGTTTCAATAGAGTTATGTGGTTTTACAGCGGCTGTGGTTAATGGGAGACTCGGGACTGAAGAGTTATTAGTACCAAGAAACAGGTTTTATTTTTAAAAGGAGACTTTGCTAAAGAATTAAATGTAAAACTTTGTACTGTGCTCTGCCTCTTTGTGAACTGTTCATTGTGTAATTCAACGCTGGCCAAGGCTGTTTTTAAGTACTTGCTTTAAAGGTAAGGAACAAAAAGTTTTCAATGTATTGAATATGTAACAGAATCAATACATGCAAGCCTAGCCCAATATATTAGCAGCTTTGCATACAGTGCTTAAGTGCTTCCTAAGTAGATTAATTCTTAGAAGGCACCAGTCACATATACAGCTTCTATGAAAAAGCAGTTCTAGTGGTGGCCCTGTCTGTCTGCACATCTGGCGGCCCATCTGTGATAAAATGATAGAAGCAAACCTCTTGAAAATAGCTTCACAGATCTTTGCAAAATTTTACAGACCTCTCTGCAAGCTAACATCCTTCGGTTTCATCCCAGTTATCTCTCCTGAGCGTGCTAACTCTTGCTGAGGGATAGCATCACAGGCAGTGGCAGCCCTATGGTTGCCTTATCTGAGGAAGGATGTTCTTGCCATGGAGGGAGTGCAGCGAAGATTCACCAGACTGATACCTGGGAAGGCAGGAATGACGTATGAGGAGAGATTGGGTCAATTGGGCTTATACTCGCTGGAGTTTAGAAGAATGAGAGGGGATCTCATTGAAACGTATAAAATTCTAACAGGACTAGACAGACTAGATGCAGGAAGGATGTTCCCGATGGCGGGGGAGTCCAGAACCAGGGGTCACAGTCTAAGGATAAGGGGTAGGCCATTTAGGACAGAGATGAGGAGGAATTTCTTCACCCAGAGAGCGGTGAACCTGTGGAATTCTCTACCACAGAAGGCAGTTGAGGCCAATTCATTAAATATATTCAAGAAGGAGTTGGATATATTTCTTAAGGCTAAAGGGATCAGGGGATATGGGGAGAAAGCAGGGACAGGGTACTGAATTTGGATGATCAGCCATGATCTCATTAAATGGCGGAGCAGGCTCGAGGGGCCGAATGGCCTACTCCTGCTCCTATCTTCTATGTTTCTGTCTCATCCACCTGTCTATTCCTCATGTATCTGTCCGGACCGATCCGTTATTTTTAATCCCGGGTTTGGTCTGTGTGGACATCAGTATTCAATGCATTGCATTTTCTTGGGCTTTGACTGGAAAACAGAATGTATATTAGAAAACCGATCAATGCTGATATGTATAATTAACATGTTATTCAATTACATGGGAATGGTGGTCCGAAAGGCTTTCTTGTCTTTCTGCATTTCAAGAATTTCAAACTTTCCAACAGATTTTTTGGCTGCAGGTAATGTAATGGTGAATCTTTGATTTGATCCCTGGAGAATCACCATGCTCGGCCTTTTTGGCAATGGTGTCCTTTCTCCTTCTCAGCTGAAAAACAATAAAACTACAATTTCCAGAGCCCAACTAGGGAGCCTGAAGTGGAGTCAGGAAACACTGGATCAGAGGATAATGGTACTTACCTTGTATGTTGTTCAAAGGTTTTTCTATTGCTGTAATTGATGCATATCAGAACAAGGCACAATTAGATAGGCAGATGGCTAGATAGAGAGACTGAAAACTCACAAGAAAGCAGAGAATAGCTCAACATTGTTTAGGAAGTAAATTTTTCCACATGTTTATGAACAGGACTTTTCTGGAGGTTGCATGTACGCCGGCCTCTATAAAACATTATTGTGTAATAAAACTCCTCGCTTTCTATCAGCTGACGATTTGTTGGCAATTAAAAAATATATTTTAAGAACTTGCATTTATACAGCATCTTTCACGACCTCAAGCTGTCTCAAAGTGTTTCACAATCAATAAAGTACTTTTGAACTGTAGTTACTGTTGTTATCAGGGGCACCATTTGCCTTGAGGGGGTGGTGACCTGTGTAAAGGTTTGGTTTAGGAACTGAATCTGCTCGGGGCCCCTGACTCTGCAATCCCACGAGTTGTACAGCCCCAACGCTGCCTCTGACTTCGCCAATGATGGGGGGAAGGTCCATATGTACTAGTTGTGCAGAAATGGAGTACGTTGGGCTGAAAGCTCAGCTTATCTGGACTGACCAATGCTGCCGACGGTGGCCAGTTACAAGGAATTAATTTACTTGGGACCTCAGTTTAATGTCTCATTGGAAGACAGCACCTCTGACAGTGCAACACTGCCTCCGCATTGCATTGAAGTGTCAGCCTAGATTATGTGCTCAGGACTGAGTGGGACTTGAATCCACAACCTTCTCACTCGGTCACAAATGTGCAATCACAGAGCCAAGTCTGATACCTTAAAATGTACCTTTCCTGGTAGCTGCAGATGATCTACTACCAAGAGAAAAATGTTGAAATTTTTTTTTAAAGCAATGCTGTAATAGCTAATTATGGGATTCGAGTGTAGTCTTATTGAACATCGGATTGTTACAGTCAGGGCTGTAGGCCACACACTTACAATTGTAACAGTTCTTCTAAATACTCCTCCCACTTCAATTGCTAGTGCTTTTGTGGGGACATCTGGGAACATTATCCTCTGGAAAATTTGAATTTTTTGATTAACAACAATACATTCTGGTTAACTTTAAGGACTTTTATACTTCATAATTGATTTCTTTTTTGTGAAGATTAGAAATGTAAATGACATTTAGGTTTCCAACAGACCAACCAGATACAGCTTCCCCCTCCCAAAAAGTGCCACTCCTATCTTCTCTCTTTTTTTCTTTGTCTTCTCCTCACTCCCCATCTACTAAGTGCTGCTCCCAGCTTTTCCCCTGTCTCCCACCCCTAAAGACTATTGCTCCCCTCTCCCTCTAAGCACTGTGAGTTCCTATCTACTGATGCTCCTGCTGTGGTTGTGAGATTAGTAATTCTTGCCCACAATGTCAAAGATTCCTCCTCACATTGTACAGCAATCACAGTAGAAGCATGAGTTGGTAAGAACTCAGGAACATGCTTCGTGGAGGGCCTATACATGCAGATTTTGGCCCATGAGTGTGAGCATGCAGACCATGGCTGCAGAATGCTGATTTTCTGTTTCGAACATAAGAAGTAAGAGCAGGAGTAGGCCATACGGCCCCTCGAGCCTGCTCCACCATTCAATAAGATTATGGCTGATCATCGACCTCAACTCCACTTTCCCGCCCGATCTCCATATCCCTTGATTCCCCTAGAGTCCAAAAATCTATCAATCTCAGCCTTGAATATACTCAAAGACTCAGCATCCACAGCCCCCAGGGGCAGAGAATTCCAAAGATTCACAACCCTCTGAGTGAAGAAATTCTTCCTCATCTCAGTCTTAAATGGCCTACCCCTTATCCTGAGACTATGCCCCCTAGTTCTAGACACTCCAGCCAGGGGAAACAACCTCTCAGCATCTACCCTGTCAATCCCCTTCAGAATCTTGTATGTTTCAATGAGATTACCTTTCATTCTTCTAAACTCCAGAGAGTATAGGCCCATTCTACACAATCTCTCATCATAGGACAGCCCTCTCATCCCAGGAATCAATCTAGTGAACCTTCGTCGCACCACCTCCAAGGCAAGTATATCCTTCCTTAGATAAGGAGACCAGAACTGTGCACAGTACTCCAGGTGTGGTCTCACTAAGACCCTATACAATTGCAGTAAGACTTCCTTACTCTTATACTCCAACCCCCTTGCAATAAAGGCCAACATGCCATTTGCCTTCCTTATTGCTTGCTGTACCTGCTCAAATTTGTTGAACAGGAATTGAGTGTGTGGGGGAATGTATTTAAATGAAGGGTGGAGCTGTATTCAGTGTAGTCATGTGATTGGGAACACATGGTATATAGATGGGAAGTTAGTCTCCATGTCTGCAGCGGGCAACTGGGTAACGAAAACTGTAGAACTTTTTGAGGGAACACATTGAAGACAGGGCATATTTTGCAAAAATTACAGAAAGGGAGAAAAATGTGTTTGCCGTGGGAGAGGGAAGATGGACTGGGTCTGTACAATGAGAAATTAAGTTCTAAAAGTTAATGATGAGAGAAAGCCGGTGCACTGATGTGTGAGGGAGGTTAGCTTTATAAAAAGAAAAATGGCGCCCCTATCTTTACGTGGATTCCTATTTTTTTTTACAGGAAAAGTCCCATTGTGTGCTGCTCCAGAAAGAACACGAGGGAAATCAGGAGGGGAGCCTTGATTTAATGTTGGTGGTTATAGTCTTCAATGTTTTTAGAACTAGAATATTAAAGGGTATGTGAAGCAGAGCAGACAGCGCATCACTCATGGGAATATAACTAGGCCTCTCCAAACTAGTAGTATTTAATGAGCCACTGTCTTAATGTCACGGGTAATAAAATGTGGTTGACTCAACCAGCTGCAAATACTGTATTTCTTTTGAGTTTGAGGAAAATATGAACAGGTTCATAATTTGCATACTTTTTGGTGAATTTTCGTTTTTTAAATTTCCATTTATTTCCCCTCTCTTTGTGATGATGATGAGAATTAAAACAAACCAAGTCATACCTGAACCCTTGGCTAACAGTTTCAGTGGGAACACGAAAATTAATATCTCAAAATTTGTCCTGAGATGGGCAATAAATGTAGGTTTGCCGGTGCACCCACTTACCAAGTTGCTGTGAGAAGGTGATGGTGGGCCTTCTTGAACAACTGCAGTCCTTGTGGTGATGGTATTCCCACATTGGTGTTAGGTAGGGAATTCCAGGATCCAGTGACGATGAAAGAACAGCAATATATGTCCAAATCAGGATGGTATATAACTTAAGAGGGGAATTTGGAGGTCATGGTGCTCCCACAACATTCCTGCTTTTGTCCTTCTCATTGGCAGAGGTCGCAGGGAAGAGAGATGTTGGTGAATTGCTGCAGTGCATCTCTAGATTGTAGATACTGTAGCCATAGTGTGCCAGTGTCGGAGGGTTAGATATTGATCCCAATGGCAGGGGCACTGATCAAGTCAGCTGTTCTATCCTTTAATCAAGTAATCCGGCTTTAGGCATGCCTCTGGCTCTGTTGGAATAATTGAATTATATTAGGTGGGTCCCAGGTATTTTTTTTAACCCAGCATATGTCCTACCACTGCTATTAATAATCTTAGTAGATCGGAACTGAATTAGTATGAGGCTTGTAGAAGAAAATGCAATCTAAGATGTACCTTCTTAGAAAACCTTCACCTCTGGAGTTTTTGCTCATATTTAGAATGTACCAGAGGCTGCAAACTTTCTTTTGAGTACCAATGCATTGCTATCCATGTCTTAGTAAGGTAAGTAACTTATAACAGTAATGTCATCCTAATTAAAGTGCAGCATAGGAAGGAAAATTGAGCCACCCACTTCACCAGAAGGCTACTTCAAGACATTCAATTTTAGCTGCGACAGAAAGGATACAAGACAAGGTGTGGCCTTCAGTAAAGTCAAAATTAAATAGAGTAGTGTTAGATCTTAAGTTAGAACTTCCCTCTTGACTCATTAGGACGAATAGCTTCTCTTGCACATTTATACTCTATGTAAATTAATTTTTGAGCGTGTCATTCTGGCTCAATTGATAATACTTTCACCTCCTGAGTAAGAATGTTCAAGCCTTATTCCCGGACTTGAGCGCATAATCTAAGCTAACACTCCAGATCATGGAGTGCTGCATAGTCCTCTGGATGAAATGTTACACCAAGATACTGTTTGTATTCAAGTGGACATTAAAGATCCCAGGTCACTATTCAAAGAAGGTGTTTTCCCAATGTCCCGTCCAACATTCCTCCATCAACCATCATCCATCAACACCAAAAATAAAATTAACTGGTCATTCATGTTTGTGGAATCTTGCTGTATGCAAAATGGCTGCCGCATTTACCTACACAACAAAGCACTTCAAAGTAATTTGGGTGTTTTAGGATGTTTTTGCATGAGATGATAAGTGAGATTATATAAATGTGTGTTTGTTTTTTATGTAAAGATATGTACTATAGCAAACCTACCCTTTCTTTCCAGTTACTCTGAATTTTTTAAGCTGTTGGTTCTTGGAGATTTTCAGTAATCAATATAAATGTTTAACATATTGTTGTCCCACCTATCAGTGCTTTAAAAGGCCCATCTCTCTCAATGAATTAATAATTGATAACTTGATAATGCTAGCAAGAGGTGCTCCTTTCTGAGTATGCAGTTGTAATGTCTTTCTTAAACTGTAGTCTTAATGGCTGTGGCCGTATAGCTTCATAGAGAACTTGAGGTAGGCTCCTACAACAAACAGTTAGAAAGCTATGAAGAGGGTGGTATTGGGTTATTACACCAGATATAATCATCTAGGTGGTACAAAGAAGCAGGACACAGGTTCATACTTGTGATTCTTTGCACGTTGAGTTTCTGATCTCAGTCATATGGCTGTTGGGAAATTCTGACCAGAGGCCAGTAACTTCCCATTAGGAAAAGAGGGGGAATTGGAAGGGGAGTCATTGAGCTGCTTTCACACACTTCTTGGTGGGTGGCATAAACAAACGTTGATGGAGGCTTGGAAGCAAGTTTCCTGTTAGCTGGAGAAGGTGCATGAACAGAATAAGACTTAAGGAAAGAAATGGGATTTTATAAAATACCTAACTCTTCACTGGCTTGGAACTTGCATATTTGCAAATATGCCTGCTGCACTTGTCCAGACATTGCATTTAAATTCAGGACAGCAAAAAAGCTCTGGTAATACTGTATGTTGTATACCATATTTTTATTATTATTATACTCTGATGCTTTTTGTATGAAAATAGAGTGGGTGGGAGCACAAAGGTGGTCTTATGAAATGTGGAACATGTGCAGAATTCACATTGAAGCAATTATCCTCTAAATTGGGGCAGCTACAGTATGAGGTTAGTCCATTAGCACAATGTTGTTGGAAGCACTGCCAATGTAATTTTGAATCCATATATAAAAAAAACACATGTGTCTCATCCATGCTGCTGATAACACCACTGAGGTGGCATAGTATATTAAAATCTGCATAATTACATTTTATTTCTTTTGACTATCAGTATCAGGTGGTGGGGAGAAGATAATGGACAATTTAACCCATGACACTGGCCATTCATGCCCATCTATTTCTATTAAATTTTAAATGTTCATAATGTTGCCAAGTTCTGTTTTACATTCTAAGTAAAATAATCGTTTTGCCCAGCATGTTTTGTGTTCCAGTTGGCATCAACACAAATATGAATAATGTAACTTGCCTGTTGAATATGGTGGTGTATCTGCTAGTCCATGGGAAATGTTACCTACATTGTCTTTGAATGCAGTTTTATCTGCTATGGTGTCGGACTTTTTTCCTTTGTTCCATGCTTTGATTTCTTAACCCTTTTCCTTTTATCTCTGTCATTTGGTTTTTATTTGCGTGTTTTAGGCCGTGATTATGTTAGTGGATGTGGCTTGGGAATGGGTCAGGTGGTTTCTGGCTTCCAGTCCCGCCCCCAACTGCATCCAGCCCACGGACGTGGTTTTACTTTGATTGACCTTGTTAAGCCCGCCCTGTGGGCTTGCTGGCCAATTAAGAGGAAGCCGGTCAGATGATGTCATTTCATGACGCGTCATCTGCCGGTTTTCTTAAAGGGACCACGCACAATTTTTGTTTGACTGCTGATTTCTCAGTGTTTGACAGCATTGAGGTGCTGCAAACACTGAAAATCACTGCACAAAGGTGACCTCTTGCACCCAGGCTCTCCAATGACTCCCTCCATAGGTTGGAACAGATGGCAACTGCAGGTGAGGTGACAGAAGCGATCTGTCACTGATGAGAGGCTCTCCCAATGAGGTGTCACTGGACATGGATTTCAAAACTTGTTCCCTAAAGAAATGTGTAAATGCATTAAAAATGAATTTCCCAACATTTTCTTACCTCTGAGACTCACCAGTGCACCACTGGATCCTTCACACCACTTCTGCAGCTGTCATCAACCAGAAACATTAGAGCAGACTCACAACACGCCACACTTACCTGGCGTGGTGTCCGGACATCGGGAAACCTGAGGCAGAAGTGGCAAAATTGAAAAAGAGCCTGTCAACTACTATCAAGTACCTGTTAACAGGCAGGTAAGTAGCTCTAATCCTCTTCCCGCCGGATTGGAACCCGCCGTCAATCAAAACAATTTTATCCCTTGACCCGCCTCCAAACCGGCCCTCTCAGCGCTGTTGAAATCGTGGCCTTAGTCTCTGGGGGGAATCTTACCTTTGCCAACAATGCCCCACATCAACCACCAAGCAAGTTACAGATTTAGCCAGGCTCACCTTTCTTGTGCACCTGACAGTTGTTGCTGTGTAGAAGAGCATTAGCAGAGGCCTGGGAACAGGGTGCCTGCCCTGCCATTTAATGAACATGGCATAGCATAACGAAAAGCAATACCATTTTAATAATGCTACTACTAATGGTTACTGAAGTTTCAGCTTTCTGCTTTTGTTTACTGGTTTAGTAATGGGTAAATTACCTTGGGACTGAGCACTAAAACCTGGCTGAAGGAGTAGTAAGAAGACTTTGTGCAGCATATATGGCCAGTAGCATCATGTGATAAATTGTTAGCTCCCATATGTTTGACATGACAGGAATCCCACCCCAACCACGGTTTTGCCAAACACGGATTTCAAGTATACATGGTTTCCTCTCTGCGACAAATTTTGCCGACCGCGGCAGTGAATTTTGCGTATACGCGGTTTTTACTTTTCAAGTTTCACGGGTCGCGCTTCCAAGCACAAGACTGCATTCATCCGCGCCACTCTTTTCAGCATATTTACGACCACGCGTGGTCTCGCTCCACTTGTGGAAATACTGTGTGTGTGTGTGTGTGAACGTCGTCTTGTTGCTACCCATAATATTGAAGTAGTCTTCCTGCCTCCCAACACGACTTCACTCCTTCAACCCATGGACCAAGGTGTGATAGCCACCTTCAAGGCATACTACATACGACGCAGCTTTGACCGCATGATGGAGGCTATGGAGGATGACGCAAGACTGACGGTGAAAACTTGTTGGAAGGATTACACCATCGCTGCCTGCATCACCAACATAAAAGAATCGATGGATGAACTGAAGAAGACGACACTCAACGCCTGCTGGGGTAAACTTTGGAGGGAGGCAGTGAATGACTTCCGAGGCTTCCCTATAGTTGACGCTGAAATTCAGCGTATTGTGAAGGTTGCACGACGTTTGGGAGGCGAGGGGCTGGCCGACATACAGCCTGATGACATCGAGGAGCTCCTTGAGTCGCACGGCGAGGAGTTGACTGAGGAGGACCTTGATGAGCTGAGGCAGAGGACGAAGATGAGGATATGGTGGAGAAGTCAAAGATGACAAGTGCCAACCTTAGCAAGGCAATGCTCCTTGCTACTAATCTCTCTGACTTCTTTATGGAGATGGACCCATTCTTGGAGCGTAGTTTAAAATTCAAGCGAGGTTTGGAGGATTTAATGAGACCATACAAGCAGGTCCAGAAAGATATTCAGAAAAAAATGAGTCAATCATCCATTACAGAATTCTTTAAGAAACCGCCCAGTTGATGACCCAGTTGTATCAACCAGCCACGATGTCACTTCTCCGCATTCACCCCCCTCGATTGATGATCATTTTTATTGTGTTATTTGAAATAAAGCAACTTACTTAGGCTCTGACGAGTGTAAATGCGGCCGTGTTCCCCCATACCCCATTTTTCCCATAAGGTCTTATATTTGCCAACCGCGGTTTTACCAACCACGGGGGTTTTCAGGGACGTATCCCCCGCGGTTGGGGAGGGATTCCTGTATTCTACATTTGTGAAATTACAACCTGACTGGAACTACTTTCTCATCAGGTAACGGCAATCAGAATTTAAAAAAATCAAAGTGCCTCGCACCGCAAGACCTCGCATCTAATAACTGACAAACTTCATAAAACTCAAGAAAAAAGATCACTAAAGCTCCACTACATAAAGGCAAATTTATTAAAAATTTCAACAAAAGTACTTGAAACTGGAGCACATGCCTTGTATAAATAGAATACTGCATAGGAAGTTGTTGCATATTACATTTGGTCGATTTATGAAGTAGCCCACATAATGCGATTGTGACTTTGTCGTTTGAGTTATGTGATCTGCTATGAAATAAATTTCTTATAACAGCATCTCTATTTATTCTATTTGGAATTTCTTTCTATTGATAATGTATCCTGTCCTGCGGGCCTATCTGAATGCTACATTCTGCTTTTACAATGTGTTCCTTGTTGCAGCCCTATAGTAATGCAGAAGTTTAGGAGGTGCAAGAAAGAAGTGCCGTCAAATCCAGATTCCATTGAAAATGTTGATGTTTAGTGGGTATACTGATACTGATTTTATGACAAGCTAAATAAATCTGCATTTTTCAATAAGAGGAATTGCTCTGTATCACCAAGTGGATTCCAACATCCAAGTTATGCTCCTTGAGGCTCCTAAAGTAAACTCCTTAAACAAAAAGCACATGGGTTTTTGATCTTTCACATTGTTGCTAAATTTCTAGTAACCAAAAACAGCTGAAGGTAAAACTATGTCATTGGCTTTGAACTTAAAAGAATAAAATTACTGATGGCCTTGAATAGTATGGAGGCTCTACTTCTATCCTGACAGACAAAACTTTAGAAAAGATCCATCCATTTTGGTGTACACCAGATATTTAACATAGGCAAGGGTGCCATGCATGTAAAAAATAGCTCAATAACAGTTTAAGCAATTAAAAAATAACATTAAATTATCAAAGCTGAACGGTGAACCTAACATCACAGCAGCCAGAATAAAATGCTATCGTATGGCAAGAGCTTTTCAATGAATAGAATGAGCTGGTAAAAGATTGGAGAAGCGATTTGCTAAAGTATTACATGTGCATTTTCTGAAACCGCACATTAGGATATACATCTATTCAAACTGATCTACAGATGCACGTGATTTTGATAGGTCAGGCTTCTTGAAGTGGGTATCAGTGGTGACAGCAGTTGCTGACTAATATCATTAAAGCACTCCACTTGAAACACGAGAAGTCCCTATAAAATTCCACTTTTGACCACTGGTGAACGGCCTGTACTGCTTGGTGAGCACAAAGACTTGCAACAATTGCAAGCTCAATCTGCTTGTTCCAAGGTTGGAACTCCGCGACCTCAAAAACAAAATGCCACTTTCTAAAAACACAACAAGCTGATCGTTATTTGATCAAGGGCCTCTTTTATATAAATCTGAATTTGTTGTTCTTGCATTTGTATTTGCAACAGAGATTGAAGACATTTTGATCTGAAGCCTTTATAAGTGAAGGTTATTTCTAGACAAATGTATCAATTTCCCATGATATTACTCACCAGTAATCTCAAACTTGGAGTGTCGTTTTTTTACCGTAGTTTCCACTGGAGCCTAAACACTACGGCAGTTCAGTGTAATGCAGAAAATTTACTGTTTGTCACATGAATGATGCACTTTACTGATATTGAAAGATACAAGCCTTGCAAATATAACCTTTGCAATACCACTTTACAAAACTTGTTAAATGACCCAGTAACATTGTTCTATCCTTCATAAGTAACACTTTACCTTACAAAACCTTTGTTTCCCCAGTTTCTGCTGAAGCTGTCATAGGTGCAGCAATGCTCCAGTGAGGCTTTCCCCATTTTGATTCTCGAGTTAGCAGTATTACGGTCCAGCCTGGCTGTTGACTCCAGCTGCAGTTTTCAGGGTCAGCAGCAAAGCACTTCAAACATAACCCTCTGGCCTTGGCGCAAACATCAGTCCCATCTCCCCCTTCCTTTCCCCCTCTCTCTCTCTTCCCTCCAACTGGCAAAGTGACATTAGCTACTTGGCAAGAAATACCAGCAAATATTCCAAACTACTGCCTGTGTTACACTACCTTCATTCTGCACATCATCTTTCTATTATTGTCTGTTTCTGTTCCAGCCTTGCCTGACTTTAAAAGTATTCATCAGCATTTTCCTGACTGGTGCATTGAACTGCTGCCATGCAGCTCTAACATTCTTATCTACATCTTTACATCAGAATAAAGGTCCTCACAACATTCCAGTTAAATTCACGCTGAAAATGTTTCTTATTAGTTAGGTTAGACCTAAATAGACCTATTTAGGAAAATAGTTCAGCCTGTTGACAGATTATTTCAACCTGCTAGGCTCCAAACTACTTTTTCTCCATGTGAGAGTTCTGAGTTGTTTCTGGGACCCAAAGACATTCGTGTTTGCTTCCAGAATGTGTTTAAAAAAAATTTTTTTAATCCTGTAAACCAAACCATAAGACTTTGAATCTATCACTGGGAGATTTTTAAATTTTGTTAGGAAAGAATTTTTAAAAATGTTTTAAGTGTCATTTTGCCTCACTTGGTAACCACTTCGAAAGTACTTCATTGACTGTAAAGCGCTTTGAGACGTCCGGTGGTCGTGAAAGGCGCTATATAAATGCAAGTCTTTCTTTTCTCTCTTGCCACAGAGTCAATAGGTTGTGGGTTCAACAACATCAACAACAACTTGCATTTGTATAGCGCCTTTAGCATAGTAAAACGTCCCAAGGCGCTTCACAGGAGCGTTAGCAAACAAAATTCAAGAACTTGAGCACATAATCTAGACAGCCACTTCAGTGCAGTACTGTGCAATTGCTGCATTATTAGAGGGCAGTGTTTCCAATGATTTGTTAAACCAAAGCCCTGTCTACCTGTTCAGGTAATGTAAAAAAAAAATGACACAGTGATATTTGAAGAAGGGCAGAGAATTCTTCTGGTCAACATATCCTCCCTCAACAGACAGCACCAAAAAAAAATACATTAACCGGTCATTCTCTCATTTACTATTTATGGGATCTTGCTGTGTGCAAATTGGCTGCCGTTTGCCTACCTAACTGTAACAATTTCAATTGTAATTCATTGATTGCAAAGCACTTTTGAGAAATCTTGAGAACATCATAGAGGGCTATATAAATGCAAGTTTTCTTTTCTAATATTACTCTGCATTAGACCTTGCTGTACCTGATCTCAGCATACTTGATGCTGACACTAGGTATCATAAGTGGAAAAGTGTTCACATCCCCAGCACTCACCTGGATGAGCAAACAAAAATACAATTTCTAAAATATAAAATACAGGAAACTTTCGATTTACCGGCACCTAAATAACCGGAAATCTCGGTTAACCGGCAAAATTCAGGAGTAGGTTCAGGTAACTTTTATTACTTGCCTTCCTCCATCTGTTGCTGTGCAAGGGTGTGGCTGCAGCTGTTGCTAAGCTACAGAGACGCTTGCAACTTGTGGCCATTGTTCTGAACCTGTTGCTAAGCAACAGGGTTTGTTGCTTTATACGGAGCTCTCAGCTCCGTATCTTTTACTATAGCTTTCGGTTATCTGGAATTTTTGATGAACCGGCACCACGTCGGTCCCGTCCGTGCCAGATAAAAAAAAGTTTCCTGTAGTCCTATACTGCAGGTGGCAGCGGATGACATGCTTTCTTCTTCATCTTTGTTTTGTGTTTTTACTGATTCAAATACTGCACTGACACAAGATTTTAATTCACGTCACACAATCGTGATCTGAGCTGGGACTTAGGTGGTTTTATGTTTTGAGTGGTGTCACTTTGATAATGTAAATCCCCACTGGGGAAAGGAAAGAAAAATTCCAGGGCAAAACCGCATTTCTTTTGTGACCCATTGCTTCCCATCATAACGCCACATACCAGGTGATGCTCTTTAAAAAAAAAAAAGGGTCCAGTTGATCCTATTATTCCAGACTTGTGATGACAAACCAAAGAAAATAATTTTCAGGAACTTCCAATAAAAATGTTACATAACCGGGGGGGGGGGGCATATTTACATTTTCACAATCTTTTGTTTAATCAAGTACTTGCTTGCTTTATATATAAAGCAGCTATTAAGGAATTGTGAGTCTGGGTGGGAAATACTTTGTAAGACCAGGTTATTTCTAGGAGAGGCAGCATGTGTTCTTAATTTGTCTTTTTTTTAACTGCTTTTACTTTTCTGGAGGCCTTTCCAGATCAATGGAAGGAAAATAATTTCTAATTAATTTGATGAAAGATGTGCATTACTACCACAATGAATGATTATTTTTATTAAGCATGGAATACATAAATATGTAATGGGGCTTTGGGCAAAGTTGTTAATGTTCATTCGTGGTATGACATTGCGGTTCAGAGATTCAACTGAATTACTGTTGATAAATGCTGTTAAAAAAGCTCACAGAATGCTCGGACATCGAGGCGGAACCGTAGAATATAAGCCTATGGAAGTCATGCTGAGGTTTTACAATACAACTGGTCAAATCAACCTAGAAAGGGTTGAGTGAAAATCAACAATACTGCTCCTAACTACACAGGTGATGAGTAATGAGGAAAGATTGGCGATGTTTAAGATTCACAATCCAGAAAGGTGGTTCTAGAACTTTTTGGGGGATTCCAAGGGACATGGCCACCAGAAAATGTTGCTCATTTTTTGTTTTAAATTAATTACATTTTGTGCATTTTCCAGCATTTTCGAACAGGCATGATTGTAAATCATGTATGGTCAATCATTTAGCAAAATAATATGCTGGTTTATAAATTTAAAATCCTCATCCTTATCTACCCCTCCACCCCCTGCCCCACTGCCTTGCCCTGCTCGACCTCTGCAAACGACTTCAGTCCTATAACTCATTCTACAAGCTGTGTTTCTGATTCTGGCTTTCCATTCAAACCCCACTCCGTTCTCCCATTATTGGCGGTAGAGCCTTCAGTCACAGAAGTCACACTTTCTGGAACTCTTTCCTTAAACCTCTTTGCCTCTCCACCTCTCTTTCCACTTTTAAAAATCGTCCTAAAACGCACTGCTTCAGCCAAAGTTTCTGCCTTATCTAATCTCTGTCTTCCTGGCTCAACATCGATACCCAACATTGTGAAAAGCCATGGGATGTTTTTCATGTTGATCATTTACTCTTATTTCAAGTTTTTATTTTTGCTTCTGGTCTCTTCACCCAAATTCCTAATTACTTTCACTATTTTATTCTCTCACGTGAATCTAAGTTGCTTTTATTTCTGTCAGTTATTGACCATGTCTCCCTTCTTTGTACTAGCTATTATTCTGTGTTATGGTCTCTGCTGTACTAGCTCACCATCCTCTTTTCAACACTCCCCCTTCACTCCCACCCCCAGACTCCTATTTCTAACGTCCTCATATACCACCTTTACTTCTCTTGCAGACTACACTCAGGTTATATAAACTAAACTAAATGGTACAATTTTAACAGGGGTGCAGGAACAGAGAAACCAGGGTGGGGAGGGGGCGGGGGGGGGGGGGGTGTGGGGAGGGGATTGGCAGGGGTTTGGCAGGGTGATGTTCACATACACAAATCTTTGAAGACGGCAAGACAAGTTGATAAGGCTGTTAAAAAAACATATGGGATCCTTGGCTTTATAAATAGAGGCATAAGGCTCGAATTTCCAAGCCCCGTGGAGGCGGGTGTGGGGGGAAAATTGCAGAATCGGGGGGCACGAACCCTTCCCGCCCCCAACCCACCTTCATGCCTGTTTCCCAGGAGGCGGGTACCCGACCTGTGCTGGGAGCTGCCTCCCCGAGGCGGGAAGGGGATTAGTGCCAATTAACCGGACCTCACCGTCCTTGGCCTCTTGCATTGTTCCACGGAAGCTCAGTGTAAACTCGAGGAACAGCACCTCATCTTCCAATTAGGCACTTTACAGCCTTCCGGACTCAATATCGAGTTCAACAATTTCAGATCATAACCTCGGCCCCTATTACATTTTCACTTATATTTTTTATCCACCCCTTTGTTTTGGTTTCCCCCCCCCCCCCCCCTTTCCTTTTTTTTCTCTCTCCCACATGGCAGCTGTCTCTCATTCTGCCAGAACATTTCACACCTAATCTGAGCCGTCTTTTGTCTCCACTAGTCCTATCACCATCTCGTCTCGTTTTGAATACCTCTTAATGTCTCTTCACTTCTTTTGTTCTGTCCCAGCCCTGCCTTTCAATCTATTTCATTTCCTTTCCAGTTTTGAAAAAGGGTTAGACCCGAAACATCGACTCTAATTTTTCTCCACGGATGTTGCCTGGCCTGCTGAGTTTTTCCAGCATTTTCTGTTGTTAGTGCCAATTAACTGCCTGTTAACCGGTAGTTAACAGGCAGTTTTTGGCCTAATCCCTATTTTTAGCCCTGAAGTGTGGCCTCCTGACGGCTCCAAATCACGCCAAGTTAGCAAGGCGGACTGTCGGTCTGAAAAGGTTGGCGGGGTCGAGATGTCCGATATTCAGGTGAGTGATGGGTGCATGAGTGCAGAGGTAAGTGTGTTTGGTGTGTGCAAAGTGTTTAAATAAGTTTTACTTACCTTTACTTACTAATGCAGGCTTCCTTCCTTCAGGTCTCGGGAGTCCCTCATCTCACCGGCACAGAAAGCAGAATGGCTGCGAGCTGTCAAAAGTTGCAGCATTCTGCTTTCTGTTTTGGAGAGATTTTTAACTGAGTCTGTGGAGAAGGACTCAAGTTAGAAATCAGATTGTCAGTGTTTGACAGCTTCACAGAGCTGTCAAACGCTGATATTTCATCTGTCAAAAGCTCTTGACAGATGAAATGTCAATCCCTGACATCACCTGTAACCGGGTGTCCCTTAATTGGCCTGCTGAGCTCAACAAGGTCAATCAAGGGAAAATCGCGTGGGTTGGCCACAAATCGATGGAGGCGGGACTACAACCCAAAAAGTGGGAGTCCCGCCTCCATCACGTCCCCATTGACAAAATCCAGCCCATAGAGTACAAAAGCAAGGAGATTATGCTAAACCTTTATAAACCATTGGTTAGCCCCCAGCTGGGGTATTGTGTTCAGTTCTGGGCACCATACTTTGGGAAGGATGTCAAGGCCTTGGAGAGGATGCAGAGGAGATTTATTAGAATGGTACCAGGGATGAGGGATTTCAGTTATGTGGAGAGACTAGAGAAGCTGGGATTGTTCTTCTTAGAGCAGAGCAGAGAAGGTTAAGGCATGATTTAATAAATGTGTTCAAAATTATGAAGGGTTTTGATGCAGTAGACAGGGAGAAACGGTTTCCACAAACAGGAGGATCAGTAACCAGAGGACACAGATTTAAGATAATTGGCAAAAGAACCAGCGAGGAGATGAAGAGAGAGGTTTTTACACAGCGAGTTGTTGTGATCTCGAATGTACAGTCTGAAAGGGTGGTGGAAGCAGATTCAATAGTACCTTTCAAAAGGGAATTGGATAAATACTTGAAAAGGAAAACATTGCAAGACTATGGGGAAAACCAATAGGAGAGAGTAAGGGATAGAGAGGGATGGGTAGGTGGCAGCAACAACAGACCAGGAGTTGGAAAATCTGGACCTGGCCCCTCTCTGTTCCCAAACAGTTTGAGAGCAATTGGTCTAGAAAGTGGAAAGGTAAGGGGTGATCTCATTAAAGCATCTAAAATACTAACTGATATAAATATAAGGTAAATGAAGACCGATTTGTTTTTCAAAGTACACCAAGAAAGTAACACCAGAGGATATAAATGGAAGTTAGTTAAAATACTGATTACTAAAATACTAAAATAACTCATACAAAGAAAATTTGCTTTACTCAAAGACAGATAAGTGTTACATAAGAACATAAGAGCGTAAGAAATAGGAGCAGGAATAGGCCACTTGGCCCCTCGAGCCTGCTCCGCCATTCAATAAAATCATGGCTGATCTTGGGCTCAAAGCCACTTCCCTGCCCATTTCCCATAACCCTTCACTCCCTTATCTTGCAAAAATCTATCTCCACCTTAAATGTATTTAATGACCCAGCCTCCACGGCTCTCTGGGGCAGAGAATTCCACAGATTTACGACCCTCTGAGAGAAGAAACTCCTCCTCATCTCAGTTCTAAAAGGGCGACCCTTTATTCTGAAACTATGCCCCCGAGTTCTAGATTTCCTCATGATGGGAAACATCTTCTCTGCATCTACCTTGTCGAGCCCCCTCAGTATCATAGGTTTCAATAAGATCACCTCTCATTCTTCTAAATTCCAATGAGTATAGGCCCAACCTGCTCAACCTTTCTTCATAAGTCAACCCCCTCATCTCAGGAATCAACCATGTGAATCGTCTCTGAACTGCCTCCAATGCAAGTATATCCTTAAATAAGGAGACCAAAATTGTACACAGTACTCAAGGTGTGGTCTCACCAATACCCTGTACAGTTGTAGCAGGTCTTCCCTGCTTTTATACTCCAACCCCCTTGCAATAAAGGCCAACATTCTATTTGCCTTTTTGATTACTTGCTGTACCTGCATGGTAACTTTTTGTGTTTCATGCACAAGGACCCCCAGGTCCCCCTGAACTGTACCATTTTGTAATCTCTCTCCATTCAAATAATAATTTGCTTTTTTATTTTTCCTGCCAAGGTGGATAACCTCGCACTTTCCCACATTATACTCCATCAGCCAAATGTTTGCCCACTCATTTAGCCTGTCTATATCCCTTTGCAGATTCTTTCAGTCCTCTGCACAACTTGCTTTCCCACCCATCTTTGTATCATCTGCAAACTTGGCTACATTACACTCGGTCCCTTCATCCAATCATTAATATAGATTGTAAATAGTTGAGGCCCCAGCACCGATCCCTGTGGCACCCCACTAGTTACCGTTTGCCAACCGGAAAATTACCCATTTATCCCGACTCTCTGCTTTCTGTTCGTCAGCCAATTCTCTATCCATGCTAATATATTACCCCCAACTCCGTGAGCTCTTATCTTATGCAGTAACCTTTTATGTGGCACCTTATCGAATGCCTTCTGGAAATCCAAATACACCACATCCACTGGCTCACCTTTGTCCACCCTGCTCGTTACCTCCTCAAAGCACTCCAGCGAATTTGTTAAACATGATTTCCCTTTCCTAAAACCATGCTGACTCTGCTTGACTGCATTATGATTTTCCAAATGCCCTGTTACCGCTTCCTTAATGAAGGACTCCAGCATTTTCCCAATGACGGATGTTAGGCTAACTAGTCTATAGTTTCCTGCTTTCTGTCTCCCTCTTTTCTTAAATAGGGGCGTTACATTTGCGGTTTTTCCAATCCGCTGGGACCTCTCCAGAGTCCAGGGAATTTTGGTATATTGCAACCAATGCATCCACTATCTCTGCAGCCACTTCTTTTAAGACCCTGGGATGCAGGCCATCTGGTCCAGGGGACTTGTAGTCTTTTAGTCCCATTATTTTACCAAGTACTTTTTCCTTAGTGATCGTGATGGTCTTTAGTTCCCTCCTCCCTGTGGCCTCTTGATTATCCATTATTGGGATGTTGTTAGTGTCTTCTACAGTGAAGACAGATGCAAACTATTTGTTCAGAGTCTCTGCCATTTCCCCGTTCCCCGTTATTAATACCCCATTCTCATCCTCTAAGGGACCAACGTTTACTTTAGCTACTCTCTTCCTTTTTATATACCTGTCGAAGCTCTTACTATCTGTTTTAATATTTCTTGTCAGTTTACTCTCATAATTCATCTCTCTCTTTATTATTTTTTTAGTCATCCTTTGCTGGTTTTTTTAAATATCCTAATCCTCTGGCCTCCCACCAATCTTGGCAACATTGTATGCCTTCATTTTCAATTTGATACCATCCTTTACTTCCTTAGTTAGCCACAGATAGTGCTCCCTTCTCTTAAAATCTTTCTTTCTCACTGGAATATATTTCTGTTGAGAGTTATGAAATATCTCCTTAAATGTTTGGATTACTTTACCAGTTAAGGTAATAGAGGAAAAATCATTGGGGTTGCTGATAGTTTCGACGTGGTCAATCTTGCAAAATACTTGAGTTCCAGAATCAAAACACTGTTCACATTCTCAATTAACAGTGTGCCAGATTGGCAGAAATACAGAGTTGATGATGCAGTGTTTTGTTTGTGGTAGAAATCTTTGATTTGATTATTAACTTTTTCCATCTTGTAATTATAATATTTTGTTGACAGCAGCATATGTTTTTTACAGTGCAAGAGGGGAGTACCATTTTATTCAAATGATGTACAGTACTTTTCGATAGCTTAATATAATTTACCCTATTTGTCCCCAATCTCCTTCATTTGTGTCAGTCCTTACTCCCCCTGTTCTCATTTGACCAAAGAACCATTATCAAGTCTAAGCTTCGCTAAGCACTTCACTTATTCTGTTGGCACCACAGTGTATCTGCCATAGAAATCTGTGTTAAAGAGCTACACTATCCTCCTTCATGTACAAAATGCTGTTTATGTACAATATTATTGGCATTCCGGCATGGATTTGAGTATAAATAAAGAAGAAAAGGACAGTATTTATAAATATGTCTAAACGAATGAAGTTTACATTACAGCAGTAATAATGAGAGAGAAAAGCTGCAAAAAGAGAAATAATTAGAGTAAAGTAATTAGAAATGTAAACCAATAATGGAAAGGATGGACCTATAAAATCTAACATAAGGGGATGCAGTGTAATAAATATATAACACTTTGAATCAAATATATCATTAGTTCAAACCTCAATACAAAATACCCCAAGGCGGTTACATTGCGGTAAGCTGTGTGCTCCCTCACATTTACATCTGCACAATATTTAAACATGCAGTGACATCAAATGTTTTCCTGTTTAGCTTCTGGTGTAGTGAAATCTTTGCTCAACTTGGTTGTCTTCCAGTAGCATTGCCATGGTTTAAAATATCATGGGCCGTATATTCTGATCCCTGCGGGTGCGTACGCACTCATAAGGACATTGGAAATGCCGGTTTCAGGCATGCACAGCGCATGCGCTGAAAACCGGCATTTCCAATCTGTCAAGAATGCTCTTGACAGATCGAACGCCTGCCCTGGAGATGGGCCTCTGCGGGCGGATAGTTCTGCTTTCTGGAGAACCTCCGCCTGCAGAAAACCCTTAGAAACCTTACGCCTGGTAAAAGCAAGTGTAAGGCCTGCTTTTACCAGCATAAGAGTTGAAAAAAAGTTTTAAATTTTTTTTCCACTCATTTATCATTTTAAAATACTTTTAAAAAGGTAAGTTTATTTTTGTTTGAAATATTTAATTTATTGTAATTTCAAATCATTTTAAAAATGTGATTAAAAAAAAAATTATTTAATGTTTTACAGTGTTTTTGTGGTGATCTCCATTCATATATTTGACAGGTCTATCTGTCAAGTGTATGAAGGGGGATTCCCTTCTATTGGCTCCCCATGACCCACATGATCCCAGGGATGCTTGTGAACTGCGTGCGCCTCTGGGATACGAGGGCCCTGCGCATTTCGAGTTTGGAGAGGCCCAGGAGCGGAAGTATACGCACCTCGGGAGCCCTCAGGTAAGTCCGTAGATTTTTCCAGATCAGAGGCCTCCGCACGCAGGAAGCCTCCGATCGGAAAATACGGGCTCATGATTTTTTAAAAATCCTGTAGATGCCAAATACTGGACTGAGACAGAAAAAGAATCCCTCAGCACAAGCCCACTGCTCTGTGATTAAGTTGTCTCTGGTGTTGTATGGATATTGTCACCACTGCTGTTCCCTTGACTGTTTCACGCTGTTTTGACACCCAAAGCACCCAGTTAGATGGTTACAAGCATTGATACACTTTCCGGATATCCCTTGTGAGCTCATGTTTTGTCATTTTAATGGAGCAGGGATAGTTACGATCATGTACCTATAATCATACCTCATCACACTCATTGAGTAAAACATTTCCATAGGTTAACGTTCATTGTAATTTTATCTTGCACTCCCAATTCCAGATTGAAGAAATTTCCCTTGCAGTAAAATTCCCAGAGGAGGTTAGTTGTTGAATAATCTTCCCCTGGGCAGGAAAGGACCCTACGCAAAGCTTAGGCAGTGAATAGAGATATCATTGACTGATGTTTGCAGTGCGCAAATATTTAACAGCAGAATTGGATTTTTGTGTGACAGGCGACAAATTATTCATTCAGATCTGGGCATGTAGACGTTAACCAAATGCAAAATGTTGTTTCTTTTTTTTCATAAAATACCCCAAATTGCTTTTGTAACATGTGTGAGAAATCTCATAGCTTGTGTCTTGTGTTGTAGTAATTTTTTTCCCCCAAATTCTTAACTGTTTGCTGTAAGGAATTCAAGCATTTCCTCATAAGGAACTGTTTTTAATATGGTTAGTTTACAATTGAATTACTATTGTAATTTTTTAATGGGTGCTCTTTTGTATCTTAAAACATTTTGGGCATCTCTATCATAATATTTACTTGATCGTGGAGGTGCCAGGGTGGTGGTAAATGCTTTAGCAAGAGCAATCCTTTGCCATCTATCGCTTTTTACAGAATAATTGTTGCCTATATTGGATTACTTACACACTCCATTCTGTATTGACTCAGTGTGATAACCGTGTTGCCAATTTCCTTTGGCAATTTGTTAAAGTGACTACTCTAATTTTATGAGACCTTATGGATATTTATGTAATCATTGCTTAAGATATAGTTTTATCAATCTTCTAGCATATTGTGCATTAAATTTCAATAAACTAGTGCATGAAGAAACAGCACACAAGTAAATAAGACAATAGTGCTTGTGGGTTCTGTAAATATTGTATTGATACTGATGGGGACGGGGGGGCAATTTTGTCAATGGGGGCGCGTTGGAGGCGGGACTGCTGCTTGTCGAGTCGATGTCCCGCCTCCATCAATTTGTGGCCAACCCGCGCTATTTTCCCTTGATTGACCTTGTTAAGCGGGCTGAGCAGGCCAATTAAGGGAAAGCCGGTTACAGAGAACGTCAACGTATGTCGTTTCATCTGTCAAAAATTTTTGACAGATGAATTGTCATCGTTTGACAGCTCTGTGAAGCTGTCAAATACTGACATTCTCTGTAGTTTGATGAGTGCTTGAATTCAAGACTCATCAAACCTCTTTCTTTAGCAGAAATGAGATGGTTGCTGCATTGGAGAATCTGCCATCTCTGCCGCGGAGGTGCGAGACTCTCCGCATACCCAACTCTTGACGCCTGCAGGAAGAAACAAAGGTAAGTAAACATTTTCTGACACTTTCCACTTACCTCAGATACTCACCTCTCCACACTTGCACCCATCACTCACCTTCACAGCGCACTTTTGCACCCCGCAGACCCACTGCTCGCTTGGCAGGGTTCGCAGCCTTCGGGAAGCCCGCACTTGTGTGGGTAAAATGGGGATAATCCTCTTATCTGCCTGTTAACAGGCAGTTAAGTGGCTGTCATCCCCTTCCCGCCTCCAAGGAGACAGGACCCGGCGTGGGTCGGCTACCCGCCTCCTGGGAAGATGGCACAGAGGCGGGTTGGGCACCCGCCCCCAAATTCTACCATTTTCTCGGCAGTCCCGCCTCCATACCTGCCTCCCCAGGCCTGGCAAGATCGCGCCCAGGGTATAAGTCCGGCAAAATATCAGTTCTGTTGTATGTATATTGTTACTGGGCATGGATACTCCAGCCAACCACAGCCCACCAATGGTCAGAGGTCATGGGACCCACAGCATTACTTTACATGTTGTGAAATGGTATATTTTATAGAAATGTTTTTTCCTTATATTTATTCTGCCTTCAGCAGAAGGCCTGGTATCTGGCATGTAATCTAATGCACACTATTATTAAGATTCATTGTGATCCTGTAGATTTTGTGTTATAGCACCATTATCATGCAGATTGTGGGGCTAATTTAATAGTACAAATAGGCTCACTATACATTAGTAAATGGAAAATAATTCCCACCTGTCTTTTGTCCTTCATAAATATTTGAATTATTTTGGAAACAACCTTGGAGTGCAAGTCACATTTATTTCTCAATAAAGAAATCTAACTCAGTCAGCAGCATCTGTAGTCTGATTTTGAAAGATGGGCTTTCACTTGATCACAGGAGCATTGAGGAGCTTCAGTTAACAAAACAAATGAGACATCGGAGATCATTATAGAGCATTGTGTTCCTACAGGTGGAAGTGAAGCTTGAACTGCAATAGAAACCATTACAATTCCAGTGTCCAACCCATCGCCACATTCCACATTCTTCCCCGGCCCAGTTAAAATCCCAGTTCACTGGGGGCTGCTCCAGCGTGTGGCCGGTTGTTGTGTCTGTTCTGTTTGCCATTTTTAAATTGCCAAAATGCCTCAATTTTTTGAATAAAAATTGGTACATTTGTGTTCTTGACAACCTGATTACATGGACATTAATAACCTGGAGCATTTAATTGAGGGGTTCAGAAAATATCATGAACCTCCAGTGTAAATCTGATTTAGAATGATTATCAGAACCTTAATTTGAGATAATTGCCTTGAAATTATGATTCACTCAGAAGTACTGAATATTTTATTGCTGTTCATCCATATTTGCTTTTTGGCTTGTTTTGATATAAATATCACTCTGTACAAACACTGACAAAAGTATGTCCCTGTTGTATGTGCAGGGTGACGTCATACTGAAGGATTGCCAATTGTGTTAAGGAAATTGCAATTTATAGTTATCAACAGAAATAATAGTCTGCTCTTTAATTTTCAATATGACTTAATTCAAACTATTTGATAATTCAACTTTTTAAGCACTAAATTTCTACTCTGCATTGCTATTTGTTGCTTAATTCAAATTATTGGAGAATTGCTGTTTTTTAGTGCCAAAAAAGAGTCTTTGAATTATTTTCTTGTGCTCTTGTGAAACACCTTGCAATGTTTTTCTATGTTAAAGGCTCTATATAATTCATAGAATCATAGAATAGTACAGCACAGCAGGAGGCCATTCGTCCCATCGGATCTGCACCGGCTCTTTCGAAGAGCGATCCAGTTAGTCCTACTCCCCCGCGCTTTCCCCATTTCCCTGCAATTCTTTCTCCTTCAAGTATTTATCCAATTCCCTTTTGAAAGCTACTATTGAATCTATTTCCACCACCCTATCACATTGTTGAATTATCAGAAGTAGACTGTATCAGTGTATAGCCATCCTCTAAACCCCGAGCTTATCGTATAGTCTGTTAGTGGTATCTGTATTTTAAATCTTTATATTTTTGGTTTTAATTTTCTGCGGCGGGTTTGTTTTGTTAATGGTCTGTTTTATGTGCCAAACTTCGCTGCTGGCGCAAGCACCAGCTGTCAGTGCACTTCATTTCCTTAATGATGGATGATCACACAGGAGGATAAGCGACTATGACATCATTGTAGGTTTATTGAGAAAATATCTGCAGCTGGTTACTGGGAAATCCTATATTCAGTGTACGCACTGTGTGCTATAAAACAGGTTAGTTCAGCTTGCATTTTATTTTGGAGATTATCACATCTGTCGCAAAAAAAGAATCCATGGAAATTTGCGCCAGTAGTCATCTAACTGGTGTACACACGGTAGCATATATTAATGTTAATTTAATATGCAAATATTCAAGTACACACAACTGCCCGACAGCTCCCAGCAGCAAGCATTGTCATTTTACTCTATGTTATGCTGATTTACTGTTGAAATAATTCGAGAGGCACAAGTCACTTTCTTGGAATATGCAGTCATTAGTGTGTGTAAGATCTCCGGTGCTCAGCTGCCAATAATGTCGTTTTGTACCTACTTAGTGTTGTTCGCATGTGGATATCTTTCTGATACTTTGAACATTTTTAGGTACGGTATTGGGCTGCTCAAAAAAAAAAAAACCATTCCAAACATTCCACATATTAGCTATAGAAAAGTGCATTCAATGTGAAATTTGTGTTATGGAGAAATCTGGCGAATCCATGTTAACCTCTGGACAGAAAGGTTTGCATGTGTTTGTGATTATACTAATGCTGCAGGTCACATTTTATAGCTAGTTTGTGCCATTGCTGTTTTGGACCCAGTGGCCATTGACCATCTGCTTTTGAAATCCATGAAAGTGGATCTACATGTGTGAAAGCTTTTTTTAAAAAAAAACAAAGTACCTTTTTCTTGTACGTGTGCCAGCAAAATCTTCTCATGCTTTAATAAATCTTGCACATATTTGGTAAAATGCATCTGTTTTTTGTGCAGCTCGTTCACTGAATGACTCGCAGATGTAAAATTGCATTGATTGCACAAAAGGAGTCATGGAAACAGAAGTGTAGTTTAATGTCTGAGAGACTATTCCTTGAAACTCCAGATCGACATGTGTCACTAAAGAGCACTGTTAATTGTGAGAATCCATGTTCAAATGTGCTCGCCACCCTCTCAGGAAATACTCTGAATTCAGTCTCCAACGTGAACGTTTTTTTTCCTGAATCAAAGTTTGTTTTTCCCATTACAGTGGGTACATTATGAAGTTTCACTTTTCTTGTGAATGGACTTTTAAGATGAAGCAGCACAATGTATTTTGGGTTTAGTCAATTTATACCTCCCCTTGTGTGAACCTTTGATTCTAAATTTATTATTTAATGCCTTACAAGGTCTGTTTGCCTTCTATAACCTTCAGAGAATGTAAAGTTAAAAATCAAACCTGATATTTTAACTTTATGGTACAATAGTTCTGAAGAAGTAACTACTGTTATGATTACTGCAATAATGCAGCACTTTAGTAGAGAGATGGCAGAATGCACATTCTTCTTGAAACGTCCTTGAAGAGATTAGATTTTACTTTTTTATGACAGGAAAAAATGCTGGCCGAATGGGTAAATGCACTGCTCAGTATGAGACTGAGCCAAACAGACCAGGAAGTTTCCAGCCTGAATCTCTTTTTGCTGAGTTAGCTGATCTCAGCCAGACCAGTAATTGGCTTCAGTGTCCCTAGGCAAGAGTGGGGGTGGGGGGCGGAAATATCATCCAGACTTTCTTCTTTGCTATCCAGTGACTCCTGATGGAAAGGGCGTGTAAGGCTAAGGAGGTAATTAGGTTTGGCTGTGATGTCCTAGTTGTGAAAAAGCCTGCTGATACTGTGTAGGTTCACACATTGAGGAATAGGGACTTGAGGTAGCAGAGGGAACTGTACCTCAGTATAAATCAAGGTGGAAAAAGAGCCATTCTGCGGGTGGGAAAAAATAAAACTGCCTATGTTAAGTCTTTATTCATGTGAACATTTATAAATTCTCATTCAGGGAGCATTGGGAATGAATTTTAAAACTGCTGCAATTTTAAGAAAATTTAATTGCTGAGGTCAAACACGTTTTCTGCGGGTTATGACATTATTTGTTATGTTTCTGAATTTCTTAAGTGCTAAACTAAACAATGGCCTCACATGAAACACAACTCAGCCTTGTATAATTCCAGCTGAATCTAATGCATTCTACCAGCTAATTATTCAATTATTTATTGAAACTTTGTGGTTCCAGAGAGTGTACAATTTCTGACAATTTAAGGCTACAGTTATATTGCAATTTTTTGGGTCAGTGCCAAGTGGTTTTGCGTACACATTGACACAAATGTGTTAGTTTAACCAAGCCAAGTGACGTGAGATGTCCTCCAGGAGGCCATTTCACAGAGCTTGGTTTCCATAACAGGTGGAGTATAACTCCAGTCTTTCTGTATTGCAGGGTTGTTTTCAGTACTGTGGGATGGGAGGGGGAAAGAGCTGGAAGCAACTGAAGATAGCATCATTATTGTATTTTTTTTAAATGATACCAGTCCGTTTCAGAGTAAGAGTTTTCATTAAGCTGTTTACTAACGTGAAGGAGTGCAATCCTCAAAGTTACCTAAACAGCTTATTCCTCTTAATTTAAAGTTGATTTTTTTTTGCCTGAAAAGATTTAAATTGCCCAGTATCTTGACAGCACTGATGACATTTTTTGCACGATTTCAATTCTAATCTAAGATCTTTGAATTAAGAGAAGGCTGTACTGTGCTTGAGAACGACACAACACATTAAAAAAATATATACTTTACAAACAAACTATAACAATGAGCTTTGTATAACTACCTTCCATGCAATGATGTCGTATTTTCAAGAGGTATTAGAACACTTGCCGCAGACCCGTATTTCTCTTCTATTTTTCCATTTTTGCTCATGGATCTAAGCAAATCTCTCGTATGATTATTGACGTGTTTTTATTTTTCCACTCATTTTTGTTCCTCTCCAGAATTGAGGTACTTGTGGTGGGAAGAAAAACTTAATTGTGGTGCAGAATATTCCTCCACCCATCATCTGGTTAGAAGGAACAAAGTCTCTTTGATACGTTTACACCAATGGCATGTAATGCTTGGGAATGTATTCTGGCCTTGTTCCTTTTCTACTTTGATGTGCCTGTGAGAATGTGGAAAAACTACAGAAGGTAGTCCGTTAAAAAGGAAATGTTATCAATTATCAAATCAAAGTAGGACACACTGACTCAGGGTAATTCCCCCCAGGGGACCATGGAGTATGAGTCTTGTAATACTGATTTAAATCATCGCTGGAACTAATAGACTACCCCAATCCATCTGAGTTCCAAGAAATTGGACCGTGTAAGGTGGTTGGGAATTCATTCTGTATATCCCAAGTGGAAAGGCCTTTGCCATCTGGAAGAAGGTTGGCTTCTTCAGCTTTTTTAGCAAGACAGTGCTAACATCATTTGATGCTAACAAAGGTCAAAGGGAAAAGTTCATGTCTTTGCCGAAGAGCCCATTTAATCCTGATTGACAGGCCTTTCATCATCACCATGTGGTTAAAATGCAGTTATATTGAGCTGTAATACAGATTTATCAGGCTCTGTTGATCCGGCTGTCAGTTAAATGTCACGTATTTATTAGCTTTTGAGTACTTTAAGTTTATAATATTTTGGTTTATTGCCACTTTGGTCTTATTTAATTGAATGTGTTATTGAAATGGTTAATGATTGTCTTTCCCTTCAAATACTAAGATATCTTTGTATAGCTTTTTTTCCAGTAAGCAGTGCCATATACTGATGCTCTTGTTCTTTGGTTAGATTTCTGTGGCCGTTTAAAATTACCAGCTCATGATAAGGAATGTATCTGCATTTAAAGTTTACATAGTGGAGTTCCTCATTCTAACTTAAAATAAAGCAGCATGGAAATGCCCACAACATGCACAATTCCCTCTGTGTCTTAAAAGAACTTTAATTCCATTGAGCTGACTATAATGCGAAATGAATTCTTCTATTGTTGGCTTATCAGGATATCGAGTATTGTAAACCCCCTAGCTTCTAATTGGATAAAAAGTTGTGAAAAATCACAGCAGGATTATTCATGGTGTTTACTTTTTCTTATCACATGCTTAAAGACCTGCTGAGGCAAGCAGGAAAGGTCACTGTTCTACACTAGCACTTGTCACTAAGTAAAAGAATATTGGTTGTTAGAAAATATATTCTCACAGCAGTAAAGCGAAAATAAATAAACTTTAAAAAAAATGAAAAGGCTTGCACAATAAACTTGATGCTGAGAGTCAGCATGAAAGCACTAAAATAAATTGATGATTAAATATCTGCAACAAGTATTTCCTTATTCTTTAATTACTAATTATTTATTTACCTCGACTTGCATTTTGTTTCCTGCATTTTGATTCACACACTCTTCAAATCTGCAATATTTATTTCAAATAGGCTGCTCGAAGTTAATCAGTTGGTCTTCTGTGCAACATGGCTTGTTTTTGTTGGGGGGGATGGAGGTGGGGGTTCTCCACTTAAAAAGTGAGAACTGAAATATGAATTGAATGGCTTTAAATTAAAAAAGGAAATGTAATCCTATAAATTCAAACCCGAAGTAATGTAAAACACTTCTAAAACGTGTGTGTTTTAATAAAGTATTGTTTTAGAAAGCTTCTGGGCAGAAGTTTAATGTGCACATTAGACAGGATTGGCTTTTGAGAGTACACAGAAGAGTGATGAGCTCTACTGCAGGATGGGATTTAGTTCATAGCACCACCACAGTCCTATGTTTTTGTAAAGTGCTGATTAAAAAATCCTAGAGAATAATGTGCGAAAACAAAAAAAAAATAATGACCCGGATTTTGCGGTAGTAATAATGGTGAGGCTATCCGCGCTCACCGTTATTAAGGAGTAAATCGGACCGCAACTTCTGGCGTCCGCACATGCGCAGTTAAACACAGAAATCAGGAAGTTGATGTCCGATTTGCCCTGCTCCTCCACAAGCTTCGCTACACTGGTACCTCGCCGAGAGATTCGGCATTCAAACACAAGAACGGCGTGAAGTTGCGGTACTTACCCACTAGTTGCCCACAGACATACGAGAATAAGTTAGAGCTTGCCCATTCAAGTTTGAGTGAATTTTTAGTGGCTCCCTATAGGCTGCGCGGCTGTGCAGCTCTCTGCCGGTCCCGCACAACCCGAGACCGGCTTTTTTAATTTTAAGTTTCGCGCCTTAAAGGGGCCGCGCACCCAAAAAAAAGAGGGAATATTGGTAGTAAGTATTTATTACTACCAAACAACCTCTCTGGCACTGAAAATTTACTTTTTAAAGTGTGGAGTTTCATTCTTTCAAATTTTAATTATTGGAGATTTTTAAAAAAAATTAAACATTAAAACTTTTTTTTTACTTTTTCTTTCTGTCTCTTTTATCTCTCTCTCTTAATCCCTTCTTTCTTTCCCTCTTTATTTTGTTTCCGGTACATGAACTTGCAATGATTTAACTATTCTAACTTACACTTCCTTGTTTAGATTCTGCGGAAGTTATTTTGGCCAAAGGCTGAAATGAGTGCAGTGCTCAATTTTCGTGGAGCAGTATATGTGGGCTCCTCGCACCCACTTCCACTGAAGGTGTGGAGGGCTCTGGCTGGCACACACAGGCACGTTGCAGGATGGCTCGGGGACCGAGGGAGAGGGCACAAAGGTTCTCGGACGCGGCTCTTGAGGTCCTGGTGGAGGAGGTCCAGAGGAGGAGGGATGTCCTGTACCTACAGGGGTGAAGGACGCCACCTCGCCTCCTTGCCCTGCTGTCCCTCTCTCCTGCAGCAGCTGATGCTGCTCTGCCTGGCCGCGTGTCCTCCTCCCATTCCTTGTCCAGACCACAGGGGACCCCTAGCAAGATGTCCATGACCAAGCACTTCCTATCTCCTGCACAGCACGCACTCTTTTTAGGTGAAGTCCTCAGAGAATTTCCAGAATAAATGTTGCTTGAGTGTTGGTGAAGTCTTGACAAAGTGTCTCAGAAAGTCTCCTGATGTGTTTCAGAGGTCCTTTTCACAGCTCCAGCAGCAATGAACATGAAATAGTGAGTATCCCTTTAAGTAGCGCTTGAAATCAACAGCAAGGCCGCGTTTACTCTCAAACAGCTGGTCACTGTTAGGAGAGGGCGTTAGGACAAGCGCTAGCCACCAAAATGCTGTGCTCTTTAATGAGTGCTAGCAGGCATTTTAAGTGGCATCAACTGTTCAACCAGGCTCTGGGCAGCCGTTCCTAGCGCAGGCTTCAACTGGTCACCAAGAGGGCATCATGCGCTAAGCGTGGGGTAAAACAAGTGTTTCAGCTTAAGACCCATCTTGGCCACCTCGGAGGATCGTTAACACCTGAATGCGCTGCCAAAAGTCGCCCCATACGGGTCTCGGTGAGGATTCTTCAACCTGATTGGCTGAGGAGAAACGCTGTTGCTTGCCCTGTTCACACAGGTCCCACATCCCCTGTAGAGGGCGCCATGCTGTATCAGATGCCCGATGACCACAGGTTGCCACTCAAAAGCCCATAAAAAGTCTGTGGGAAGCTGCCAGTGTAATGAAGGGCGAGTGCTGTTCAATCACCGATGAATGCAAAATCCGGGCCAATCAATCGAACTACTAATTTGAACCAGTACTGGCAAAGTTAAGATGTTATATGTTTTCTTTATGTACTTAAGTGGAACTGACTGAAGCTTGTTTTTAAAAAATATATATCGAACAAGCTCATTTTAAATTAAAATTTAACGTCACGTAGAATTTGAGAATATTTATTAGTAAAGCATTTGCAAATACTCCAATTTAAATCACAAAAATTCTGTTGCATCTATTGAAAATTAAAGCCTTCATTTGATTTTTTTCTCCCTGTGGTTTTCCCCGAAGACATCAGGAATACATTTGAAAGCTGAACGGAAATTTTAACTGAGAATGTTGGATGCAGATTTTGCTAAAGCTCAAATCTGGAATTTAAAAAATCAACTTCAGGAACCCTAAATCTTGTGGAGCCCTGGGCTTTGCCTTGTTCGTCTCACTATACTATCATCTTAACTTAGTGAAATAGGAGTGAGCCTTTGGCTGTGTGGCAGCATTCATGCCTCCGATTCAGAAGGTGAAGGGGTCAAACCCCACTCCAGCATGTGGAGACCAGAGCTCTGAATTTGGGATTGACAGCCAGTGGGATATTCATGTCTGGTGGATGTGGGAGGCCACCCTCATCGTATGGGTTGTGGGAGCCCATAAAACCCTTCTGCCATACAGGACTAACCACCCTATTGGCTGGTATAAAGATGGTTAGGGCCATGGAAGGCGTGTTCACACTGTCGGTCAGACTCTTCTTGGGCAGTCCCTCGGAGCCGAGGATGACTTGCTTCCACATTAAAAATGAGTTCTCAGGTGACTGATGAGTCCAATGCGGGACCTACAGTCTCTGTCACAGGTGGGGCAGACGGTGGTTGAAGGGGCGGGTGGGTGGGGTGCCTAAGTTGATGTGCGCTCCTTGCGCTGCCTGCGCTTGGCTTCTGCTTGCTCCCGGCGAAGAGACTCGAGGTGTTCGGCGCCTTCCCCAGACTATGTCAGCCTGCGAACCCTTTCACTACCTCACACTATTCCTTCCAAGTGAAGAGTGTGAAGAAACAAAAACAACAACTTAGTAAAATGTGGGTGGCGCAGTTGTCAACAAACCTCTTTGATATGACTGTTTTTGGAATTTGGGCAAAGCTTTTATGGGCATCTGTTTCTTCTGGCATTTTTCCAGCGTAAAACAACATGAATAAAGCTTTGGAATCGAATAATATTCTAGTTTAAAACCAATGTACTCTTCTCCTGCGTGAGAGTGCAGTTATTGCTGCATGACTAACTTCCCAGAAGTACCTCAATCTGGACAGACCTGAAATCTCAAACATTCCAAGCAGATCAATTCATTTAACCCATAAGGTTCATTGGCAAAAATGCCCTGTGTGTTATAATTGTGTTTATTTAAACATAAGGGCCCGTATTTTCCGATGCCTACAGGTGTGTACGGGCTGTGTACACACCCGTAGAGAAATCGGAAATGCCGGTTTCAGGCATGCGAAGTGCACGCGCTGAAAACCGGTATTTCCGATCTGTCAAGAATCGTCTTGACAGATCCTCCGCCTGCCCTGGAGAAGGGCCTCTGCGGGGGGAGAGTTCCGCTTTCTGCAGAACCTCCGCCCGCTGAAAACACTTAAAAATCTTACGCCTGGTCAAAGCAGGCTTAAGGCCTGCTTTTACCAGCATAAGAGTTTTAAAAAAGTAAAAAAATAATTTTTTTCACACATTTATAATTTTTAAATACTTTTTAAAAAAGGTAAGTTTATTTTTAGCCCCGTAAAAAACTTTAATTATTTTTTTCAAAAAATTAAATCTTTGTTTAAAATATTTAATTGTAATTTTAACTCATTTTTAAAACGTGATGGTTTTTTAAAAATCTATTTAATTTTTGATGTGTTTTTGGGGTGATCGCCATTCATACTTTTGACAGGTCTACCTGTCAAAAGTATGAAGGGAGATTCCCTTCTCCCATTGGCTCGCCTGGCCCACATGATCCCAGGGACGCTTGCGAACCGCCTGCGCCCCTGGGATACCTGGGCCCTACGCATTTCGACTGTGGAGAGGCCCAGCATCGGAAATGGCCGCACCTCTGGAGCCCTCAGGTAAGGACGTCGATTTCTTTCCCGATAGGAGGTATCCGCACGCAGGAAGCCTCCTTTCGGAAATGACGGGCCATTAAAAACATTTGGAGTGAGTGTAGGAGGACAGGAATACACTTAGTCATTTACATTGTACGTAACAATGCAGCGTTTGAAACATTACTGCTGGAGGTTTGCAAGCATGCAGTGTTGCTGCTGGGACTTCTTACAGATGGAAGAGCAGCTCTTGGCTTAATAAAAAAAGCACAAAACTATACAATGATTTATCTCTCCCTTCTATCCGGTGTCTGATGCAGGAGTATTGTTCCATAGCTGATAGTGATCCTCTGGCATCCCCCCACCCCCTTTTCATATGTGTGCCGAGACAGCTATTAAGTTATTCAGTCATGTGGGATTTCAAAGCTGAACCATTCTTATACAAAGCTCATTGAATAGCGATCTGGGCTGGAATCCTGGTACATTAGTCCCCAGCCCAGGCTGAGATGGGTCAACTGAGTGCAGATCATGGCATTGGGGCCTCCCTCGTGTGTACAGAACTGCACCCCTCCCATTCCCATATGTTGCATTTACCCATCAAGCTATGGTGGAGGCAGCATAGTCTATGGTTATCAGTCATTCTGCCGCTTACAATGTTTTATTGTCCATTTTCCCCCCCAAAACATCTCCAAATTAAAAGCTAAATGACCTTTGGCTTATACAGCGAGATTAGACTTATAATTTGTCTGGGAAATAATGTGTCACTGAAAAATATTTTGAGATTTGCAGAAATAACTATCCATGAAATTTTAATTTCCTGTGACTGACATTTGTTCGTATTTTCCTTAACTAAATGGTTATTAGTTGGCCTTAATGGTAAATTGAAAAGTCATGCTTTGGAGTTCTCAATGCTCTCAGGATTTTCTGTAATTAAATTTAACTTTTTCTATTCCTGAGAGACACCTTGGGATTTAGAAGTTTCAAGCTATCATTGTTTCCTTGGGATGGGACCAAGTACTCCACAAAAAGCAACAGTTTCACATTATTTTGAGGCTTTGCAAAGCTCTGGAGAGAAATTCCACATTAGAACCTTGTATCAGGACACTTCGAAAGCAGAGGTACTTAATGCAAAACATGAGCAGCTATTGGAAGATGAGATTTTGTAGTTATTAACGGTAATTTTTTGTGGTTAGCGCAATTATTCTATTGTGGTGGAAGTATGTTTTTAAGATAAAATTGCCACTTCTTCCAACCTTATGGGTGGTCCGGTTCATTTGTCTGTCCATCTAAAAATGACAGAAGTGGAATAACTTGAGAACTGAAGAACTTCAGCAGACACTCCTGACTGCTCCCCATCCCCCAGCACATTGATTTCAAAATCCTTATTCCTCTCTGTAGGTATTTCCATTGTTATGTGCCACCCTGTCTCTGCAACATTCTCTCGCCCCATATCCCAGCTTGCACCTTCTGCTCTTCCAACTCTAGCCCACTGTGCATGCTGTTCTCTTCCCCTCTGCCATTGGTGGCAGAGCCTTCATTGCATCCCTTCTTAAACCACAAACCTCCCCACTTTCAAAAGCCTCTCCTTCAACTGGGCCTTTTGTTACTTTTTTGAACTGCCAAACTTCTCCTCAGTATCTGATCACTATGATAAATCAGTATATAAGTGAAATTGTTGTTGAAGGATATTTTTTAAGTTTTTTGTCTGGTTGAAATCAAGGGATTCTAGTATTCACCGTAATCAGTTGGATCTTGAATACAAAGAACTCGTTTGTCTATGATAAACAAAAGTATAGATTTTTATCTTGGGATCAGACCAATTCTTTTTAATATTTTCATTTTCTTACAATACTGTTCTCACACTGTGGGGCCAGAGAAGGGGCAGCACAATAAGAAAGAGGTACAGTTGGGGCATGTTATTTCAAGGTCTCAAATATGTTCTTGTAGATTCACAATGGCAGCGATCTGGGGCGGTATCGCCAATCTGGGCTTTCTCAGTCAAGGAAAGCTTTATTATAAGAGAAGGAAAACGTCTATTTTCTAAAATTGTGGGGGATCTGTAGAAAAATCTACTGTAAATGGATATACGATGAAGGATTAATGATTCTACAAACATTCAGCTGGTGTTTATTTTCCTTCCCGGCTGGTACAAAGCGCTGACTTCTTTGCCAATGAACATAAGAACGGGAGTTAGGCCATTCAGCCCCTCGAGCCTGTTTCGCCATTCAATGAGATCATGGCTGATCTGTATCTTCACTCCATCCACCTGCCTTAGCTCCATATCTTTTTATATCCTTGTCTAGCAAAAATCTATCAATCTCAGAGTTAGAATTATTAATTGAGCTCGCATCGACTGCTTATTGTGGGAGAGAGTTCCACACTTCGACCACCCATTGCGTGAAGAAGTGGTTCCTAACCTCTCTCCTGAATGGCCTGACTCTGATTTTAAGGTTATGTCCCCTTATCCTAGACTCCCCCACCAGCGGAAAAAGTTTCTCTCTATCTACCCAATCAATTCTTTTCAAAATCCTAAAAACCTCAATCAAATTATCTTCTATATTCCAGGGAATACAAGACTAGTTTATGTAATCTCTCCTCATAATCTAATCCTTGAGCAACTGAATTGAGCTGCTCCAGGATACCTGGAATATGCCAACAGTGACTAGGTGCAAGCTGCGATGCAAATGTCAGTTCTCTATAGGAATGTTAGTCATTCACTAAATTGAAGATATTTCCAATCCAACAGGAGATATGCTCTTCAGCGAAACGCAAAGTGTTCTTCAGCCCATTTTCCTTTAAATCACAAGGATAAGTACAGATCAGAAGGCCATTTGGCCCATCTAGCTACTCCTTCCATAGAAATTTATGGTTTCCATCTCACAGCATCTAACTTTGTTTTTTCTACTCGGAAGAACATTTAAGTGCTTTGTGACATCAGTCCTGAAGTTCCCTGATGAGGAGAACAGTAAGTATATATATTATTTAAAATTTTAATGTGAAATGCCCCTAGTAGCTCAGTGTGCTGGCCAGTATGGCACTCAGTCAAACAGTTCAGGAAGATTCAGAGCTTCACTTCATGGGTCTATGCTGTGTTATGCATTCTTATAGTATATATAAAATATAAATACATGAGCTCCCTCAATGGCTCAATTGCTACTGAGCCATATATAGACCAGGAATGTCCCAGAGCCACACTGAATCCCGAGTCTGTGCTGAATTATTTTCACCTTAGCCATGGGAGCAAAGGGAGTGATACAGTTGTCCTTAGCAACTCCTGCACTGCTAAGGAAATAAATCAGTTAGTGACCCCTGCTCAAAGTGTACTTATGTGGACCTCCAGTATGTACAGGGTCAGTCTCATCATAAAGAACAAATTGCATTTATATAGCGCTTTTAATATTTAAAAAAAAAGTCCCCGGGCACTTCACAGATAAACCTAAGGACATTGAGCCAGAATTAGAAAGATTATATATGCTCAGCCGCTTACGCTTAGTATGTGGCATGCACCTAAGGTGACTACATCTAAATTGACATTGAAAAATGGCCTGGTTCCTGCTTTCAAATATAACTGATAGAGGTTTGTCATTTTTTTTCTCTTGATTTAATTTTCTCTGCTTCGTTCCTGAAGGTGTTAATTGTGCTGCGGTCTGGGTCTGCAGGCAGCAGCTATGCACCATTACACTCAGCTATTAAAGGAAGCTGACATTACAACCAAAATCCAAATAACCCAGGCTGATTTCCACCCCCAACCAAGGGCCACTGAGACCAATTATGACATCCCTATTCCCACAGCTGACCTATTAGACCAGGGAATAAACCTGGGACTTTGAGCTGATATTTTTCAAAGTATTGTTGAACAATGTGAAATTTTCCCATTTATTTTAGGGCATCAAATATATAATAATATAAATCACCTTCAGGGAGATGAGCAATTTTTTTCATTAACTCTTCAGCTGTTGCAAAGCCTTTTTTCTTCATCTTTTCAAATTCATCGTTTCCCTAAAATCTCTCAGTTGGATATCTGCCAAATTCTCGTACTGAGTGTTTTTAAAAAGTGAAACATGCATTACTCATTGTACTTTCGGAACAAATTGTAATTTTGTTTTGGGGGAAGCTGCTACTGTAGCACTCAAAAGATTAAATGCTCCCAGAGTAGCTCTCCCTGCAGAAACAATTCCACTTGTAGTAAAATGCTACTAAAAATAAAGCTGTTGAATTCTGATTTTTTGTCATCTGAAAGTTTAAAAAGCACTCTTGGGATTTTTTTTCTGTAATGCAAGCTATGATGGATGTATCCTGCGATTTGTGTGACATTTGCTAATGCAATAAATATTTTTAATGCATTCAAACTCCTACGTTCAGATTTGAACTTGAATTTGAAAGAGCATCAGCTCATCTCCACACTTCAGCTGCAGGTTATAGTAGCCCGTGAGTTCTGGTTGTAATACCGAGCGCCAACTGCTCCCATGTTTCAATGTGTCCCAGAAGAGGTATTGAATTTAACAGATTTGGTTCATTGTACATCAGCAGTTAGAATTCATCATTAGCGCCAGGAGCTAAAGGTTTTGTCTAAATTATAAATGCTCAATGTTTGGGACAGTACAACTGCAGGAAAAAGAAACTGGTTGAATTACTCATTCATCCAACTTGTTGAAAACTGTTTGGTCATGTTAACTTAAGAAGACATTATTGTGTTATTTTAATCTTTCATTTTGTTTTGCAGCATTGTACGTGCCGTTCAAAAAAGTCAATGTGCTTTCTCTTTATATTCTGTATTTTTACATTTGCGTTCTGTAGAATCATCATGTAAAAACCATGACAATCGTGGACTCCATCAGAGTGGTACAGCACATAAATAACAGAATGTTTGTAAATGAAGATAAAAAGATTTAACATTTTAGGGACAATACATGTGTATGAAATATATGTGTAATATTCAATTGGTACTTTCAACATATAAGGAAAAAAAGAAGCAGTTTTTCAAGTGGACTGGTGTGGTGACATTGGAATCCAATGAGTAGTAAGACATAGATAGCTTTGAGCCCATCATCCCACACATGTTGAGTTCATGCTATCAGTCGTGCTGTTAGGGAGGTGCTGTGGAGGGACAAAATAAGATGGAAAGGAGAGTGATTCCTTACTGCATTGATTCACTTCCCAGCAGCCGATTTCCAAGGAGAGATGTTTTTCTACGTTAAAGGCACTATGTAAATGCAAATTGTGTTGATGTTGCCAGATGTTTATCTGTTTAAGCTGTCATGCAGGGATGTATTTGAGACCAAAAAGAAGTGGAGACATATTTTTAAAACTATCTTTCCAAAGTTATTTCTTCCCCTTCTGTTCCCGAAATATTGGCCTCTTCATGCCATGCACTGTTCCATTACCTGATTGAAATAATGGGCAAATCTGTTCTCCAACCTCTGACTAATAGAACATTATAAGCAAAAGCTTACTAATTACAATTTCTCTCTCTTCCTTCTCTTCAACTCCATAACAAAGCATAAATGGCCAAACAAATGACCAAGAATAGTTATGTGATTTCTTTATTAGAAATCCGGTGGTTGGTAATGAAAGATTTTCAGTGGTTGTTTGATAGTTATGACAGCTGCATAAATTACCTCAGTCTTAACCATCTTCAAAGTCTCAGTTGCAATGCCATATATTATGTATATTTTAAATGTATACAGCGGCTGAGGAAAATTGTGGCTCCATTAGAAGCATCCATTATCACTAATCCGTTGCCGCTTGTGTGTGTGCTGTGTTGTGTGTGGTTAATTTTTCTTACAGACCATCACCATGTTACAGAAGTATGTCAAGGTTGTCCAAACATTTACTTTCGGAAGTTCCTTCATTCTTCATAACGCAGAATAAACTTACAATCCTTAATTTAACGTTTTCTGCAAACTGTTATCTCTGTGCACCTGCATTATGTTTCCTGAAGCTGCCTGCTTTATATTACATGGCAGTGTTTCTCAAAGGAAACTGATGGGTCCTCATTCTAACATCTACACAACTCACCACTAAGATTTAAAAAATATCTAAGTTTTTAACAGGCAGCAATAAGACAATGTTGCATTATAGCACTATATAATGAAGCATAACAAAAAGGTAGATTTAATATGATATACTGTGGCACCTTCCTCTGATCTCTTGTAAGCCCTTATTGAATGTTTGTGCATGTATATTTATTTCGCATGTTGTGCTCTTTTTTGCTCCGTTTCTGGTCTCCGTGGACCATGTGGACTTCTCCTGTGGGGGTGGGGCAGTCGATCTGCTTCCAGCCTGCATCACTGTTGCTCTTGAGCCATCTGCTGAGAAGAGTGCGAGAGCAGCCCGGTGAGAATTTTTCTCACTCGTTCCATAGAAACTGTGATTGGTTGAGTTGTACCTGGGTGTCTCCACCCTCTGATACCGCCCATTCACATTCCTTTGCAAAGTGCAAGTGAAATGCTTTTGTCACCTTTTGCACTGTTCGTAAAATCCTTCTTTAGAAAACTGGAAACTTTACAGATCTCAATGAATTTTTAAAATCTTTTTACATGAATTAAGTTGTGTATATATATTACTACAAAGCAAATCTTTAACAACTAATAAATCTGTGTCGTATGATACTGTCAATGGAAGTTCAGCGTCTAGTAGCTTAGGGGAGAAGCAGTTGTTAATTTTACTTCGATGGTAATCACATGATTCATAAACATTGTGCATGGGTAATGCTTAAAACTTTATAAATATGTAAACTCGCTTTTCAATGGGATCCACACTTGAGTTTTACAGAATTACAGATTGTAATTCTGAAGTTGAGTAACAATTCCATCATTAGTACAATATATTACCTTCTACTGCCAAAAGTTTATAACAAAAGTAAGATCCAACATTCATCATAAATAAAGGCTTTTTATCTCAGTTCCTTTGAGAGTAAATGCATTAAAAATAAGTTTTTAAATATGGCAATTTATATTGTAATGAAGTTTCAGTATTTAATTGAAAGCACTGTTTGTAGGCTTACTGAAACTGGTTACATTCATTTGAAAGAGGAAATACCAAGCAACGTTGAAACAGGCAGGAGAGCGGCCCGGCAGTATGACTCAAACCAGCTTTGATAGAATGGCAGTGTGTGAAATTGAAGAATTGTTCCTTTTGTACATGTTCCTGTTCATGTCCCATCATTACTTGCTTGATTGAGTCCTGTCCGTAATTGCTGCACCGCCTGCGTATAATACTACAGACACGTGCAGAAGCCTGGAGAGTAAACTATTTCGGTTTTGTTTTGCCAACTGAGCCATGTGTACTTACTTGTCTTGGTATTGATTTGATTAAATGCTTCTTGGCATCCAGCCATTTATCAATTGATATCAAGGAGTCCACGCTCCATTTTGCTTCTACCTGGTGCCTTTGCTAGGTTCAAGGACATGAGTAACGGCACTTGTGCCTTGTCCCGCACTGTATCCCTGACAGACCCCTCGTGTTGTATCTCATTCTGCATTTCTTCCCTCATCCTCAACCTATATTAATATCAAAGCAAATGAAAAAAATTAGTAAATTAGTAAATGCACAAAATAGTGAAGCTACATAACCAGCCCCCACTTGCTTTAAAATCTATCCCTTTTCCTGCTTTTTTTCCAGTTCTGACGAAGGGTCTTCGACCTGAAACGTTAACTCTGTTTCTCTCTCCACGGATGCTGCCCTGGCCTGCTGAGTTTTTCCAGCGTTTTCTGTTGTTATAACCAGTTTATTATTGCTTTCAGCAAATTGTATTAAATCTTTGTTTCCTTCTTTTTGCCTTGCAAGTTATTTGCCCATAGAAGGCACTTTTGTAACATAAGCTTGATTTTGTCATTATCTAGTCGTATAGTCAGCATTAGTTTTATGACTGCTTGGCTGTAGTCAGTTATCTGTATGTTAGAAGCCAGTGATTTAAATGACCATAGATTATTGCCCATTGATAGTGACAGGACAGGAAGGCATGTCAGTGGTAACATGCCAGAGCAAGTGTTTGATCAGTAAAAATATAAAGTGACCAAAATGTTTCCTTTGCAGATTGTAATCCAAACATTAGTTAGAAAAGGACATTTGTTTGGATAAAATTTAGTGATATCAGACGTGCACGATGTTACTGAACGACTTGCACTTAATTAGCACCGTTAACCCAAATAAAACATTCAAAGCCCTTTACAGAGGCAAAAATAACCAGACATTGAGCAGCAGTGTAAGGATAGGATGGTGACCAAATCGGCTTTGAGGAGGCTTTTGAATGAGGAGAGAGGTAGCAAGGCGAAAGTATTTAAGAAGGGGCCAAGACAGGTAGTGCAGTGGAGGGAAGGATTGAGGCCAGAGTCAGAAGAGCAGCGATTGCAGCCTAGAATGTGGGGCTGAAGGAGGTTGCAGAGGTAGGGAGGGGGTGAGGCCGTGAAGGGACATGCAGATGAAGTCAAGGATTTTGAAGTTGATGCATAGGGAGTCAATGAGGCAAAGCAAGGACAGGATTAATAGAGGAGCAGGATTTCGAGAGAGGTAGGATGCGGGTGACGGAATTGTGATTTGCAATTTATGAAGAGCAGAACTCGGAGACTAGCAAGGTGAGCATTGGAGTAATAAAGTCTGGATAAAGTGAGGTGATTTAGGGCAAAGGCGGCTGCAGAGGTGAAAATAAGTGATCTTTGTATTGGTTAGGACATAGGATTTGAATCTTAGGTCTGGGTCAAGCAGGGCACAGAGATTGTGCACTGTCCGGCTTAGACTGAGCCGGCAGCCAGGGAGAGGAATGGAGTCGGAGGCAAAGCTGTGCAATTTTGGCAAGAGCCAGATAGGATAGGATAATTCAACAGCAATTAAACTACAAATGCGTTCTGATATTGCGTATGCTTGCTTGATAAGTATTTCCAATATGACCTCCAGGTGTCTTTTGTTTACACTTTTGTTGTGATATAAATGTTTTTTTTAATTACAAATGGTTTGTGTTGCGGCGGGGTGTTCCAGAAAAGGTTTTCTGTGATGTTCCGCAGGCTCAGAAACCCATTGTTCTGTGTGTGTGTCGTTGTCAAGGTAGCTCAGGGAGGAAGTGCTTTGTGCAAGAACACTGAGCTGGAGTGACTCGAGGGAACCGTTAGCACATCTGTCAGGTCATTTAAACGAGTCTTCGTGTTGTCGCCCAAAATTGCTTCTAATGACCTGGACCATTATGTTTAAAAAGCACACACAAATTCTAAATGTAGTTACTACCTCATTACTTTTTTTTACATAAAATCGGGGAGAAAAAAAGGAATTGAAGGGAATGCCAGAAGCAATATTTTATTAAGCATCATATGAGCATTTTAATAGACTGCTCATTATGATAGTTAACCCAGGGGGCGGTTAACTAATATATTTCCATGTGTTCGAAATGGGGCAAATGGCAAAAGATGAGAAGCTGCCCTGACAACAAACTATTTTAGAGGAATTCCAAGCAATATAATAAAAGCTGGAAAGAGAAAAGTATGAGCTCTCACAGCTGACAGCGTTCCTTAGCCAGAAATAATCCTGTGATGGCCTTGTGCCTAGTTGTACATCATGGGAACAATAGGGAAGGAAGTCCCTACCCTGGAGTTAAGAATACACAGTTAGCACAGCCGTGGCAGGTTTCGTCCCTTGAGGGAGATGCGCACCTGAGCTTGACAGGAACAGTTATCTGAAGACATGATATGTGATGCATATAAAAATTAAATAAAACCAATCCCTTTCCTGCTTTACAAACCATAGTTTCCTGTTGAAAATCAGCATTGATTGCACATGTTAAATGGTTTGTTTATCAAACCCTAGCTGAGTAACAAATTCACTTGAGAACTGCTCAATCAGCTGTGAATGCATATTGAGGCAGTCACCGTGATGACAATGTGTAGAGTTCAGTGTGTTTCTAGTTGGTACATTATGCAACCGCAACAAGGACACTTTTGCCTCAAGTCACGCATTTTGAAGAAATACAATTTGCTTAATCTGCATTTTGTTTCAGTGAGAAAACCGAACGATTTTAGCTTGATAGCAGGGCAGTGATTGAAAAGCAGCATTTGTAAGGCAGTGGTTAACTTCTGTGAATTTTTATAATGTTTTTTAGAAGTCTGGATGCTGTTGGCAAATGAAATAAGCTGTTTCCCAAGCGTGCTTATCATTCTTTGTCCTTGACAACGAAGGGAAACTGAATTTTGATGGGAGCATTTAGCACATTTTTTTCTGATGCAAACATGAGATGACTAGTCCTTCCACCGGCCAGGGTATTGTGTGGTTTCCTGTGCGTCCAAGCACACAAGAGTGATGGGGCCTCACAAGTTGTCAGCTCCTTGTCATTAAACCTCCAGTGCAGTCGAAAGCTAAGTTGATACTTTGGAGGGGTTGGGGGACAGTGGTTATATTATTATACCTCAGTTTTTGTTCAATTTTCCTTTTGAACAGTTTTCAAATGGAATAGCTTGTGCAATTCCTGTGGACAGGAAAAACTCTTGGAAGAAAGGCAAACAAAACAAATAATAAGTTTATTGAGTGTAACCAACATGTTATAAAAGCTGATAATTCTTTAGTTGTTAAATATCTGGATTTCGATCAGCGACCTCATAGAAAATTGCACGTCACCCAGATGTTTGTCCTCGAGTGGGGGAAGAAAGCATAGTTTCACACACTTGTTTGTTGATGCAGAAGGTTAGAAGAGTTTACTAATCCTGCGCTTACATTTTGGTTTAGTCATGCTACATGTGTCGCAGTCTCTCAGATTGTTTTTTCAATTGCTACTTTGCTTTGTAAAACATTTGGGCAAACTGCTGAAAACCTCAGTCCTTTCAGTTCAGCAAACTGGAGCTTTTCCACAACTGCAGGAAAATACAGGCGATTTAATGAGATCTGAATCTATATCCGGTCAACTGAAGGCACTTTTATTGAATCCTGTATTTCTTTTGTCCATTTACTATATTTTTGTAACAATATGCAACCGCTCGACATGAAATTTGGGGTTTTCTAAGCGTCGCTGTTTTAAGACTTTTTTTTTCTTGAAGAAACACTTGTTTAAGCTGCTGTACGAGTCTGAGACTGGTAGGTGCAGAGAGAAATTTGCACCCAGCAAGACTATTGCATGGCTCTGTATCGCGCTCAGAGAGCTGTGCACATTCTGCATGTGCAGAGCTCCCTTCTTGGAGTTGAGTTTTTTTTTAATGTTTTGAGACCATGTGTGAGCCTCTTGTTTTCTCAAGATATTAAGAAAGAGGACTTGAGTTTAGAAAATGCTTAGGACATCCAGTGGATTTGCGAATCCTGGCTTAATACAGCATCTACACAGTAGTGAGCCAAATGCCATGAGAAGGCCTCCCCATGGGGGTGTCTCACTATTGCAAAGCAATACCAAAGTGTTGGGATAACTATTCAGGACCAATCAAGTGCATTTGTGAAACAATTCAAATCAGCACCATGTTTTTGCTCAGTTTTTGATTTCTTTATACATGTGCGTTGGAGAGGTGGGAATAATGATTTTTGTGGAGCAAGAGTTAAAGAGGAAAAACGCATGCCTTGTGTTTTTTTAAGACTGTGCAGCGACCGTCAGAATTTAAATATATGCGCAGAAGTGCTTGGATCATTGCAGAGAAGCCAAGATGGATCTGAAGGAGGTGTTGCCAGTACAGGTTTAATAATTTTGGAAAGATTATACGGGACCACACTGCAACTTCTTGAAGATTTCCCAGTACATTATTCTGCAGTGTCCTCCTCCACAGGATAAAAAATTACTTTCATTTGTGTGCAGAGATATGGAATGGAAGGAAATGGGTCCATTTTTTTCCTGGAACTTAATATACAAATGTTAGCTAGAAATCAAACTGTTTTGGAAGCAGCATGCTACTTTACTTCAACAATTTTATATGATAAGCACCTACAGTTCTACATCCCACTGTAGTTACGGATGGCAGTCAATGCTGAATATGTGCAATTTGAAAGGGTTGAATGTCTGAGGGTTGTGTTTTTTTTTTGTCTTTGTAGTAACATAAGTATCAAAAATATTGCTAATATAGCAGTAGTCAGCAAGAAATAACTTCTTTCACTGAAAGATTACTAGTAATGCAATACCAGAAACAAAGGACCTGCACTCCTGTATCTGTTACTAATGAAACATCCTTGGTGAGTAAAGAAATCGTTGCTGAATCATCAGTATATCTGGGTAGTAATTTAGCAGCTTCAGAACACTTTACAACATAAACTTTCCCTCCTAATGTTCACACGCATAAGAATTTTGTTACCTTTTTTTGTGTTTGGGATTTTGTTCCCGGTATTGTTTCACCGACAGTTACATTATTAGATAGAATTTGAAGTCTCTACTTATAAATATGTAAAAAGTTTCTAGAGCAGTCAATTTAAAACAAATGTCTAACCCTCGGAACTAGCCCACATTTCATTGTAGAATTGTCTTGTCAGTCTGCTCCCGGGGGGGGGGGAGAATCCATAAATGACTTAAAGAAATAGCATGCATCAAACAGCTGGTCAGTCTGTAAGTTCAGCTCACTGGTTGTTTGCAGGTAGGTTTCATTCACTCAGGAGTGATTTGTGATCAGCTACTTTCATGACCTTCCTGAATCATTTGCGAGATGTTGACGCCCGCTGTCTGCCTTCAAATACCTCGTGAAGCAAGCATCCAAAAGACACTGATTTCAAAGTAAATAGTGCAAATGAGGAATGTCGAGCAAGTTATTTCAGGTGACAGTCATTGTAAAGAATTTTACTTTTGACATTTGTAGACAAATTCTTAAATTGACTGTCAAATGGTGAATAGACTGCACATTTGCAAGCACGCTGCTTTTTATTCTGGATAAGACCTTTTCATGCCAAACCGTTGCCTCAATTATCATATTTAATTCACTACTTTAGGCAAGGAACTCTCTATCTTCAAATATTGCCATATGCCTTAGATTATGGATGTTTGGATGGGAATAATGTGCACCACTGCACTGTTAAAGCAGATTTGAGTTGGGTTTTGTATTACAAATATCAGAGATGTTCTGTTAATAATTTTGGTATTTATGTTGATAGGTAAACAAAACTATTGGAATTGAGCACCGCTCTCCGAAGCTCATCTCTTTCAGTGTGCGATTGTAGTCTCTGCCTACAGTGCAAATAGAATTGTAGGTGCTTATTCCTTGTCATTTTTAAAGCTAATCATCTTGGCTAGTGACTTTGGAGGTAAAAGCTTGTGCTGATGTCCCTGTAATTGGTTTAAATAATACAAAATAGATGAATGCTGACCTTAATGCAAACCCAGCAGTACACTAAAAGTCACTGATCACTTCCAGAATGTATTTAGAAAGTGTAATTGGAGAACATTATTGAAACCCCATGTTCTTCTTGGTATTCCTCCAGTGGTGTGTGGATATTTTAGCTGTGCGCTGCTATACTATTTCCCTCAAAAACACTGATGTGACTGTATTGCATTTCACAGTGCTTACTATAATCGTATTTCACTCTTAATCGATCTGGAATTCTGACTCAACAGCAACTCGAACACTAATATCTCTCTTTCATTTCCTTTTCCTGCAGAAATCATTGATGACCTTACGCATTTAGTGGATAAAACTGATTCCAGAATTCAGAGTGAAACAAGACGCGTCAAATTGGTTGATAAAAAGTCAGCTTCTTGTGGTATGTGGATGTATTTAATATCGTCCCCTCGATCCACCAGGTGGCATTACGATGTCATTGCTTTTACTAGTTTTCCCTTGAACATGGCCTACTTAACCCTTTTCCCACTTGTCCATCAGCAGAAGTATTTAGGAGGTGGATGTGTTTGTGAATGTACTGTTGTTCGGAGCCTTTTGTATGGCAAAACAAAAAGCCAAGGCTTTATGATGTTATTTGCATATGCAGCTGTTCAAACACTAAGTGAGGATTCATTGATAGTAATTCTCACCTCCTTGCCCTCTGTAAGGGCTCTCGGCAGCTGTTGCCAGTAAGCAAGCAAATGACCTGTACCCTGGCAGTGTAACTTCCCAAGAGCACCAGACTTCTGCCAGAGTCGTCCATCATTTATGGGTGCGTGTAATTAGATATTTTCCCAACTTCATTTTGCATTGCAAAATTTGAAAAAGCGAAATTGCCTTTTTCCCCCCTAAAATGTCTTGCATTTAGCTTTGCAGAAAACAGTTTTAGCATAGTTGTAGTTCAGACAACTCTTAAGTCTTTGAAATGATCTAGAAAATCATGTTCCTTTTAGTACTGGATATCATTAAGAGTTAATGAATGTGATGCAGTCTATTTCACCATGTTACCACTTTCACCTTTATTCATTAGCAACTTGTAATTATGCTCTTTTACGTTTAAAGGGCTTTTTGTTTGATAATTAACAATTTTCACAACAAACATGTCCTTTCTGTTGCAAAAATGTCGATCGCTATTGCTATTCTCTTTGCATTTGCATTATTAAGAATAGCAATTCAGCATGTCGTGACTGAAAAGTAAAAGCTTATTGTTCTCTCGGCATCACAACACTGTGGTTGGGGTTGATAGTGCAGTCTCTCTTTTGTAGTAGGCACCTCTGTTTCAGGAGACATCATTAAGCTAAAGCGTTGTTTTGACAACACTGGTCTAAAACCAAATGAAAAATAGAGCTGCATAATAATAAGTGAAAAATATTACTTCAAGATTGGTTTTATTTGCCTATCAAACCTGCCATTGAATTGCCTAAGAAATGCTTACATTTTTTCCACGAGGGAGCCTAGTAACCAGCAAGCAGGGTACAGCAGTCAGGTTTGAAGAAATAACAAAATGAAGGTCAGCTAATATTGCACTAATTCTGCTTCCTGGTGGCCATGACAGCCTGCAAGGTTTATTTGAAGATCCCAGATTCTGAGTCAGTGTGCGCTTTGTTACCGTATAACTGTTTTAGGCTGTGCCAACAGTTTAGGATATTAATGAATCCTACAGAGAAGTGAATGGAGAATTTCTCCCCCCCCCCCCCCCCCCCTCTCTTTTTTTCTCTTCTCTTTGTTTGACACACACATCTTTGTCTGTTGAATGTTGCTGGGCATTACTAATGAGTAGGCAGAAAAATCACAAAAAAGGCAAGAATTATAGGGAGTAAAAGAGAAATTGGTGAACAGCAAAAGGTGAGATTGTTGCCCGTTGGTAAGGTACTTTGGACGGTCTCTATGTCCCCCTCCCTCGTCACCAAAGCTGCTGTCGGGATGAACGCATGGACATTTAAAAAAAGGCAACTTTTGTGACACCAGGCGACTGTGAAGCGCCAGCTCTCTGACCGCCAGGTCTCGGTGCCTCTTCAGTGTCCCTCTGCCTCATTATTACAAGCACCTTGTGGCCCACCCTGCACAGCTGCTAAAGGGGAAAAATTAAAGCAATTCACACACTGTGACTTCACGCCTGGAAACAATTGGGTCTTGTTCAGGAGAACCATTATTATAAAGGAGCTAAAATACAAGAGAGATTGTGGTTATTGAGATTTTCACAGGATTTATAGAATGCTATTTAAGTCGAGATAATGGGTAGTTTGTTGAGAGACAATTATCTGATAATTAAGTTGGTCAAGGAAAAGCATTTCAACACTTTTTCTAATTGTTCTCGTCTGAATCCTAGTATGGTATTAATACTCGGATATGTTTTAATATACTCTTTGGTTTTGTATAGACATGTTAATGTGATGAATCTCGCTAAATAGCTCTCCAGACACTATGCTGCTTTGCAGTGCAAAGGAATGAAATTCAGCTATACTGGAAGGCTTCCGTGACACACAAGAAGACCCTTTGTTTCTTGTTTATAAACCAGAAACATGCCTAAAATCACTGAAACAGTGAGAGAGCTGAAGAGGCCCTACTGAGCACAGGGCACAATAAATAAAGATTTGCGAGCTAGATTTTAATGCTTTGATTTGATGATCACTACTCTTTAGGGGTTAAGGGATCTAAGGGGAAGACTGCTTAGACTGTCTTTCAGCTGACTTAATTAAGAAACTTCAATCTTGTTCTACAAGGCCCATTATGTGTGAAGCTTCTTCCTACCATGAATAGGGGTTCAGCCTGTAAAGTGTATACATACATGATGCCATTGTGTTTTGTTGCCAAACTGCAGACAGTGGCAAGTACAATCTGGGATTTGTCAAGGGTTACCCTTTAGGGACCTTGCCCTCTGTGGAATCAAATACAGGTTTTTCTTCCATTAAGAAACTTTCTTAGGCTGTTAAAAGTTAACTGAAATCTCACTTTCAGCACCTTAACTCCAGGGCATCCCCAATACTTTTCTCAACTGCCGATTACCCAAAGGTAGGAAGCAAATGAGCAGCAGTGCCCTGGTATTTTGTGGATGCATTTCCCAGGGCTTAATCATCTCAAAGCCTGGTGAGTGCAGTTCCTCCTGCAATAATCTACTTATCACGTAATTTACCACCCCTTCTGCCTCTTGAGAATGAGTCTTGCAAGTTTCTGTATCCTGAATAGTTCCAAATTGTTTCTATTTTGAAGGGAGAGCTGTTTAAGTCAGTTGTAAAAACTCAGAATAATGGTTCCCAAATTTATTAGCAGGTTAACTGTGGATGAAGCCATGACATTTTATTTTACAAAGACTGGAATGGTGGCTTTGTAAACTATTATGGCACTTTTTAAATGCTATAGCAGTAATTATGTTGGAATTGCAGAAAATATTTTGTCAGCCAAGCTGAGCAGTAAGAATCATTCATTTATTGAATTACTAAGTACTCCCACAAAATGTTGTATTCCAGATCCTTATTTGGTGCAGTTGAGGTTACTTGACATTTACCTTCATCAAATGTTATATTGCATCAATACTAGCTGTAGAATTAATTGTACTATAAAATATTATTAGTGCAGCTCAGTCTTAATAAAGAGTGCTAGTAATTTTCAGGCTATCCTTAGTTGACTGTTTGCCTACCATCCATCTGACATATTCATTAAATGAGTTTTAAGGGGGCTTTTTTCTGATAAAGGAAAGGGATTAAATATTCTTGTACCGGTGTAGTCGCTTCTCGCACTGCAAAAATTAGGCTGATTAGCACAGAAGTAGTTACAGAGGAAAGTACTGGGTGGTCAGTTTGAGGGCTGTTGCTTACATTTGGAAATGAGACTTTGATGTATTCGGTCTACAAACGTGACTGTTGTACACTGACCTGAAAAGTCAAACAGGAGGCAACAACAGAGGCCACTCTAGTTAATTAGTGTGAAGGTGACAGTTTCCAAACTTGAATGAAAGAACTTAATCCTCTTTGTGGAAATTGAATTTTGCAAATGTAGAATGCTGTCAACCACTGAAATTTCCCTTCAGACATAGGCGATGGTTTGAGGGAGAATCACATGGGAAATGAGGGGGACAAAAACATGATAGTTTAATTTAATGTTTCCACAGACATTGAGATGCTGTTAAGATTGATATAATCATTTAGGAACACTTGGTAGTTTAAAAACTACAACACATGAGCAAAGCTAAAGTCTTCCAGTGTGAGTAAGTAAAGGTTTTATTAGTTGATTAGCAGCTCAGTTGAAAGGAATGGTTTATTTGTGGCATTTTCTGTCAAGACCAATATTTTCTATCTTCTGCCCAACTCAATCACATTTTTGTTCGACTGCTTTCTTCTTCAAAACTGTACGATTAACTGCCGTTTACGGAGGCTTGAGGAGGATTTGGTCGTACTTCTGATTTGGTATTTTCCTTTACCCCCCCCCCCCCCGAGCCTCAGTACATGTAGTTAATTTCACTGACGAGAGTCATTGGGAGGAGAGGAACAGTTGAAATATTCTTTTCACATGGGCTTCAAAATTTAATAGAATTGTTAAAAAATTCTTCCAAAGTAGTTTAGTGTCATAGTATTTTAGGTTCTTGCATATAATTGCCCTGTCGTTGGATATGTTGAGTAATTCAGTTTTAAACTGGTTATAAATTTGTAATGCTGGTACACAGCATTTGTGCTTTACAGGATGTCTGCTTATCAATCCTGTATGTATTTAAGTTGTTGGCCTGCCTTGATATTTAAATATTTGCCAACCCTAGGAATATATTTTCCCCTTTTTCCCTAAATATAGGGCAATTGGGCTCTTATTTAGTAGAACTTAATGGACTTAAATCAAGATGGCAGGTGCATGCTTCTGAATTTACTACACATATTTAATAATTTGTTAGAAAAAGGTGTAGTGCCAGAGGACTGGCGGATAGCTAACATAATACAGGAAACTTTGTGATATCCGGCACCGAACTGTTGCCGATCTATCAAAACTGCCGGACATACAAAGTTAATGTTGAAGCATACGGAGGTTTTCATCTCCGTATCTGGCAACAAACACTGTTGCTTAGCAACAGCTTCTAAACAGTCGGCTGCAGCTGCAAGCGTCTCTAGCTGAAGCTGTTGCTATAGCTACAGACCTTGCAGTGCCTCACTGGGAAAAAAAAGCAACGAGAACTAAAAAAACTTATACAAAACGGCTCCTGATTTTTGCCGTTAGATCGAGTATTCCGGACATATAACCTCCGGATAAACCAAAGTTTCCTGTACCTATATTTAAGAAGGGGGATAGAACATGTCCAGGGAATTATAGACCAGTCAGCTTAACATCAATGATAGGAAAAATAATGGAATCCCTACTAAAGGAGAAAATAGAACATCTAGAAACCAGAAACATAATAATGAATAGTAAAAATGGATTTCAAAAGGGAAAGTCTTGCTTGACCAACCTTATTGAATTTTTTGAAGAGGTAACAGAGAGAGAGAGTAGACAATGGTAATGCAGTAGATGTAATTTATCTAGATTTTCAAAAGGCCTTCGATAAGGTACCCCACAATAGACTGAGTTAACGTCTCAGCTCGATGACCCTTCGACGATGACCCAGTTCTGATGAAGGGTCATCGACCTGAAACGTTAACTCTATTTCTCTCTCTACAGATGCTGCCTGACCTGCTGAGTATTTCCAGCATTTTCTGTTTATATTTCAGATTTCCAGCATCCGCAGTATTTTGCTTTTGTACCCCATAATAGACTGCTGAACAAGGTCAAAGAATGCGGAGTCAGGGGACAAGTAGCAGGATGGATAGCTAGCTGGCTTCAAGAGAGAAAGCTGAGTGTAAGGGTAAAAGATAAAGATAGCTATTCAGAGTGGCAGAAGGTGAGTGGTGGTGTTCCACAGGGATCAGTGCTGGGACCACTGCTGTTCATAATTTATATTAATGATTTAGACTTTGGAATCAAAAACACAATTTCTAAATTTGCGGATGGCACCAAATTGGGGGGGAATAGTCAATACTGAGGAGGACTGCAACAAATTACAGGAGGACATTAATAAACTTGCAGAATGGGCAAATAATTGGCAAATGAATTTCAACACAGATAAATGTGAGGTATTACATTTTGGTAAGAAGAATAGGGAGGTCACTTATCACTTGGAGGGTGTGAGTCTGGGCGGGGTAGAGGACCAAAGGGATCATGGAGTACAAATACACAAATCACTAAAAGTTGCGACACAGGTTAGCAAGGCCATAAAAAAAGCAAACCAAGCACTAGGGTTTATTTCTAGAAGGATAGAATTCTAAAGTAGGGAAGTTATGCTAAACCTGTATCGAACCTTGGTTAGACCACAATTGGAGTACTGCATACAGTTCTGGTCGCCATATTATAAAAAGCATATAGAGACACTGGAGAGGGAGCAGAGAAGATTTACAAGGATGATACCAGAAATGCGAAGGTATACCTATCAGGAAAGGATGAACAGGCTGGATCTCTTTTCTCTTGAAAAAAGAAGGGTGACCTAATAGAGGTTTTTAAAATTATGAAAGGTTTTGATAGAGTAGATACAGAGAGAATGTTTCCACTTGTGGGGAAGGGCATAACTAGAGGCCATCAATATAAGATAGTCACCCAGAAATCCAATAGGAAATTCAGAAGAAACTTCTTTACCCAAAGAGTGGTAAGAATGTGGAACTCGCTATTATGTCCGTGAATGATTGTGACACGGACAGCAGGAGTTGAACAAAACAAGTCTTTACTGGTGGAAGTCAGTAGTGAAACTGAAAACAACAGAGGCTCACTAGCGCCTTTTATACAGGGGTGGTCACTGCCGGTACTGCAGTCTGAGACCAGTTATTCTCTTAAATTCCTCCCCTTTTAGATAAACAGTACATAACATTCATTTAACAACTAAATGATAACTAATTACAATCACAATTACGGTTGCTAGATACATTGGTTAAGTTTAAGCAATTATAAGTTCAGTCTTTGAGGAGGCTTCCTGATTCTGTCTGGATAACGCCTCTTTGGGGTATCAGGTTCTTCTGGCAATGTTGAGTCGGGATCAATGTCGTTGTTTGGTTCATCTGCTTCCAATATCACCGGTTCTGCGGTAGCTGCAATTGGTACGTCGATTTCATTGCCAGGTGTATCAGATCGTGGTGTGGAGTTGGCGTTTTCCAGTGACTCTAGAATCTGGTCAGCATGGCGTCTTACAATGCTCTCTCCAACGTCCACGGTATACATGAGAGGTCCTTGCCGTGTACAAATCGTTCCTGGCTGCCATTTCTCAGTGCGGTAGTCCCGGGCCAAAACTGGTTCACCTATCTTAAAACTCCTGGTCGGCCTTTCATTCATATTCTGAAACTGCCTGTTCTCCACATCTCTTCGGACGTTTGGCTTAACCAAATCCAAACGGCATCGTAGTCTTCGATTGAAGAACATCATGGCTGGAGTTTGGTTGGTAACCACATGTGTCGCATTCCGGTAGGCAAACAAGAAGTTGTCCACCTTGTGTTGTAGGGGTATATCTTCATTACACATTGCCTTGATAGCTTTCTTGAATGTTTGGACAAACCTCTCGGCCAATCCATTAGTGGCTGGATGATATGGGGCAGATGTGTAATGCTTAACACCATTGTTCTTTAAGAACCTCCGGAACTCTTCAGACACAAACTGTGGTCCATTGTCAGAGCAAATCTGTTCAGGCAGCCCATTCCTGGCGAATATGGTTCTTAAAACTGTGATAGTTTTTTCCGTGGTGGTTGAGGACATTTTTATTACCTCTGGCCACTTTGAATGTGCATCCACCGCAATTAAAAGCATCGAGTCCATGAAGGGACCAGCAAAATCAATGTGCACCCTTTGCCATGGAGATGAGGGCCACTCCCATGGATGCAGAGGAGCTTGTGGTGGGGCGTTTTGGACCTTTTGGCATCCTGCACAGCTCTTGGTCATCTCTTCGATTTCTCTATCGATTCCCGGCCACCACACAAACGCTCTGGCTAAGTTCTTCATTTTTACCCCACCCAGATGACCCTCATGAAGCTCATTGAGCACTCTATCCGTCAACTTAGGCGGAATTACTACTCTGGATCCACACATCAAGGTTCCTCTGCACACTGACAGCTGTTCTCTTCTCGGCGAGAATGCGGGCAGCAGTGGTTCGCCATGTGCTGGCCATCCCTTCACCGTTAAATCATAGACCCGTGATAGTGTCGGGTCATTCCGTGTTTCCTTTTCTATGTTTGCATTCGTCACAGGGAGACATTCGACTATGGTCGAGTGGAATAACTCCATTGGATCCACTGCAAGGTCTTCTTCTTCCACCGTCGGCAACGGTAGGCGTGACAATCCATCAGCATTTCCATGCTGTTTAGTTCCTTTGTACTCGATGTCATATTGGTGTGCCCCTAGGAAAAGGGACCACCTCTGCAGGCGTTGTGCTGTCATTATCGGTACGCACTTCTGAGGGTTGAAAATGGAGACACGAGGTTGATGATCGGTTAGTAGAGTAAATTTTTGACCGTCCAGATAGTGATTGAACTTCTTCACCCCCCACACTAGGCTGAGGGCCTCTCTGTCAATCTGGGCGTAGTTACGCTCGGCAGAAGTTAACGAGCGTGACGCAAAAGCTATCGGCCTCTCTAAACCATCAAGGAATTTATGCGACAGTACCGCCCCAATGCCGTAGGGAGACGCATCACACGCCAGTCTGATCGGCAGTGCTGGGTTGTAGTGAGCCAATACTTCCCTTGAAGTGATTAAGTCCTTACTCTTCTGAAAGGCCCGCTTACAATCATCGCTCCATTTCCATGCTACCCCCGTTCGTAGCAGGGCGTTCAGTGGGTGCAGAATTGTCGACAAATTCGGCAAAAACTTATGGTAGTAATTCACCAATCCGAGGAATGACCTCAGTTGCGACACATTTTCAGGTGCTGGGGCCTTAACAACCGCTTCAATTTTGTCAGGGGACTTATGTAACCCCTCTTCATCAATCACGTGGCCACAATACGATATCTGTTTCTTAAAAAACTCGCACTTGGGGCGGTTGGCTCGTAGCCCATGTTCCCGTAGTCTAGTGAGCACCTGTTCTAGGTTGTTAAGGTGTTCACTGTCATCTTCACCTGTCACAAGGATGTCGTCCAAGTAACACTGAGTCCCCGGAATCCCTTGCAGGACTTGTTCCATCGCTCTTTGCCATATCGCCGGAGCCGATGCTACTCCGATTACCAATCGATGATACTGGTAAAGACCTTTGTGAGTGTTTATCGTGAGATACTTCCTAGAGGACTCTTCAACCTCCATCTGCAAATATGCTTGTGCTAGGTCAATTTTTGTAAAACGCTTCCCTCCAGACAGTGAGGCGAAGATGTCTTCTATCCTTGGAAGAGGATATTGTACTGTGTGAAGGACTGGGTTCACCGTCACCTTGAAATCCCCACAGATGCGAATCTTCCTTGGCTCCCCGGACTTATTGCTTAACGTTTTCTTCATGACAGGAACGATGGGTGTCGCCCACTCGCTCCAGTCGACCTTAGACAACACGCCTGCCTTCTCCAGATTCTCCAGCTCTGCCTCGATGGCTGGGCGAATTGCATATGGTACCGGTCTTGCTTTGAAAAACTTGGGAACTGCATTCTCTTCTATTTTTATCGAGGCGGTTACGCCTTTAAGCGTGCCCAGTTCTTGTTGAAATACCTCTTTGGCATTAGCTAAGATTGTTGACAATCGTCCAGGAGTGACGTCTTCATCTTTTTTACCGTCCACCGTCATTGCATGAATGGAGTGCCAATCTAAGTTTATCTTCCTGATCCATTCACGTCCCAATAACGGTGGTCCACCATTTGGCAGTATGTAGAGATACAATTTCCGTATTTTCTTGCCGTTGTATTCGACAGGCACCCTTATTTTTCCTCTGGGGTATACCTTTTGCCCCGTTTACGTCGTCAAGACGATGGATGTCTCTCTCAAGGGTATGTGTGAGAATAGCCGCTCGTAGTCTCGTCGATTCATGACGGTTAGCACTGATCCTGTATCCAATTCCATTTTAACTTGGGACCCTGCTATCGTGAGGGTGACCCAAATGGTTCGGTGATCCTCTTTTGTGATTACATTGTGAAGTTTGAGACAGCTTAGTCTCCTGTTCCCGGATTCACTATCGCTCATCTGGTCTTCGGAACTACTGTCCATCATCTTTTGTACTTTCTTGTACGGTCCCTTAGTAGCCTTTTTGTTGTCGCTGGTCTTCTTCCCAGACCTGCAAACTCGTGCAATGTGTCCCATCTTTCCGCATTGCCTGCATATTTTGTCTTTGGACCAGCAGTCCTTCTGGTCATGGTTAGTTCTGCCGCAGCGATAACATTTTGCAAATCCCCGTGCCATTTCGTGGGTGCCGTATGCCTGTGGCTTTTGTTGAATTTCTGCAGCTCCCCTGGCTGCTGCTTCATACGATACTGCCACGCTGAAAGCCTTATCTAGCGTCAGCTCTTTCTCTGATAGTAACTTCTTCTGTGTTCCTTCACTCAGGAGGCCACAGACAAATTTGTCCCGTAGGGTATCTGCCAGTCCTTCTCCGAACTGGCAGTGCTTTGATAGCTTGCGTAGTTCCGTAAGGTACTCAGCATTGCTCTCATCTTTATGCTGAGTTCTCCTGTGGAATTTAAATCTTTCTGCTATCAACAGCGGTGCAGAGTTTAGGTGTTTCTGTAGGACAGCAACAATTTCGTTAAAACTCTTCGCCTTCGGTTTGGCTGGAGTAATCAGGTCCCGCAATAGGCCGTACGTTCTCGTGCCCATTACGTTTAGCAATACCGATGCCTTTTTCTCATCAGCTATTTCGTTTGCCTCGAAATATACCTCGACTCTTTCCACATACGTGGTCCAGTCCTCTATTGTATTATCAAAAGCAGTGATACAGCCAGTCTTCGGCATCTTGCAAATCTAAAATGGCGCCTCCCACGCTTTGTCTTCTTCCCCGATTTAACAAAATGGCGCCTCCCGCGCTTTGCCTTCTTCCCCGCTGATTAAGATGGCGCCTCCCGTGCTTTGCCTTCTTCTCCGCTGTTGCTAGCGCTGCTTTCCGCGGTTCCCGTTGCAACCTGCAGCTCCTCGCGGTTTCTTGTGCGTTTAATTAAAAAAAAATTTTTTTTTATTATTTTCCCGTCGTGGAACAACCCTGTGGGACTCTTGCCTCCCTCTTCTCGGGTCTATACGCAGCCCGGCTTCGTAGCACCGGCCGTGCCCTGTGTGCTCCACCCTCTCTCTTCCCGACAATGCTGCTCGGCCCCGTTGCAAGCCACCCGCTCGAGTTCGCGACCGCCGCAGCCCAGGAAGGATCAGTGTACTACCTGCCACCAGCCCGATTAGCTGAAGCACCGTCGACAGGAACCAGGCCCCGCTTCCGACAGCTTCTCCGGCAATCTTCAACTCTGCTAACACAGGGGCGGATGCCCACGGTCGACGCCCGTTTCTACTGCCTCTTACTTTCTTTTCTTTCTGGCCTCGACCTCTGCTCACTTCGCTGTAGGAATGGATCCCAGGAGGTGGTGCAGACTGTAGGTAGGTTCGTATCTGCTCGTCGCCAGTATTATGTCTGTGAATGATTGGGACACGGACAGCAGGAGTTGAACAAAACAAGTCTTTACTGGTGGAAGTCAATAGTGAAACTGAAAACAACAGAGGCTCACTAGCGCCTTTTATACATGGGTGGTCACTGCCGGTACTGCAGTCTGAGACCAGTTATTCTCTTAAAGGTACATACACAATACTCGCTACCACAGGGAGTGGTTGAAGCGAATAGTATAGATGCATTTAAGGGGAGGCTGGACAAGCATATGAGGGAGACGGGAATAGAGGGTTATGCTGATAGATTTAGATGAGGAAAGGCGGGAGGAGGCTCGAGTGGAGCATAAACGCCGGCGTGGACTGGTTGGGCCCAGTGGCCTGTTTCTGTGCCGTATATCCTATGTAATCCTATGTAACTTTCCATGGAATCTGTAATCATAGCAAAAGGGAAATTGCTAATCAAGACCCTCATATTAAAGCTGCTTTCACATTTCTCATGCACCTAAATGGGCAGTAAAGAGGGAAAACTATCAAAAATATTCTTAATCCACCTGTAAAGTGTGCAAAACTTGCACGTAATTGCTGCACATTTCTGTGATTCCAACATATTTCACTGCAGGCTCAGCCACAACTGTCTGCCAGGATAAGTCTGCTATTGCAAAAAGTAAGAAATGAGCCAGTGGATATTTTCCTTCTTATTGATGAATTTTGTAAACTATTCATCAGATTGTAAAGACAGAAACAATTGAGCCCAACAGCTCAACAATAAATGGAGATCGTGTTGACCTTGATCCCAAATAAACTGCTGCTTATCACCAATAGGTCAGATCGTAGTACTGTACTGTCTGCGAACATACTTGAGAGTTTGTATCAATTCTACACATTCCCTAACAGTATTCTAGCACTTACCTCCTCACATAATTAAATGCCTAAAAGTAGGGCCATGGAACAACGATCAGTAGCATAAATGTGATCTAAACTAGAGGGGAAAAAATGAACTTTCATTTATGTAGTTTACTTTACATCCTCCGGACATTCCAAAATACTTCACATTCAATTAGTTATTTAGGGAGTGTGGTTATTGTTGTTACATAGGCAAGCATGGCAGCCAGTTCACAAACAACACAGCAATGAGATAAATGACCAGTTAATCAGGTTTTGTTGATGTTGGTTGAAAGAAGACTGTTGGTTAGGACACTGGGAGAACTCCCTGTTTTTTCTTCAGGTAGTTCCATGGGATCTTTAACATCCACCTGAACAGACAGACTGGACCTCAGTTTAACATCTGTTATGAAAGATGGTACATTCAACAATGCAACAATCCCTCAGTACTATAGTGAAGTGTCCACCTACAGGGAGAAATTGATAGAAAATGATTAAATATGTTTTGAAATTAAGGTTCAAAATAATAAGGATTTTGGACTGTGCGAACGGCATCGATTGATGGAAAGTAGTAAAAATGGAAGGAAACTAATTTACGACTTTCTTCTGGCCTTGCTCACCTGCTTAGCCTTATCTCATTTTTCATTAATCTTTCCCCACAGGGGAAAATGTAGACTTTGAGAATATAGCATAAAACCTGTTTGCATAATACACACAAACAGCAAATCCAGATGGCACAAAGACTTTAAGGCTATAATGCTGATGCTCTATACGTCAAAAAAATGGATTTTATTGAAGCAGAAAGTAATTATAGATCAAAGTTTATATTTAAAATGAATGCGGAGTCAGTACTACTTGTCCACCTGTGAGAAAGTGGATAGTGACGCATTTGCTAAATGTTTGTAAATTTTACATTGAAAGATGTATTTGGCGACTCATTGCTGGAACTTTTTTTATGGTTTAATCGGTTGAATTTAATTTAGCCTACCAAATATATATTTCTCACAGTTTTGCTGTTAATTCCCAAATTTGCTGATGTTACGGATGGAGAATGAGCCTGATGCACTTCACTGGGACAGGAGATGACAAATTGTCCTAAATACTACTATTTGGTTACACACCAACAAGCATGTGACATAATGGATGTGTGTGGGCTCCACGAATGACCTTTGTTTCTCATTCATTGTCTTTTGGAGAAGAGCCTTCATCTGATGAGATGACTGAGCCTGAGAATTCAGTGGCGAACATCTGTGGTGGTTTGAACAATGTTAACGAGGATGGAGATTTTATACAGGCAGGATTGCAGTTGAGCTTTGATATTTACCAACTTGCACAGAATAAAGCTGCTGAGCATCAGGAAGTTTCAGTAAACTTGCCAGCATTTCTTTGAGTGTTAATGATTTTTTTTTAATTGAATTACAAAGAGACCATATTAATTATTTATTTAAACAGTGCATGCTAAAGACCTCATCAACAAGGGTAGCTTGGAGGAGGAGATAACAAGGCGGATGGTGTACAAGAGATGAATGAACCTGCCACAAAATAACCAGAATACTGAAGTAACCTATGTAAAAGGCTGCATCTGTAATAACATTGGGGCTTTGTCACTCCTCAAGTCAGTAACTCCTCAATGATGCCATCAGCATTCAATTTGTACAGTGAGCTCCTACAGAATGAGTCCAAAGCTTCATTACTGCTGTTGCTAGATGAATTATGTTTTCTTACATATAAGATATATGCGTCATTTCAGTTCTTAAATACCTAATAATGGCCTGCACTCAGCATTCAAAACTTCTTACTAAAATAACCTTGAGGAGGAGTGTAGTATTTAACAGCCCAAAACCAAAAGATTTATAAATCATTAATTTTACTGAGCTTATCAATTACATTCACAGAGGCATTAAACCTCAGTAAAGGAGAAACATATATTAAAACTTGACAGGAATTACATTTTAATGTCCGTCTCATTGTTAATGGAATAATTGTGATCAAAACAAAGTTACCTGATGCTTCCTTAAGTACAGGCAGCAGAAGTTCACATCGTACTTTCGGGATGCAAACAGTCTTTTGTCAGAACAGTAGCTAACCTCTGTGCTGTGATTGCACAGCTTTATACTTAGCCAGTAATGAACAAAAAGTCTTTCAGATGTTTAGGTATTACCACAGTAATGATTATTTTAGCACAAAGTGCACAGGCTGCAAAAAATGAACACTGCTGTGGTAAAGTTCTTGGTATGCGCACGTCTAAAGTATTGCCTTTAGAAACTGTGCCCTGTTCATTGATAAATTAAGTAAATGATCAGTTTCTCTTTCAAAAAAAAATTATGAGCTGCGTTAGTTGCACCAGGAGTGAGGTGATTCTTTGTTTCAAGACACATATCATTAAATCATATAGCAGATTTTATTATACAAGTAACTCCCCGCATTTTCTTTAATAACGTATATTTTCCATTAAATTGGTGGGATCACAGCATGATGAACATGATGCTACCTGTTGTGCTGAAGTCGAGGGATTTTCTATGGTCCGCCCTACTGAATTACTCATGGTTGCTCCCTGCTCATATTGGGCCAGGTGCTGGGGGTTTACAAAGGGTGGGGAAATTATGTGCACCACCAGCCTTGATGTAGTTACATTTTAAAGGCTGCATATGAGGGTAAAAATTATTTACAAAGGCTGTAAATATTTTGAAAGTATATTTTAGTCTTTACAAAGGTGCACAAAATAGCTAGCAAAATAAATGTGGAGCTTCCAAGTGGAATACAAAAAATATTTTGTGACTGTCATTCATGAGATTGTTCCAAGTGTTCAGGGAGTTGTTCTCTTCATGTCAAATATTAAGCATGGTTGTAAACCAGAAGAGTTTAGTTGCTTCAGGAATGATCTGAGCTATCGCTCTGATTCTGATCTATTATTTCACCTGCAGCTTTGCACAGTTACTGTTGTATTGCTTTACTGTGGCTGTTTGTTTGGGAGACTTGATGACCTGTGTTGTGTCCATCCAGAAAATTAGAAATAAATTCATGAGCTCCCCTGGACTAAGGGGGTAGAATTGGCTAGACTTCATGCTCCTAGTTGCTATCCAGGGACTCCCCTTCTGGAAAGTTGGTGGACGCCAAGGTAAGAACAGAATCAGGCACAGATTAAATACCCTCGACAGTCGAAAAGCCTGTCAGTATTGATTGCCTGTTTAAACTCACATATCAGGAATGCCCACTTGAGTGAAGTGCAGGTGAGGTGACAGGGCCCATGGAGCCATACCCCAGCAAGAGTTGGCACTTTCAGAGAGGAGTGAAGGAAAGCTAAGAAAATTGCCACAAAATATTTAAAATAATTCAGAAATTATATCTCCAGAACTGTCTCTTCATGCCTTTTTAATAAACTAGTCTTGTTCTGCACTTGGAAGCATATCTACATAATTTCTGTTTCAGTAGAATTACCTTTTTGTCCTGTCCTAATTATTAATCTGGAAGGTTCAATGAATCCATTGCTCTGATTAATTTTCTTTTACCAATAGAAGTCACTGAAGTAGCAGTTAGCTTAATGAGTGTAAATGAGTTAATTAGTAAGGTTTGACATTTTAATAAAAGAATCCAGAACATTTCCATTTTTGTTCAGCTATTTCCTTTGATTTGTGTTTCCCTTAGATAACTGTTTCTCTCCATCCATTTTCTGAACAAACATTTTATTTTTCATTGGTGCCTTAAGTAAATGCAGCAAGCTTATTCCAGATCCAGAAAGGAGCCTCCAGCACTTGTGCTGTGGAAAGTCTGAGCCTTTTCATTTAGTATATTGTGCAGAAAGTAGCATAGTAACTTGAAATCAATCCTTTTTATGCTAAATGTTGCCTGAACATGGAAGGAAGGAAATTACAAACTCAGTCCTTTGTGAGATCAAGGGCTGGATTTTCATTCAGAAGTCGGGTTGGAGGCGGAACTACAACTTTTGGGGTTGTAGTCCCGCCTCCTTCGAGATGCGGCCAATCCACGCGATTTTAACTTGATTGACCTTGTTGAGCCCGCCCAGTGGGCTCAGCAGGCCAATTAAGGGCGACCCGGCAACAGGTGACGTCACAGACTGAAATTTCATCTGTCAAGACGTTTTGACAGATGAAATATCAGCGTTTTACAGCTGTTTGAAGCTGTCAAAACACCGACAGTCTTACTTCTAACATGAGTCCTTCTCCACACACTCAGTTAGAAATCTCTCCTGCACAGAAAGCTGCAGGCTGTCACTTTTTACAGATCGCAGCCATTCTGCTTTCTGTGCCGGTGAGATGAGGGACTCCCCGAACCTAAAGGAAGGAAGGCTGAAAAGGTAATTTACACTTCTTTAATCACTTTAGACACACCAAACACACTTACCTTTGCACTCATGCACATATCACTCACCTGAACACCGACATCTCGACTCCTCCAAGCCCTTCAACCCGACGGCCCGACTCCTCCAACTTGGCGTGGTTTGGAGCCGTTGGGAATCCCACAGTTCAAGCTAACAAAATAGGGATTAGGCTAAAAACTGCTTGTTAACTACCTGTTAACAGGTAGTTAATTGGCACTAATCCCTTCCCGCCTCGGGGAGGCGGGTCCCAGTGCGGGGCGGGTACCTGCCTCCTTTGAAAGTGGCATGGAGGTGGGTTGGGGGCGGGATGGTGTCGGGACCTCCGATTTCGGGAATTTAACCCCCCCGCACGCCTCCAATCCCGACTTCACGGCACACTGAAAATCGAGCCCCAAAAGTCTACTTACAGTGACACTTGTATGAAACTCATGGTCGGATGGGAAGAGGTTACACACCGTTCAAAGTATGGGTTACATAGGAAAGCTTAAGATGCTTTTAAATTGGCCTGAGAATGGTACTTTCATTGCTGATTCCTGATGCATGGACTTGCGTGCCCTACAGCAACCCTGATGTAAAAAGTGGATTTTCCCAGCAACCGGTCTCAACAAAACTAGCAAAATTACATTGGGATTTCCGTGGATGTGTGACGCCCATGCATTGGGAATGAGCAGCACAAGCATGCCTCGAAAGCCAGTGCAAAAAGCAGCTGTAGAAACGGGAAAAGGCGATTTAGCCCAACCAGCTTACTGCCTCTTTTTAGTTGACCTCAACCCTACCTTTTCACCATATCCCTCAAATCCCATCTTTCTTCAGAGACACATCTGGTTTTCTTTTGAACCAATTTATATTATTTGCTTCAGTTGCTTCCCCTGAATGAGTTGCGTTGCCAAATTTGCTGTGAAATGGAGACCACAACCTGACAAGATATTAGGGTTGTAAGTTGCCAGAAAAAGATGCCAATTTCATGCAACAGGATTTACAAACTTCTGAAAGCTACTTTTACAGTATTATGGGGGATTAAGGGCTCGTCACTCCGATGATTTCTAACCAGGCTTGAGCAGACAAATGCATTGTTTGCTGTCACTGGGCTGAGTCCTCAGGGGAAAGTCTAGGACTTATACATCTGAGGAAAACAAATTAGTGCTGCTTTACTGATCTGATTATTTTTTTAAAGTTCAAGGTTTTGAAATTGAAAGCAGCATTACACATAGGATGATTTTTCTTAACGAGAAGTATTTCTCAGCAAGTTTTAGAACTCCCAACAGTTTTGAACCCAAACCTAATAGTTGATTTCAAGTGTAAAGCTATGTTTGAGTACCATCAGTTAACTGTGAGCTATAATTCAACCTGCTTCTAATGGCATTTCACACACCTCTGGCTATACCAGACCTTCCTAGACGTCAGCTGAAGCTCCAGTTTTGGTCAGTAGAAATGTTCAGACCTGAATAGGATGAGCTATGAGGAAAGAAAAGAAACGTGAGCTTTGTAGTCTGCTAAGGGGATACTTTATTGAAATATACAAAATATTGAATGGTATATAGGTAAGGCCAACTCAGATTATTACTTCAAAGTAGGCACTGTTAATAAGACCAGACGACACAAGGCAGTGAAAAGTACATTTTAAAATGTTATCAGGAAGAACTTCTTTATTAACGGCGTGATAAATGTTTGGAATAATCTATCAGGTAAGGTGGTAGAGGCAAAAACATTGACATTCAGAATGGTATGTTCGGAGAGCTTATGGTACTGGAGTGATAAGTTTGGTGGGCTGAATGAACTTTGCTCATCCCTAACTACTTATGTTAAATTGTTAGGGCCTGAAACATTGTTGGGGCCCACCAGTTTGTAGTAACCAGGTTTAATTGCATGGTGTTTCAGGACCTGAGTTAAGATTCATATTTTATTTCATTTAGAAATGATAATGCCAGAGCCTAGTCCTTGTGGCATAATGTTGAAATCTGAATCAGAGAATTGTGAGCTTGAATCCAATATTGGACTAACATTTAAATTCATCCACCTCATTGGGAGTGTTTCTCAGCTTCTTGGTGAGGCTGTAGAAGTGCTGCACGATAGTATGGGGCTTGATCTACCTCAAAAGGAAGAAAATTATCAGGACAATAGCAAAATTGATGGTTTCCATAAAGAAGTCCATGGGCAGACAGTTTTATCTTCCCCATTGAAATTCCCCCTCTCTAGCTAAAGAAGGAAATCTGGAGTAGGAGACATTTTTGAGGAATCTACTTTACATAATGCAAGTGAGGTGCACAAGCCAATTTGTTGCTGTTCAATTCCTTTGAGGAAGGAAAGCATCTTTTCTGATCTCATTGAATACTGGATAAATGATAGTTTTGGAAAAAGTACACTAGATTTCTCATCATTATCACTTTGCAGCTATGGACCAAAATTTGCTGTAGCAGTGGCATCTGCCGTTAGTTATACTTACCCCTGCACCCTTCAGTGCAAAAAAAAAAATTTTGCCCATAAAGTTGCTGGAAGTGCAAGCTGATAACAGTGCAGCGAGGGAAACAGGGCACCTGGGTCCTGAGTGAACAGGGCAACCAACAGTGCATCTCCTTAACTAATGAGATTTAAGGATTGGGAAATTACCAGAGGAAGGACTGAGAAGGAGGGTGAATTCAAGGTGGTAAATTCAATGTTAATTCAGGTACAGAAAAGAAATAAAGAGAGGGCAAGAAAGATTGGAATAAGAGACAAAAAAAGAGACAAAGGAAAAGTACAAAAAAAAATTAAATTTAAAATTGGACATTTTTAAAATCTCCCTAAAAATTCAAAACCTGAAAGAATGGGTCTCCACACTTGTAATAGTTAATTTTCGGTGCCAGAGAGGTTAATTGGTGGTCATTAACACTTAGCAAGCCATTAACACGGCTACTTACGCTTAAAATAACAAGACTTAACTGTCTGTGGTGCAATTAATGAGCAAATACAGCAAGTTGCTAAGAAAAAGGGACGGCTAAGGGTGAGTTACCGTTTTCACAAAGCTAACGGTGGAGCGGCACAACTCCGACAGCAACTTTTGGATATTCACATATTTAACCGCGCATCTGCCCCTTGCCTGAAGTTTCTGTACCATTTGCACATAAGTAATGGCGAGTGCCATTAGCCTTGCCGTTATTTTGACAGCAAATTCTGGACCAATATTGAGCGCAGAAAGATTATTCTTCTGAGAACATAAGAACATGAGAAATAGCAGCAGGAATAGGCCACTTGGCCCCTCGAGCCTGCTCCACCATTCAATAAGATCATGGCTGATCTTGGGCTCAAAGCCACTTCCCTGCCCGCTCCCCATAACCCTTCACTCCCTTATCTTGCAAAAACCTGTCTATCTCCACCTTAAATGTATTTAATGACCCAGCCTCCACGGCTCTCTGGGGCAGAGAATTCCACAGATTTACGACCCTCTGAGAGAAGAAATTCCTCCTCATCTCAGTTCTAAAAGGGCGACCCTTTATTCTGAAACTATGCCCCCGAGTTCTAGATTTCCCCACGAGCGGAAACATCCTCTCCTATTCTACCTTGTCGAGCCCCCTCAGTATCTTGTATGTTTCAATGAGATCACCTCTCATTCTTCTAAATTCGAATGAGTATAGGCCCAACCTGCTCAACCTTTCTTCATAAGTCAACCCCCTCATCTCAGGAATCAACCGTGTGAATCGTCTCTGAACCGTCTCCAATGCAAGTATATCCTTCCTTAAATAAGACCAAAACTATACGCAGTACTCAAGGTGTGTTCTCACCAATACAGTTGTAGCCTGTACAGTTGTAGCAGGACTTCCCTGCTTTTATACTCCAACTGTTACTTAAATCCCATTTTATGAAACAATGCAGGAAGCACCCTGTTTTACTAGTCAGCACATTTTATATTTTCACTACGTGCAAAATGGAAAATTGTTCCATTCTCCAGCACTGCTAAGGTTTGTTGCTGTAAGCATTGAAAGAATGATCTGGAGTGAAGCAGTCTAAACACGGTAAATATGAGGTAGAGTACATAACATAAGAACATAAGAAGTAGGAGCAGGAGTAGGCCATACGGCCCCTCGGGCCTGCTCTGCCATTCAATAGGATCATGGCTGATCCGAATCTAGACTCACGTCCACTTCCCTGCCCGCTCCCCATAACCCCTAATTCCCTTATCAGCTAGGAAACTGTTTATCTCCGTTTTAAATTTATTTAATGTCGCAGCTTCCACAGCTCTCTGAGGTAGCAAATTCCATAGATTTACTACCCTCTGAGTGAAGAAGTTTCTCCTCATCTCCTTTGAAAGGGCAGCCCCTTATTCTAAGATTATGCCCCCTAGTTCTAGTCTCACCCAACAGTGGAAACATCCTCCCCGCATCCACCCGATTAAGCCCCCTCACAATCTTATATGTTTCGATAAGATCGCCTCTCATTCTTCTGAATTCCAATGAGTAGAGGCCCAACCTACTCAACCTTTCCTCATAAGTCAACCCCCTCATCTCCGGAATCAACCGAGTGAACCTTCTCTGAACTGCCTCGAGAGCAAGTATATCTTTTCTTAAATATGGAAACCAAAACTGTACGCAGTGTTCCAGGTGTGGCCTCAGCAGTACCCTGTATAACTGAAGCAAGATTTCCCTGCTTTTATACTCCATCCCCCTTGCAATAAAAGCCAAGGTTCCATTGGCCTTCCTGATCACCTGCTGTACCTGCATACTAACCTTCTGTGTTTCATGCACCAGGACCCCCAGATCCCTTTGTACTGTAGCACTTTGCAGTTTCTCTCCATTTAGATAATAACTTGCTCTTTGATTTTTTTCTGCCAAAGTGCATAACCTCACACTTTCCAACATTATATTCCATCTGCCAAATTTCTGCCCACTCATTTAGCCTGTCTATGTCCTTTTGCAGGTTTTTTATGTCCTCCTCACTCACTGCTTTCCCTCCCATCTTTGTATCGTCAGCAAATTTAGATATGTTGCACTTGGTCCCCTCCTCCAAATCGTTAATATAGATTGTAAAGAGTTGGGGTCCCAGCACTGACCCCTGCGGAACACCACTAGTTACTGATTGCCAACCCGAGAATGAACCATTTATCCCAACTCTCTGTTTTCTGTTAGATAGCTAATCTTCCACCCATGCCAGTATATTACCCCCAATCCCGTGATTTTTTATCTTGTGCAGTAATCTTTTGTGTGGCACCTTGTCAAATGCCTTTTGGAAGTCCAAATACACCACATCCACTGGTTCCCCTTTATCCACCCTGTTTGTTACGTCCTCAAAGAATTCGAACAAATTTGTCAAACATGACTTCCCCTTCATAAAACCATGCTGACTCTGTCTGATTAAATTATGCTTATCCAAATGTCCTGTTACTGCTTCCTTAATAATGGACTCCAACATTTTACCAACCACAGATGTTAGGCTAACTGGTCTATAGTTTCCAGCCTTTTGTCTACTTCCCTTTTTAAATAAGGGCGTTACATTAGCAGTTTTCCAATCTGCTGGGACCTTTCCTGAATCCAGGGAGTTTTGGAAAATTACCACCAATGCATCCACAATCCCTACCGCTACTTCTCTCAAGACCCTAGGATGTAAGCCATCAGGTCCAGGGGATTTATCCGCCTTAAGTCCCATTATCTTACTGAGTACCATCTCCTTCGTGATTTTAATCGTGTTTAGCTCCTCCCCCCCCCATAGCCCCCTGTTTGTCCAGTGTTGGGATATTTTTAGTGTCCTCTACTGTAAAGACTGATACAAAATATTTGTTCAGCGTTTTTGCCATCTCCATGTTCCCCACTACTAATTTCCCAGTCTCGTCCTCTAAGGGACCAACATTCACTTTAGCCACCCTTTTTCTTTTTATATAACTGTAGAAACTCTTGCTATCTGTTTTTATATTTTTTGCTAGTTTACTTTCATAATCTATCTTCCCTTTCTTAATTAATCTTTTAGTTATTCTTTGCTGGCTTTTAAATGCTTCCCAATCTTCTATCCTCCCACTAGATTTGGCTACTTTATATGCCCTTGTTTTGAGTCGGATACTGTCCTTTATTACTTTACTTAGCCACGGATGGCTGTCTTTTCTTTTACGCCCCTTTTTCCTCAGTGGAATATATTCTTGAAAGTTGTGAAATATCTCCTTGAATGTACACCACTGCTCATGTACCGTCTTACACCTTAATCTATTTTCCCAGTCCACTTTAGTCAACTCTGCTCTCATACCTTCATAGTCTCCTTTATTTAAGCTTAGTACACTGGTTTGAGATCCAACTCTCTCACCCTCCAACTGAATTTGGAATTCAACCATGTTATGGTCACTCATTCCAAGGGGATCCTTTACTAGGACATTTTTTATTAATCCTGTCTCATTACACAGGACCAGATCTAAGATTGCCTGCCCCCTGGTTGGTTCAGTAACATACTGCTCAAGGAACCCATCCCTAATGCACTCTATGAACTCTTCCTCAAGGCTGCCCTGCCCAATTTGATTTGTCCAGTCAATATGAAAGTTAAAATCTCCCATGATTATAGCTGTTCCCTTATTACAAGCCCCAACTATTTCCTGATTTATACTCCGACCAATAGAGTTGCAACTGTTTGGCGGCCTATAGACTACGCCCACAAGTGACTTTTTCCCCTTATTATTCCTTATCTCCACCCAAACTGTTTCACTATCCTGATCCTTTGACCCAATACCATTTCTCACTATTGCAGTGATTCCATCCTTTATTAACATAGCCACCCCACCTCCCTTTCCTTCCTGTCTGTCCTTTCTAATAGTCAAATACCCCTGGATGTTTAGTTCCCAGTCATGGTCACCTTGCAGCCATGTTTCTGTAATGACCACCAGATCATACCCATGTGTAGTCATTTGTACCGTCAACTCTTCTATTTTGTTACGAATGCTGCGTGCATTCAGATAAAGAACTTTTAAATATGTTTTGTGACAATTTATTCCTGCTTTTACCCCCTTTACTACTTTACCTTTATCTTTATATATTCTGACCCTTCCTGACACGCTCTGGTTTTTAATTCCCCCACTGCTACCTTGCTCTATTGCCTTCCCTGCTGACATTTTTATTTTTCGCTCTCTTGAAACCTCCCCCCCCCCACTAATTAGTTTAAAGCCCTCTCTACAGCCCTAGTTATTCAATTCGCCAGGATTCTAGCCCCAGCACTGGCCAAGTGAAGTCCGTCCCAACGGAACAGCTCTCTACTGTCCCAGTACTGGTGCCAGTGTCCCAAGAAGCAAAACCCATTTCTCCCACACCAGTCTTTGAGCCACGCATTTACTGAAGGTCTACTGGCTGGATTTTCATTGAGGAGGCGGGACTACAACTTTCGGGGTTGTAGTCCCGCCTCCATCGAGTTGTAGCCAACCCACACGATTTTGACTTGATTGACCTTGTTGAGCCCGCCCAGTGGGCTCAGCAGGCCAATTAAGGGCCACCAGGCAACAGGTGACGTCACAGATTGATATTTCATCTGTCACGACCTTTTGACAGATAAAATATCAGCGTTTGACAGCTATTTGAAGCTGTCAAATACTGACGATCTGTACTCCAAGTTAATTCCTTCCTCTCAGGATGAGTTAGAGATCTCTCCAGAACAGAATGCTGAATGCTGCAATTTTTGACAGATCGCGGCCATTCTGCTTTCTGTGCCGGTGAGATGAGGGACTCCCGAGACCTGAAGGAAGGAAGGCTGTAAAGGTAAGTAAAACTTCTTTAAACACACCAAACACACTTACCTCTGCACTCATGCACCCATCACTCACCTGAACACTGGACATCTCGACCCCTCCAAGCCCTTCAGCCCGACGGCCCGCCTCACTAACTTGGCGTGGTTTGGAGCTGTCAGGGATCCCACACTTCAAGAATTAAAATAGGGATTAGACTAAAAACTGCCTGTTAACTACCTGTTAGCAGGCAGTTAATTGGCACTAATCGCTTTCCCGCCTCGGGGAGGCGGGTCCCAGTGCGGGTCGGTTACCCGCCTCCTTTGAAACTGGCATGGAGGCGGGTTGGGGGTGGGATGGGTTCATGCCCCCTGATTTCGGGATTTTAACCCCCCACACGCCTCCAATCCCGCCTCCACGGCCCAATGAAAATCCTGCCCTACTTGTCTTCAAGTGCTGCAAAGTATCACACAGTATTTTCCTGTAAAGTTCAAAATCTGTTTATACTCTGATCATGTGTTAACACATCGTGAGGTTCAATCAGATGAATAGTATGAACTTAAAGAAAAATTGAATAGTTTTAGAAAGTTTTTGGTGTTAACTTTTAACAGAGGGCATCCGATTTGGTTATAATGGGCCGTGAATTCATTATTGAGTAGACAATGGAGCTCTCATGAATGCAAAAGAATGCTATTAGCCACGCTGTTTGTGATACTCCAGTAATTTACCAATTAAGTGTTCATGATTTTTATGATGTGAGATGTGCATTTTTGTGTGTCCAGTTATATGTTGAAGACAAGTAAAACAAAAGGTTTCTTTCTTATATTTTCTACATTTACAGCTGATTACGCCAATGTGCTGTTCCCTTCTTTAATGTCATTTCTGGATTTCTGTTTTTGTGATTGTTATTACGTAGGTTTACTATTGTATAATGGATCATGCTGCACCACTTATCAATTTAATTTGCTGTCAACATCACAATTGAAGGTCATTTCAGTTCTGTAATAGTAGCATAACAAATAATGAACTGTAACACAGTTGGCCCAATGAACCATCTCAGTTATGTTGATGTTGTAATTAGTAATTACTGATGTCTGTCTTGTACTAACTTTCATGTACAATCTAGTGGATGGTGCCAAATTGAAGCAAGCCCCAAGCAAATTAAATTGGGCATCTTTTCTAGTCCTGAAGAAGATGGGGTGATTTCTGAAAACTATAGAGCCCTCCTGCATAAAGTGTAATACAGTATTAGAAACACATTAGGGGAGGTAGAAATTGGTATGCATTTTGCACGTTTTCCGGATCTAAAGCGAGCGCTATGAAGTCAAATTCTGCAATGTGACATTCCATGCCGGAGTGCACCCGGCACCATATTGGTTCTGGTGCTTAATAGGCGTCCCTGTGGCCGTCTGAAACTAAGGCAAGCACATTTAAATATGTTAATGAGGGCCCTGCACCTGAATTGGGACTCTTTTGTGAAACCGGTGTCTGTGTGCCCCTAAAATGTCACTTCCTTAACTCACCCAGTAAATTATGGCTTGAACAGTCGGCAAGTGTCTTTTGTGCTCCGTTACCTATTATAGTGCTCCTATGAGTTGGTTCCCCAGTAGCTACAGCTTGGGAGGTGGAAGGCTGCTGAACTTCCCCTGAGGGCACTTGAGTTGGCCATGGTGGGCAACCTTGCGGAGCTCTGGCTGTTGAGGACCCGGCTGCAGATTGCTGAGACTCGCCTTCAGCCAGGGCAGTCTGGGCCAGCTGTCTGTCTGGCACCAACAAGCACCCTCCATGCTCTGCACAAGAAGAGAACGCATGCATGCTGAGAGGCTCTCAAAGCTGCTATCCATGCTCTCCTTCAGGCTTTGTAAGCCAGGGGAGATGCTGGACCCCAGAGCCAAGGTGGCAGCAGTCTGAACTCCCATCAAAGCTGTCAGAGCTCCATGGTTGACTGGTCTTGATGTCGCGTGCAAAGATAGCACACAAGTTGGAGCTGGACTCCTCCAAGCTCTCCGACATTATGCACAAGCTTGCTGGCAGGTAGGGCAGTGGACTTCGAAGGTCCATGTGACTTGCCATCAGTCGTATTTACCTTTGGTAGGCTCTCAATGTCTTCATCTGTGCCCTCCTCCCTCTTAACGAGCTGCTTCCTGGACTTCATATCCCCCTGCTCCTGTGTCTGCAAGTTTAAGGTCGAGTGGTGCTTTCTCTTCTGCAGTGCTGCCCTCCTCTTCTCCTGCTCCCTGAAGGCTGTGTGGAGATTACAGACCTGAAATAAAAGAAAAGAACAAGGGTCAGTATTTAGTGGCATGGGTAAGCAGAGACTGATGAGCAGCTTCCGAAAGCAGCAACAATTTGTCATTTGTGTGAAGGTGAGATTTGAATGAGAAGGGAATGAGGGGAAGATGGTCTAAAGCCCTGCAGGACTCGTTCTCTAGTCTCACCAGATGCCATGTTTCTGCCACCTCTGATGTCTATAACCTGTTTTTCAAGTGGGGATAGCACATGAATGAAGCGTGGTTGCCTGTTCCCTGTTATTTTGTGGGAGGTTGCCCTGTCAGTGTTCGAGGAGTGAGAAGTTTTGAGGACATGCATATTAGGATAGAATATTGTTGCTGGTGTGTGAAAGATGGCAGAGTTGTGAGGAGGTGAAAGAAGTAGTAGTGAGGGGAGTAACAGATATTTAGTGCTGCAGTAGGAGATGCTGCAGTGATTGCAGGAGAGTGCTGGTAATTGGGGAGGGAAGGGTTGTAAGTGCTGGGACAACAAGTAGTGCAAGGCTAAACAGAGAGTGATGAGAGATATGGGTTAGGAAACTTACCTTAGCTAGCCTTGTGAGGTCATTAAACTTCTACCTGCATTGCAGCCATGTCCTGGGGTGATGCTTCTGGCATTGATCTGCTGTGCCACCTCTGCCCATTTGTGCTTGGTAGCTTGCCTTGACATCTTTTGGCCATCTTGTGGATAGAAGATGTCCGTCCGCCTGCCGACTTCCTCCACCAATGCTGTGCCATAAAATGGGGTGGAGGGGGTGGTCCTTGCAGCTATTCTTATGATTTCCATTGTCCACAATCTTCAGTTACATTTACCTGCAGCCAAGTGCACCTCCCCATTAAGAGGTGCAGACTGCCTTTAAATGGGGTCAGCTCATTATGCAAGCTGCCAGTGAATAGTGTGAGCAGTGCTGGCAGCCCGCCATTATTTAAATGAATCGGGGGACCAATTTGGGACATTAGTTGTGTGCACGTGGTTGGAAATGTGCTTAAACTAATTTCTACCCTATGGACTATCAAAATATGTAAAGGGTATTATTTGTCATAAATAAGTCCTTTTCCAATTTGTTCTTAAAGAATAATTCAGTGAGACAGAGCCATCAGTCCAAAACAAGGAGAAATGGTAAAAAGACAAAGTTAAAAGCTCTATATCTGAATGCACGCAGCATTCATAACAAGATAAATGAGTTGATGGCACAAATAGATACAAATGGGTATGATCTGATCACCATTACAGAGACATGGTTGCAAGGTGACCAGGGCTGGGAACTGAATATTCCAGGGTATTGACAATTCGGAAGGATAGACAGAAAGGAAAGGGAGGTGGGGTGGCTTTGTTGGTAAAAGATGGGATCAGTGCAGTGGTGAGAAGTGATATTGGCTCAGAAGATCAAGATGTAGAATCGGTTTGGGTGGAGATAAAAAATATTAAGGGGAAAAAGTCTCTGGTGGGCGTAGTCTACAGGCCCCCGAACAGTAGCAATGTTGTTGGACAGAGTATAAATCAACAAATAATGGAGGTCTGTAAAAAAGGTACGGTAATAATCATGGGTAATTTTAATTTCCATATTGATTGGACAAATCAAATTGGCCATGGTAGCCTTGAGGAGGAGTTCATAGAGTGCATCCGGGATGGTTTCCTAGAACAGTATATAATGGAACCAACCAGGGAGCAGGCTATTTTGGATCTGGTACTGTGTAATGAGACAGAATTAATAAATGATGATCTAGTAAAGGATCCTCTAGGAAAGAGTGATCATAACATGGTTGAATTTCAAATTCAGTTGGAGGGTGAGAAAGTTATATCTCAAACCAGTGTCTTGATCTTAAACACAGGCAATTACAATGGCATGAGGGCAGAACTGGCTAAAGTGGACTGGAAAAATAAATTAAAGGGTAAGACAGTTGAAATGCAGTGGCGGACATTTAAGGAGATATTTCATAACTCTCAACAGAAATATATTCCAGTGAGAAAGAAAGACTAAGCGAAGGGAGCACCATCCGTGGCTAACTAAGGAAGTAAAGGATGGTATCAAATTGAAAACGAAGGCATACAATGTTGCCAAAATTGGTGGGAGACCAGAGGATTGGGAAATTTTTAAAAACCAGCAAAGGATGACTAAAAAAAAAATAGAGAAAAGATGAATTATGAGAGTAAACTGGCAAGAAATATTAAAACAGATAGTAAGAGCTTCTACAGGTATATAAAAAGGAAGAGAGTAGCTAAAATAAACGTTGGTCCCTTAGAGGATGAGACTGAGGAATTAATAATGGGGAACGGGGAAATGACAGAGACTCTGAACAAATATTTTGTTTCTGTCTTCACGGTAGAAGACACTAACAACATCCCAATAATGGATAATCAAGGAGCCACAGGGAGGGGGGAACTAAAGACGATCACTATCACTAAGGAAATAGTACTTGGTAAAATAATGGGACTAAAAGATGACAAGTCCCCTGGACCAGATGGCCTGCATCCCAGGGTCTTAAAAGAAGATAGTGGATGCATTGGTTGCAATATATCAAAATTCCATGGACTCTGGAGAGGTCCCAGCGGATTGGAAAACTGCAAATGTAGCACCCCTATTTAAGAAAGGAGGGAGGCAGAAAGCAGGAAACTATAACCCAGTTAGCCTAACAGCTGTCGTTGGGAAAATGCTGGAGTCCTTCATTAAGGAAGCAGTAGCAGGGCATTTGGAAAATCATAGTGCAGTCAAGCAGAGTCAGCATGGTTTTATGAAAGGGAAATCATGTTTAACAAATTTGCTGGAGTTCTTTGAGGATGTAACGAGCAAGGTAGATAAAGGTGAGCCAGTGGATGTGGTGTATTTGGATTTCCAGAAGGCATTCGATAAGGTGCCACCTAAAAGGTTACTGCATAAGATAAGAGCTCATGGAATTGGGGGTAATATATTAGCATGGATAGAGAATTGGCTAACTAACAGAAAGCAGAGAGTCGGGATAAATGGGTCATTTTCCAGTTGGCAAATGGTAACTAGTGGGGTGCCATAGGGATCGGTGCTGGGGCCTCAACTATTTACAATCTACATTAATGACTTGGATGAAGGGACCGAGTGTAATGTAGCCAAGTTTGCCGATGATACAAAGATGGGTGGGAAAGCAAGTTATGCAGAGGACTAAAAGAATCTGCAAAGGGATATAGACAGGATAAGTGAGTGGGCACACATTTGGCAGATGGTGTTTAATGTGGGAAAGTGCGAGGTTATCCACTTTGGCAGGAAAAATAAAAAAGCAAACTATTATTTAAATGGAGAGAGATTACAAAATGCTACAGTTCAGAGGGACCTGGGGGTCCTTGTGCATGAAACACTAAGTTAGCAAGTAGGTACAGCAAGTAATCAAAAAGGCAAATGGAATGTTGGCCTTTATTTCAAGGAGGTTGGAGTATAAAAGCAGGGAAGTCCTGCTACAGCTGTACAGGGTATTGGTGATTCCACACCTTGAGTACTGCGTACAGTTTTGGTCTCCTTATTTAAGGAGGACATACTTGCATTGGAGGCAATTCAGAGACGATTCACACGGTTGATGCCTGAGATGAGGGGGTTGACTTATGAGGAAAGGTTGAGCAGGTTGGGTCTATACTCATTGGAATTTAGAAGAATGAGAGGTAATCTTATTGAAACATATAAGATACTGAGGGGGCTCGACAAGGTAGACGCAGAGAGGATGTTTCCTCTTGTGGGGAAATCTAGAACTCGGGGGCATAGTTTCAGAATAAAGGGTCGCCCTTTTAGAACTGAGATGAGGAGGAATTTGTTCTCTCAGAGGGTCGTAAATCTGTGGAATTCTCTGCCCCAGAGAGCCGCGGAGGCTGGGTCATTAAATACATTTAAGGTGGAGATAGACAGATTGTTGCAAGATAAGGGAGTGAAGGGTTATGGGGAGCGGGCAGGGAAGTGGCTTTGAGCCCAAGATCAGCCATGATCTTATTGAATGGCGGAGCAGGCTCGAGGGGCCAAGTGGCCTATTCCTGCTGCTATTTCTTATGTTCTTCGTAGACTGGGCATGAATGTGAAAACCATAGACAAATTTTTAATGCATATTTACAAACTATACCATGATTACACTTATGTTCATTTGTAGTATTCTCATTCATTCTCTCTTGCCTTTTGTACTACATTATACATTTGTATTGTTGTGATTCAAAATCTTGAGCAGCTGAATTTTTTTCCTGGGCCTTCCTAACAATGGTCAACACTGACACTTATACCAATCTATCACTTCCTATTCCACAATTGCCAATTAGGGTAATTCTCAATTTCTCAGGTAATCTGACATTACTATAATCCTGCTGATAGATGGATACAAATTACTAACATAGTTGCAAGTCTTAAACCTCATCAATTTAAAATTTAGATTTGGATTATCCAGTCACCGAGTTGAGGTTCTGGCGCTCTGCATCCAGCTGTGTATGTAAGTAGCACATTGGCTGGGAAAATGTGCCACTTGTAATTCTTCCACAAAGGATGTACATTTATCACTGCCTTAATGGCAGTGGTTCCTAAATAGAGTCTGTAAGGTTAAGACATAGCATATTCCTTATATTAAGACACTTTGTGGTTACAATTTAGAGAATGGATATGCATTTGATTTGCTGAAATATGTTTTTTCTTTGTGTAGTTTTATTGTTTCGTTTTCATTTAATCTTTTACATATACATATGGTTATATTCCCATTTTTAAAAAACTTCAGTTGCAAACATAAAGTTGATTTACATTAAGTGGCAAAATTGATGGATAATTATCTTTAATGTGTGATTCTATTAGTCATGCCAATATTTTTTTCCAAGAATACAGCTGCAGTTGAGTTGATAGGGGGACAGTGTCAACGAGGACAAAGTGACTATTAAAAGACTGTTGTAGAAAACAATTGTGAATTATCTCATTTAGTAGGACTGGGAGCAAATACTGCAGGCAGGGAGCTGCGCAAACTCTGGGAAACCAATGAGGTGTAGTCAGGGATTGGTTTGTGATTTAATAAAGTGATTTTAAAGCAGAGATGACTTAGTAGCAATTCATGTATGCAACTTGAGCTGTTGGTTGGTAACATTGATGGTGGGGGTGGTTGGGCGTGCTGGCACTGAATAAATGATAAGCTTACCAGAAACCGGCTTCACTACAGAGAAATGGCTAAGTGGAGGAAGTGTAAAGACCGTTGAACCTACTAGTAGTATTATATTGTGCAGATCGACACTGTGGACTGCAGGGTTTCGTATATAAGAGAACAGGTTTTATTAGCCCGAAGAGCAGTGCTGTTACTTGCATTAACAATTGACAAACCAGTACATTCTCTGAGTATATATCTTTCTGAAAATGTGTATCCGGTTGTTAAAGATGTGCTTTTGCAATCACTCTGACAGAACCTGGCTGCAGTCATCAAACTTGACAACAGTTCAAATGAACAGGAACAATATAGTTGATTGTTAAACCAGTTATTAATCTCTTCCACATTGCACAAGTGAGGGGGGAGAGGCAGGTTATGTTAATTCCAACCATTATATTACTATGGATGACTGTTTTTCACAAGCAGAACTCTTTCCCTTTTCATTTTTTCTCCTCACCAAATTAGCCACCCATCAATGTCAACCGAGCCCTGTAAAGAAAGGATGGTCCAGCTGCGGACATCTTTATGAATACAGTTGATGTCATTCTGTCGTGTGATCTACCAGAGAATACACTTGAGTGGTGTGGCAGGGAACCTACATATGTGTGTATATATGTATGTGTGTACACCTGATATATCGCATCACTGAGCTAGCACCTCAGTCAATTTGCTGTATTAGACTTTTGCCAAATTTCATCAGACACCAGGATCTTTTCACAAATCCCAGAGTTCAGTTAAGTCCTAAAGCATGTAACCACAGTTCAGCTTTGAGGTCCTTATTGCCATTTGACTAGAGCTTTTTACAAGTCGTTTTCGGATGTGATCACCTCTTTTGCATCACTCTTCAATTTGTAACCTTAGGTTTGTTTACAGACAATCTTATATAATTTTTATAGATAAGAGAATATTCAAGAACAAATTCAAATCCAACATTTTAAAAAATCAATTATATCTGCCTTTACTTTATAAATGGCGCACATTCTTGCTGTAAGTAATGTGCAGTACCGTGGACTCTTTCGTATGTACACACAGAAGTCACATTGCTTACCAATGCAAAACAATCTTAAAATGTTGAATGCTTCTCAGCTGTAGCCTGAAACTGACCAGCACATTGTCATTTGCAAAGTTTCCTGACCAAACAGCAATTAAACTCCAAATAAACTGATGTTCTGTTTACTTAACAATTAGACTGTGATTTAAAAAAAACACAAGTGCACCTTACCTATAGAATAATGCATTGTGAAGTATGTAGCACAGCGCGTCTGCCCTTATAAACTAGAGGATTATGCAAATTACCATGAGCAATGTCTTGAGAAATCCAGTGATTTTATTAAAAAAAATATACTAGTCAATCTCCCGTGGCATTGGACGCACTAAGTTCAAGGTTGTGCCCTCCCTCTTATCTGTCTCTGCTATCTTTATATTGTTGTCTCTCTTCTGTTTCTCTCTCCCGAGCTCTTGTAGCTTCTTTTTTCATCTCTCTCTTTTCTTGTTTCCTTTCCAGTGGGGGCTGGTGAGTGGCATGGTGTGTTGGGGAGGGGAAATGCGCCGTCAACGGCTGCATTGGGGTGGGGGAATGCAGGGAAAATATGGCCCACAGTAGTTCCATTCCCATCCCATCTCCTCCCCCCCCCCCCCCCCCCTCCCCACAGTCCCATTACATCCTCTACTTCTTCTCCTTCCCACGATCCCCAGCCCTTCCCACTATCCCCTCTCATCACTAACAATTCCTCTTCTCCTTTGAGCTACCGATTCAATTCCTGCATCCTCTACTCCCCACACTCTGGTATCACGCAACAACAGCTTTCATTTATATAGCACCTTTAACATAGTAAAATGGCCCAAGGCACTTCACAGGGGCGTTATCAAACAAAATTTAACACCGAACCACCTCATGAGATATTAGGACAGATGACCAAAAGCTTGGGCAAAGAGGTAGGTTTTAAGGAGCATCGTAAAGGAGGAGAGAGAGGCGGAGAGGTTTAGGGAGGGAATTCCAGAGCTTAGGGCCTAGGCAGCTGAAGGCACGACCTCCAATGGTGAAGCGATTAAACTCAGGGATGCGCAACTGGCCAGAGATCTTGGAGGGTTGTAGGGCTGGAGGAGGTTACAGAGATAGGGAAGGGCAAGGCCTTGGAGGGATTTGAAAACACTCACCTCACTCTTAACCAACATTCCCCCTAAATAGATTGGTAGTTCCCGCGCAGGCCGTTCACCAGCTGTAACGCTGGAAAAGGTACCATGCAGCAAATTTAATGGGATTGTGCACCTAAATTAAAAATTAGAGGTAGCATTGCTCCTAACCCTTTACCCACTCTTCAACACCCATGTGCTCCCTCCAAGGGCAGGTGGTGAGAGCAATGGCAGGGGAAGTGGTGGGGTTGGGGGGTGGTTGGGAGAGTCGTGACCTCCCCCCCCCCAATCACTTTGAGGTTGGCCACTTTTGTATGTCAAGACTTGGCCAAAACTGATTGCAAATAATTTACTCACTTAAACTTGAATTCCCGATCGCAATTGCATTACGATTTTGAGTTTGACACGTACAGTAGCATAGCATTGGAGAACGTCGTCGTGGCTATGCTATGCCAAGTCTGCCAATTCTGGACTTCGACACCCCCACCCCGGTGAGAGACCAGAGGCCTCCTCACCTTCAGCCTGTTTCTCTCCTCCCTCCTTCCTATCAGTTTTTCGATGAGGCTTTGTTTTCTTTCAAGGGTTTTAAAACAGGAGAGGGATTTAGAGCTGGAATTTCAGAGCATGGGGCCTGGGGGGGGTGGGGGGTGGGGGGGTGGGGTGAAGGCCCAGTTGCCAAAGAGAGAGGGGATGCATTAAAGGCCAGAGTTAGAGGAACAGAGGGTTCGAGGGGGGTTGTAGGGCTTGAGAAGGTTACAAAGGTAGGGAAGGGCGAGAATTTTCAATTTGAGTCATTGGATGACCAGGTACCAATGTAGGTCAGCGAGAACAGGAGTAATAGTTGAGCAGCACTTGGTGCAGATAGAATACAAGCAGCAGAGTTTTGGGTGAGCTGGTTTACAGAGGGTGGGACATGAGACTGGACAGGAAAGTATTGGGATAGTTGACTCTGGAGGTGACAAAGGATGAATGAGGGTTTCAGCAGCAGATGGGTGGAGACAGGCAACGTTAGAGGTGAAAATAGGCGGGCTCTGTGATGGAGAGGTATGGCATTATAAATTCAGCTCAAAGTCAGAAAGGATGCTGACCTTGTGAGTAGTCTGGAGAAGCCTGAGACCATGGCCAGGGAGGGGGATGGGATCGGTGGCACGATTATGGTGTTGTGGTAGAGGCTGAAGACCATGGCTTTCGTCTTCCCAATATTTAGCTGGACGAAATTGTGGCTCATCCACAACTGATGTCAAACAAGCAATCTGACAACACCGAGGCAATGGAGAGATTGAGAGAGGTGTGATGAAGAGGTAGAGCTGGCTGTCGTCAGTATACATGTGGAAGCTGACCCCATGTTTGTGGATGATACCAAAAGGCAGCATGTAGATGAGGAAGAGGAAGGGGCCAAGGATAGATCCTTAGGGGACTCGGAGGGAATGGTGCAGGGACAGAAAGAGAAACCATCACTTAGAGATACTCTGGCTATGAATAGTTAGGTAAGAGTGGAGCCATGAGGGCAGTCCTGCTGAGCTGGACAATGGAGGAGAGGCATTAGAGGAGGATGGTGTGATTGACCATGTCAAAAGCTGCAGAGCACTCTGGGGGAATATTGCACCATGGTCACAGTTACAGAGAATATCATTTGTGACTTTGGTTAGGGCTGTTTTGATGCTGTAGCAGAGGTGAAAACCTGATTTGAAAAATACAAACAAGGAGTTGATAGAAAGATGGGCATGAAATTAAGAGGCAACAACACGTTCAAGGACTTTAGAAAGGAAAGGAGATTGGAGATGCAGCAGTAGTTTGCAATTACAGAGGGGCCAAGGGTGTCTTTTTTTGAGGAGTGGTGATGACTGCAGTTTTGAAAAGGAAGGGGATCGCACCTGAGGTGAAGGAACCATTTACAATGTCAGCTCGCAGGAGGGCCAGGAAGGGAAGTTGGGTGGTCAGCAGTTTAGTGGGAATGGGGTCAAGTGAGCAGAAGGTGGATCCCATGAACATGAAGAGACAGAATCAAGAAAAGAATTGCAACAACTGAGAGTGTGTCAAAGGCAAATTCAGAGGCAAATACAGAAACAACAAAAATATCTGGGAGGCAAACAGAGAGAAAACAAGGGAGCCAAAGGGTTGAAGATGAGCAAAGATAAAAGGAGAAAGAAAGAATTACAGAATGGAAGTCAAGTAGAGAGATGCTCACAGAAATAGAGAGATCATTCTTTTCTGAGTTTTGTTTATGAGCAATATATAATGCTGCTGTCGTTATAATACAGCAGATCTTGATTTACAATCTACGATAGCAAAATACTGCGGATGCTGGAAAAGAAATAACAACAGAAAATGCTGGAAAAACTCAACAGGCCAGGCAACATCCGTGGAGTGAAAATAGAGTCAACGTTTCGAGTCGAGTCTTGACAAAGAGTTTGACCCGAAACGTTGACTCTATTTTCACTCCACGGATGTTGCCTGGCCTGCTGAGTTTTTCCAGCATTTTCTGTTGATTTACAATCTTTTTGTACAATATAGGTAACGTTACTGGATATTTTTGTAAGTTACTATGTTTATACCACTTTAATGGGTTAGACTCAACTTCAAAAATGAAAATTAAAATGCACTAGGTTAATTCAGGATTTATAGTTGCAAATGTATTTACTTTTACGTTAAAGTGCAATTTTTAAAATTCTTTGTAAAAGACTTGTTTCCACATCCTAGATGGTATCTCAAAAATGTTTATTTAGTTTCCGTATTTTGTACTGTAAAATCTGTGTTAAAATGTTACTTATGAGCTCTGAGCTCAGCGTAATGATTGGCAAGCCAGTGTAATTTTATACTAGTATGGTTAATGTTGGATACTATAGTAGCACTTTGCTTCGGAGCTCCAACAAGCAGCACTTAGTAGAAAGATGCAGGTTCAGTCCTGTAATTCCTACAATGTGAGTTCCCAATCTCAGCCATGCTGCTGTTCAGGGGCCAGACACTTCCCCATAGTAAGGGGCGGGGAACAATTTAGTCATCAAAACCACTGCCGTACATATCATAACAGCTGGTTGAAGAGCAGAATTGCCAGAAGCCTTGGAGCAAGTCCTAAATCCATGAAAGAAAAATAAGTTGTAAAGAAAAAGTGGACTTTACATGGTGTAGTTAAGAAAAGGACTTGCCCTTTTGGCCCAGTTATACTGCTCTCTGGTGGTATAACTTGGCTTTAATGTTTCAATCTGTGCAGTCAGCTACATGGTAGGAATCTTAGTTGGATGGTTATTTTTGTGGACAGAAGTTTTGGTACTAGACATGGGCAAATGATTTACTCACAAAAGTTGGAAGCAGCACATGCTGGGCAGAAAAGTTTTGGAGGTGGTTTACAATATGGGAAGATGGGATTGGTAGACTAAACAGGGACATAAAATGCGGGGGAGGTATTGGGCTGGATTTTCATTGAGGAGTCGGGACTACAACTTTCGGGGTTGTGGTCCCGCCTCCATCGAGTTGTAGCCAACCCACACGATTTTGACTTCATTGACCTTGTTGAGCCTGCCCAGCGGGTTCAGCAGGCCAATTAAGGGCCACCCAGCAACAGGTGATGTCACAGATTGATATTTCATCTGTCAAGACCTTTTGACAGATGAAGTATCAGCGTTTGACAGCTGTTTGAAGCTGTCAAACACTGACATTCTGTACTCCAGGTTAATTCCTTCCTCTCGGGATGACTTAGAGATCTCGCCGGAACAGAAAGCTGAATGCTGCAATTTTTGACAGCTCGCAGCCATTCTGCTTTCTGTGCCGGTGAGATGAGGGACTCCCGAGACCTGAAGGAAGGCTGTAAAGGTAAGTAAAACTTCTTTAAACACTTTAAACACACTTACCTCTGCACTCATGCACCCATCACTCACCTGAACACCAGACATCTCGACCCCTCCAAGCCCTTCAGCCCAACGGCCCGCCTCGCTAACTTGGCGTGGTTTGGAGCCGTCGGGAAGCCCACACTTCAAGAATGAAAATAGGGAATAGGCTAAAAACTGCCTGTTAACTACCTGTTAACAGGCAGTTAATTGGCACTAATCCCCTTCCTGCCTCGGGGAAGCGGGTTCCAGTGCGAGTCGGGTACCCGTCTCCTTTGAAACTGGCATGGAGGCGGGATGGGGGCAGGATGGGTTCGTGCCCCCCCCGATTTCGGGATTTTAGCCCCCCACATGCCTCCAATCCCGCCTCCACGGCCCAATGAAAATCCTGCCCTCTGTGTCCATCCTCAGCTCATTCTGGCATAAAATTGAGCGGCATTTTTAAACTGCAATCTCTTTGATATGCACAGATCAGCATAAATATAATGCATTGATATATATTGGAAGTTGTAATTTGCTGGGGGGGGGTTTGGCGCCAACTTAACTGAAACACACTTATAATCATGTGATTGTACATTCAGTGTGGCAAGTGTTGATGTGCCATTAACTTGTATTAAATATTTACTTTGCAGCTAACATGGGTTTAGATATTTGTGTGACTCCACGTGAATACAATTACACTTCATAACAAAATTGAGTTTTCTTGCAGGGTCACACATTCAGGTTCATCAAATCCGTGGATTATTAACCAGAGATCAACCTGTGTCAGGGATGTTAATCTCTTACTTTAAGAAACACAATACCGAAGATTTCAAAGAATTCTTTAAAATGTTAAAATGATCCCATCGAGAAGCAAAAATTTGAAGACTCAGAAAAGATCCTGAAGTGCATCCTTTTGAATGATTCACACTCATGATCCTCCAAATGGTGAATTATTATTAATATAATAGTGTTATCATGGAGCAGAGTTAAGTGAAGACCAAAGGCTTCCTCGCAGAGAATGAGAAAACAAAAAAACTGTCACCAAGGGCCCTTCAGGCACAACTTCTGGTCTGTTATGGCGAAGCATGGGCACAGCCCAAGGAACATGGTTGGCTATAGAGCCTTGCTGTGACATGGGGATATTTAAGAAGGGAAGAGAAGAAAAATGCCTCTTAAAAATTAATTAATTAAAATGCCTGAAACTTTCTGATATTTTCAAATTGATTCAGCATAGTTTGCTCTAAGAGCTTTGACACATTTGTTGTGCCCTAAAAATGCTTGGTTGGTACTGCCTATACCTACCCTCGTAAATGTTCTGCTCAAGTGGAGCCCAAGGAATATAATATAGGAGTGTCAATTTTGGGTTATGCAAAGGTTAACTGTAAATAGAGATAATTAAATAATTACGGTTATTGCACTTTAACGAGGTACAAATGGCTTATTGAATTGTTTGAAATAGCCGACCCGCTGTAAGCGGCGCCTTTCTAATTGACGGCAAGTAGTTATGGGAAATTGCGTGCTTCGTGACATTCTGTCCAACTCCGATTCAGTATTCAATTGACTTGAAATAAGAGGATATTTTAGTTTTTAGCTTCTTACTCTGTGAATACATTTTTATTTAAACTACATTATTTGTTTTCTGTTGGTAACAAGACTACTTTTATTTTAAATAACAACAGAAAATGCTGGAAACACTCCGCAGGCCAGGGTATTGTACTTTTATTTTAATGTGTGTTGTAAAATGGAGCCCGCTTCAGCTTTTGATCTTTTCTAATGAGCTGTTGTCTGTTGTTTTGCATAGAATAAAAGATAGAGTGGGAAGGTGTTAGAAGCTATGAAGGCTTTCAACTATATTGGTGAACTAACCCTATAAAGTTGTTAGAACCCTACAGTGGTGGCACAATTTTTTATTTGATGTAAGCATGCAGGTGCAGCAGGCGGTTAAGAAGGCAAATGGTATGTTGGCCTTCATAGCGAGAGGGTTCGAGTACAGGAGCAAGGATGTCTTGCTGCAGTTGTACAGGGCCTTCATGAGACCACACCTTGAGTATTGTGTGCAGTTTTGGTCGCCTTATCTGAGGAAGGATGTTCTTGCCATGGAGGGAGTGCAGCGAAGATTCACCAGACTGATACCGGGGATGGCAGGAATGATGTATGAGGAGAGATTGAGTTGATTGGGCTTATACTCGCTGGAGTTTAGAAGAATGAGAGGGGATCTCATTGAAACTTATAAAATTCTAACAGGACTAGACAGACTAGATGCTGGAAGGATGTTCCCGATGGCAGGGGAGTCCAGAACCAGGGGTCACAGTCTAAAGATAAGGGGTAAGCCATTTAGGACAGAGATGAGGAGGAATTTCTTCACCCAGAGAGTGGTGAACCTGTGGAATTCTCTACCACAGAAGGCAGTTGAGACCAATTCATTAAATATATTCAAGGAGGAGTTAGATATATTTCTTAAGGCTAAAGAGATCAAGGGATATGGGGAGAAGGCAGGGACAGGGTACTGAATTTGGATGATCAGCCATGATCTCATTGAATGGCGGAGCAGGCTCGAGGGGCCGAATGGCCTACTCCTGCTCCTATCTTCTATGTTTCTATGTAACATAGACCTGAATGACTGTTTCTGGTGATATAAGTGGGCGGGCTGTGTGTTGAGCGCACCATTATGTGTCAGTGGGCAGATTTACTTGTTTCGCTGGTCAATGTGACATTTCGTATCAATGGGTAGGAAGAGAATATTTTAGAGGGAGTTTTTGCACGATACAAATTATAGAACAACAGTACAATGCAAGCTTTGGTACCTGAGAAGGATTTATGCTGTGGTTCAATCTTTGACTGTAAACTTATGGACATCATGCTGTTGCCAGAACCTCCTTGAAAAACAGCCATACATCTTTGTCAAGTCTTCATTAATTATCATTTTATAGCAGGGAACCTAAGCATGAATTGATGAGTAAAAATAGTAGGAAAGGTTTGTATGGCAGTAAAAAAAAAAATGACAAAACTACTCCACAGACTTTGAGGGTTGCTGTGGAAATAAGCATTACCAGGGAAGAGTTGGAAGGAGCTAGACTGAATAGAAATGGTTTAGAGGAACTAGAGAGAAGCTAAAATGTAATAAAAAGTTGACATTTTACTGTTGGGTGTAATCAGTTGTGGTAATTGCCTGGAGGACAGCCATGACTTCGTGCCTGGTGCTGGAGGTTTCTTAAGCAGATTACAGAATTCCCTTGAATATGTAAAATAAAGAATAATAGATGGTTGGTATGCATTATGTGGCGAATAAATATTGAGTAGGCTTTAACCTGTTTGTGAAGTTCAATGACATCATAAACTGAGAACACAAAACATTACTCCCAACCAGCAGTATTTTAGCTGGTATTTCCCATCCCTTTCCTGGACTTGGGTTTCCCCACACAAAGCACCTTTGCTAACCGAGGGTTGGCAGATGAGCTGTTCCTAGATCTCTACCAATTCATTCTGAAATCACTGTGAGGGACAACGCAAGGGCAGCATGTGTAACGAGCATTGTACTAGTGATGTGGCTACATAGGAGAAGGCAGTTTGTATTGGAGAATAATGACATTGGAGGATAACAAAATATAGGAAAAAATAGTGTATGTTCTAGCAGCCAATCCTAAATAATATTTTTTTAATAAAATAGTGACTTCATACGCCGTACACATAGTTATGCTCAAAATAGTGTAACAAACCAGTCCACCCTTACTTTACGCCGTGCCGCTAAAGTGCCTCATCTGTTGTCATCCTGTTGCTGATTTGATCCACCAACAGTAGCTCTTTGTTTGCTGGGCAGACGGCATGGGTGAGCTGTAATTCAATTGTTCTCCCTCATTGAACCCTTCCTCCCATTGATAACCGATACAGCTCGTACTTTCAATGCCAGTGCTATTTGTTTTCTGCAGATTTTGGCCCCTTTGGCTGTTTTGCTTATCAGCAGACTGGCTGCGGGTCACAAAATAACCAAACCGGGGTGTAAAAGACAGTTCCTCCAGTCACCTTTATGTTTTTGGTAGCCATTCTCGCACATTCACTCTCTGTTTGTGTGCAGCCAACCCATTGCTTCCACCATTGTCTTCCATCTTTTCAGTATGCAAGTTTATTTAGAAAGACCAGGTGTGCCTTTATTTTCATCTGCTTTTTTTGTCTTTTTCAGAGGAATGAAAAGTTTGTGTAACATTTAGATTTTTGCCTGCATGTTTGAACGCCTGCCTTTTAAATACTTAAAACAGCCACCCCTTTGCCAGCACCTTTGTTGTAGTTTTGCACAGATGTAAGTGCAGTCACTTCATAGACGTGCATATTGGTTCACCTTTGTAAAAATAGAAATCAGGCAAATGTGAAACATTTTGTGGAGATCTTGTGAACTGTAATTTGGGTTCTTCATTTTCGCTCTCCGTTTTTGTTTAAATTCCCAGGAGGTTTTCATATTTTGAAAAACTCCTGCTGGAAGTTGAGGGGGTGGGAGAGGGGAATGAGCATTATATTTTCTAGGAGAGAAAATTCAGCAAAACCTTTGCACATTTATTCATTTTGTCTATTTTTATTGGCTGTGTAGCATTTCCATTTTTGTCTAGTTTTTTTTTTCCTTTGTTGTATCAATATTTTTACACAGGAAACTCTTTTTTATCCGGCACCGACGGGACCAGCGTGGTGCCGGTTGATCAAAAAGTCCGGATTACAGAGAGGTATACTTACCAAGGTACGAGAGCCCCGTACACGGCCACAGGTGCAGGAGCCCCGGTTACACGGCCACAGATCCAAGAGTCCCTGTTGCACAGCCACAGGTGCAGGAACCCCAGTTACAAGGCCACTAATACATAGTAAAACTTACCTGAACCTACTCCTGAATTTTGCCGGTTAAGAGAGATTTCCGGATATTTAGGTGCCGGTTAAAAGAGAGTTTCCTGTATGTGGTGGTGGAGGAAGCGGAGACACTCGCCTGGGCGTCGGAATTACCGCTCCGGACGGAGCCGCTTGCGCCAGCCCGATATTCAGTTTCAGCGCCCCAAACGGAAGCGGGGCGCTGCTCGAGGCGCCCCGCGTCCCTCTTGGAGCGCTGCAACTGAATATCGCAGCACAACGTGCCGCAGCGCCACACGCTGCGGCATGGCGCGCTGCGGTACTGCAGGCCTTCGTCCCCTTCTTAAAGGGGAGGGGCCTGCACCAGCGCGATCAGAGATCGCGAGTGCCGGCAAAAGAGCCCGGCAGCGAGGAGAAGTGCCGGGCTCTTGGGACACAGCCGGCACTGCCCGGGGGGGGGGGGGCGGGGGGGGCTCAGGAGGCCGGGGACGGCGGCGCGAGGAGGTGCTGGCAGGCGGCCAGCAATAAAAATGGCCGCCCCGCTCCTCCCCTTTTAATTAGCGCCACTACCGTCACAGGTAAGCTCCCCTGAACCGGTCGCAAATTGCGACCGGCGTTACAGCGGGGGCCGCGACCAAATATCGCGATCAGGGCTGTAGCGGGGCGCTGCGCACACCGATGACGTCATTGGTGGCGGCGCAGCGCTACAGGCTAACGCCGCCATTAGCGCCCCGCTAAATTTCGCGGGAGGCGTGGCCAGTGGCGCTAAACCCACTAAGTGCCCTCTTTGGGCGCTAACTGGTGGCGCAGCCCACCGAATTTCTAGGCCTCAATGTTTTCAAGGGGAGACTGGATAGGCACTTGAGGGAAATAAACTTGCAAGGCTACGGGGATAGAGTGGGGGAATGGGACTGACTGGATTGCTCTACAGAGAGCTGGCATGGACTTGATGGGCCGAATGGCCTCCTTCTGTGCCATTATGACTTTATGACTCTATGTTTGATAATGTAGAGAGGGGCAAGAGAAGACTATACAGACCATAGCAGACACTTGCTCCGTATCTAACTGAGAGGCACGCAGAATCAAATCCAACAGATTCTTTTTCCCCATTGATATTTTATAAAGTTTGTACTTTCAATGCCATTGTGGTTTGTTTCCTACATGTTTCCCCCTTTGGCATTCTTATTCATCTGTGGCTTAACTGTGGATCACAAAGTAGCCAAACCGAGGCATGAAAGAACAGTTGATCCCTTCACTTTGTATCTCGGGTAGCCATTCTTGCATTGTGTCTCCGTTTTATGGACAGCATTGCTGACTCCCTCACATGAAGAAGACATGTTCTTCAAAGAATGCATCATGATGGTGGCCTACCAACAGCTGATTGCAATGACTGCAGTTTGCTTTTGATGCTTCCCCTGTCCTCAGTGGGGTTTTTAAAATACATTTAGTCACATATAAATGTACATTTCTGTTGATGTGTATCAATTCTCCTTGAATTTTAGACTTTTGTTCTTTTTAGTGACACTCTAAAGATTCACGTCACAAAATTCTGTAAAGATAATTTGCTGATGAAACGTATTCCCTACATGCAAAATATTATAACTTCAGCGTCAATATTTATAAATGTCTCAAATTCCTAAAATATGTTTACACAATTCCAGAACAATAGTAAATAGAAATCTTTGCATAAATAATGGTTTAATGACATAGTAGATATTTAACACAAACAGGCAAAGATGTAATTAATTCTTCCTGGTTTATAGTGCAAGTATATCTGCAAATGTCATCATTGTATGGTTTGTTGCTCTCAATCTTACAATGTTCATTTTGCACAACTTGAAAATATCTAATTTGATTGCTTTGCCCCGTTACCCAAATGTATCATGTTTATGACAGACTGTCAAGAGGGAGCCACTGAAAAGTACAAAAGTTATAAATTGGAGGTTATTGTGACTGGAGTTTGAACATGCTGAAGGAAACAATTTATTGTATAATGGAAACCATCTTTTTAGTTGCTGTCATTAATGTTCCTGGTGTGAAATGGTTGGCTTGAAAATGTATTTACAACTTAGTTTGAGTTTCTAAGTCAATTTGTGTAGTCTTTTAGTTAAAGGCTTGTTATATGCTTTTATGTAAAATTGGAAATTGGTTTACAGATTACAGCAACAGCACAATGAACTCATCCAATTGTTTTACGGGCCCTTTTTTAACAGCCATTAAGGGATGATAATTACTGTGGGGTGCATTAAGTGTTGATACTTTTCCTATAGTTTGCATTAAGTGTTGATGCTTTTTTAATTGTAAGATTACATTTTCTGTTGAATATGTGTAGTCATTGTAAATGAGTGATATTTTCTTTTATTGTAGGCATGCTGGTGGTTATTGTATTGCTGCTGATTGCCATTGTTGTGGTTGCTGTCTGGCCAACAAGCTAATGAGGCAACTCTAGCACAAAACCACGCTCTTCGGCACTATGGACTGGATGCTAAAACTGAAAAGTGAGCAACACGTTCTTCCCGAGATCGCTGGGACAAGATTCAAATAAGTATCCCTAATCAAGCAATAGAATATGTTTTAATGTGTTTGATATGCTATTCTGCTATTATCTAGTACTCGTGAAAAACTGGATTAATCAAGGCCAAAACAAAACTCATTTATTTCATTTCTTTTCTTACAGTAAGATTTCCATTTCTGATTTAAATTTTTTACCTTAAATTCAGAAATGATGGTTGTAACTCCTGAGTGGCTGGGGTAATGCAGCATCTAAGGGCTGTAACTAATGGCTTCTATTTATCTTACAGTTTTGGAGCACTTGCCTCTCAAAGTTCCTCAATCTGCATGTATATATGTTTTTCTCTTTTCAAAGATTTAGGAACACTTCAAATGTCAGTACTTTACACTTTGTTTCCCTTGCCGAAACAAAACCATTGTATTTACATTAAATGCTGAAAAATATTTAAATAAAATAAATTAGATTTTAAACATGTTCTAAACAATGAGCTAATAGCATGCTTAAAGCAGTTTTACATTGTTTTGTTCCTTTGTTCTCCCATTCTGTTTGCGGTATTTCTGATTATAATTTTATTCTTGTTTAAATGAGCTGGACGTGATCATTTAAAATGCTCAAACTATCTTGTTAACTAAGGCAGTTTCTACTCACTCACACGATTACTCTGCTTTCCCAGGGAAAATGCTTTTCTCAGTGCTTGCGGGGTCAGTGAAGGGGCTCTCGGTAGGGCACAGGGAGTGTGTGCTATCTCACTGCCTGTAAACAGTGTTACTGTTCACACGCCTTCATGAAATTGAAACTTGGAACAAATTGCTTTCAGTGTGGCAATTCCAATCTAACAGAACAGTAATTACAAACCAATTCCCTACAATTTGGTGCCGTTATGTACTTCACTTACATTGTTACGTATTCCATTTTTATAAGCATTTAGTTAAAGTATTCAAAATATGGTATATAAATAAATATTTTCCAACTCTTTTTTACACTGTGTCTTTTATGTGAAGTTGCTAAACTTTCTTTGTCATAATATGCAAATTCAAAATTTGCAGAACACCAGTTTTAACTCTTAGGTTAAAATTCTCATTTTCTTTGTGTGCATTGTAAAAGAGAGAAGTTTATCACTGTGTTGCTAAAGATACTGGGACCACCCATTTATCTGTCTGTAGTTTGTCCTTAGGTTCTGGCTAAGATGCATCATTTTATCAAAATTCGACATAACTCCCTCTCTTCAAAGCTAACCCGGACAGTGTTCAAAATGCTTGAAGGATAAAGCAAACTAAAAAAGCTGTTTTTCCCGGTTTTAGAGGTTACAGTCTTGCACTGAGAATGTAAGGTGGTCTCAGAAATGTGGCCCATCTGTTTACCTATTTAACTGCTTTCAAGAAAAAATAACAGAAGAGCAACTAACCTCTGTGGACGGATTGAGACTCTGCTCCCAGCACATACACCTCTGATCTGGGCTTTTTAAAATCAAAGGGGGGAGAAAAACTTCCTTGCTAAATATAATGAGATAGCAACAATGGTTGGTCTATCATCGAGTAAATTTTAAATCAGGACAAGGCAGCTTGATTAAATCAGTTCAATTATACCACTTGGCCTCGGTCACAGCAAAGCCACGTGGTTAATTTTAATTTGCTTGTTGGCTTTTCTATTGTTACATTACAGATGCAAATGTATTTATTTACAGGAGTTGCATAAAATCAACAATAAGTTAGTTCAGTCATAAAAAGGAAACTGAATCATTGTATTTTCCTTTCTCCTGCTACGCCAACCTTGCCACCATCACTAAACTGGGGTCACTGTTTGACCATTCTTCATGTTGGAACATTTTGAGGAATTTCTCTAGATGGTGAATAGTTTAGTGGTTACATGGGTGGCTTTTTAAGCATGTAAGAGCTCTTGTCTGCTGGCATTAGGTGGGAAGCATGCATCTGTTCAATCATTTGAGATCTATTAGAAGTTTAACTGAAAATATTGTGCACACACTTAAAACTATTTTCCTGCCCATTATCATATTGAAACTTTCTCAAAATGGAGTATCTAAAACAACCTGCTGTTGTTTTAGATACTCCAAAAATGGTCTTTTTAAAAATAAAAATGTTGTCTGTTTGAGTATGGCAATTGCCCTCTTTTGTGAGGCTAAATTATATCATCACTAAACAATTCCTGAAAATTAATTTTCATTGTTACTATAACATATATGAGGCCAACAGAGAGCAGCTAATGCACCAGTGACTAATTGTGATGCCTCTTTTTCCGGGCCTAACTCCCAAAATAACATATTGGGACGTAATAGCCCAAACAGCATTATTGCTTTATTAAGTGATAGCCTGTGAAAATTAGGTGACGCCCTGTAAAACTAAAGAATACAATGTAAATGGGATACTTTAACAAATAAATTGTATTAGTTAATTAGAGCTGTTGTGGACAGTAATTTAGGTGACGTAGTATAAAATGCCACAACTGATATTTTGTATAGAACCTGCCCAATATCTTCTATTAAGTTTTTGACAAAACGCTACCATCCCTACATGGCAATGAGTTCCAACCTAAACTATTTAATCTACTATTTTTCCCCTTTTTAAAGTGTTTTTGAGAACATGATGTAAATTGAGAACAGTTAAAATCTTACATATTTTACCAAGATGTAGTCAGTTGAATCACCAAAACTAATGAACTCAGTGGTTTTGCCCAAAACAAACCAAAGGAACAAATTGTACCTAGTCAGATTATACACTCAATATATTCCCTTTTTGCCCCCTTGGTTGCATTTCTAAAGGTAGTTTGATCACATGGTGAAATGGTAACAGATATTTGCACGTTATCATGTGAAGCTGAATAGACTGTGACTGCAACAGTGAAAAGAAATGACAATTGATCGTCCACTGTTTTCAAATTTCATTACTTGACTAATTTTATTGGAAGTTGGGCACTGCCAGGAAACAGTTCTTTTTTAATTTTCTTCCCGCTAAATGATCTTTTCCTGAAGGCAACAACTCATGCTCGGATTCCATGGACAATGGTGGCTCTGCAGTACCTTGGCCAAATAGCTATTGTTCATGTACAGGAATCTTTGTGCTATCCGGCACCGACGGGACTGATCTGTTGCCGTCCTATCAAAACTGCCGGACAAACCAGCGCTAATGTTGAAACATACGGAGATTTTGAGCTCTGCATCTGGCAACAAACCCTGTTGCTTAGCAACAGCTTCTAAACAGTCGGCCGTACCTTGCAAGCATCTCTGTAGCTTAGCAACAGCTTCAGCGAGACCTTGCAGAGCCTGACTGGTGGAAAAAAAAGCAACGAAAAGAAAAAAAACCTAACGAAACGGCCCCTGATTTTTGCCGGTGGCTCGAGCATTCCGGACAGTTAACCTCCGGATAAACCAAAGTTTCCTGTATGAAGCTGGACACCCATGTTTGGGGGGAGAATAGTTGTGGTCTGATGTCACGACACAAAGCAAACAAAGAAATTCTCCCCCAAATGTTATTGGGCTATTGGATCACGTGGACCGTAACAACCCGATCTGGCCCACGCATATGCCTTTCCAGCAGATGTCACTGGATATCAACAATAACACCACCGCCAAGAACCTCCATTTGTATCGAGCCTTTAATGTAGAAAACATCCTGAAGCATTTCACAGAAGCGTAAAGACAAAACGGACGCTAAGTCAAAGGAGGAGATATTCAGAGGGGTGACCAAAACCGTAGTCAAAGAAGCGGGTTTTAAGGAGGGTCTTAAAGGAGGAGAGGGAGCTGGAGGGGTTTAGGGAGGGAATTGCAGAGTATGAAACCTAGGCAGTTGAAAATCCCAAAATATATCACAAATAGTAACGTCAACTGTACAATTACATATGTGTTATATATTCTGTAAAGTAATAGATACTGCAGGGTTTATTGAAGACTATAATGGAATTTAAGGATTCAAGTGACATTTTATAAGCCATTCAAACTGTACTTTAGAATCTTGTAATTTTTCCCAAATTTCTTCCCTATTTACTCCTTACCTTTCATTACAGGCACTGACCTTTGGTGGGGTATTGTGCCCGCAACCCCCGGAATCTCAATTGGCTATTCTTAACTTGTGAACTCGACATGGTCAGTGGGCTATTTGGTTGTGGAGGACCCTGGGAATGGTGAGGACCAGTTTCCGCAGCTGAAAACAACTAACTCAACTCAGGCCAGGAACTGAAACAAAAAGCTTTCTGGTTTGCGCGGCCTGTTAATGTACCAAGTGGTAGCAGCTTTATTCATGTACAGCCTTTTAACTTACTCCCAGTCATCTAGTAATCTACATGCGTCCCATGTCCTGTCATTGGCAAATGCCAATACTATATATCTGGATTTAAATGCAATAAACATAGGCCAAACCTGCTATGAATGTCTGTCATAGACATCTTTGTATTTCTGAGCAGAATGGATAGCGTCCATTCTGAGCAAAAACAATGCTTCCAGTTAATATTTATTTCTAACAGTATTAAAGGGTAATTAAATGTTATATCACAATTTGACCTACGTAACATTTCTGTAAATTTACTGCTCAATGCTTCATCTGAATTTCATGAAAGGAAAAAATCTGAAAATTCTGGCTAATACTGTCTGTGTTATGAAGAATAATACTTGCATGGGGACTGTGTTACAAGACAACAACACATCCCTGGGTTCAGACAGTTATTCATGAATTACTCAAGCTGCACTTTTGTGTTTGATGTCATTTGAACCTGTTCACGTATCGCTGCTTTTTAACGCACTCTGGAGTATCAGTTGTCGTATGAACATAGCACAGCGAGAATTTTAATCTGTCAAAGGACCTAAATTGTGCAGCCTGGTCCTGTTCCTCACAGGATTCCATTTCTTTTGCTTTTTCAGTGCGATTTGTGTCTTTTGTATGTGCAAAATTCACATTGAGAATAATCCACAGCAAGTACTATGTGGTATTGTTTACAAGACTTTATTCAACTGAATTCTGGATTTAATTCTATCAAGTGTGGGTGTTCAGCAGTTATAGTACATGTTCACGTCTGGTTCAATTACAGCCATCTAACAACCAAAAAAATCCACAAATTTTTATGTGTAATTAAATATATTCATATATAATAATGATAATATATTAGTATGCATCGTAGGAAAACATTGCAAACTATGCAATGACCATAACTAAACAACATTTACAGTTCAACTTATTAACAGGTAAAAGCAGAGCCCGACAGGTCTGTGTACAGGGGAAAGAGTCATAATAAAGTCTAAGTTAGCTGGAGTATGGCTGAACTGATATAAAAGTCTTTATCCAGAACTACATTACATCAATATAAACACACTTCCAATTATTGTCAGTCTTATAGTCTTCATACGCTAACTGTAACCGAGGTACCTTGAGGATGTTTACCCTGTTACAAAACTCATTCATTTCTTTAGTACCTCTTATTTTTTAGACTAAGAAATCAACTTTATGCCATGTCTTAAAAGTGGTAATATGTACTGGTTTAATGTTAGTTTTTTTCTACACTTTATATTTTTTAGTCTGCTGTTGTGATCGATTAGAGAATGAGCTGCACACACTTGTAAACAGGGTCACAGCGAAGGCAAGGGTCATTTGTGCGACCTGAGTTGGTTGCTTGATGGAGATACTGATCAGCAAGGTTGAGATGTCACCTTGCCCCAGTGGAACTGAAATTGGTCACTGGAACAAGCAGTAAATCATTGCCTGTAATCATCGACACAGTTACACAGATGTAGGTGTGAAGTTTACTGTGTAGGTGATGGATCTGAACCAACGGGCCTGTCGGGTGTAGAAAGAGGAATCGGGTACATCCTCTAGTCGTAGTTGTATCAAAAAAAAAGTTATATTTTCAGTCGAGAGTACTTTCAAATCTATCCAAGGCTTTTAACGAAGTACAATCTATACAAATAGAAACTTTAATGATTTTGACTATATGCTAAGGTTTTTGAAGAGGGACACAAGAACCAAGTGTCGGTGAATTTACTTCATTTTTGTTCTTGTGCAGCGATTCTGCGAACCTGTAACAGAATTCATTTGAAAAGAAAATATAGCTTTATTTCAGTAATTTTATACTGAAAGGGTTTTTTTTTCTATTTAAATTTTTTTTTTTTTTAGCATTTTGCTGTTTTGCTGCCAGTCTTTTTGCAGGTCATTAGTGGATTCAATTTATCATGATTCATCTATAAAATAGGTGCACCACAAGCTTGGAGAATTTATCAGAGGGGCATAATGCTTTAATCTTGGGAGCAGAATGTTGTATCATGTACAGTAAGCAGAACAATCAACAGCCTAGAATTGAGAAAACACCAGCAAACTTAACACGTGTGAGATGAATGTCGGTATGAAGTGAAAGGAAACAAGGTGTTGCTATGGCACTTTGAAGGTTTTTTGAGATTTTTTTCCACCGTCTCTGAAAATATTGTAGTAAGGAATATAATGTCCATAATGATTGCCAAAGGCTGCAGTTCTTGGCAGATCTGTTTACAATGTAACACTGAATACTGTGCCGAATGTAAGCTGGGCTGGGGAAGAAGAGTGGAACTGAAACATTTTTAGGTTAACTACACAGCTAAAAAGTTAGCGGCTTAAGTCGGGATCATACCAGTCTTGGCATGACTCCCAGCAATTGTCCACTATCAACAGTTTGTGATGGTGTGCCCCTTTAACAAAAATCACACTGCTTTATGCAGAGAAGAGCAACTGTGAAAGGATTTTGGTTGTGAAACAAATGTCCTTCATTTCAGAACATTTGGAGCTGTTATGTAAAGAGTAGTCCATCTTTTTTTGTATTCTTGTTTATTTTTTGAATTTGAAATCAGCATTAGGTGCAAACTTGGCAATTCCAAAATCCCAAACTGCTAGATGAGTTCCTTCACAAGTTCCTAATTTTATCCTAACATCGGTTCCTGCTCACAATCAAGCAGCACAGTCTCTCTTTATGCCTTCTTGCACTTGCCTTTCTTCTCCCTCTGTTGGAACTTTCGCAGCCTCCTTGCCCACGTGTCCCTCCATTGTATCACCAAACTGGTTTTGTTTGCTACAACCCCATTCTGGTCAGGAGAATCCTCGTCGTTCCCTAAGAGCAGGTACTTCTTCCCCGTTTTGACTTTTGGGCATTTGCAGGCTACATCCTTTGAGCGGACCCACAGGAATTGGTCGCCACGCCGTATCCGTTTTACCCCTTGTTTGTACACCGAGATGATATTCACTGTAAACTTCCACCATTCACCAGCCTTCTCTGCCTTCAAGATGTGGGCTTGAACAGCTGCAATAACGAAGAAAGGAACAGAAGAATATTTAAGCTGTCCTACACATTAAAAATTGCAGCAAGTAAATTCTTCACACTTCAAATGCAGCCACAACCCTGAGCTTTAACCCTAGTTGTTTGGATGACCACTCATTATTATCATAGCAACAGTTTCTATAGTATCTGGGGCAGAGAAGATGCAGCGAGACTCAGGGCTATGAAATAAACTTGACATAAGAAACTGATTAATGTTTGACAGAGGATATAATCGAAACCTTAGAAACCAATTTTCTTCCCTAGCCCAAGTACAAGAAGATTATTCCTACATGGTGGTAAATCATTCTTAATCAGCACAGTAAAATGTTGAAATACAGAAAGCAGGGGGGAGAAAACTGATCAGACATCAGAAAATCTGCACTGCTTCTGTTCCAGAGGTTAAGAACTGTTAAACTGGAAGCTAATTAGAAAGACTAGAACAAGTGATTGTTTATACCTAAGGAAATTTACTGTGTGCTGTTAGTTGTCAAACAGTAGTTCATAATGTGCTTACATTCCTTTAGCTGCACATGTGAGAACCACAAAGCAGATTTCAATGGCAGTTTGTCACTGTCCATGCTCTCTGTCTGCCCTGGTCATTTGCCTTTGTATCGCACATTCTTACTCTTTCTGCTGGTCATTCAGTATTCTAAACTCGCTTTTCTTCCCTTCTAAACAATACCAGTTAAAAGTATTCTATTCGCATTGAGTTATGGCAAGTGAACCTTAATATTAAATTAAAAAATTATAAACTGCCATTCTGTTCATTGCTAGTTTTCAATATTTTTAGCTATACTTTATGATTAAATGAAGATTTTGCATATGTGATTCTGTGCTTTGTGCAGCCAGAAGCACCTACTGTTAAGTCACATTCTGTCCAACTACTGCAAATCTTTTCTGGTTTAACACCAACTTAGAGAGTACTTCTACCTTGTACCTAGAGTATCCTTGACATTTTAATGCTCTAAGCAGTGTTTTATGTAACTTTCTGCTCATTTAGAGATTTTCTGAAGTAGCGCATTTAAAAATTACATTTACAAACAATTCTGATTAATTTCTGCAGACTTTAATTTTTTCAGACTACTTTTGTTGAGTTTTCATTTTTTAGTTCAAATAGTCAACAGCAACATCCTCATCGGAGAGCTGTTCTGGTGGAGTTTTGGAACCCAAGGTTAGAAAACAGTTGATTTAACGTTAGTGGAGATGGTAACTATCCCAGCATGCTTCAGAGCTCTTCACACTGTTTAGTGCAGTAATTCATTCAAAATAGTCCCGAAATGATTTTCAAATAAAAATTTGAAATACAATTAATAAGGTTTGTCACTTTTTAAAATTTTAAAAATGGACCTATTTCATTATATGCACCGTGCTTACTGGTTAATTATGTTGACTACAGCTGGTAGAATTTCATATTTTTCAATAGCTACATTATCAAACTGTATAGCTCTTTGTTTTAATACAAGTAGAATGAGATAGCCTTAAGTATGTTTATATGCTTCAAAATTTTAAGAAAAAGTCAAAGAAATTTTCAATGTCTTCCATACAAATCTGTCATGATGTCGGACATTAGAAATGTGTGCCAGTAAAATTAAGCACTCTTATTTAGTAGCCCAGCTAAATATCAGTGCGCCTTCCCTAATGAGGGGAGGGGAATTTGACTGTGATTTAATTGTACAATGTTTTTTTGGGACTGCAGCAATCTGCTGGTTGAGGGGTGGGTCGATGGTGTGTGGATGCATCATGACCAGATGGGGCGGGCCTGATGGTCTTTTCCCACCTTCTTTTGTATATTATATTGTAATTGAAAAATTGAGATACGAGCAGCTTACCCCAGCACCGATTTGAGAAACTGGTGTTGGGAAATCCCAATCACTACTAGGAGGAATGGCCTGCAATCAGAGGGTTAATGCTGAGAGCTTAAGATCATTCCAACTGCCTTTGTTAATCCGTGCCTGACTGTTTCTCTGGTGCTGTAAAAGTCTACCACACACCAGTGTACATGCCATCCTTCTGAAAGAGTACTGTGAACCCTTCCACTGTTTTTAATTATGATGTGTGGCATCATGAAAACAGAACTGGTTCTGACTGATTCAATTGTGCCTCAGTGTTTGGCTCATTGTTGTGGAAAGCAGCGAGGAAGCAGTTCCTCAAACAATTGACCTTTTTCTACTGAGAAGAAAAGGAAATCTGCCTAATGCAGGAGGCGACTGAGGAGCAGGGAAAGCTGGGAAAATGCATTTGGCAGAACTGAGTGGAAAGTAACATGTCTTGAAACAACAGAAGCAATATTGCATTCTGTAAATCTGTTTGTAAAGTTCATCTATCTGGAGGTGTCCAATGTCAGGGTACAGGATTTACTAACAACTGAAAATAAGACAATGTTTCTTATGGAAAGGAAGGCTTTAGATATCCCATATAACAGTTGTATTCTGAAAACAAGGCTGGGTTCTTTGACCTAAGTTGTTCTTTGGCACATTGGAGGGAACAGATTCTATAAAACATAATGATGAAACCACCCATGGGTTGAGTCACAGTCTGTATGTTTAGGTGCTGATAGTTCACCCACTTCACCACACCCTCAGTCTGTTATTGGGAATGGGAATTAACCACCAGGGCCATGACTTTCACAGCTGTGGTGAGCATTTGATGTAAATACAGCTCAAATCTCACTCTGTATCTTTAGTGTAAACCAACAAAGAATGAATTATCAGCAAAAGTATTCTAGTTAGATTCCCAGTGGGAAATATAACAAGCGTTAACTTTTAAGTTATTAGTGGAGAGGACTTTGATATAAGAATGTTACGGGTTCATACATTGCTAATAGTAATTTGCAGCTTCATGTGAAAAGAGCTAGAATCTATGGCTAATTTTTAAGATGCTATAATACTATTCTAATCTGCAGCTAAGACATTTTCTTAGTTTACAGAGATGTACAACAGAAGTTCTGTGAACAGTAACAAGAATAAACAGTGAAAGACAGAAGAAATGGGTTAACCACATTGAAGGAAATGGTCAATCTGACTAGTCTGCACTTGTAAAAGCTTTTAACCTTAGTGCTGAAATTACTCAAATTCAAGCACTAGTAAAGCTGCATTATGTAAAATTCTTCCTGATCTGTGAAAGATTTTCCATAGATTCTCGCTTTTTTCACAAGGCTGCAAATTACTATTAACAATGTTAAAGTATAAACGCTTAAAATGCTTATATCAGAATTTGCAGGACAGAAACTGAACACTCGGTGTTTATGTTCCACACAAGCCTCCTCCCACCCTATCAACATATCCTTCTATTCCTTTCTCCCTCATATACTTATCTGGCTTCCCCTTAAATACATCTGTGTCACAATCTATATCAAATTCTTCTCCACTATTTTAATGGAAGTCTTAACCTGTTCAATGATAGTAATTTCTGACTTAGTTTCATTTCATGTGTCCTGTTTTGAGATGTAGCTTATTATCTATAAATGTTGCCAAGTATAGTGATTCTAAACTAAATAGCTTTTCAAAGTAAGTACTGGCATACGTTTATTCAACCAAAAACAAAGTACAAACTTTCATAGCGCCCTCAATGTCTCCATTGGTAAAGACAGCAAGTAACTAAGCCATACAGATCCAGAAGGTCTGTGCTGAGTTAGCTGATATCTGCCGGGGTGGCAGTAGAGGTGCAACAATTGGCTTCACCCTGTACCAGGCAGGTGGGTCTATGATTGTGCTGTAGGGATAATTGCGCAAGTGTTAGCAATGTAAATATGGGTGAATGTTGCTGTCCTGTGAACTGAACTGCAAAAGCGCTAAATATAAAAGCACTTTAAATATAGTGCAGCTCATTGCTGTACTGACAGTCTGCATGAAGATGCTTCAGATCCAGCATCTCCAATAAAACAGTTCTGAAAATGCAAAGCTGGGAATTTCCACTTGGGATACAGCAAAAGGTGGAAGGCAATTCAATCAGTGCTGCTCTTAATTAGCTTCTAATGGGTGAACACAGAGAAAAAACAGTAGAGGCTGAGGAGCAAGTCACTTGACCACTCTTGACCAGCTAATGTCTGTGGTATAGAGGGACTTGACAGGAGCACAAAATAAGAGAGATATATAAGTAATTAAAAATGCTAAAACAGTGATAATACAGAGGGAAACAGTAGACCTAGCAGTAGATTGCTGAAGTCCTGACCTATAGAGTCACAGATTTGAGTCGTAGCCCTTAATTGGGATTGAACGTCATCTGTTCTTAGTGCATGGATTTCACTGGTTTTTAGCCAGGTCACAGCACAGCAGTAGCCTGCTTGATCTCAGCAGGGAAGATTTGACCTTGTGCACTTCCTACCAGCTGATCACCAAGTGATATCAATGGCAGTGATGCACGGGTGTGTGACCCAGAGTGTCCCTTGCTCATGACAGAAAGAAGAAGGATAATAGCAGCACAGGGGAGGATATGTTAAACATATATAGGGGGAAAAATTCGGTATCGCCCCATTTGGGGCGGCGTTATCGGCCGTGCGCAAAGTTTAGCGCCTGGCGCTAATTGTCGCCTCCGACAGCAAACTTGGCTTTTATCGCCCCTGGAGGTGATTGGAGCGCTAAATCAGGCGCTTCACACCTGTCTTAAGGCGCAAAGGCCGAGGAGTGAGGTGCTACCTCAGAGTGCTGGTGAAGCAAGGAAGGGCAAATCAAAATAAACCTGCAAAGTGCTGCTCAGTACCCAAAACTCCTTCACACAGCGTTGAATCTCTCCAGAAGTCTCTCTCTCTCAGAATGCGTGGTGCAAAAATGTCACCGACAAAAAAAGGCAGGAAGCGGTCGCCTTTAAATAGCGCTCCCCCAGTCCCTTTCTGACAGCATATCGCTCCCCTCAACCTGTCGTTGCTAGCGGTAGGCGGTAAGGCAGGAGGCACCACTCAATATCCGGTCCGGGGCGCTAATGGGGTGTTGCACGCTCGACTGACGTCACAATCTGCCGGCGCAGGAGATCGTGGCGGTAGTGTTTAGCGCCGCCGCAAAATGTCTCGTTAATTTCGCGAGCGGCGCAAACATCGCCGCGCCCGGGCGCTAGTTGCTTTGCACCCCAATTGGCGCCCTCTTAAGGCGCTAACGGGAGGCGCAAACAACTGACTTTTTCCCCCATAAATTCTAAAACCTTTCATTCCTGAGGGGTGATGGTGCTTCGAGATGAAAATAAGCTAAAACTAGACCAGGGAAAAGAGAATGTGAAGTACCAATGAGGTAGACAAAGCTTGTTAAAAGGACAGGACTAGTACTGTACAGTAACATATAAACAAACTGCACTGTTTTATTGAGGATGTCCTATATTTCCACTGTGTAGTATCCAACCTGTATAAGAGCATTGTGTGTGAATGAATGTACTTTTCCTGTTATGTTAATAAAGTCAATACAAAAAGGAGTCAGTCTAATGTGGGTGTGTTTGAGTACTTTCCCCAGTGTTATATAACCAAATCAAATCAACTTTTATTGTCATTGTTAGTGCACAAGTGCAGTACAACGAAATGTAGGCTTGCGGCTCCCGAGAGTGTACATTTAGATTAAGACATTTAAACATTCAACATATATTTGGCTTGTAATACATTAACATAAACATAACCTTAATAAAGTGCATTGGCAGATGTGCAGGCTTTAGATTTTATTTGTGGAGTTCAGTAGGATGACAGCCCTGGGAAAGAAGCTGTTCCTAAATCTGGTCGTACGGGTGCGAATGCATCTGTAGCGTCTCCCAGATGGCAGGAGGGCGAACAGACTGTGGCTGGGGTGGGTAGGGTCTTTGATGATGGACCGTGACCTCCGTAAACAGCGTTTCTGGTATATGTGCTCTGTGGTCGGTAGCCGGGTGCCGGTAATGCGTTGGGCAGTTTTGACTACCTGCTGCAGGGCTTTCCGGTCATAGTAGCTACAGCTGCCATACCATACTGTGATACAGTTTGTCAGGATGCTCTCTATTGTGCAGCGGTAAAAGTTAGAGAGGATCAGGGGTGACAGGTTACATCCCTTCAGCCTCCTTAGGAAATATAGGCGCTGCTGGGCCTTCTTCACCAGAGAAGAGGTACTGAGGGACCAGGAGAGGTCTTCCGTGATGTGGACTCCGAGGAACTTAAAGCTGTCCACCCTTTCCACCACAGCCCCATTGATGGGGGTGTGACTTCCGCCTTTAGACTTCCTGAAGTCCACAATGATTTCTTTGGTTTTCTTGATGTTAAGGGCCAGGTTGTTATCAGCGCACCACTTCACGAGATGCTGGACCTCCTCCCTGTAGGCTGACTCATCGTTGTTGGTGATCTGGCCTACTACCGTGGTATCATCTGCAAACTTGATGATAGTGTTGGAACCATGAACAGCCACACAGTCGTGGGTGAAGAGGGAGTAGAGGAGGGGGCTCAGCACACATCCTTGTGGGGCCCCCATGTTCAGGGTCAGGGGGGGGGAGGTGTGGTTACCTAATTTGACAGACTCGGGTCTGTTTGTTAGGAAGTCCAGGGTCCAGTTGCAGAGGGAAGTGTTCAGGCCAAGAGTGTGGAGTTTGGTGGCCAGCTTGTTGGGGACAATAGTGTTGAATGCTGAGCTGTAGTCTATGAACAGCATTCTGATGTAGGTCTCCTTACCATCTAAGTGATTCAGTGCCGAGTGTAGAGCAGTTGTGATTGCATCCTCCGTTGATCTGTTTGCACGATAGGCAAACTGGTGTTGGTCAAGAGAGGCGGGAACACTGGCTTTGATGTGAGCCAGGACCAGTCTCTCTCAACACTTCATTATGATGGGTGTGAGTGCGACAGGTCGATAGTCGTTCAGGCACGTCACAGCCGTTTGTTTTGGCACAGGAATAATGGTAGCGGTCTTGAAGCATGTAGGGACTACTGCCTGGGCCAATGACAGATTGAAGATGGCGGTGAAGACATCAGCCAGCTGATCAGCACATTCCTTGAGTACCCGTCCAGGGATGCTATCCGGTCCAGCAGCCTTTCGTGTGTTCACTCCGCGAAGAACACCCCTTACGTCGGAGGTCGACAGAGTGAGCACCTGGTCTTCCGGGGGTGGCAAGGCTTTGGTAGCCGGCTCCCTGTTGTCCCTGTCGAAGCGAGCATAGAAGTTGTTAAGCTCCTCCGGAAGGGAGGCATCGCTAACCGGGGGGCTGGTGTTTTTGCCCTTGTAGTCAGTGATGGACTGGATGCCTTGCCACATGCGCCGGGGGTCCGAGTTGTTGTGGAAATGATCCTCTATCCGCAGTGTCTGTTTCCTTTTGGCAGTCCTGATCCCCTTTTTTAGGTTGGTCCTAGCTGCACTGTAAGCCGCCGCGTCGCCAGATTTAAATGCTGCGTCACGTGCTTTCAACAGTGAGCGGACCTCTCCGTTCATCCAGGGTTTCTGGTTGGGGTATGTCCTGATATTTTTATGGGTCGTGACGACCTCGACACAGCTGTTAATGTAGAATAGCACTGTGGATGCGTATTCCTCGATGTCATTATGGGCAAACATGCCCCAATCAGTGCGTTCGAAGCAGTCCTGAAGCTCCGATACTGCCCCCTCTGGCCATACTTTCACTGCTCTCACTGATGTTCTCCCTCTTTTGATGAGCGGTTTGTATGCCGGGGCTAGAAACAGGGAGAGGTGGTCAGACTTCCCCAGGTGGGGGCAGGGAACGGCCTTATAAGCGTCTACAATGCTCGTGTAGACTTGATCCAGTGTGTTCTCCCCTCTTGTGGGGCAGGAGACATTCTGGTGGAATTTCGGTAGTACAGTTTTTAGGTTTATGTGATTGAAGTCCCCCGCGACGATAAAAGCTCCGTCTGGGTGCGCAGTTTGTTGTTCGCTGATGGCCCTGTAGAGGTCCTTCAGTGCTAGTTTGGCATTAGCGTGTGGTGGGATGTACACCGCAGTGATGATAACAGCCGTGAATTCCCGAGGCAGGTAGAAGGGTCTGCACCTTACCATGAGGAATTCCAAATCAGCCGAGCAGGATCTATCGATTATGTCCGTGTTAGTGCACCAGGCATTGTTAGTGTAAATGCACAAACCGCCTCCCTTGCTCTTACCGGAGTCTGCAGTTCTGTCGGCGCGGAAGACCGTGCGTCCTTCTAGCTGGATGGTGGTGTCAGGGATGCCGTTGTTCAGCCAGGTCTCTGTGAAGATCATGGCGCAGCATTCCTTTGTCCTTTTCTGTGTGGAGAGATCCAGTTTGATCTCATCCATTTTGTTTTCTAGAGACCTGACGTTGGCCAGGAAAATACTTGGGAGGGAGGGTTTGTGTGGGGCCCTCTTCAGCCTGTTTTGGATACCGGCCCTCTTACCCCGCTTTTGCTTGCGTTCCCTGCGCGGTCTGCGCTGACTTCCGGCTGGGGAAGGATGCCACGCTGGTCCCGGGGGTCGGGCGATGTCGGGAGGCAGATCGATGTCGCCGAGTGTTAGGTGTATTACAAAATTAGGTGTATTACAAAATCAGACAGCTATCAGTTATATCACCAGTGTTCCGATATGTGCATTTGCTATGGCTCTATATAATATAATCCAAGATTGAGTCATTTTGGAAAGGCAAAGATAAAGCAATTTGTTAATTTAGATTTGGATAATGAACTAATGGATCAGCTGTATGGTGACTATTGAAGAACCAGACGAATCAGTACATTCTGATGTTATACTGTCAGTTTGATACTGAATCTACGCTTGTTTAATCTAACATTTCACACAACAGAGGGGTTTTGTTTTAAAGGCCAATCTACAACATTTCAATCTTTCCCTGCTTTATTGTTTCAGACTATAACCATTCTACATAAATATTGTAATCAAAGTTGTTAATATTCACACCAATATGCATTACTTTGAATTTACCAAGAAAATTAAGGTCCAAAACTGAAGTTCCAATGGTTAAAAATTCCCAAGACTCTTAATATAAGGGATAATTAAAAAATATGTTCACAGAGATTCTCTCCTTTGTCACTCTCTAGTTGGAAAGTGTAATCCTTACCTGGAATGTCCTATTTACATTCAAAAATCATAACTGATTAATTGTACCTTCCAGGCAGTTGTTTATTTTGAGTCAAGTTATTTTCTTACCTGCTTCCTCCCATGTATAGTTTGTTTCTCAGTTAAAATTGCCATCTTCAGTCACTGCCACCTAGTTTCAAATCAATTGCCTGAGAAGATTATGATTACCTCAAACCCTAACCCAGTTATTAATGAAACCCTTTCCTTGCTTTCTGTATCATTGTCTCAACCACTTGTTGAGAATCATTCTCAGTAAACCACATTAATACCGCTTTAGGCTCCCTCTCATGAAACTGTTTTACTGTCATTTTAAAAATGCCTTTCAATACAACCATTGTATCCAAATATAACAGGTCACCCAGTGTTTACCCTGACTCTTTTAAAAGCAATTACTTTTTGCCCTAATAAACAAATTGCTTGATTCTCTGTATGTTTTCCTTATGCTTCCTGTACAGTACCTACCTCCTATCTAGATCCTTCGCCACTTTCATTTTACTTCATTTCTCAGTATCCTGAGTTGCTTCCTCAACTCCTAGCTCCATTCTCACTGACTATCATTCTCAGCCCACTTACACCCCTTTTTATCTGATCGTGGTGACTATTGTCTTTATTCCTCCAGAACCAACCTTGGTGCCCATCTTGTAGTCTTTTCTCCCACCCTATGTGCTTTTCCACTCTGACATGCCTTGTATGTTCTTTCAATTTCCCTAAATAACTCTGCATTTGATTGTTTGGTCAGTCCCAGTGAGTAACAATCTGGCGTATTAAAAAAACTTGTTTAAACTTTCTGTGTACACCAGCCGTTAAAACAGGTTGGAATAACGTTCTGGTTCTTAAGGAAAAGTTATCTTGTGGTTTAAAAAGCCACTTTTCCTTAAGAACCAAAAAACTGTTTCGGAGTACTTTTGCCCACTTTAGCTATTACGATTGCTCTCTGTTGTACCCCATTCATCCACAGCTGACAGCATGGGGTCCTGCTCACATGCCTCTGCCAGTGCTGCTTGGAGGTCAACTGTTGTAAGTTTGTGAATGGCCCAGGCTGACTCCCTGTAGGGAAGCAATTAAAGCCTCCTCCCAGTGACACTGCTAAGACCAGAGACTGAGCATGTAGAGAATTGCAAGTTGGGCTTGTATCTCATCACTTCCTCACGCAAGATTGGTGCTCTGACATGTCATGTCACCACCATGCAGACCAATTATTTTCTTACAGTAAGCGGCAGCTAACAATGTCAGGTGTTGGCAAGTGATTTTGCAATGATTCAGGCAAAACTATTTTCCCTCATCCCATTCAAACCTTCATACAGAGGGGTTGTCTCTCTGTATCTGCTTAACGCTTGCTGATTCGTAATTTACATCTGAAATCAACAGTAGACTTTTATCAAGTGTTTTTGTAGTTTGAGCACTTGCTGAGTCACTGGAACACTATACGGTCTCACGCCTGATGAATGGGCACTTGGGCGAGGTACAGCTGAGCTGCCAGTGCACATGAGCCATATGAGTCACCCTCTTCAGGAGAATCGTAGTATGCTACAGCACAAAAGGAGGCCATTCAGCCCATCGTGCCTGTGCCAGAATATTTGGTAGAGCTATCCAATTAATCCCACTCCTCCGCTCTTTCCCCATAGCCCTGAAATTTTTTTCTCTTCAAGTATTTATCCAATTCTCTTTTGAATGTTACTATTGAATCTGCTTCCACCACCCTTCATGCAGTGCATTCCAGATCACAACAACTCGTTGAGTAAAAAAAATGTTTCCTCATGTCGCCTCTGGTTCTTTTGCCAATCACTTTAAATCTGTGTCCTCTGGTTACTGACCCTTCTGCCATTAGAGCAGGTTATCTTTATTTACTCCATCAAAACCATTCATGATTTTGAACACCTCTGCCAAGTCTCCTCTTAATCTTCTCTGCTCTACGGAGAGTGACCCCATCTTCTCCAGTCTCTCCACATAACTGAAGTCCTTCATTCCTGGTGCCATTCTAGTAAATCTCTTCTGTACCCTCTCCAAGGCCTTGACATCCTTCCTAAAGTGTGGTGCCCAGAACTGAACACAATACTCCAGCTGAGGCCTAACCAGTGTTTTATAAAGGTTTAGCATAACTTTCTTCCTTGTCCTCTATTCCTGTATTAATAAACCAAGGATCCCATATGCTTTTTTTAACCGCCTTCTCAACTTGTTCTGCTACCTTCAAAGATTTGTGTACATACACCCCCAGGTCGCTCTGTTCTTGCACCCCTTTAAAATTGTACCATTTAGTTCATATTGCCACTCCTAATTCTTCCTACCCAAATGTATCACTTCACACTTCTCTGTGTTAAATTTCATCTACCCATTTTACCAGTCTGTCAATGTGCTCCTGAGTCTGTTACTATCCTCATTTTTTACTACATTTCTGAGTTTCGTATCATCTGCAAACTTTGAAATTATGCTCTGTATACCCAAGTCCAGGTCATTAATATATATCAAAAAGAGCAGTGGTCCCAATACTGACCCCTGCGGAACATCACTGTATACACCCCTCCAGTCTGAAAAACAACCGTTCACCACTACTCTCTGCTTTCTGACCCTTAGCTAATTTTGTATCCATGCTACCACTGTCCCTTTAATCCTATGGGCTTTAACTTTGCTAACAAGTCTATTATGTGGTACTTTGTCAAACACCTTTTGAAAGTCCATATACAAGTCCATAGCGGGTGCATGAACAGAGAGACCTGTGGGTATATGTGCACAAATAGTTGGAGGTGGCAGGGCAGGTTGAGAAAGCGGTTAAAAAAGTATACAAGATCCTGGGCTTCATAAATAGAGTCATAGGCCTCGATTTTAACTGACCCGTGGAGTCGGGATTGGAGGCGTGCGGGGTGTTAAATTCCCGAAATCGGGGGTCCCGACACCATCCCGCCCAAAGCCCGCCTCCATGTAAGTTTCAAAGGAGGCGGGTACCCGCCCCGCACTGGGACCCGCCGACCCGAGGCGGGAAGGGATTAGTGACAATTAACTGCCTGTTAACAGGTAGTTAACAGGCAGTTTTTAGCCTAATCCCTATTTTTAATCTTGAACTGTGGGATTCCCGACGGCTCCAAACCACGCCAGGTTAGAGGAGTCGGGCCGTCGGGTTGAAGGACTTGGAGGGGTCGAGATGTCGGTGTTCAGGTGAGTGATGGGTGCATGAGTGCAAAGGTAAGTGTGTTTGGTGTGTGTAAAGTGTGTAAAGAAGTTTAAATTACCTGTACTTACCTTTTTAGCCTTCCTCTAGGTTTCAGGAGTCCATCATCCAACCGGCACAGAAAGCAGAACGGCTGCGAACTGTCAAAAGTGACAGCCTGCAGCTTTCTGTGCCGGAGAGATTTCTAACTGAGTCTGTGTAGAAGGACTCAGGTTAGAAGTAAGACTGTCAGTGTTTGACAGCTTCAAATAGCTGTGAAACACTGATATTTCATCTGTCAAAACATCTTGACAGATGAAATGTCAGTCTGTGACGTCACCTGTTGCCGGGTGGCCCTTAATTGGCCTGCTGAGCCCGCTGGGTGGGCTCAATAAGGTCAATCAAGGTAAAATCGCGTGGATTGGCCGCATCTCGATGGAGGCGGGACTACAACCCCGAAAGTTGCAGTCCTGCCTCCTTCCCGACTTCTGAGTGAAAATCACCCCCATAGAGTACAAAAGCAAGGAAGTTATGATGAACCTTTACAAAACACTGGTTCGGCCTCAACTGGAGTATTGTGTCCAATTCTGGGCACCGCACTTTTAGGAAGGATGTGAAGGCCTTAGAGAGGGTGCAGAAAAGATTTACAAGAATGATTCCAGGGATGAGGGACTTCAGTTTCGTGGATAGACTGGAGAAGCTGGGATTGTTGTTCTTGGAGCAGAGAAGGTTGAGAGGAGATTTGATAGAGATGTTCAAAATCATGAGGGGTCTAGACAGAGTAGTTAGAGAGAAACTGTTCCCATTGGTGGAAGGGCCGAGAACCAGAGGACACAGATTTAAGGTGATTAGCAAAAGAACCAAAGGCGATATGAGGAAAAACTTTTTTACGCAGTGAGTGGTTAGGATCTGGAATGCACTGCCCGAGAGGGTGGTGGAGGCAGATTCAATCGTGGCTTTCAGAAGGGAATTGGATAAGTACCTGAAGGAAAACAAAATTGCAGGGCTATGGGGAAAGGGCGGGTGAGTGGGACTAGCTGAAGTGCTCCGAGAGCCAGCACGGGCTCGACGGGCTAAATGGCTTCCTTCTGAGCTGTAACCATTCTATGATTCTACATCAACCACAGTACCCTCACCAACCCTCTGTTACAGCATCAAAAAACTTAGTCAAAGTTAATCAAACACGATTTATCTTTAACAAATCCATGCTGACTTTCATTTATTAGCCCATACTTTTCCAAATGCCAATTAATTTTGTCCCGGATTATTGTCTCTAAATGTTGCCCCACCACCGACATTAGGCTGACTGGCCTGCAGTTGCCGGGTTTATCCCTCTCCCCTTTTTTAAATAGGGGTGTAACATTTCCAATTCTCTAGTCTTCTGGCACCACCCCCATATCCAAGGAGGATTGGAAGATTGTGGCCAGAACTTCTGCAATTTGCACCCTTACTTCCCTCAGTAACCTAGGATGCATCCCATCCAGACTGGGTGACTTTTCTACTTTGAGTACTGCCAACCTTTTAAGTACATCCTCTTTATCTATTTTTATCCTAACCAATATTGATACTGCCTTCTCTTTTACTGCTACATTGGTAGCATCCTCTTCTCTAGTGAAGACAGGTGCAAAGTCCTCATTTAGTACCTCAGCCATGCACTCTGCCTCCACAAGAAGATTTCCTTTTTGGTGCCTATTCGGCCCCACACTTTCTTTGACTACCCTTTTACCGTTTGTGTTTATAAAAGACATTTGGGTTCCCTTTTATGTTAGCCGCTAATCTATTCTCATACTTTCTCTTTGCTCCTCTTATTTCCTTTCTTAGATCTCCTCTGTACTTTCTATATTCAGCTTGGTTCTCTACTGTATTATGAACCTGATAATTGTCATAAGCCTCCTTTTTCTGTCTCATTTTAACCTCTATGGCCCCGATTTTTGGCTTGTGTGGGAAATGGTCGGATTTCCCCGAATGTGGGGTTTCTGACACACAAAGTGTCAGCCAGCCCCACGCAATTTTCCCTCAATTGGCCAATTAATTCCCAGCATGTGGGAAGCCTTGCTAATTGTCTAAATCGAGTCAGAAATCCCCACAGTATGATGCCATCATTCGTGGTGCTTTCAAGGTCCATGGCAAGCACTGCATCCTCTGAAGGCTTCCAAATGAACCATACAGGATGGCAGAGGAGCCTGCAGCAGCTGTGGTCAGTGCCAGACCCCGAGCTGCCTTCAAATTCGACGAGGCTTCACTGCAGGCATTATTGGATGGGGTTAGGGCCCACAGGGAGGTCCTCTTCCCTAGGTCAGGGAGGAAGAGGCCTCCCACTGAGACCAATGCTGCATGGATGCAGGTGTCAGCAGATGCCAACTCGCTGGGAGTCACCAGAGGAACCTTGGCATTACATCTGTAACTCCTTCCTTTACTCCCCCACAGTACCATCCAGAGCCCCCGTCCTCACTGTGGAGGAGGAAGAGGCTGTGCAGCCAGACTCCTCAGAGGAAGCTCCAACCTCTGAGGGTGCAGCGTCAGCAGAAGTAAGCGCACCCAGCACCAGCGCAGACACTCACACCTCGGGGGGACCTTTGGGACATAGAGTAGTGTTGTCACCTGGTGTTTCACAGCTGACAAGTGAGCCTCAGCAGATTCTGGAGACAGGGACAGCAGTGGAGAGTCCTCGTCGGAGGGTGCAGGGCTCTGCCAGCTCAGCTCAGCTGCGCTGCATCTCGACCCTCTGCCTCTGGGTCCATCCGCAAGAGAAGAGGTGATGGATCTCCATGCACAGATGCAGGAGTCTCTGGCAGGTTTTGTCTCCAGGGTCGCTGCGAGTGTGGAGCGAATGGAGGAGTCCATAGCGACCATGAGCAGAGCCTTTGTGGAGTCATTGGTGCATGAACGCAGCACCATGGAAAGGTTGGCAACCTCCATGGAGGAGATAACTCGCCAGCATACGGAAAACATGGTGAGTGCTCATAAGAGAATGACATCTCTTGAGGAGCGTTGGCCATCTGTTGAATAGAGAAACCAGATCCTCATGGAAGTCCTTCTGAGTAGGACTGCCAGTGCAGAAACGGGTCCCACTGGCCCCCTAAAGCGCAGCAAGGTGCTCTCAAGCCACTTCCAAGTGCTGGCCCCTTCTGGCTTATGCAGCTTCAGGTGAGTGAGCAGCAGCCTGGTGCTCCTGGTAATCATCCTGCTGTTCCTGGTTCTGCTGCTGCCACCTCTGCTGTTGGAGATCCTCTAATGCCAGGAAGAGAAGGTGCCAAAGGCCTCCCATGCTTCTAGCAGATGCCTCGGTTGAGGAGGTCCTGAGTTAGGGTGGTGAGAGGGGCTTCCCAGGAGCTCACACTGAAGAAGTGTGTGAGGCTCCAACTTTCTGCAGCTGCTCCTAAGGCTTCAAATAGTTCCCCCAAGCCTTGATCAACAAGGTCCTGCAGCCTGCAAATGCTGCCTCTTTAAATATCTTCAGCCCTCAGCGACCTGCTGCTGCAAGCAAGCAAGCCAGCTGTTTTCACGCCAGCTCTCATCGGCAGGGTTCCCCGCAGGCGGGTTTCAGGTGGGGAAAGCCCCAAAGTCGCAACGGCACGGGAAAATCGTCCTTAACAAGGTGATCATTGGTGATTAGTGTGCCGACGAGCAGTCCCGCCAGCGGCGGGCGGGACTGAAGCGGGGCGCGTGGAAACGGCGGTCCGAAAGTCGGACGGGGCAGGGAATCAGGCGGGGGGGGTCCCGACCCGCTTTTTCCGCGATTTTCGGACTACGGCCGCATGAAAAGCCGTCCGACAGCTGCCCAAAAATCAGGGCCTATATCTTTAGACAGTCAGGGAGTTCTAGCTTTCAATTCCCTTCCTTTACCCCCATAGGAATGTGTCTAGTCTGTACCTGAACCATCTCCTCTTTGAAAGCCTCCCATTGATCAATTACTGTTTTGCCTACCAATTTTTGATTCCATCCACCTGGGCCAGATCCCTTTTCAACTCACTGAAGTTAGCTCCCCTCCAGTTAAGTATTTTTATGCTTGATTGTACCTTGTCCTACATAATTTATCATAAAAAGTAGGAGCAGGAGTAGGCCATACGGCCCCTCGGGCCTGCTCCGCCATTCAATAGGATCATGGCTGATCCGAACCCAGACTCACGTCCACTTCCCTGCCCGCTCCCCATAACCCCTAATTCCCTTATCAGCTAGGAAACTGTCTATCTCCATTTTAAATTTATTTAATGTCGCAGCTTCCACAGCTCTCTGAGGTAGCAAATTCCATAGAATTACTACCCTCTGAGTGAAGAAGTTTCTCCTCATCTCAGTTTTGAAAGGGCAGCCCCTTATTCTAAGATTATGCCCCCTAGTTCTAGTCTCACCCATCAGTGGAAACATCCACACCTGGAATACTGCGTACAGTTTTGGTTTCCATATTTAAGAAAAGATATACTTGCTCTCGAGGCAGTTCAGAGAAGGTTCACTCGGTTGATTCTGGAGATGAGGTGGTTGACTTATGAGGAAAGGTTGAGTAGGTTGGGCCTCTACTCATTGGAATTCAGAAGAATGAGAGGCGATCTTATTGAAACATATAAGATTGTGAGGGGGCTTGATCGGGTGGATGCAATAAAAGCCAAGATTCCATTGGCCTTCCTGATCACCTGCTGTACCTGCATACTAACCTTCTGTGTTTCATGCACCAGGACCCCCAGATCCCTTTGTACTGTAGCACTTTGCAGTTTCTCTCCATTTAGATAATAACTTGCTTTTTGATTTTTTCTGCCAAAGTGCATAACCTCACACTTTCCAACATTATATTCCATCTGCCAAATTTCTGCCCACTCACTTAGCCTGTCTATGTCCTTTTGCAGGTTTTTTATGTCCTCGTCACTCACTGCTTTCCCTCCCATCTATGTATCGTCGGCAAACTTGGATATGTTGCACTCGGTCCCTTCCTCCAAATCGTTAATATAGATTGTAAAGAGTTGGGGTCCCAGCACTGACCCCTGCAGAACACCACTAGTTACTGATTGCCAACCCGAGAATGAACCATTTATCCCAACTCTCTGTTTTCTGTTAGATAGCCAATCTTCCACCCATGCCAGTATATTACCCCCAATCCCGTGATTTTTTATCTTGTGCAGTAATCTTTTGTGTGGCACCTTGTCAAATGCCTTTTGGAAGTCCAAATACACCACATCCACTGGTTCCCCTTTATCCACCCTGTTTGTTACGTCCTCAAAGAATTCGAGCAAATTTGTCAAACGTGACTTCCCCTTCATAAAACCATGCTGACTCTGTCCGATTAAATTATGCTTATCCAAATGTCCTGTTACTGCTTCCCTAATAATGGACTCCAACATTTTACCAACCACAGATGTTAGGCTAACTGGTCTATAGTTTCCAGCCTTTTGTCTACTTCCCTTTTTAAATAAGGGCGTTACATTAGCAGTTTTCCAATCTGCTGGGACCTTTCCTGAATCCAGGGAGTTTTGGAAAATTACCACTAATGCATCCGCAATCCCTACCGCTACTTCTCTCAAGACCCTAGGATGTAAGCCATCAGGTCCAGGGGATTTATCCGCCTTTAGTCCCATTATCTTACTGAGTACCACCTCCTTAGTGATTTTAATCGTGTTAAGCTCCTCCCCCCCCATAGCCCCCTGTTTGTCCAGTGTTGGGATATTTTTAGAGTCCTCTACTGTAAAGACTGATACAAAATATTTGTTCAGCGTTTTTGCCATCTCCATGTTCCCCACCACTAATTTCCCGGTCTCGTCTTCTAAGGGACCAACATTCACTTTAGCCACCCTTTTTCTTTTTATACAACTGTAGAAACTCTTGCTATCTGTTTTTATATTTTTTGCTAGTTTACTTTCATAATCTATCTTCCCTTTCTTAATTAATCTTTTAGTTATTCTTTGCTGGCTTTTAAATACTTCCCAATCTTCTATCCTCCCACTAGATTTGGCTACTTTATATGCCCTTGTTTTGAGTCGGATACTATCCTTTATTACTTTACTTAGCCACGGATGGCTGTCTTTTCTTTTACGCCCCTTTTTCCTCAGTGGAATATATTTTTCTTGAAAGTTGTGAAATATCTCCTTGAATGTACACCACTGCTCATGTACCGTCTTACACTTTAATCTATTTTCTCAGTCCACTTTAGTCAACTCTGCTCTCATACCTTCATAGTCTCCTTTATTTAAGCTTAGTACGCTGGTTTGAGAGCCAACTCTCTCACCCTCCAACTGAACTTTCCATGTCCTTTTCCATAACTATTCCAAACCTGATGATATTATGATCACTGTTCCCCAAATGATCTCCCACTGAAACATGCTCCATTTGCCCCACTTCATTCCCTAGAACTAGATCCAGCACTGCTTTCTTCCTCGCTGAGCTTGAAACACACTGATCAAGAAAATTCTTTTGTACACATTTCAGGAATTCCTCCCCCTCTTTGCCCTTTACACTGTTACTATCCCAGTCTATATTAGAATAATTGAAGCCTCCATTGAAGATTGAGGAAACAGTGCCAAACAAAGGCAGTTTCAGTCACCCTCGGTTATCTTCCAGTTTTTTCACCGAGGTGACCTTAAGCATTGCTTTATTGTCTCCATGTGAATGCCTTTGGCTGCCGAGTAGGGTTTTAGCTACAGGCTAGTATAAACTAAGCACTGCATTACAAAGGGGAGCTCTGAGAACTGAGCACAGCATTATACATGAGTTTTATGCAGAAAACAGTGCATTACAAAGGAACATTTTGCTTAAACCCTGCTTATGCTTTTATTCCCCTTGAAATTGCCTTCAGTTTGGGTCAGGAACCTTAAACTTTATACAGATTGCTGCCTCAGGAGGTATTAAATTGTCTGTTCAACGCATGCGCTGATCTTCATTTACATCTGAAATTAGTGGCAGATTTTTTATCAACTTTGTTGTATTCAGCAAGTCTGAAGGGCAGTGGTACAAAAGTACTCTGAAATCTGATCATAGTAAATTAATCTGCTTGAATTATGGTTGTCCAATTGCTGTGATTATGTCACACTTTCACAACAAATGTGAAGTTATGTCAGAACTGAAAACTGATTAATAATCTCCAAGTTAATTTCATTTGCTGGTAGAAATAAACACAGCAGGTCAGTAAGCATCTGGAAGTGAAAGACAGATGAAGGTTTCAGGTGGGACCCTTCATCAGAATTATTTAAACTATCCCTCTAGCTTAGTGCATAAATGCACCATATGGCGTGTAACTTGGGCAAAGTAAACATACGAACATACGAATTAGGAGCAGGAGTAGTCCACTCGGCCCCTCGAGCCTGCTCTGCCATTCAATAAGATCATGGCTGATCCGATTACTCCACATTCCTGCCTACCCCCGATAACCTTTCACCCCCTTGCTTATCAAGATTCTATCTACCTCTGCCTTAAAAATATTCAAAGACTCTGCTTCCACCGCCCTCTGAAGAGAGTTCCAAAGACTCACGACCCTCTGTGAGAAAAAATTTCTCCTCATCTCTGTTATAAATGGGCGACCCCTTATTTTTAAACGGTGACCCCTAGTTCTAGATTATGTTTAATTTAATTTAATTAATCCCTGATCTTGGCTCTTGAATTGTCCTTGGGCAAGGGAAGGGAAATAAAAAAGAAAGGCTTGCATTTATGATGTTGATTGAGGGATAAATATTGGCCAGGACACCAGGGATAACTCCCCTGCTCTTTTAAGTCCACCTGTGAGAGTAGACAGGGCCTCGGTTTAACATCTCATCCGAAAGACAGCACCTCCGACAGTGCAGCACTCCCTCAGCACTGCACTGGAGTGTCAGCCTAGATTTTTTGTGCTCAAGTCCCTGGAGTGGGACTATGAACATCCAACCTTCTGGCTCAGAGGTGAAAGTGCTACCCACTGAGCCACAGCTAATACTAAAATCAACCAAAGTTCCTGGCCCTGATTACAGACTAATGATCGCAGCCGGAAAGTGTAAGTGCCTTTGTGGACAATGGGTAAAGATAAGATCAGGCTTGGCTGTTATGCCCCCTATGGTTGAATAGCCTGCCAAGCTTACTGTCTAGTGTCACACTTTTTATACTTGCCACTTTTCTCCCATTTGAGAAAATTGGCAAGAAGAAAAAAAGTAAATAATTCCCCATTGGAGTATGGTTAAAGAAAAAAAGAAAGACTTGCATTTATATAGCGCCTTTCACTACCATCGGACATCCCAAAGCACTTTACAGCCAATGAAGGACTTTTGAAGTGTAGTCACTGTTGTAATGCAGGAAACGCGGCAGCCAATTTGCGCACAGCAAGCTCCCACAAACAGCAATGTGATAATATTATTCACATGAGAGCCTTGAGGGTGAGTCTCAGCAGGCTCTTTGGCCATCATAATCGAACATGATCGTATCTTCAACCACACCCACATACACAATTCCAGCAAGGGTCACTGGATAGTGATCAGGAGCAAGAACTTTGGTCAATTTTTCCCTTCTAAATCCTGAGATGCTGAGGCCAATTGTAATACCCCTAACGCCACCTAGCCTACAACGGCTAACTCAGCATAGATTGCAGATTCAATCTGGGACCTTCTAGCTTAGTACAACTCAGGTACGCACTGGATAAAATTGCTGAGTCATTGGGGAAGCTTTACGTTAATTGATCAGAGGGTCTTTGGAGCTGAGAGAGGACCTCAAAAACATGGAATGGGCCATAGTTACTGAAACACGGCGACAAGGAATGAGTGAAAGGGAGTCTGCTGAAACTTGGAGGGATGAGTCGGCCTTAAGGGTGGCATAGGAAGAGAGATTGGGAAAGAGTCCAAGGTGAATACTACAGTTGTTCAGGTGTTCTTTCCAAGTTATTTGCCAGGCTGTTTAACTTAATTTTATTATTCATTAAATTGTGTCATAAAAAAAAAATTGGTGCCAGAAAATAGAAACAAAAACAGAAAATGCTGGAACCACGCAGCAAGTCAGGTAGCATCCGTGGAGAGAACAGACAAGTTAATGTTGGGGGTGGGGATCCTTTTTCAAAGGTGAAAAATAAGGCAGATATGCCTATAAATACAATCAGAAATAAATAATTATATACGGACACACACACACACAAAATATAGGAGAAAATCAGACAATCCCAGGGAGGAATCATGACTTGAATGGTGCAACAGATCATCTCAGTCAAGTAAAGGAAGACAGCATTAAAACATTAAAGAAACAGAGAGGATATTAAAGATGAACAGCATTTAAAAAAGGAACAGCACAAAGGGAAGAGGAGGAAGACACACACACACTTGAAAAGAAATAGAATTCCATTTGAACACTTTATGGGTCAGTGGGAATGCCAAGGGGGATGGATCAAGGAGTGGAGATAAGGGTCTTAAAATAATGTACACAAATGCAAGGAGCAGTAAGAAGGTTCCTGTGGTATGGGAAAAGGGCAGGGAAATTGCACTAAGTTGCCAGCTCTTTCAGAGAGCCGACAAAGGTGCAATGGACCAAATGGCTGCCTTCTGTGCTGTAAATTTCTATGAACAAAACTGCAGCCACAAGTGTGCTGATTGTACCTCTACACACACACACAAACACTACTCCTATTTCTTAAAGGGACAGACCGTGCAGTACAAGCTGGTATGAATTCAGCCGGATTTCGATTCTTGCAAGAAATGTGAATCAGCTCAATTTAGGCCAATGCTTTAGAATTTGCATTCATCCACTAAGCATAGTGAGGCTTGCGACATTGGAAAGGTGTAAGAGGTGTCTGTTTAGTGCTGATTCTTAACCTGTGCTATTCCAGATCTGTAACTGGGAAAACCCGATGCTTATATTTAGCTGAACAGTGTGTAATCTACGAGGCAGTTACTAGATTGTCCACTTGCCCCTTTCAGCAGGGGGAGAGACACTTCCTGCAAACAGACATTTAACCAGTTTATTGGCAGAAAAGCTTTCACTGTAATCCAAAAAGCCCTCCTGATGATCACAGGCAAAGTGGATTAGTTTGAGCCGTGGCAGTCAAAACCGAGCTGAGCCGATTGGAGGAAATTGCCTGTAATTTGTAATTGAGGGGAGCTGTTAAAGTGAGCAGCAGGAGCCCTTGTATAGCCATGTGACACATCCCTGTCTCAGCAATACCCCCTGAGGTGGCAGAAAATCAAATGAGTCACAGCTTTCACTGAAAGTCTGTTGGATGCTTAGTGACTTGTGATGATACCAATCATCAGCAAGCCTTGGCCCTTACCCAATCAACGACTTCATTTCTTGTGAGAGACTTTGCGGCAGTTTTAAAGGATTAAACATATAGCACTCCACTAAATGGATTTACTTGAGTTTGTAAAGAATAGTATAAAATACCGCAAAATCTCTAAGAATTGTCACTGACATTGTTGGGCAATAGTGGGACCAAGTCAAAATTCTGCCTTTCTATAAAGTGATTTAAACTTCTGATCTCCAAACATTTTAAAAATAAATTACAAGACAATTTGAACTGCTTGCTTATAACTTGTACGGAGTAGATAAGTAAGACACTGGTCACTTTACATATGTGGCAAATACAGAAAATAATCAATGCCCATATATTTTTATGCACTAGAAGGTTTCCCATTTCCCATTGTTTTTTCCAGTCAGTTTTACAGCTGGCCTTGTGATTCCAGGGTGAGTGTTGAAATAATGAGGTCCTATGGCAGTGGGCTGCTGTTCATTTCAAGAATATCATTTGACACAGACACAATACATCCAGTGTTGCCGTTTAAGTTGATACACTAATTGAATCAAAATTATCAGCAATGTCTGATCTCTGTGAAATGTGGGTTTTAGAGACTGTGGTCTTATTTACTGCAGATGTACATAGTTATCTGGAGGCATCCACATCCCAAGGATAATTTGTAATAATTATCACAATTTAGAAGAACACTTTTAACTTTTCACATGGGAAAGAATCTGGTATTTCTCCAAGTACATCCAGAAGAGAAGTTTACTTGGCCAATTTCAAGTATCCATTTTATATCTTGTAATTACAGTGTCCGTTCCATGTGTAAAGGCTACTCTGTGCGAATTTAGTTGTAAAGTAGAGATTCCAACCTATGAGTTGAAAGCATTTGCTAATTCATAAGTGACGGTCACTTGTGAGTTATCAGCCCCTTCCTCATGACTGTATCCATCCTTTTAGATTCTCCACTCAATGTTTTCTTGTACCACAAGCATATCATTTTAAAAAAAAAGAAATGTGATTATTACTGAAAACTCTTACAAGAGCTTTAATATTCCTTATGAATTGCTTCTTGCCCCTCTCCAGAAACAAGTGGTTGCTACCTTAGAATTCCCTTAACTTTAATTCAAAGACTTGATATAAAAACAGTTGCTATTCTTTACAACGGCCGAACTCTATAGTTTAAGCTATTTAAAAAAAAAACAGTTTTATATTGTCGTTTGAGGCTCTGAATTCAACTGAGCTCTGCCGGAAAGCATCCCACAAACGGAGTATGATCATTACGTGGCTAAAAAAAAATTAGTCATTCATACTGTCCATTGCAGTTCCATATTACTGTTGGGACATAGCATTTCCCAATAATCAGCTGCTGAATAATAAATTGCAGCAATGACTTTGAATCATCGTTCCTGTATGGATGCAATTATCTGTTAGGGATGTGAAGCACCCTTAACTTACAATGACAGCGCAACCATGCAAAAACTGACCATAATTTAACCCATGCAGTGAATTGAACGAGTATATTTAAATACAAGAACTGATTTCCAAACTATAATATAGAGGGGAATTTTAACCCCCAAAAACGGCTGGGTTTGGGTCGGGTGGGATGTAAAGATTTTTTAAAATCTCAAACCCGACCCTAACACGCCTTGAACCCGCACACTTTGGTTTTAATGGCAGCAGGATAGGGAGCGGACAACCAACCTGCTCCCAGGAGGCAAGTAGCTCATTAAAACATTGGCTCGATGGGCTGAAATGGCCTCTATCTGCACTGTAGATTCTGTGATTCTGTGATTCTGTGAACTGGAAGCCAAGCCTGTCAAGCGGGCTGAATTCCGAGCGGGGAACCGGTCAGTGGCAAAAGACACACGCTGTGGAGTTAAATCTCCACAGCGTGCGGGGAAACCCAGACTTCTGGGTTTCCCGCGCGCTAACCAGCCCCGCTCCCAGCGCGTCACAGTGTTAAAATTCCCCCCAGAGAGTAACAAAATGGTTGGTGTTGGACATGGAAAACTATCTCACTGACATAGTAGCTAGTGCTCTTCTAAGATTGCACTCGAGCCACATTGTTGGGTGTATGTTTATTCTGCAGCTAACTGCTATACCTGATCTGGGAGTGCTTGATGCTGACCCTGGGTTACTGAAATGGAAAGGGTTCACTTTGATGAGCACAAAGTAAAATGAAACTGTTGCCAATTGATTAATTCCCAATCATTCATCAAACCTTGTGTGAGAGTGCATTTAACAGCCTGTTATCTCTTTCATTGTCACTTCCTACCTCTAGTAATTGTTTTCTAGAACACCAGTTCCCTTCAGCAGCTCTTCATTCATTTCTGTATCTGAAAATATAATTTCTTTAGCACAAAATGTTCTTGCATTTAATAATGATGTAGTTTTAATTTTCTTGTCACCCAGTCAGGCATAAGTATTTGCAGCTCCCTCTAAACTGCCAGTGGGATCAGCATCTGTACAAACCTACAGCAGCCAATATAAGAGTGCTTCTTTCTAAGTGATTACAATGGGTTTTTTTAATATTCATTCGTGAGATGTGGGTGTCGCTGGCAAGGCCGGCATTTATTGCCCATCCCTAATTGCCCTTGAGAAGGTGGTGGTGAGCCGCCGCCTTGAACCGCTGCAGTCCTTGTGGTGAAGGTACTCCCACAGTGCTGTAAGGGAGGGAGTTCCAGGATTTTGACCCCGTGACGATGAAGGAATGGCTGATATACTTCCAAGTCAGGATGGTGTGTGCCTTGGAGGTGGTGGTGTTCCCATGTGCCTGCTGCCCTTGTCCTTCTAGGTGGTTGAGGTCGTGGGTTTGGGGTGAGGTAGGTGGAAGTTTACATTTAATATTTCTCTGAGGAATACGGTAGACAGAGGTGAAGCCAGTCATTGCCATTTCTCACCTATGGCCAGCAGAGTGGAACTACCAAGAATCCGCTGGATACAGTATGTCAGGTACTGTTATTACTCACCACCTTCCTGAATAAAGCCTGAGACACTGACTAGAAGAAGAGGTGTATGTTGGTTGCATAAGAAGAGGCGTATCTGAGGACAGACTGAATAAGAGTAGATTATAGGGCAAAGCTGTTTTCTATCCACCCTTAGTTTGAGCTGGTACTACACAAAGTTTATCACAATATCAAAACTTCATTCCCTCTCCCAGAAAAGTGAGTGGGGAGGGAACTGCCTATTACACACAGATAATAAAATTAAAGAACGTTTGCGAGCATCTCAAGCTTGGAATGCACTTCAATTTTTATTTTGGGACTGCGCCAAAAGTCTTGCATCAATCGCCTGGAACTCATACCCAGTCGCTCGATTGCCATTCACCTCAGCATACTCTTCAAGTTTCCTGCTGCACTGTATCTTTTTGCAAGTGCATATGTTAACACTTAACAGTTCCAAAGCCAAAAGTATCTGTGGGGGAGGGGGTGACAATACTACATTTTCCCTAATATTCCTGTCTGTGGGCCATATATTATAATTAACATTTCTGATAGTGTTTTCAGCATTACCCTAACACTGAATTATATACACACCCTCCGAGCTACAGTGAATTACAATGTGACCATATTACAGCAATCCAACATGATCATCCCACACATACTTTATTCATTTATATCATTAGCTGACAAACACAGTGTGCCAGCATGTTTAAGGGTAGGTCTATTAGGATTACTTTAGAATGGTTCACTCCAGAATTTGCTTTACTAGAATAGGAATATAAGTTAGAAACCTTGAGAGGAGATGCATTTGCCAACATAATGGAACTTGGATTCTCAAGAGCAAATAATTATTTGAATTTGAACTTCTATATTGATATGCGCTTCTCCCTCGGGTGTGAGGCACAGAAAACTATGGCCTAGTTTTTCCAATCACAATGCCAACGATAACCCATTAAAATGAATGGGCCGCTGTCGGCTTTACGATTGGAAAACCTCGGCCAATAGTTATAAAATGTAATTTCTGCTTCAGTCAAATCTGGATAAACAGTTTGAATATCATCCCAAGGAGCATTTTATTTCCGAATCCACCAATTTCCTGCCCTGACGGCATTGACTCCTTGCTGGGGTATGGTTCAATGTGCATCCATCGCCCTCCACTACTTTACTCAAGTGACTATTCCTCACTCAATGATTGTTCGCAGACTATTTGACTGCAAGAGCACGTTCAACTGGGGAATGAAACCTGGCCCCTTCTGCACAGTACAGCTACTCACTGGATAAACTCACAAAGTCAGCAAGGGATCTGAAGAGGCCTATTTTCAAACACGTGCTGCACCTCTCAAAGGTAAAGTCTGGCCATAGATTGCAGTCTGTGAACTCCCAAGATCAGAGTCTGGATCAGTGGCCTCAGCTGATTCCAGCTCTGCTCACGATACATCAGTGGAGCCACGTTTATTGGCGATGTCACGGTGTTCCATGCCAATCAAATATTTGTTACATAACATTTGCATTTGTATTCATTTTAATAGTACCAGAATGCAAATGGCAGGAGCAAATCTTCTTTTAAGAAACCCTGATTTTATGTTTTTTTTCATAACTTGCATTAACCATTTGATGACTGGAAGACTTTTCTACTTCGACAATGCAAGACTTACAGAGTAGATTATCTGTAAATTTCTGAAAAGCAAGTTTTAGACTACAGAAGCAAATTAGATTCCTAATTTCAATGCATTCTTGCAATGCACAATTTTGTGATTGTATGTAGAAATGCGACTGCTGTCGTGCAGAGGCTAAAGTGCAGTTGGAGTAACAGCAACAACATTCACTTGGGCCATTTGCACTGGCATTCCCACAAATAACCCTTCAACCATTCAGTTTTTGGCCTTCCTCTTCCATGTGATTTGAATTAGTGATGGGACAAGCGTTTCAAAATAAGTTTAACCGTCTTCTAGCTGAATGTTCTTAAACATTTCTTCCTAAATTAATATGGAATGCAATGGAATTGTGCCATTTCTGTCCAAACACTTGGAACAAACTTGCTTTGTTCACTATTCTAAGGAAGGTGTTCTACCATTTATAATAAATGGGGTGATGCCTCCACTAAAAAAGCAGAGAAAAGGATTTCAAAACAAATGCATTAAGCATTTGTGAACTAATATCATAAAGTGTGATTGCACCCCAAAGGAATTTCAACTGTTAATGTACCCTCGTACAACTGGAAGGATCCAGTGACTAAGAATTCCTGAAATGTCTGATTTAATAACTGCTGCGAATCTGTACTTTACAGGGACATAAGGTTCGAACTTAGTCAGTTGGTTTAAAAACTTCCGAAAGAATGTTGGCAGGGGTGATTGTCGGATGCCATCTCAGGCTGTGTTTTTCTTGTATGATGGCCGTTTATAGCCATTCCGGGTTGTGGAATCGAACCAGGCCCTGATCACAGACTGCTACTGGCATGCATTAATAATCAGTTAATGGACACCACCTGCTCTGTCATTATTGCTGGCTAAAAAATGATAAAACCAATTGGTCATTCTCCTTGAGCGTGTTGGATTGTTTGTCTAAGTGTTGTATCCATAGCAAAACCCCACTGTGAACAGTAACACTTTCCTGTTGTTATAATCACAGACTATTTGTTAAAAATCAGATAAAATGTATCTTACGTTGATGCAATAAAAGACACTAGCACCTTAAGTTTCTTCATTTTGAGTAGCTGAGCTAATGGGCACTGTACTGTGTTAAGGTGGAGCCCATTTAACGTCAGGGTGTTACCCCCTACAAATTCATTTCCATTCGCTCCAATGTAAAAACATGGTGATGACGACCAATTCTTAATAGCGTTAGATCCAGCCAAGACAGTATTTCTAAACCACAATTTGAATCCATAATAACTTAAGATCAAATTCTTTGTTCATCTCCACTTGCGCATGAGTGCTAAAGCTGATCCCAAAACCACAATGCTATAAATTTGGCTAATTTTCAAATATTTGAGAAAATTTAGCAAATTTTTGGACTACTTTGGTTTCTTGGTGATACACCTCTATGAAATAGTGTTGGTTACACACAGAGCGATAATTTGCTGACTCTAGTTCCGTGTGCATGTGTGTGTGTGTGTGACACCATTTGCTAAGCTACATCAAAAATTGCACTTTGAAAATATCACATGGTGCATAGCAATCTGTAACTGTGGTAAATAAAAGAACGGAAGGCCCCACGGACTAGTAAAGAATCGAACAACCTTTCAAAGAGGACCTTTGGGGGAAAGAGTGCCTCTGTTCACCAATTGTAGCAAAATTTGAAACAGTTTCTTTATAAACAGACTTATCATTTATTATAAATAGCCTACGAAGGAATTCTTCCCATGTCTATCAGCACAAACTGCCTAACAGAGTAGTTCACTACAGGGCCCATTAACTATCTCCCTGAAGAGCTCTAGCTACAGCTTCCAACCTCAGACATTTTTTATATAAATGATAATCAATCTCAGGAAATACCCCCATGGAGATAATGGGGCCACTGAGACAAAGTACAAGTTATATACGAGATGCACAAAAGTTGGGAAATCTGTTTTCGCATTGAAAATGCACATCAACATTCAAAGCAAACTTAGCAACACTGATGGGCGGAAACCAAGTTGACCAACTTGCTCTTCAATTTTATTATTGCTGCATAGAAAATACTGAGGTGGAGCTTTAAATCAAAATCTGCTTAAAGTCTTTGTTTCTGCTGACAAATGCTTGACTTTTATAGGTTTTACCTATTATGGTTTCTATAATATTAATTTGACGTTAATTTCATAAAGCTAAATTGTTGAAAAGTTTAACTTCATTTTTCCTGGGAATTTAAATTAAATGAATAGAATCAACTCAGCTTGACGGACTCGAAATGTTTGCAGTAACTGATGCTGAGAGGACTGCACTGTACCAGCAGTATAAATGAATGGTATTGAGACTTCACCATGGAGGTAATTCGCAAAGTCCAACATAAATGTTGCACTAAGCTGAGGAGGGAAGTGCAGCTGGTAAGTGGCTGCACTCTTTAAACAGATAGAAATACTGTGACGTGAAAAAAATACTGTCTCCAAGTTCGGGATTTTCAACATTTTAAAACAACTTTTTTTCCCTTAGTGAGTTAAGTGTTAAGAAAAAAAATGTTGAAAACTCTGGGCTCCGTCGATGAGGCATTGAATTTATCTTGTGAACAGCTGAACCATACAGACCACTGCCAAGATTTGATCCCTGGTCTATGCGGCGCCTCTAATTTCAGCTGGGGTTTTAGTCAACCTGCTACAATTGGCCTCATTGCCCCTTGGTCAGCGAGGGGAAAATTGGCCAGGGTTCTTGCACCTGACTACCATCTTGCAAAGCCCTGCTAGAAGTGCACACCTGAGAAAGTTGAAAGAATGAGGCTTAGTGGTGATGCTCTTCATGGTTGAGCAGCCTGCCTATATTCATTATTGAAGCTGAAACATGAATAAAGGCCACTTAAGCAAAGGTACTGGAGGGTGGCCAGAGCCAGCTCAGGAACGTGTCTTCAGGAGGCGACGGGAGAAAATTGGCAGGACATTCATTTTTAGGATCCTTATAGGTCTTGCTAATATTCTCCCTCTCTTTCTCTCCTGAAGCCATTTGATTCCTTAGATGTGGTTCTAAAGGTGCTGTGTATCCTCCACTACCTCATCTAGCAGGCATTCATTCACATGTCAGCCTTGACTGTGAGCTATTTGAACAGGGGCAGTGTCACAGCCATGCCCAATCCTTCCCTCACCCAATGCTCACAGACATTGCACTTCCAGCAGGAGTTTCTAGATAGCGACTAGTAGCAGGAACACTGCCTAATTTTCTCCTCCCGAAGGCAGGGACATCAAGGCCAATGGCAGTAACCCCTATCACTGGCCCAGCTGGGATCAGCTAACACAGCAGAGACTGGGCATCAAACGTTGACCTTCCTCAGTTACTCACTGGACAAATTTAATGATGTTGAGGAGAGTCATTTATTAATACATTTTTCTGTTCTTTTCACTAACTGTTCTTAAGATGGCAGTTAACTGCCAGCATTTGTGCAGAATTTTAAGAGTGCATTTACACTGTGACTACAGTGATGCTAAAGTAGCTGCATAAATCCAGAGCTGAATCCCAGCCCGATTCCAAATACAAACAATGTGAGACTCCGCCCACCCCCCTGCCCCAATGGAGACACTCTGAGACCATTTGGGTTTGACACCACCTGGACTCCTGTGCAGTGTCAAATCTGGTTTAAAAAGTACTCATGGGATCCGTCGGATTCCTCAGCTCTTTTTCAACTTAACCCCAGTTATTTTAAATGCTTAGACAGATAGTTGAAGTATAAAAACACCATTAGTATCTGAAATTGTGTTTTTCGGAAACTCACGTCCTGTTTAACAAAGTTTTTTTTAAACAACATAATCAGTCCTGTCTCAGCTTTCAGAAAGAGAAACTGGCTCATTAGATGCCTGTTGACACAATCATAATAATAATTTTAAAAATCTGTTTTAATTTCTTAGTAACCATCCATCAATAATCCTGCATCTGCTGATTAAATTTCATGCTGGAACTAACGGTATAAATTTTATCTGTCATGCATGGCAACTGTGACTGATAAGAGTGGATAATGTTGGCTGCTTATCTGTCAGCACAGCCCAACACCCTAAATGATCCCAAAGTGTTATCAGACAAAGCTTAAATGCAAGATGACAAAAATGCAAGAAATGAGTTAGATGATAAAGAGGATACACATTAATTTTTTTTCTCTAAGGATTTACTGACTAGTGATTCCTGAAAACTTGCTTTCCTTTAACAATCACATATTTATAAGTGGAAGAAGGGCACAGTTCATAGAACTTGTACACAGTTCTTGGCATCTTTCTGTGACTTTTTCTACCCTATCTATCCCTAAATGCTTGCTTCAGGTTATATTGTTCAGGCCAATAGTGTGACCGAATCCGAGTGCAAATTCTTTGGCCGCTGTACTCCGTGGTGGGAGAAGGCATGCAGAATTGGGATGGCATGGATAAGGCTATCGGTTTTTCTATGTAGGGGGACACACCACTCAACAGCTTAACTGAGAGCAGCCTAAAGAGATGTGAAGCAATTCAGAACATTCCTATTAACTTGGTAACTCATTTCCCACCACTTTTGACACACCAGTCAGTGGTATATACTTAAGAGAAGTGCATAGGTAGCTTGCTTCAGTGCTATACCTAATTTGGTTAGAAACATATGTATGGCATTTACATTAGGGACATTCGCAACAGCTTAACTTTTAGGCTATGTTGTCTATACATTCGTAGATAAATCATCGAGCAACAAGTTAACATAAATAACCGTGAGGTAAGGAATAGAGGACAAAACTATATATGTATTTGAAATGACAGGCAGGCTTGCAAAAGTAATTGGAAAAACATGTGTAACTTTTAAGGAAAAAAATAAGTGCTTAAATAGGAATATACACTTAAGGGCATCAACCTTACAATGATATACATTTTAAACTATATAGTTAAGAGATGTACACTTATTAGGCTGTACGCTTAAAAGGAGAACAAACTGAATTATGTATACACTTAACAAATTTTCACTGAAAGGCAGTATCAGTTACCACAAAACAGAGATCTCAGCTGAACAGCAGTTGGCATATTATAAATTGACCTTGGCACCCTTGCCAAGGTTGCCACTCCTGACCTGTGATGTACACTACAAAGTGTACATGTGTGGATATCGGGTGAGAACTGGCTCAATCCTAGCTGTGATCGGGCGAGGTGTATAACATACTTTAAATTAAACTGTGGGAGCAAATGCAGGTTCGAACAAGTAAAAGATAAATTTAAGATTCATACCAGGAAAATCTTCTTCAGAAAAAGTGATCTACATACAGAATAGACTTCCAGGATGAGCAGCAGAGATGAAAACCCTGGAATCCTCTGAGAAACGATTCAATGCTGAAATGGGTCTCTCTGGATGGATGCATTAAGATGGACCGTACGGCCTTTCTCATCCATAATTATCTCATGAATGGGGAATATGTTTAACCAGGATGATAAGATAATGAAGGATACGCCTAAACTGGCATTGCTTCCCTATTGAAATTTAGGCAGATCATTAGACGGAGGAGCAAAACATAGAAGGACTAGATTCACAAATGAAGACTTAAATGAGAGTAGATAGTGAGCAAATTATTTCATAGATCTAATATCTAGGATCCTGAAGGGGAGAAGCACTGACCCCCATTACGGGTCCAACCTTGGCTGGGAGATATTTACTAATGGTTAGATTACTCTCCTCCAGCAAACTCTTTTTAAGGCCAGTTATGTTTCCCTCCTTTTCTTGACGACTATTTTAACAACTGAATCTGCACATTGTCAAGAGGATACTTAAAGCTTTTAACTGCAGATATAATTAATTTTAATGGATCTGACACATACATAACAGAAATAACTAATTTTATTCATTTTCATCAACTCAGTTCATAAAATGGATGACACATCAAAAAAGACAATAAACAAATCGGCTGCTGTGAGTCCTCTGAAGTTATCACAAAAGGAGAATTATGGGCCTAGAAATTCACTTGGGCGCGGGCAGCTCGCTCGCGCCCAAAAGTTAGCGCTGGGCGGGGAGGCATTAGCGCACGCCGTATATTCGTCTTCTGCGCCCCAATTCGGAAGCGGGCGCTATACCAGGGTGTGCCCGCCTCCGTTTGGGGCGCTGCAACTGAATATCGGCGCGCTAGTTGCCGCAGCGCCACCCGATGCGGTGCGGCAGGCTGCGGTACTGCAGGCCTCCTCCTTCTCTTAAGGGGGAGGTGCCTGCAATGGCCGGAGCCCCGATCGCGAGTGCCAGCAAAAGAGCCCGGCACAACGGAGGAGTGCCGGGCTCCACGGAAACCAGCCGGCAATGCCGCGGGGGTGGGGTGGAGGAGGCCGGGGAAGGATGTGCGGGCAGGCGGCCGCCGAAAAAGCGGCCGGCCGCACCTTCCGCTTTAAAGCGCCCCACTATGGCAGCAGGACGGCCCCATTTTCTGGTCGCTGTTTGCGCCCGCTTCGGAGGAGGCGGCCGCAAATAAATATGGGGATCGGCGCGGTTTCGGGGCGTTACGGGCCACCGCGCACACCGATGACGTCATCGGTCCCGGCGCAGCGCTAACGGCTACCGCCGCCAATACCGCTGCACTCAATTTCCGCGCTACCACCCCGCCGGCGCAAAAGACCTCTTTAGGCGCTAAGTGGGTGCAAGGCCCACTGAATTTCTAGGCCATGATTTTTAATAAATAGAACTGTTGTAAATATCCTACTTACCATAATCTTTCTTGCAGTACTTTTTCATATTTATTTTCAGTTTTCCCTTGGAAGCTTTGCAGTATGAGTCACAGTCTGTTGTGGGATGGAGAAGTAAAAACACACACATCAGACTACAAAAAGACATGGTAAAAACAGCATTGCTCAGAATAGCTGAGTCCTTACGGAATCCATCTGCTGCTGCCAATTGTGTTGTCTAATAGGTCTTATAGAGCATTCATAACGCCTTAATTTCTATAGAAAAAGTCACACAAAGAGCTCTGTCTGGTAAATACTTTGCTGTCTGCAGGCAGTCTTTGCCTTATTTAAGATCTTTAGGCCTCCCCTATTTACACCACCCAGGTCTCGTTTAAGCTACAGATTCCCCTCCTGTCAAAGTGGCACTGGCCCCTGATTAAGGCCCATGGATACCTCATTGTCACCTCAACCCAGGCTTGTGTCAAACTTTGCTTTCAGTCCATGGAGATTCTGACTACAGGTCATTCTCAAACAACAGAAGGTCAGGCAGGAAATGAGGAACCCATGGGGCATTAGCAATGCTTTTGGTGTCCTCTCAAGATAGGTGAACAAATAAATGTTCCACAAAGCACTTTTAATTTATATTGAGCCTGTTGCTCCTGCCTACTTTGTTGCTGCCTGCCTTTCCTTTACTTGGCTGCAGTGATAAGACACGTTTGATATATTAGTTAACATACACATAAGAGATTACATCCAAATAAACCCTATTGTTAGGACTGCATCCAGAGACTTTCAAGATTGTTAAAGTTATGTCATTCCCTGTGATGACCCCTCCACTGCTCTATATTTAAGTTCATAGCAAAATAAAAATGCATTGCACCTCTTTTCTCACCCCTTCATCTCAAGAAGAAATTGGCCAGGAATTTCCTCAGAGCTGCTCCTGCTCGGCCGCCATAGCTTAGCTGAAAGTGCGATAGAATGGGGTTTCCTCCAGGCTCCCAGTAAGGTAATGGCAGCAGCACAGGTGCAGCTCCGAAGAAATTCTCAGCCAATATCTCCTTGCTGGCATAGAATTCCACACAGAAGAATCTTCCTCTAGTTCTTCACCAAGTAGCCATTTTTCATATGTGAGCTGATATAGTGATCACTGACTGACTATTCTGGCATGGGGGAACACATCTCATCCAAGCCCAATCCTTTAAACCATGCACAGGCACTGCCAGCCAGGTTATAAGTGCAAATCATGGCTGATTTTCCCTTAGTCCAATGAAGCCAGTTATATGACACTCCAAGGAGAGATCAGGTAACTCGGCACAGATCAAGAATCAATTTTGGGACCTTCTGGTCAATATGGGGGCGACTTTAACCCTACTCGCTCAGCAGAAACCTGGTGGGTGAGCTGTTAAAATCGCCCTGGCTCTTAGCTGTTCGAAAACCGCCATAATCGCAACATCTTCAATATTTACCTACTCTCCCGAACAGGCAGCAAGGACATGCGCCTGGAGCCAACAGGGTCCTTCTTTATATATGCATGTTACGGCCCGGTGACATCATTGAGACCCGGCTGTCATTTTAACTTGGGCCTAAGCGGGGAATCCACCTGGAGTTAAAGCCGGGGCCCATGGCTCAGTTGCACACTGACTTTACCAACTGCGCCATCGGGGAGTCACATTGCCCCTCTTTAACTTTCTACAGTCTCCTCATTCTATACAGCTCTCTTACAAAATGTCTTGACCTGTATTGTAGTGATCTATTTTCAAGGTAGTCCCTGCAGCATACTCAGTTCATGCACGCAGACACATATGCAAACACACACACACACACACACACTAATACATCCACATCTTTGGCTTTCAGTTGGTTAATGTGACTTAAATGCAGCAGTGGAGGCATCAGTCACTTTACTGAAATTCAGCCAACCAGCAATTTGCCTGCTTGAGCTAACTTAAAAGTCAGGGAATGAAATTTAAACAACTTAGGAAAGAAAACCAACCCTAGTGCTTTCATCAGTAAAAATGAGACAATATTCCATTCGGGAAAGATTGGTTTGGCCTTAACCATATTGCAACAACACAAAATTCTTATTAAAGAAATAGATGACTCGCCAGAAACTTAAAATTTTATAAATAAAATTTAATTAAAGAAACATATAGACTCACTTTTTTTTCTCCAACCTAAATTCATTAGAAAACCAGATACACTTCACTCTTAGCGTCAACCAACGCATTGTTATAACGTTTTTTGAGCTTTATACGGGCTAGAATATGAACAAACTTCATTGTTTTGCTCTTAGCTCGGCCAGGGCTTTATTTTCTTTTATGTTTTGAGTGAAAGAGGTTGCCCTAGCAACAGGGGGAAAAAAGAAAAATGCAGAAACATTGCAAGTAATACAGAATCAGCCCCAACACAGCTAAAAGTCTGATCTAAATGGAAGTGTAGTCTGTGCTAACTCCTCTGTGTTTACAATTAAGTTTTTAAAAAAAACACCGAGATTTCCCTGGTTCTTTGCTTGCTGCTCATTCGAAAATTACATTTAACAGATGCAGAGATGGGGGCAGTGCAGACTGGAACTCAGGCATAAACCTCTATCTGTGGACAATAGAGCACAAATGAGTGCACAGTAGCAGGGTTTTCTTCTTGTTCAACAAGATTGATTGAAAAACAAATTGCTGCAAATAAAGCATGTAATTAGATTAAAACCCTCGCCCAAGTTACCAGGACTGAAACCAAATGGTTGGCATTTGAGTAGGCAAGGCCCAATTTGCATTTTTTTGTCCTCTGCTCTTTGCAGACAGTGTGAAGCAACTTCTGGAACATTCTGCACAAGCTGAAGACATAAAGAAATGTATTCCCTGAAGTAAATCTTCAAGGAATCTGATTAAATAGCAGAGGGTTAACTTTAAAAATAAAAGCACTAACTCTGTTGATTAAATATCAGACATCCTGTGGCAGTTCAGTTATGAAGTGAAAGTATAAACACTGGCCCCTTTTTTTTCCAGGAAGTTCCTTCTGAATAATAGTACAGCTGCAAAGAATAGAGGGTCGCATGCCATCATTCATGACAGATAACAATGTCTGTTTTGTCCCGAACAAATGACTTCAAATTTTATATATAGCTGAATTATTTAACTACCCTCATAACTCTGTGTGCTGTTCCCCAGAGGGGGGTGGCAAAGACTTCAGGACATTTATCGGACCCAGCTTCTCACACCTGTTACACAGCTGCTGTGCATTCCTCTCCAGGTTGTTTGTGTCTACTCTGAATCACAGGCCGTTTAAAGAGGGTTTTTTTTTGGAGGCACCTGATCACAAGGGCTGCAGCCTGCCAACCAAGTAAGATTTTGGCAAACTCTATTATTACTACTGAATATAGATTGAATTTTATGGCCATTTTGTGCACCTTTATCATTAGGGCTCGTGATTTGGTATCATTGACATCGCTAAGAAACTAGCATTTTCGCTTCATTTTTTCTAAAATTACAGTACGTGGGCAGCAAACTGGGCTACAAGCGTTAAGTATAGAAGTTTGCATGTCCGATACGAAACTCCCAAAACAAGCGCTCTACTCGGAGCCCCAGGTGGGCAGAGGAAACGCTTCAAGGACACCCTCAAAGCCTCCTTGAAAAAGCGTAACATCCCCACCGACACCTGGGAATCCCTGGCCCAAGACCGCACAAAGTGGAGGAGAAGCATCCGGGAAGGCGCCAAACACCTCGAGTCTCTTCGCCGAGAGCAAGCGGAAGCCAAGCGCAGGCAGCGCAAGGAGCGCACGTCAACCCAAGCATCCCACCCACCCGCCCCTTCAACCACCCTCTGCCCCACCTGTGACAGAGATTGTAGGTCCTGCATTGGACTCATCAGTCACCTGAAAACTCATTTTTAGTGTGGAAGCAAGTCATCCTCGGTTCCGAGGGACTGCCTAAGAAGAAGAAGATAGAAGTTGACAGGATTTGTCATGGGACATTGTACTGTGCAAAATCACTTGCACTAAGAACATAACCATCATAACTAAACTTTTACACAGAAAAGATGTCCCTACATGAGAAATACAATGAGTTAAGAAGAGCATTAGTGCATCTATTCAACCCTCACAATGCTCCTTTCCTGTCCCCGGATTGTTTATGTTCAGGTTCTAAACATATTTAAAATGTCTAAACAATAGTAGATTTTTTCTTGTGATTCAACGTTAAAAAAAAATTTCAACTAGAACTTTCTAGAAGGTGCCAGGTGAATGTAAGGTACGTCCCTGGAAATGGAGATAATTCTCGGCCTCAGTCAACTTGCTTCGATCTAAAACTCCTCCAGGGTCTGGTTACAGAGTAACTATTAATGGGGCTTAGGAAGAGGTTGCTGTTCATCCCTGGCCCATTGGGCACAGAAGGGGAGAAAATAAAAATGTGTAATGCAGTGGAAATGCATGTGTTTTGTCCCCTGCTGTTTCCTATAGTAACTATTCTCGATCTCAGCAAAGGCTTTTTAGCAGGCACTCGCCCTGAGGGAAGGCAAGATAATTGCAGAGCTCAGCAAATTTATGTAGCCCTTTTGCACGCCAAGTCTGTGGGGCCTTGCTGGCAGCGGGAGTGGGCCAGGACATCCAGCCCTGTCTTCCCGCACCCGATTCATGTCATGCCGATTTTCCGGTGGGTAATTTGGGGGCCAGAAAATGAAACCATGTTGGCGGCATGAAGCCCAGCCTCCTTTGGTGCATTTCCTGCAGCAGGACCTTCAACCTTTCAGCATCAAAAGTAGCAATGCTGCCCACATGGCACTGTGTGCCAGCCAATTTTTGTGTCAACATCACGACTTCCCCTTTAATGGGGAGCTGCTTGCTCTTTAAGAGAAGTTCTCTTGCCAGATCTTCCACTCCCCAGCCAATTGCACTATAAGCAAAGTTCCCTTGGCAAGCTACTCACATGCCAGTAGTCTATTCAAAGCAGGGAGAGGGACCGCCTTTGGAAAATTCAGCGTAATCTACCCTCTTAGCTGTCGATACAGACAAACCTGTGCCAAACGACAATGCAACCCCATTTTTGCCATCAGCAGAAAATCAGGACTGTGGTATAAATCCAGAGTCAGAGCACAGACTGCCTCCAGCGACAAGAGGCTTGGAGAGGGTAACTCTTTGGCAGGGTTAAACTGGGTGTAACAAAGCATTTTGGGGCAGCCTGAGGTTGTGAAAGGTGATATATAAATGCAAGTTCTTTCTTTCTTGAACATATCACAAAGAAAGAAAAGACTTGCCTTTATATGGCGCCTTTCATGACCACCGGATGTCCCAAAGCACTTTACAGCCAATGAAGTACTTTTTTGAAGTGTACTCACTGTTGTAATGTAGGAAACGCGGAAGCCAATGTGCGCACAGCATGCTCCCACAAACAGCAATGTGATAATGACCAGATTATCTGTTTTTTAGATGTCGATTGAGGGATAAATATTGGCCAGGACACCAGGGACAACTCCCCTGCTCTTCTTCGAAGTAGTGCTGTGGGCTCTTTTACGTCCACCTGAGAGAGCAGATGGGGCCTCGGTTTAATGTCTCATCCGAAAGACGGCACCTCCGACAGTGCAGCACTCTGGAGTGTCAGACCAGATTTTTGTGCTCAGGTCCCTAGAGTGGGACTCGAACCCACAACCTTCTGACTCTGACAAGGATACTGGAGGAATGTTGAACATTTTAAAAGTAAAGGAAATATAAATAAAGGAAAAGCAAAATACCAAAATCTTCCATTATAAGACATCTGCATCTGAATCCATAAAAAATGTGGAGTTGAGACAAGTTTTTCCATCTGTTCTATTGACAATAAGTAATTTTATTGGTTTTGATCGGGCCCCATAATGAGGAGGCTTGATTAAGTTGGGTCATACTCAATCTAGTAGCTGATCTGAAGCCAATTGACTCATTGTTGATAAAAATGGAAACCAGATTATCCGAGCTCTCCACAAGAGCAACTGTATCCCTTTTATTGTCCTAGTTTCAAAGTCAAATTAACACAACATATCGGCCCAGAAATTCGGGTCGGGGGCTTCCCGCGGGTGCAAGCCCCCGACCTACATTTACCTAGCGCGCCGGCAGTTGACCTCTTGGCCTGCGTGGAATTCCTCTCCAAGGCCTGTCCCAGAGGCCGGCGCGCTATGCTGGCGTGTCCCAGGGGCGTAGTTAGTGTGAAGCGTCCCCTGGGATCACGTGAGCAACAGGCAGCCAATCGGAGCAGGGAATGCTCCATTCATAAGTCTTGACAGATAGACCTGTCAAAACGTATAAATGCTGAGGCTGTAAAACTGTACTTTACCTTCAAATCATTTTTTTTTTAAATCACACTTTGTAAATAAACTATAAATGACATTAAATAACTTTTAAACAACTTTGAAAAAAATAATTTTATAAAAAAACGGGGCTAAAAATAAACTTACCTTGCTTTAAAGTATTTAAAAGTAAATAATTGACCACTTACCTTTGAAAATGAAGTCCTTACGGCTGCTTTTTACGTTTCTAAAATGTACAGACTTACCCGCACGTTAAAACCTGAAAAAAAAAGGAAGTTCAACGCGCGCGCGCACAGACTCCCGCGCGCACGCGTTCAACCTCTGAACCCCTTGGTTCAGAGGATCGGAAGTGCCGGTTTCCCGCGCATGCGTAGTGCATGCAAGATTCCGGCACTTCCATCGGGTCCACGCGTGAGTACTCCGTCCGTACTCACGCGTTGGGACCCGAATTTCTGGGCCATCATATCCCAATTCCAACCATGAAAAATACTAAAGAAAGCCAAAAAAAAGACTATCACAGTCATCAGGTCAACTCCACCTGAGAATGGTCAAACTCATACACGATTGTCGGCCCCTAACCATGCCTCCCGGGAGAGGCAAAGAAAAAATGCAGAAAGAAATCCTATTAGCAATTCAGGAGAAACTGGGAAATTCCTCTTCACCTTCCACTTTCTTAATGCAAGGTGCCAGGTGACTGGAGTAACCATAATGACAGCTAACAACTTACTCTCTATAACTGCAATGTGCTCTTCTATTAGGAACTTGTTAAGTTCCTCTTCAAAGGACTTCAAACCCAACACATATTTTGGTAAACTGTTCCAGCGGGTGATGACTTTCTGCAAAAATAAATATTTTCTAGCACCTAACCTAACTCTTTGCCTGAAGTTTTTATATGCATTCTCCCCAGTCCAATCCCTTCATCATTTTAATAACCTCAATCATATCACCCTAAGTCTATGTTTCTCCCAAGTAAATAGCCCTAACTCTTACATAAGGAAGAAATAGGAGCAGGAGTAGGCCATTCGGCCCTTCGAGCCTGCTCCGTTTCCGTATAGTACTTTGTACTCAATGGTCCAAACAATGCAACCTAAAACCCTATTTGTTTTCCCTATAACTTGACACTGTTTCTGTACCTTTAATTACTCTGATGTGAATAGTTAATCAATTACCTTTAATGAGTACCCAGCCTGGAATTTCTTAAGCCCCCAAATGCATGACACTGAATTTGGCCACATTTAAAGGACGTCTGCCACAAACAGGCCCATTCCCCTAACCTGTCCACAGTGATCTGCAAATTACAGATTGGGTCTGAGTTTCTAATCCCTGCACACATTTTTGTATCATCAGCAAATTTAAGCATTGTGTACCTCAGCGAGGAATCAACATTTCCAGGAGGGGAGAAAATTGGTAAGAAATGTTAGAGATTCAGACAGGGGATGCCATTGGTGTTTCATTATGGATTTTAGGAATCTTGTGTAAATGTGTCAAAGATATGGGATTACATTTTTACAACGATAAGTTCCAGATAAATGGAAAAAATAATGGACATTTTCCTCTTTACTGCACCCGGGGAACGCTCAGTTTCCAGCGCCGATTTGTTAGGTTTCTACCCCCATTATCCTGCCCTGGGAATTCTGGTGCCAGCAAAGAGTGTAACTGGCCGCTTGAGTGAGGTATTCTTAGGCAGCTCTACTCGGAGCTCCGACGTGGCAAGAGAGCCCCAGGTGGGCAGAGGAAACGCTTCAAGGACATCCTCAAAGCCTCCTTGAAAAAGTGCAACATCCCCACCGACACCTGGGAATCCCTGGCCCAAGACCGCACAAAGTGGAGGAGAAGCATCCGGGAAGGCGTATTGGATGGCAGTTGGCACCCATAGAACCACATCCCAGGGGGTCAGTGTTGTCAGGAGAGAAAGAGAGAAAATTAGCGCGGGGAAAACTATATTGAAAAGTGGTTTAAATGGATCTGATTTTAATGGCAGTGTGTTCCTGCTGAGGGCAAAAGTGGAAGTCACTTAGCATGCTGGTGAAGCACGACATCTGGGCAGGATTTTTGAAGTTTGTTTAACTGAACACATATCAGTCTCTTCTGATTATGAAAGCCAGGTCTATGTGGGCAGTGAAAGTCCATCAGTAACAATATGCAAAGTAATGCAAACGATGCTTTGTGTGAATGAGGGTCATAGGAAGTAGCGGTTGCCCGTTTGACCTTTTCCACCGCCATAGTGTAACCTTTGGCACTTTGAGGGTGAATGTGAAATCATGATGTCAACCTCACACAGTTTATTTTCTTCATTTGTAGATCGTGGTTTAGCACTTAAAGAAATCTGAACATAGTTGTAAATCTAGGTTCTGAAACTGACCACAAAACCATGTCAAAATAGGGCCGTAGGCATTTTACTGGTTTAATGATTTAATATCCCATTCATAATCTTTTCCCTGGAGATAGTGAAAGTCTTGCACTATAACATAAAACATTGCCTAAAAAAGTCAAGAGTCCACTGACTAGCATCCTTACAACAACAGTAGTTCGAACAGAGCCCGCTGGAGAGAAGCTGGAGTATAGTATTCAGTCATTGAGTTCTTCTCTAGTCCATAATAACAGTGTTGGAGGATGAAGCATTTAGTCTAACTTTTTTAAGTAGCATTAAGATGTACATACACAATTAAAATGCTGGTGCAGCTGACCAGTCATCATCTGGACAAAAGGTTGATATTCTGATGAAAGGTTACACATCAACCTATGTTTCTCTTTCATGTGCTGACCCAGATTAAAATGAGCAAAAATAAATGTAGAAATTTAATTCAGTGTGCTTTCTCATTCCAAATAATTACAATGGAATAACAATGTATACTGGGAGGAAGGCAGGTGGGTGGGGGGAAATGGAGGGGCATAACCTTGTAAGCATATCATCTCAACAACCCGACCCGATCCTCTGGATTCTGTTTCACAGACCACGCAAGGTTCATTGTCAAAGGACAGGCTAACTTGTATGTTTAACACTGAAATTGACCCCACCTGACTTCATACTGCCATATCCTGACTGATCATTGTGTTCTTCTTTACGATTAAATTGTGAGATTAATGGAACGTAGACTTTTATTCTCTCACCTACATATGTGGCCACCTCCTCAACCTCCCACTCTTGAAAGATCTCAATCTCTTCATGATAATTTTGGGGCCCTTCTACTGTCCGCTGTCCCTAACCCCTTCATTCTCTTTTCTGCCCTGGAGAAAATTACCCCCAATTCCCTGACAAATGCGCTCGCTAATTCCCAATTCCATTGGAAATTTTCTTCTGGCCCATCACCCACACTGACAATGACTCCTTCATCAATTTGCCCCTCAACTGACTTACCTCCATTTTAAAATGCTAACATCCGACCAGATCCTTGATGGTCACCCATCCCTGGTGTTCCTCAAGGTACAACACCTACCTGCATGGACAGAATTCTATGGGTGGCAGGCTAGAGCACATTATGTATGTCTTGGCCATCCAACATCAGACCTGGCTTGATTACCTCAAGCAATACTGCAACTCCCTCTCTGTGGTTAAATCCTCCTATTACTCCAGTAAGGTCCCTCTGCTATCCTCAACAATAAAGGCTACCATTGACCACTCATCCTCCTTCATTTGTCTTGCCTCCATGGTCCATCTCTTCAGCACCCATGCTGTCATGGTTCCCCTCTGTCCCAATGCACTCACTATATCTCTTCAATTAGTTTCTCCTCCCATATCTGCATGGTCACCTTTGGTGTGTCTCAGGGATCCATCCTTGTTCTACTTCTATTCATCATTTACATGCTACCTCTTGGACTATAGTCTGCAAGCACAGAGTCAACTGTCACATGTGTGGCGACAACACACAATTCTACTTTTTGTGTTCTAATTCTGTTAGATTTCAGGAGATGGTTTTATTCCTGTTCCTGGCTGGGGTGGAGATCGCCTTTACAGAAGGTAAGTACTGTAGAAAATATAGGGACAGAGTGATCTCCTGGACGAGTTTCGATCGCCTAGATGGGTCGGAGAGGAATTTCCCAGATTTTTTCTTCCAAATTGGCCATTGGGTTTTTTTATCTGGTTTTTCGCCTCTCCCGGGAGATCACATGGGTTCGGGTGGGATGGAGAGTGATAGTAGATTTGAGGTTAGGATCAGATCAGCCATGATCTTATTGAATGGTGGAGCAGGCTCGAGGGGCCAATTGGCCTACTCCTGCTCCTATTTCTTATGTTCTTATGTTCTACATCTCTGGCACCAACATCTACTCTAAGGCAATTGATGCATTTCTGAATGAGTGCCCAACACCAAGTCATGAAACAGTTGAAATTTCCTTCAGCTCACCATTCACAAAATTTAAATTGCATTTTTCAGCTTCTACATGCCCCAATACCACAAACCTGTTGGCTACCCACTTAGAATGCAATCACATTTTAATCCTGAGCTGACCTTTTATTCCCCACATCTGGTCTGTATCCAAGACTATGTTCCTATGCCTCTGGACATTACCTGCTTATATCCCTACCTCCCACCCACCACTGCTGAAATCCTAATCCATGCCCTCATCACCTTGAGAATCGATTTCTCAAATGCCATCCTTGTCGTCATCCTCCCTGCTTCCATCCTTCACAGAATTCAAATAATCCAGAACAAAGTCCAACACGCCTATCGCCCCAATCCTCGTCAAGTTCATTGATTTCATGATCTTAGCTTTTAAAAAATCCCTCCATGGCCACACTCCAACCAGTCTGAGTGATTTTTTTTTCGGCATCCTCCACTCTTCTGACTCTGGATCACAGCTTGCTCATGCTCTATCAGTTCTATCATCAAAGGCCAATGTTTCAAATCACTATGACACTGTTTTGTGAATTCTTCCTCAAAATCTCTCCATTTTGCTACCGCTCCCACTCTCTTCAAAATTCTCCCAGAAATCAACCTCTTTAATCTATCTTCGGTTCCTTCCCCTTCTCTCAAACCCTCCTTTTTCTTGCTTGGTGTCCACCTCTCTACCTGTAAAGTATTCTGAGTTGTTCTTTTATGTGAGGAGCATTGTATAAATATCATTTGCTGTTGAATAAAAGTAGCTTTAGTTGTACATTCAAAAGCTCATTGATGTGAAAACATTGAAAGAAAAAAGTTGAGTTCTAGTAATACTGGTGGAAAGAACAGTTGAAGGATAAAACTGAATTAAATCCTAATTTTTTAAAATGTGTCCAGACTTTCATATCAACACACTAAATGTAATAGAGAATTTATGATATCATAGGTTCTCTCGTTGAAGACCAAAATTTAAATATGGCCAATTGCTGGGTAATGCAAAGGACATACTAGGGGCAAATGCACACAATTGGATCAGGTCAGTTAAATCCCAGTTGAAAGCCAGATCCCATAGCAACTAATTTGAAAATCCTTCCTCTGGAAAGCCTAGTGTTTCAGTTAAACATGGCACAGCATGTGATCCTCTTTGGAGTGAATTGCACAGCCAGGAAAATAATGGGATACTTGGCTTAGCCGATTCACACTGTAATTGGCTCAGTGTTTCGATGTAGTCAGCTCACACCTAAAATCTGAAGAATCTACAAAAAAACAATTTCTGAAAATGTCAGCTGTATAGTTCAGGTTTCGGCTGTTTAGCCCTGAAGACTGATATTATATTCCCAGATGTCAGGATATTGCTTTTCTATTCTCCTCTATGGTTTTTTTTTCATGCTTTGCTGTATTATCCTCTGCTTTCTGTTCTTAATTTACTGCATGAAAGTTTCTATTAAATTTTCCCTGTATTATTATTTATTTTGGGTTCTTCCTTCCTTGCCCTCAGACGATGAGATGCCCATTCTCTTTCCCTGGCAGATAGGCTTGGAAGACAACCTAATGCCAGACTATCTCACTCTTGGCCGAGGTGACTGGTCTCCAATATTTCCCTTCCTCCTTAAATCCCTGACTTCCTCTCACCACATCCAACATGTTCTCCGTTTGTTGGGATACAGTACATTTGTAACTGGATAAATACAAAATACATTCTCCCATTTTGAAATTCCTTGCTTTGCCAATGTGCCACTCAACTACGGAATGGGGTAATGCTTGGAACCATATAATTATTTTCCACAAAGTACTAGCAACTACGAGAATAAACATCCATAGCGCAGGCTGGTAGAGTGGATCGAAGAATACCACTCTATGCGAACAACATGGCACCAACCTTATCACTGCCCTTCCCATCATTTTCGAAAACAATTCAAGAATTCAGCTGGTTCTCAGAGTAGTGAACCAGTCCAGAATTGAGGGCATTGGTCTTCCCAGGACAATCTGAAACCAATGAGAAGCTATGGACAGGGGTGGGCTTTAAATACCTAGGAATAACCAGCCCATTGGAACATCTGCCAATCTGAGCCATGGACTGTGCCCAGGTCTAGCAAAATGTCTTTCTGCAGATCCTCTCGATTAAACAATTCATAAAAGAAAAAGAAAGACTTCCATTTCTATAGCGCCTGTCACCGCCAAAGCACTTTGTTGGTTAAGAGATAAATATTGTCCAGGACAGCCCTACCCAGGATCAATTAGGATGAGTGCTGTTGCAGCACTTCCTGCCCTTCTAAATACCACACACTATCCGATCCTCATCTGAATCTAAATGTAGAGAACTGTGCAAGATCCGGAATGTACGTATCTGCAACAACCATGTAATATCATACATGCCAGCAATCTGTTTCACTTGAAGCCAGTATTTTGGAGTCATGTCCATTTATCCAAGTTTATGGTCACAATTCAGCACACTCGCCTCTAAGTCAGAAGGTTGTGGGTTCAAGTCCCACTCCAGAGACTTGAGCACATAAAACTAGGCTGACACTCCAGTGCAGTGCTGAGGGAGTGCTGTACTGTCGGAGGTACCGTCTTTTGGATGAGACATTAAACCGAGGCCCCGTCTGCTCTCTCAGGTGGATGTAAAAGATCCCATGGCACTATTTCGAAGAGTAGGGGAGTTATCCCCGGTGTCCTGGGCAATATTTATCCCTCAACCAACATAACAGAAACAGATTATCTGGTCATTATCACGTTGCGGTTTGTGGGACCTTGCTGTGCGCAAATTAGCTGCCGCGTTTCCCACATTACAACAGTGACTCCATTTCAAAAGTACTTCATTGGCTGCAAAGCGCTTTGAGACGTCCGGTGGTCGTGAAAGGCGCTATATAAATGCAAGTCTTTATTTCTCTGCCCCTCAAAGAAAGGGGTAGAGCAGTGTCTGTATGAACTGGGGGAAATGTGGGGTGGAGGTGGGCTAGAATTTAAATAAAGGAAACTACGATGGTCTGAGGCGCGAGTTGGGTAGGATTGATTGGGGAATGTCACTCAAAGGGTTAATGGTGGATAGGCAATGGCAAACATTCAAAGACCGCAGAATTTGTTCATCCCAGTTTGGCATAAAAATAAAACAAAAAAGGTGACTCAACCGTGGCTAACGAGGGAAATTAGGGATGGCATAAGATCCAAGGAGAGGGCATATAAATTGGCCAGAAAAAGCAGTAAACCAGAGGATTGGGAGCAGTTTAGGATTCAACAAAGGAGGACAAAGGGATTCATTAAGAAAGGGAAAATAGAATATGAGAGTAAGCTTGCAGGGAACATAAAAACTGACTGTAAAAGCTCTTATAGCTATGTGAAGAGAAAAAGATTGGTGAAGTCAAGCGTAGGTCCCTTGCAGTCAGAATGAGGGGAATTTATAATGGGGAACAAAGAAATGGCAGACCAATTAAATACATATTTTGGTTCTGCCTTCACAAAGGAGGACACAAATAACCTCCCAGAGATGTCAGGGAACATAGGGTCTGATGAAAGGGAGGAACTGAAAGAAATCAGTATTTGTAGGGAAATGGTGTTAGGGAAATTGATGGGATTGAAGGCCAATAAATCCCCAGGGACTGATAATCGACATCCTAGGGTACTTAAGGAAGTGGCCCTAGAAATAGTAGATGCATTGCTGATCATCTTCCAACATTCGATGGAATCTGGAACAGTACCCATGGATTAGAGGGTAGCTAATGTTACCCCACTATTCAAAAAAGGTGGTAGAGAGAAAACGGGGAATTACAGACCGGTAAGCCTGACATCGGTAGTGGGGAAAATGCTAGAGTCCATTATAAAAGATGTAATAGCAGAGCACTTGGAAAACAGTGACAGGATCGGACAAAGTCAACATGGATTTACAAAAGGTAAATCGTGCTTGACTAATCTACTGGAATTTTTTGAGGATGTAACTAGTAAAATAGATAAGGGAGAACCAGTGGATGTGGTGTATTTGGACTTTCAGAAAGCTTTCGATAAGGTCCCACATAAGAGATTAGTGTGTAAAGTTAAAGCACATGGGATTGGGGGCAAGGTATTGACCTGGATAGAGAACTGGTTGGCAGATAGAAAGCAAAGAGCTGGAATAAACGGGTCTTTTTCCGAGTGGCAGGCAGTGACTAGTGGGGTACCGCAGGGATCAGTCCTTGGACCCCAGCTATTCACAATATCTATTAATGATCTAGACAAGGGAACTAGATGTAATATCTCCAAATTTGCAGACGACACAAAGCTGGGTGGGCATGTGTGCTGTGAGGAGGATGCCGAGAAACTACAGGATGATTTGGACAGGTTGGGTGATTGGGCAGAAGCATGGCAGATGCAATATAACGTGGATAAATGTGAGGTTATCCACTTTGGTGGCAAAAACAGGTAGGCAGATTATTATCTGAATGGCAATAGATTGGGAGAAGGGGAAGTGCAACGAGACCTGGGTGTCCTTGTGCACCAGTCGCTGAAGGTAAGCATGCAGGTGCAGCAGGCGGTTAAGAAGGCAAATGGTATGTTGGCCTTCATAGCGAGAGGGTTCGAGTACAGGAACAAGGATGTCTTGCTGCAGTTGTACAGAGCCTTGGTGAGACCACATCTTGAGTATTGTGTGCAGTTTTGGTCGCCTTATCTGAGGAAGGATATTCTTGCCATGGAAGGAGTTCAGCGAAGATTCACCAGGTTGATACCTGGGATGGCAGGAATGACGTATGAGGAGAGATTGGGACGATTGGGCTTGTACTCGCTGGAGTTTAGAAGAATGAGAGGGGACCTCATTGAAACTTATAAAATTCTGGCAGGACTGGACAGACTAGATGCAGGGAGGATGTTCCCAATGGTCGGGGAGTCCAGAACCAGGGGTCACAATCTAAGGATAAGGGGTAGGCCTTTTAGGACAGAAATGAGGAGGAATTTCTTCACCCAGAGAGTGGTGAAACTGTGGAATTCTCTACCACAGAAGGCAGTAGAGGCCAATACATTAAATATATTCAAGAAGGAGTTGGATATATTTCTTAAGGCTAAAGGGATCAAGGGGTATGGGGAGAAAGCAGGGACAGGGTACTGAACTTGGATGATCAGCCATGATCGCACTGAATGGTGGAGCAGGCTCAAGGGGCCGAATGGCCTACTCCTGCTCCTACCTTCTATGTTTCTATGTTAGAACAGTGTCTGTATGAACTGGGGGGATGCAGGGTTGGGGGAGGGGCTAAAACAGTGTCTATATGAACTGGGGGGACGTGGGGTAGGGTGGGGGCTAGAACAGTGTCTGTATGAACTGGGGGGACGTGGGGTAGGGTGGGGGCTAGAACAGTGTCTATATGAACTGGGGGGTAGGGTGGGGGCTAGAACAGTGTCTATATGAACTGGGGTGACGTGGGGTAGGGTCGGGGCTAGAACAGTGTCTGTATGAACTGGGGGGTAGGGTGGGGGCTAAAACAGTGTCTGTATGAACTGGGGTGACGTGGGGTAGGGTGGGGGCTAGAACAGTGCCTATATGAACTGGGGGGTAGGGTGGGGGCTAGAACAGTGTCTGTATGAACTGGGGTGACGTGGGGTAGGGTGGGGGCTAGAACAGTGTCTATATGAACTGGGGTGACGTGGGGTAGGGTGGGGGCTAGAACAGTGTCTGTATGAACTGGGGTGACGTGGGGTAGGGTGGGGGCTAGAACAGTGTCTGTATGAACTGGGGTGACGTGGGGTAGGGTGGGGGCTAGAACAGTGTCTGTATGAACTGGGGGGATGCGGGGTGCGGTGGGGGCTAGAACAGTGTCTGTATGAACTGGGGTGACGTGGGGTAGGGTGGGGGCTAGAACAGTGTCTGTATGAACTGGGGGGATGCGGGGTGCGGTGGGGGCTAGAACACTGTCTATATGAACTGGGGGGTAGGGTGGGGGCTAGAACAGTGTCTATATGAACTGGGGGGATGCGGGGTGCGGTGGGGGCTAGAACAGTGTCTGTATGAACTGGGGTGACGTGGGGTAGGGTGGGGGCTAGAACAGTGTCTGTATGAACTGGGGTGACGTGGGGTAGGGTGGGGGCTAGAACAGTGTCTGTATGAACTGGGGGGATGCGGGGTGCGGTGGGGGCTAGAACAGTGTCTGTATGAACTGGGGGGATGCGGGGTAGGGTGGGGGCTAGAACAGTGTCTGTATGAACTGGGGGGATGCGGGGTAGGGTGGGGGCTAGAACAGTGTCTGTATGAACTGGGGGGATGCGGGGTAGGGTGGGGGCTAGAACAGTGTCTGTATGAACTGGGGTGACGTGGGGTAGGGTGGGGGCTAGAACAGTGTCTGTATGAACTGGGGTGACGTGGGGTAGGGTGGGGGCTAGAACAGTGTCTGTATGAACTGGTGGGATGCGGGGTTGTGGGAGGGGAGCTGGAACAGTGTCTGTATGAACTGGGGGTTGAGGGAATCAAAGTAATTTACCAACCGGTTTTAGACACAGAATAACAATACTGTTCTGCAATAGTTCACAATTTTTCTGCAGGAAATGAGGGAAAATCCCAGGAATTTCTCGATTGGCATGTATATAGTGCAATCCCATCAAATCAAGCATATAAACCCTGCAGAATTCAAGAAGCATTTGAAAAAAAACTTGCTTGTACTCATTAGGAAATCAGGTTTTTGTGCAGTAACATCTTAATTTATTTTCAGGACTATCCTTACAAGGTGGAAATTTGGGCCTTATTGTTGGGATTGGTAGACTAGACATAAAAATAATACTCAAATGTTCCATTTTGATCCCTGACCAATGCCCCAATCCAGTTTGTTGACCTGCGGCAATCCAGTGCACAGAATCCCCTCATTGGGCATAAGGATGACAGTCCTGCCCCATCTCAGAGTGATCCCTTGACTCACTGGAAACAAGGATCACATTGAGTGTAAGTGGTGATGTATAGAGAAGGGTGGAGGGGGAGGGAAGAAGTACCATTATCCCCACAAATGTTAATAATACGACTTTCTTCTAAATGGTTCTTTGAGTAGTCAATGTCTGTTTCTAGTGTTCAGTATCTGGTTGCAAAGTCTGCTGAGACTTGTATTAGCCTCTGGATATTATGAGAAGGGACCGTGAGAATCACTCAGTGTTTCTACTGAGATTAGCTGTTTCATAATGTATGAATTCATCTAGTAATTACATAATAAATACGGCAGTGTTTTATATGGTGTAAGAGGTAATTTCCATTTACAGCAGTCTGTGCTTGAATGAAAGCTATGAAATTGAACCTTCATCCAGGTTAACCCCTGCCTAACTTGCAGAAAGTTAAAATTGTGCAATAAATTTGTGTAATGTAATTAATTTACATGTTCCTGAAAATCTCTATGTTCTGCCAGTCTCCTGCAATGGAGGCTAATTAATAAAATTGCTAATTCCTGTTAACATAATAAGCCTAGAAAGGACTAGATATTAGTACACGAACCTTTAATAAGTTTGTATGAATTACTTTGCTATTTGAACAAATGGGGTAATGCCTCTGTTAAGGTAGCGAACAATGTAATTTCATATGAACACAGTGTTCATACTCCAATATCGCACTTTCTAAGCGCCAGAGTTTTAACAGATGAACTGAATAATGAACAGTGGTGAGAAGTAAGTAATGGCACTAAGATCAGCTGACTGGATTTGGTTGATGCAGTTTATTTACATATACACATATTTTTGAAGTACAAGTTTTCTTTTCTCTTTTTTCCAACAGCAGAAGTAAATCTTTTGCACAGCATACACGTGTGCCAGTAAGGAGACATTGCTCATGCATGTAAAGTATTACTGAGAGTGGGAAGTGCCTAAAAGGAAAGCAGCAAATGAAGGAGGGAGGGAGAGCGAGAGTGAGTGAGAGAGAGCTGGTGATGTTCATGGGAAGCAATGTTGTGCAGTGGAAGTCCCACTCATGAGACTCACTAATAAATTGACCTGCCCCACTTTGCAGCTTTGTTCTCCGGCACTATTTCCCTCTTCTGCATCCTCTTCCTCGCGCTGTGTGCTATCCTCCAGCTGGCTCCCAATCCCTGCGCTTCCTTTTGCATAACTAGGAAAGCAGTGTCCATTGGCTGAGATGTAGGTGTCTATTTTTCCTCTTTTGGTGGTATTCCCCATAGGGTGTCAATTTTTGGTCCATAATAGAAAGCTTTACTCAGTGTGAAAATGAATAAAAGGCATCAGGCACATCATTAAATAGATTGGACTTTCAGCCTCAGCTGCGATTGAAAGCTGTAACTACAGGCCTGTGCAACTAGGGTCCTGACCTTATGTTTCTGGGACACTCAGTGTTATTTTCTCATATATTATTTAGCAAATTTCACAGGAGCATGGAACTTGTTGCACTTTGCAAGGACATTCAATGCCCAAGATGTTAAGGAGTAGTTTAGTGGAACATGAAATCTGTGCAAAAGATATTGCTTTATCTTATTCATAGAAACAAGAAGTGCTGACATCTCCCACATTAATAGTTTCTGCTATCCAGCTATAAGATGGATTATATCATAACCTAATTTATGTTTTAGAGGCAGTTACAATACTGTCTTTACACCTTCAATTAAGGAATTTAAAAAAAAATAATGAGGTAGATTTTCACCTTTACCACCTGGAGGTTGAGCTCAAAAAGGAAAGTTGGGCAAGGGGTATTGCACATTGGTACCAGAGACGGTCTAATTTTTCTTCTATTTAAATTAATGAAAGGCAGACTCTGTAATTAGCATTTGTTGTCCTTCTACGCTTTGCCCCTTGATGCTCAACATAGCAACATTCAGCCCCTCAAGCCTGCTCCGCCATTCAATCAGATTGTGGCTGATCTGTGTCTCAACTCCATGTACAGGAAACTTTTGTTTAACCGGAGGTTAAATGTCCGGAAAGCTCTATCTACCGGCAAAATTCAGGAGCCGTTTCCTATAAGTTTTTTTACTTCTCGTTGCTTTTTTTTTCCAGTCAGGCTCTGCAAAGTCTAGCTGAAGCTGTTGCTTAGCTACAGAGACGCTTTTAAGCTGCGGCCGACTGTTTTGAAGCTGTTGCTAAACAACAGGGTTTGTTGATTCACACGGAGCTCAAAAGCTCCGTATGTTTTAACATTAGCGCTGGTTTCTACGGCAGTTTTGATGGTACGGCACCAGCTCGGTCCCGTCAGTGCCGGATACCAGAAAGTTTCCTGTACCTGCTTTAGCTCCATATTCCTTGATACTCATACCTAACAAAAATCTATTGATCTCAGTTTTGAAAGCTCCAATTGTCCCAGTATCCACAGCCTTTTGGGGGAAGAGTGTTCCAGATTTCTACTTGTGTGAAAAATGCTTCTTGATTTTCCCCTGAATGGCCTAGCTCTACTTTTAAGATTATGTCCCCTTGTTCTTGATTCCCCCGCCAAAGGAAATAGTTTCTCCGAATCTACCCTATCAAATCCTTTTAACATTTTAAAGACCTCGATCAGATCACCCTTCAATCTTTCATACTCAAGGGAATACAAGCCAAGTTTATGCAACATGTCCTCATAATTTAATCCTCTAAGCCTAGGTGGTGATGGTGAAAATCTACCCCAGCACTTTAGCTACTATATTTAGATTTCCTCGGTTCCAAATGCATGTCCTAATTTAGGACTTTTGTTAAAGTTAAGCTGGAAACAGTAGAGGGAATATATTTTTATTCCCAGTGACCTTGTACAGTTTCAAACAGATACTTGCTCTGAGCTGTTTCTTAGCCAGCTATAACAAACTGTTGTCAAGCACAGCAAGACTTAAAAAAAAACAGCACAAAACCCAAGCGTAAATTGTCACCAGTTAGCCAGTGGAAAGAAAAAGCCATGTAGGCACCTGCTGTGGTTCAGCTTAAAGAGAGGAGGTATCAAAACCAAAGGAGTTTGCCCATCTGGGAAGACTGTGAGAAAGAGAATGTGTATGGTCTTACCGGCAGACTCCTCTGTACTGCTGGCGGCAGTAGTAGGTGGGACCACTGGAATCTCTGTGGGAAAGAAAGGCAAGCAACAGCAATGAAACATTAATATATCATCCACAAGTGTACAAAACATTTCAATGTCTTTTATAAAAAGAATTTGTTTTGTAAGTGATCTTTTTCACAACTTCAAAGAGCACATGTGCATTGTTAATCTGAAATGCTTATTTACAATAATTGTTTGTATTATGTCTCCTTCGTTCTCAGGAGTTTCTATTGAATAACAACAAATTGGGATATTGTCTCCAGCAAGACTTGATTCTTTCAATCATACACCTTTCTGACAGAAAGTCAGCATTGAGATTGGCCATGCATGAAGGAACACTTTCATCTCAAAAGAGGAGATTGAACTCCGAGATTCTTTTTTGTTTTAGCTGAGCGTTTCTAGACTTGAAGGCAAGTAGACAGCATAAAGTACCAGAGACAGGGCCACATAAAATATCTAAAGTCATTAAGAGATCAGCTTCTGACTCCGTCAGAGGCACACAGCACATCAGAACAAACACAGAAATATAAGTCAGTCACATGATGTCATTCACCAAAAAAATAAAGCAAGGCTGTTTAAAAGGTGAGAGTAAAGAATCAAGTCTTATAGAAACAGGTGTCATATTATGGTTGCCACTCTCTGACCCTGTATGCACTTGTGCTTTTAAGCTAATTTAAATCAATCATAATTATTTTAACTATACACATCTTGGGCAGAAGTGCATTTCAATTGATTTATGTTCAATCATATTCTGAAGCTTGGTAAAGTTGATGTGGTCTAAATGAAATTCTTGCAGGGTTTAGGATCTAAAACAATTCAGGCTAGCTAAAATTTATAAAATTTTAAAAAACATTTTCAATTTGAAATGCTCTATCTTGATGAAGGGGCACAGGGTCAAAATGGTAAAGGATTGTGCTTCCGGCTCTATAAAACCTGGTTAAATCCACCACAGGGAAAGGGAATGAAGATCTCCTCTTTCAAAGGTCGTAAAGGGAGTTAGTTTGGAGGCAGCCTGGTATTTCAGGCTCTCGAGCATTTGAGGTCCCAAATAGAATTTCATGGCTTTAAGTCCCAATGTCCGTGCACTCAAGCTAACCTGTTCATTTGGGGGAGCTTTATCTCCATCCAATTTTTTCCTTATCCATCTTCTCTCTACTTATGTTGGTTATAGTTCCATGGGACAGAAGTGGTCCTGCAGTACTTCACTCAAATGGCCAGTTTTTGTGTGTGAGCCTGGACAGTGGCTTTAAGCTGGCTATTCAGTTGGGGTCAGAGTGCTGAGCCTAATTCTGTCCTCCTCACCCACTGTTCACATATGCACCTTTCCTGGAGGAGCAATCAGGACACCATCAGCATGTTGAGGCCAACTGTATTGAGCCTACTCCCACCAAAGCTAACACCTTCCTGGTGACTTTCCCACTGTGTATGGCTCAGTGTTACACACCATGAAGTGCATTCACCAACTGAGCAGTCATGACGGGTTTCAGAATGGGGAGCTTCCTCAATTCATAGCTGGTTTGCTTGATGCAGCACCATATGAAGTTAGGTGTTCTGTCTCCTGCTAGCCGATCATACAATGGCACTGAAGGTGATTGTGGCAAAGTCTATAGCCTGGACTGTTCTGCCTTCCTGCCAGTGGGATGTGCCAACAAGGCGGTGAATGAGGAGGGGGTAAAGCTATTCTTTACTTTAACGACATTAGTTTTGGGAGTTGCAGTCCAGGCTTTGTTCCTACAGAAAACTTTCCTATGACTTGTGGTTAATTCAGCAGTAAGAGCACTGAGAGAGCCAGCATTCCAAGTAATATTGTGTCATGATGCATATTTTTGAGGTTAGGGGAAAAAGTGCATTGTCAGGGCAATGCAGGGAGAGCCTAGTGCTACATTTGAATTATTGTTGTATCCTAGAATGTTTAGTGGCCGCCTGAACTAGTTCAGATAAGTATACAGTCAGTTTATTTATGAAGCACTTTAGCTGTTGGCTGCTAAAGGCTTTGCTCTCTCTATTATTGTTGCTTCTAAGGAAGACCAGCTTTCTCTGGATTCCTCAGGAAAATGAAGACTGCTTATTTGGATCTGATCATTTCAAGCTCATTGTCAGACTTAACCAAATTTCAATTCAGACCATGCTACAAAACTACTTCTACTTAGAGGGACAAAAAGATGAGTCCACGTACTTATGCAAGGGGCTATGGGAGATCGGCTTTGCTGATAACCCTTCGCGCATCTGTTGCACGTGATGCCGGTCACGCCATCTTTACAGGGACATTGACCTGTTGTTTGGTTACAGGTTTTGCCAGCTGCACCCACCGGATGGCAATCGCATGCTGTGAGGAACATACAACAATGGGTAAAGAAAGGCAACATATACCAACAACAATAGAGCTTCGGAGTAAATAAGGATACAAAAACAGAGAGAATAAAGAACAGAGATTCGCAGAGATAGTGCCGCAGCCCCTACAGTTGCTGCTTATAACCTTGGTTTTTAAATCATGGCACCTGCCTGAGCTTTTCCTTCAGAGATCATTATTTGATATTCTGTGAAATATTTAATCAGCGAAAAGGTTTCTAAAGCCATCATTGGCACAAACACAAGGTAATTAAAGCTACAACGTATCATTTATACAGTGATTTGCTTGCCAATCTCATTCGTTACAAGTGCAAAAAGGATCCGTTCAGTGGACAAGAAAGTCAGTCACTGCAATCAGATTTAAATAATCCTTAATAAGTAAATGATCAAGATTATATACGTAATGAAAAGGTGGCACACTAGATCACTATGGAATCAACACCAATGCTGTAATTGGCTATAATTGTATAAAACCCAATATTCTCCTATGAATTGATGTTAGAATTTAAATGTTGTCCTTTGTTTCTCATGGCAGTGTGGTAAAACTTAGGCTATACTGGTGTCTTTTCATTTATTATTAATTAAATATACTTTCATTTTACTAACAATTCAAAGAAACTTATGAAGAACAGGAATGTGACTATAGTTTGGAAATGATGTAATACTATCATTTAACACATATCAAATTCCGCTGTCCATTATTTTAATGGAAGCATTAACCCATTTATTTTAAACAGATTAATGCCTCTGTTAAATAGCGGACAGAGGAATTTGATATAATCTCACTGTTCACACAACAAAATGTCCAGACTTATATCTCTGCATTCTTCAAGTGGACTTTTCTTCTTAATTTCTAAACAGTATTTGTCATTTAAATATATACACAGAAGGCTCTGACATCTAGAAATGCATTTTTTGCTATTCATTCATTCTAATAGATTGCTACGCATTTTCAGATATTGAACTCTACATAACAAAAATGTTTGCTACAATAAACAGTGTTCTTAGGTGTGGGATATAAAAGTGTTTCATGGTAAAGTAACTGTAATGGTCTTTGCACTGTAAACCTACATTTATTAGCAATATTCAATATAATTAAAATGTAGACAAACAGCCATGTAATAGCTGGGCTTTTCATTCAAATTATTTTCCATTTAAAATAATGCTCATGAATGGGAGCATTTGACATTAACCTATATTTAAAGTTACTTGATGGGAACAGTTGAAATGATCAGTTGTTATTTAATTACAACCTTGTAACGAAAATGATAAATGGGGGAAGCAACATAACAAAAGGATTGTGGGAAAAGAAGGCTTGGGCAGTCAAGTCAATGGTGTTATTCTTCCTCCACTCTTTTCTGGATATTTAGTGAATCAGGATTTTGTACTGCTGTAGTTTTTTGACTTGTAGTTTGAAAGCTGAGTAGATCAGTAGTGCAAATGTGACTGCACTGAGCAGGGCTTCGGACTGTCACTACTCTGTTACATATCATTGATTCAAGTCTAATGGAAATATTGTTAAAAAGTTACCCTAGTATATATGTTTCCCCTTCTTTTGCACTGTCCCGTGCAATATTCCCAAGTATCAGAGGGTGGGCAAGAAATTTAGTCCAAAGCACCTGCGAATGTTGATAAAGCTGACCACTAGATCACTAAGGATTGTGGATGAGGGACCTTCAGTGACTAGAGCCTGAATTTCCAATTGCCTCCAATTGCCGCCGCACCTTGAGTATTGTGTGCAGTTTTGGTCGCCTTATCTGAGGAAGGACGTTCTTGCCATGGAAGGAGTGCAGCGAAGATTCACCAGGCTGATACCTGGGATGGCAGGAATGACGTATGAGGAGAGATTGGGTCGATTGGGCTTATACTCACTGGAGTTTAGAAGATTGAGAGGGGATCTCATCGAAACCTATAAAATTCTATCAGTCCTGGACAGACTAGATGCAGGAAGGATGTTTCTGATGGCCAGGGAGTCCAGAACCAGGGGTCATAGTCTAAGGATAAGGGGTAAGCCATTTAGGACTGAAATGAGGAGGAATTGCTTTACCCAGAGAGTGGTGAACCTGTGGAATTCTCTGCCACAGAGGGCGGTGGAGGCCAGTTCATTAAATATATTCAAGAAAGAGTTGGATATATTTCTTAAGGCTAAAGGGATCAAGGGATATGGGGAGAAGGCAGGGACAGGGCACTGAGTTTGGATGATCAGCCATGATCTCATTGAATGGCGGAGCAGGCTCGAGGGGCCGAATGGCCTACTCCTGCTCCTATCTTCTATGTTTCTATGTTTCTATGTGGTGGGGTGCGACTTCCACCCATCCAATGGTGCCAGCTCTAATCCTGCCCTTTTTTTCCCTTAATTTGAATACTGTAGTGAGCTTCAGGAGTTGTAAACATCTCTGATGGCAAGCTTGCTCTTTTCGAGATGGGAAATAACATGTCTTGCAGGCATTAAAGGCCTGCAGCAGCTCAAAGGGGCCACCACAAAAAAATGTAGTTTTGTATGAAGCTGAGAAATGTCTTCACGTAAAAAGATTGGAGAGGAATGCTGCAGCGCACAGAGCCCCGATTTGTGGATGTTGACGTGATGCTACGGGAGGTCACGCTTTGGAGAAACTATTTTGGAACTGACAAAGGACTGGCTCCAAAGAGAGCTACAGTAGATAAGTGAATGGAGCTATCCAGCAACAGTGCCAAATTAACAATCTGCTGCATGGCCACTCAGTTAATGCTGTGAAAGATTTATTGACTGTACCATGTCAGGCAAGGTAACAGGAGCCAGTCACAGCTTCCAAAAATCCACTGTACTAAGCATGTTTGCCACTTACAACCATCTCTTCCCACTATGTTAAATTGCTTAACTAGCTTACCATCAATGCCTATGAGACAATGAGGTGTCCTTTTATAGCTCGCCCGGAAATGTTCCATCACTCACATTCTTACATGCATATTCCCCACAAATGCCATGTATGAAATGCAATTGCTTGTTCATGCACGTATGAGAATATCTATTTTGACCTGCATGCTGATACCTGGGTTTTTCTGTATCATAGGAATGAAAGGCCACCCTCACTTTTATGCACCTATTCTTCAACCACAAGACAGCCTGCAGCAGCTGGGAGAGATTGACAACAGGTGATGGCCACCCAAAACTGCGACTTCTCACCCCGATGAGGAGGAAGCTATGCAGATCCTGGGGAGGGAGGAAAGGGAGGATGTCAGAGGTGACAAAGTAGGAGGGCGAGTGCCAACAAAGAATCCATCATGGCATTCTTTTCCTTCTCTTCCTATTACACTCTGCATTACTTGTCGGTGAGCCATATCATGAAACTCTCATGACCCTCCTCCTATTGTGTGAACTCCGTTTCTCAGGAAAACCATTCTAACTTTTCATCTTTTCTGCCTCTTGATGTTTCTGAAGCAGATAAACAACGACAAAGTACACTGCGTCCCTGCCAGAACTTTAGAATACGAGATATCAATCACTCTCTCCCTTCCAAGTACCAGTCCAGAGATATCCACCTGGGGGGAATTTGAGTGTGAGTCAGAGGGGAGTGAGCTGGGGGACACACAGCGTGGGTGAGCAGGAGCAACTGGGGGTAGAACATGAGGAGGAAAACATTGCTGACCAGAGGAGCCACTTATGTTACTCCTCCATTTAAGAGTCTGAGGATCCAGATCTGATGAGGCCTGCATTTAAAGGAAGGTTGCTTTCAAAAGAATCAAACGTGTACGGACATGCAGGCTGTGCCCAAAAACCGTGCAGCAGATTGCAGCTAAATTCAAGGAATCTACTACTTGCATCTTTGATGCCCTGATGAATGGCTTTACAACACTGCCACACATCTTGGAGCAATGGCATCTCCAGGGCCATCTGCAGGGTTTGACCCATGACAGAGGCCCTAAGGGCAGTGCGCACTTCTTCCTTGGTAAGGAATGTTTCTTCCAGCCTGCTAGTGATTGAGACTGGGTTACAATCAACAACAACTTGTATTTATATAGCACCTTTAACATAGTAAATAGTCCCAAGGCGCTTCACAGGAGTATTATAAGACAACAAATTTGACACTGAGCCACATAAAGAGAAATTAGGGCAGATGACCAAAAGCTTGGTCAAAGAGGTAGGTTTTAAAAAGCATCTTAAAGGAGGAAAGAGAGGTAGAGAGGCAGAGAAGTTTAGGCAGGGAATTCCAGAGCTTAGGGCCTAGGTAACAGAAGGCACGGCCACCAATGGTTGAGCGATTATAATCAGGGATGCTCAAGAGGGCAGAATTAGAGATATCTTGGGGGGTTGTGGGGCTGAAGGAGATTACAGAGATAGGGAGGGGCGAGGCCATGGTGGGATCTGAAAACAAGGATGAGAATTTTGAAATCGAGGCTCGGCCAGCGAGCACAGGGATGATGGGTGAACGGGATTTGGTGCGAGTTAGGACACGGGCAGTTGAGTTTTGGCTCACCTCACGTTTACATAGGGTAGAATGTGAATCAAGTATCATTGATATCTTTAAAACTGCTCTATCACAGATCAATGGCCATACATAACCTGTGCTTGGTATCAGTGGCATGGCAGGAGTGTGCTCCTATGATAGTGCTATCTCGCATGATAGCAGGACTTGCATGCCCTCCCACCAGCTCTCTCTGATGCCTGCACAGGTGGCAGGAGTGAGACGGGGCCAGTTTGCCAGGAGCAGTAAACAGATGCAGCCATAGCTCTCACAAGGCAAGGGCCAACTCAGTCCCAAATGACTCATATCCCTAAACAGCAGCCAGCTACCTCAACTAGGAGGAACTAGGTTAGCCTTAACATACTGGGACCAAGGGATAGCGCAATAGTAAGAAGCATTCACAGTCACACTCAATGGATTTTGATTAAAATTATCATTGCACTAATGTTGCGTGTGCATACACTGTTCTTGGTAAGGTTTGGAAGTGGCTTTGATGAGTTAATATGAAGGGTAACGGTGTGAGTTGCTGTACGAGAAGGTTCTGTGGATGATGTGATGCGAAGGGGAGAAGATGCAGATATGACAGTTTCTGGGGTGTCCAACTATGGTAGTCAAGAGAAGCTACGAATGAGTGTGGCATTCATCCAGGAAAAGGTTTCCCTCCTCCTCTTCATGCTGCTTCTCAGGCAAATGCAGACTACTAAAATAGAAAATAGAAGAACATCTAGAAACCAAAAACATAGTAATGAATAGTCAGCATGGATTTCAAATGGGAAAGTGTTGCTTGACCAACCTCATTGAATTTTTTGAAGAGGTAACAGAGAGAGTAGACAATGGTAATGTACTAGATGTAATTTATCTAGATTTTCAAAAGGCCTTCGATAAGGTACCCCATAATAGACTGATGAACAAGGGCAGAGATTACGGAGTTGGGGGACAAATAGCAGAAGGGATAGCTGGCTGGCTTCAGGACAGAAAGCAGAGAGTAGGGGTAAAGGGCAGCTATTCAGAGTGGCAGAAGGTGGGTAGTGGTGTTCCACAAGGATCAGTGCTGGGACCACTGCTGTTCACAATTTATATTAACGATTTAGACTTTGGAATCAAACACACAATTTCTAAATTTGCGGATGACACCAAATTGGGGGGGAATACTGAGGAGGACTGCAACAAATTACAGGAGGACATTAATAAACTTGCAGAATGGGCATTTAATTGACAAATGAAGTTCAACACAGATAAATGTGAGGTATTACATTTTGGTAGGAAGAATAGGGAGGTCACTTATCACTTGGAGGGTGCGAATCTAGGTGGGGGTAGAGGAACAAAGGGATCTCGGAGTACAAATACACAAATCACTAAAAGTTGCGACACATAAAAGCAAGGCCATAAAAAAAGCAAACCAAGCACTAGGGTTTAGTTCTAGAGGTATAGAATTGAAAAGTAGGGAAGTTATGCTAAACCTGTATCAATCCTTGGTTAGACCACACTTAGAGTACTGCGTACAGTTCTGGTCGCCATATTATAAAAAGGATATAGAGGCACTGGAGAGGGTGCAGAGAAGATTTACAAGGATGATACCAGAAATGTGAGGGTATACATATCAGGAAAGGATGAACAGGCTGGGTCTCTTTTCTCTTGAAAAAAGGCTGAGGGGTGACCTAATAGAGGTCTTTAAAGTTATGAAAGGTTTTGATAGAGTGGATAGAGAGAGAATGTTTCCACTTGTGGGGAAGAGCATAACTAGAGGCCATCGATATAAGATAGTCACCAAGAAATCCAATAGGGAATTCAGAAGAAACTTCTTTACCCAAAGAGTGGCGAGAATGTGGAACTCACTACCACAGGGAGTGGTTGAAGCGAATAGTATAGATGCATTTAAGGGGAGGCTAGACAAGCCTATGAGGGAGAAGGGAAGAGGGTTATGCTGATAGATTTAGATGAGGAAAGACGGGAGGAGGTTTCGAGTGGAGCATAATTGCCGGCATGGACTGGTTGGGTGAATGGCCTGTTTCTGTGCTGTATATCCTGTGTAATCCTATGTAATCCTATGTAGGAACAACTCTGCCCGAATTGACAGGTGTCGGGGTAATGGCAGCTAGGTGTCGGGGTAATGGCAGCTAGGCGCCATTAACTGCAGCCTCACCGGACTGGCCTCCCTCTGTTTCTCCTCCTCTTCTAGAAAGCCAAGGTAGAGGGGATTCTCCAATGAGAAACCCATATTGTGCCCTATCTGAAAGGGGAAGAGGGTGGGGGAGGCAGCCCTATAGCAAATGGCAGAAAGGCAGATGGTAAATTAATGGGCGGAGCAAAACAAAAATTCAAAATTGGTGCAAAAATTAAGATTTTGCAAATCTTTAAAATATCTGTGTCTGGCTCTCTAAATTTACTTCTTCCTTTTGCTCCAGTGCCAAGCAGTCCAGCTTTACCATTCTATATGGGAATGATTACAGCTGAGCAGAAGTGAAGCAGTAATGACAGAAAATGGGATGTATGGCATCACTACGTCACTACCAACGTTCCCTCTAAGCTGCACGGCCCCACAGCTGTCTGCCGGTCCTGCACAGCCCGGGACTGGTTTTTCCAATGTTAAATTGTGAATGGGCCGCGCAGCCCCCCAAAAAATTAGGGGGAACGTTGATCACTACCATATCCTTTAAATACACCCAACCATTTTAGGAAAGGTGCTTCCACCATCTGCCAGAAATGACAGTAGAAAATTTGGTGGGTGCTAATGTGGGCAGAGACCTTTTATGCCAGATCGACGCCCCATTTCCCATCCCATCTGTACGAATACAACCTGAAAGAAGAGTAAATTTCAAGATTGAGAACTGATTTTCTCTCTCATTATGGAGAAGCACCTAGCCCCCCTCGTAGTACCGCCAATATGATCATAGCTCACCATACAGGGAGTTGCATTCCTTGGCATAGCACACTGAAGTTCCAGTCTATCACTACAAAGCCTGCCTCATTTTGTTACTTTTCTCTGTATGATGCAACATCCATGCTATTGATATCGATGTTCTGGTATCTTTCTTGAGCTTGAATTGCATTCAAGTTGTATTGAAAAGGCTACTCTCACACTCTATTCATGAAAACAAGCACCTACTCTTATTTATTTTACATATATTATGTTTCCATGATCTTTTAAAGTACAAAAAATTGAATTTTAACAGCTTCTTTGAGTTTCCCAGATGTTTAGTAAAAGTTAGAAATGAACAAGATTCCCGGGTAGACTATTAATCAGAATCAGTAGTTTCCCCATTGGTCGTCTTCCAATACATTCAATCAGATTGGCGATAGCTTGTTCCTGAAAGACCCTGTGGGGTGAGACCTATCTAGCTCACAAAGCCTTTGGAAGTCAAAAAGGATGTTTGGTGGACAGATCCCATTGCTGTTTGTGCCCGTGAGCTTTTAAAGACAAAATAAAAGCTGACAACCAAATAAGAGCCGTTTCCTCAGACAATGTGGAAAGTATGTAGAATAACAACAGCAACCAAGGAGTCAAAACATTGAATGGCGTCTAAGGAAACTTTATCTAATTGAAAATATATGAAAGATGATTTCAGTTATGGTATTACAAATGTGGACTAGTTGCTGGTAGCTGCTTTGCTATTTCCTGGTCAAAGTTTATAATTTGTGTTTGGCTTTCTTGGGAAGGATCAGGGAGATGTAGAGGCCCTGAACAAGGTTCAGAAGAGGGCCACTAGATTAATATATAATTTAAAGACCCTTAGTTATCACGATAGGAAGCTGGGTCTTTTTACTCCAGAAGAGCATAGAACTCCAGGGAGAGTGAAGTGACTGAAGTGATTAAAATGATGAAGGGACCAGACTGTATATATATGAACAGATTATTTGAATTAGATAAGTTAGGGAGAATGAGGGGATGTGCATATATAAATTATGTAAGCATAGAACTAGATTAGATGTCAAGAGGATTTCCTTTCTCCAGAGGGTTTTCTTACATTTGAATTAAGTTACCAGCTCGTGCAGTGGGTGCACATTCACTGCAAACATTCAGTAAGGAACTGGACAAGTTCCTGGAGGAGGCCGATATGGTTGAGTACAAAAGGTAGGTGCGTAATATACCACATGGTCATTGTCATCTCCTGGAACTCATTTTGATAGCCTTCAAGGGTCAGTGAGGAATTTTTCAGAATTCTTTATTCCCTGAAATGGCCTATGGTCTTTTATTTAAATCTGGTGTTTTGCTTCTCCCAGATTATTACATGGCTGCTGATGCATGGGGAACATTGAGGATCATGTTGCTTAGTTGCAACACAACGCAATGGATCAGACCTGATGGACCAATTGGTATTTTCCTGTTCGTCATTTTTGTACATTTGTAAATATTTCCTGGTGCATTTGCAGGTGATATAGTTCATGAATTGGCTAGCTAACAGCCTCTCATTTCTAGCCTTGTTTGACCTTTTTGCAATGGAATACTGCATGTGGACAGTTGGATTCAGTGCAGTGGATCAGTATACTGAGGCTAGAAAAGACTTGATAATAATGACCAATGTTTAATGCATTCGTATAACGTTCCTCTGTCTGCTGTTTTAATGGAGATATAGAATTGTTTATTCTTTGAAAGTAAGCACAGCTTCATATATTGCTATGGATTTGGCTCAAGTCTCGTGCTATCTGACTTCTGGTAGAGCAATGAGATTTGTGGGTGTTTTAAAAGTGTGTGAAAGAGCTTCCAAAGTTTGGATAACCACAAGCCTGTTAACTTTAGCTTTGCAGCATTCTTGTAAATGAGCAGAAGCAGGGCATAATCCTTTTTCTAAGGTGAATTTTAAGCTCTTAAATTATATTATGCAGAAAATCAACCAGAACCAAGTAAAGCTGCAGAGACAAACGGAAGTGGATTTCTTTTTGCCTGATTATGGAGCAAATGGTGATAGGCAAGCTCGTAACATGGACTATGCTAGAAGAAGGAGAAAATATGGTGACAGGAGGAACCAATATGAAACGTAAGAAAGCAAAAAGAAGGAAAATGTTTCAAATGGTTTGAGAATTGTTGTGAAATATTTGCACAAACTCAGAGATAGAAAATATATTATTTTTGCTAGAACTCTAAGAATATAAACTGGGAAACAGTCGCTGCTTTGGTACATTTCTCTAATTTATCTTTATATAACACTCAGTTTTAAACAACTGCAGGGAATTTGTTTTGCAGATGTTATTGATGAAGGGAGGTGCACACTTTGAAAGATGAAGAAGCCTTTAAGTGGTCAAAGGGTTCAAAGACTTCCTCCTATGCTATATTACTGCAATAACGTTCTTTTAGAATCCCCTGTGTCTTTACCTTCAGATGATGCATGGTTCAGACCAATACTCCATCAACTTGTCCCAAAAGTGTTTCACACAAAGGTAACCAGCTGAAGTCAACAACAATTACATTAACCTCGCTTGGTTATTTATACGCTGCATAGCTTTTCATGAAAGAAGCATACCTTTATAAACAAAACAATATGCCTAATCTTGGCAACAGCCTTGCTCAATTATTATAATCAAAACCAAGATTTACTGAACATGAAAGAAATCATTAGGAAAAAATCCTCCACCACATCAACAGGCTGAAGATTTTCCAATAATCCAAACAGCTTGTTAATTTTTTTTAACAGGGACCATAAAAGTGAGTATTAAAAAAAGATGGAATCTGTTTTTTCGGGACACAGAGTAAGAAAGATGTCGAGCTCTGAGTAATGCTCATGTCTCTTATGGTTTTGCCTGAAGCCCTTTCTCTGTTATCAGTGGACACTGCTGGTGATTTGTATCATTAAAAACAACATAGTTCCTTGGACTTTCACTAGAAAATGACCGTGGTATCTGATTGGAATAGTATTTATCAGATTGTTTTAATGGTCATAACACATCATGAAGCAATGGCAATTATTCCAACAGCTGGTTTTATTTAATTGAAAATTGTATACACATTGGGTTTAATCTTGGGACCCAACCTACAGTATGCCTTTTATAAAACAACTAGCATTGTTTTATTGTATAATCAGAAAATCCTTCAAAGACTAATATCTCCATGTATAATTAAAACAATATTGTGAATTGCTCCATTATTGAGCCTGACATTACTAAGTGAATTTTTCAATATGGTGCTTTTTTTTTGTTAACTTAATCTTAATCTATTCTGACTGAATCTGCTGGTTTTCATTTTATCTTTGGCTTTGACATGATATGACAGCTGGAAGGGTCCTGGTGCATGCAATATGCAAGTGATTACACTGATGAGATGCTGAAATGTACCAATCTAGTGGGGGGAAAGGAAGATGGCTACAGGAGAGGTGGGAGGTGGGGGTTACTCGTGTGCAGCGAGGAAACTCAGACTGAATGTGGAAGACTGCAGGGATTCAGACTGACGGGTTGTGGGCTCTGGCGAATGCTGTTGCTTTACTTCCAACTTAGCTTTTATATAGCAACAGATTTGAAATGTGCCTACAGAACAAAGGCCTAACTCTGCTAAATGATTAGGTACACATGCCAAGCATGTGATCATCATATGCCGGCAGGGTTTGGATGGTGATTCCGTTTATAGAGACTCCAATTCTTACATTTATAAATTACCCTATTTAGTATATTGGAGCAGGAACTAAGATTTTTGGGTTATTTTCTAATCATGCTGAAAGAGCTCTACCTGAAATATTAGCCTGTTTCTTGCCCTCTTTTCAGATGCTGATGGGCCTTGTGTGTATTTGCAACACTTTTTGCTTCTTATTTCAATTATTTTCTTGTTTTATTTTTGCATAACCGCCTGAAATAACCAAGGATGCTTTTAATCGTGTTGTAACCCTCTTTGTTGAACAGGTGTCAGTTCATTTCTTGAATCAGGTCTCTTTTTTTTGGCTGAAATGTTTTTTGTCACCTGGTACTTCAAAGCATGCGAGCCACTTTGTCACTTATCTCCAGATCTGTCTCTTGTCTTACTTCTTCCTTTCAGTGCTACAGTCTTGGGTGGGTATACTTGAAGCCTCATTAGTGCGCATATAGTTGAGCTTTGTACAGAATTAATTATAACCCAATGATTGAGTGTTTGAACAAGTGCTTAGTGAATGAGTCATTGCCGTGTTTTTTTATATGTTAGGTTCAGCACACTTTGTTGAGGGGGGTTCTGATCAATAGCTTTCCACTATGGGAACCATTAGCAGGTCTCAGCTTTACACTGTGGTAATAAATCATGGCCTTCATTAAACGAAAACCTTTAACGGGGCTGAAAAGTGTTTGAATCTTCACAGAAGCACAGCAAAAGCCCAAGTGACAAAGAAGGAGTTTTAGGGACAAAAAACAGGTGATTGCAAATCCCAGTGTAGTGCAGTCTGCTGTAATGCTGTCGCTATCACTTAAGTGCCTGTACTTCAAAAGCCAATTAGATGTTAACTGGAGAAACCTAATACAGTACCAGTTCTAAACCTGACAGCTTCGAATTCCAGTTTACTGCGAATTTATAGCTGATTTGGAGTAAATATGCTCAATTATCAGTGGTGCAAAGTTATTGTAATCCAAAGGAAAAATCTTCTCCCCCCCCCCCCCCCAAATAAATTGAGCTGTGAAGCAAGAGATTCCTATCAGGATAGTTAACAAACAGGCAAATGCCACTTTTTACAGGAAAGGATGGCTTAGCACTTGTGTTGAACTAGTAATTGAATACCGCCTGCCTCATGAAGTGTACTGGGGCAGCTGTAACTATAGACCATAGGCGACCACATTCAATTTGGATCAGAAATTTCAATGGGGACTGTACTATACAGCTTCAATAAATTTGAAATGCTCCTGCATATAAATGTTTGCATCCCCAGTTTGTTCTAGCTGTGCTGTTTAGTCCACACTGACATTTTTTTGGGGAAGTAATGTTGCAGTTTATCTTTTTTAATTTGTGTGCGCAGCAATTGGAAAATCTTTCCATCAATTCAAAATGAATGGTTGTGTTGCAGAAATAGACTTGCTGAGGCAATTTGCTTTCCTTTTGATTGACAGCCATGAGGTGGGGGGTAGTGTGGAAACAGCCTGCATTCATCATCAGAATACAATGCAGCTGAAAATAACTGAGGGAATCTAAAATAATCTGCGCACATTAATCAAAAATGTTGGAACTATCTGTAATTGTTTCAGTGATTTCAACCCACATCTTTCAAGTTTTGTTCAGTTAACCCTATAATGAAATTCTTGATGTTGTGTTTAATTATACGGAAAATAAACAGTGAAGAGCGGTAAGTTCACTGTGAACAAACTATTGGAGTGACATCATGCCACAAGCTTGTGGGTTATGGTTTATTGTTTTGTAAATCATCACCACTGATTCATCTGATTGCTTTATACCACAAGCTGTATACTTAAGAGGCTAAAACATAAAAGAGAAATATCTAGATTAAATATTTGCACAGATTGAAATTTATTGGTATGGAGGGAGGTTGTTAAGTGAAGCCAGTGTTCAGCGCTATGCTCAACATTGGCTAGCAACATATTAATATAGCATAGTTTATATTCAAAGTGCTATTTAAATGGAGTTGACATTCTTAGTAATGCTATATTTCGGAAAGAAATGACCATCTTGGGAGTTATGTTATAACAGTATGTCTCCCCTCTTAGCTTTCCAGAATGCAAGGACTTATTGGGGTAGAAATGAGTCTTGGGCAGTATCGCATTAACAGTGGAACAGAGTATCGGACGGGGTGTATAATGGCTGGCCGATGTGAAAGTGCCCTTGTTGAGCTACCGTCTAATTTCTAACCCATTGTTCCACTGATGCCAGCAGCCCTTTGGTACCTCCTGACATGAATCTTGTCATTCATGTGGAAATGACTTATGAATGATACTGGGCGGCCTGCTGGTGGCGCTGTCCAGGGAGAGTATAAATACTCGGGCATGGGCCCAGCTTGCTCAGGACATTCTTTAACAGGAACTAGTAAAGGACACAACTAGATCTCCGTGTTGAAAAACAGTTGATTAAAGCCTTGTTTAATACTTAGACCAAGTGCCTAGTAGTTTTCTTACGTTAACTCCCACAAGTGGTAATTTTTCATGTGTGAGCCCGGACAATGAATCTTGGGTATCTATCCTTGGGATTATCACACCTAAACAGGATCCTGTCCTCACTTTACACACACAAACACACACACATGCAATTTCCAGCAGGAATCAATGGAGAGTAGCCTCCCGCGTTCTACCTGACGTAAACTTGAGCTCATCCAAAACTCTGCTGCCCGTGTCCAAACTTGCACCAAGTCTCGTTTACCAATCACCCCTGTGCTCGCTGACCTACATTGGCTCCCAGTTAAACAACGCTTCGATTTTAAAATTCTCATCCTTGTTTTCCAATCCCTCCATGGCCTCACGCCTCCCTATCTCTGTAATCTCCTCCAGCCCCATAAAACCGCCACCCCCCCGCCCCACCCCCGAGATATCTGTGCTCCTCTAATCTGGACTCTTGAGCATCCCTGAATTTAATCGCTCCATCATTGGTGGCCGTGCCTTCAGCTGCCAAGGTCCTAACCGCTGAAATTCCCTCCCTAAACCTCTCCGCTGCTCTACCTCTCTTTCCTCCTTTAAGACGTTCCTTAAAACCTACCTCTCTGCCCTAATTTCTCCTTTTGTGGCGTGGTGTCAAATTTTGCCTTCTAACACTCCTGTGAAGCGCCTTGGGACATTTTACTACGTTAAAGGCGCTATATAAATACACGTTGCTGTTGTTGTAGTCAGGAGCAGGAACCCTGGCCGAAATTTCTCCACAGCCCTAAAGGGGCACAGAGATCAACTGTAGTGATCACTCTGCTGCCCAGTTAAGATCAGCACAAATCAGGGATCAAACCTGGGACATTCCCAAGGGCAGGAATTCCTCCTTGCACCGTATTTTGGTATATTGATTAACACATTTGTGTTAAATTCTTGTGTGCCCTGTTTTGACAAAGTTGTTTACCTGTTTAAAATAAATTTGTGAACAAGTTTAAAATAAATGGCTTATATGACTTTGTCAAAAGAATGCCCACTGGAATTTAACATGAACGCATTAACCAGCAGGTTAAAAACACTTTACAGTTACCCAAGCCCTTGAGTATAAATGGATTCAGAACTTGTACTCTCTCATTGCTGGTCTAAAAAGATGGTTATAGAAATGAACATTGAAATAGATGGCAGAGTAATGGGCCAGGAATGCTTTGCTTTATGATTTTTTAAATTTAAAATGTATTTCAGCTGTTGGTATCGCTCTCACATAAAGACCAGTTTGGCCAATTCTTAGCTTGTTTGATATGGTTTTGGCTCTGCATTAAATTGTTAACTCAAGCCATTGATTTCTAATTGAATTTTACTTTTCCCAAAAATGACCGTTACTACTTTTTGCTTCACACTAAGAGAATCTGTGAAGGGAAAGTAAGTGCCTTGTGAGTTTATAATGAAAACAAGTACAGCTGGAGTGACCCCTTCAACCCATGAACTTGCATATTATGCGATGCCCATTGCTAACGCACATGGACATAAACAATATCTACCTGCATTTCATTCAGCGTGACTTGTACGTCACTGACCTTTTTGTAACTCTGACTGCCCTACACATCATGTCAAATGAAAATGAAACGGGCTATTTATAAATGAAACTGGAGAAAGTAAGCTCGAGACTTAGAAAATACAGTTTTTCTCAAACCTCTTTAGCGGGTTTGATTCCTGGTCTGTGCTGAATTAACTGATCTCTGCTGGGGTGATTGAGCAGTTGTAGCACAGAAATTGGTCTCAACATCCCTTGGATAAGGAGGGGAAAATTCATCCAGTGTTCCTGTTCGTGATTACTGTTGCTGGAATGCATGCATCTATGCATTTCCGTTGCAATGAGGTTTGGCTATGATGCTGCCCGTGTTCAAATATCCTGCTGACATTCACTGTCTCGGTCCCAGAGAGTTGCTTCCACTTCTGGATTGTTCATGGAACCAAGAGATTAGCTGAAGAAGTTTGAGGTAAACTATATTTTCTAAATTGGCTGGTCTTGTGTGACGTGGCAGTGCTTGTACCCACCAGGCAATCAGGGCTGCTTCAGCAGAGGGAAATGAACACAACAAAAACCTTACTTTGTTCTAAGCCTCTTGGTCAGGATGACAACTCTGATTATAGGATTATTGGACTTCGAATCCCAATTTTTTTCTTGTTTCAATTTGTGCTAAATTATGGGGGGCAATTTCTATATCATGGCCTTCAGTATAATGGGCAAAATGCTGGGCTCCAAAGTAATCTGTAAGGGTGGAGTGTATTTGCACTGTGTTCCTTAAGAAAAATATATTTTGACATAAAAATTAGATTTATAATAAATAACACAAAGAACATTAAATTTAAAACAGATGTTCCAACAGATTGAGAGGCTGCAAAGAAACAAACTATAAGCAGAACAGTTTCTAGGCAGCCTTTCCATTGTCCTTACTATATGTTGCCACTCCCTAAAACCATATAAAGGTCAGGACTACTGCAGTCTGAGCAAACACGCTGCCAATAGTTTCCCCTTCAGTAAAGCATTGACTTATTTTAACATGTTCTCTGGATAAAATGTATTCAGTACTCTGCAATCAGTGAATCGCATCAATAAATATGCCTGGTCATGCTACATTTCAAATGGAAGTATCACTTGCTTCCATAAAATGATCCATATATAAAATTCTCCAATTATCCAAGGTACTGTGAACATTCAATATGTTTGAAATGTAACCAATCGTTGGATTCATTGTTAGGGTGCTGGACTCCTGATTAGAAAATGTTAACTCTAGTCTTTACAGACCCCTAAAGTCGGAGCGTCCTTAAAGACAAATGGAATGACATTCCTCTGGTCAATAAATTTACTGAACAGGTCAGTGCGAGTCCAAAAGCAAAAGCTGTTTTATACTCGTGCCAACTTTTTCAACTAAAGTTAATGACAAGAGGACTTCCGTCCTTAGCTTCCCAGTTCTTCTCTGGGTCACCTCCACGAGGGAGAGAATAGGGGTTGGGAGGTGGTAGAGTCCTTCTCCCACTAACAAGGGTGTCTCCTACAGGGAGGGACATCAGAAAAGCAGAATTAATGGTGTTCATAGTTATGTGCATGCATTGGAGAGCCTAGGTTTCTGACCTAGAAGAATACTGTAAGCTCAGGGAGGCAGGGAAGGAAAAGTAAAGATGGAATGGGCAAAAATGGAATGCAATTTAAAGTTCATTCCTATGAATGAGGGTGTTACGATACAATTTTCAGAGTGAAAGATTAAGTGACGTTTTGTCACATACTGTGACAAGTCATTTCTCAAGTGATAGACCATGACCATTTAGCTTGCTCACAAAATACTCAATCTCAAATTCCTTTTCAGCTCCCAAAAGCAGTTTGTTTTTGCAGTTCCATAAAGAAACTATTTTGTTCATGGTTAACAGATACTGCGTTGTACAAATAGGTTGTGTCCTTATGTGAGAACCAAACGTTCTGTCTGCACGTGCACCAAACATTAAAAAAAAAATGTTTTCATTGCCAGTGAAGCTGAACAAACCTCCATGCTTGAGCTCAATTGTCATCTTTTAAACAAATGCCTCAGGTGAAATAATTACATTCTGGTGCTATTGCTTAGAAGTTGTTTTGAGCAGTAAAAAGTTTCAATCTGTGCCATTGATGCGGTTTTATTTTCAGATCTTTTCTTATGCTTAAAGCCCATTATTAGGGGTGAGGGAAAGGTAACTTGTTTTCTACCCTTTTCTTTTCTAGTCTCCTTGTGCCGTGTACCTTCTCTAGCCAAGGAAATGAGCTGAACCGGATCACAGTAGATAGCAGCCATTTACAAAGTGCATGAGAGCGATACAGGGACCTGGTCTGACTTTGCTTACCTCCCTTGGGGAAGCACCTAAACTTTACAGAGTGTCTCCCAATGATGGCACTTTTTTAGATATGATGTGGAATCTCGGCGCGCACTGAAGTCCCATCAGTCTTTAGGACTGCACACTGGAGTTCGAATTCTCTGTACCACTGTGCTGCCCAAAGCCAATTTCTTTCAGAAGAATGAGTCTTTTTAAAAAAAAGAAAAGGTACCTTTTTAACATTTTATTCACAAATGCAACCTTCTTCCTTTTTACGATTCTGAGCCAAACGCTGCTGTCTAGTGGCGCTCCATTCTAAAAAGGCGCTCATCAATGCAAAGTGCGAGGGAATGGAACTCTTCCCACTTCAGGCACCCAGGATCAACATCAAGCATTCCCAGGTTGGGTATAGTACAGCCAGATGTGGTATAAAGCTCCCTTTACTCTGCCCTACTCTGCCCCAACACCAAACTCAGAAGAGCACCGATTAGTGTTATTTATTGATTATCACAGTTGGCTTTATTTTAAAAAAAGGTTAACTTCCGAGACCCAAAATTCTGTGGAAAGTTACATAACACAACAGCAGCCACATGCAGCAAGTCAGCTGTGATGTCACCTTGCCCAGAATGCACTGCAGGAAGGACAAGTAATGGAACTACTCAAGAGCACAGTTAAGAGCTGGATTTCTGTTAGTCAGCAGCACATGCTGCAGAACACTTGGCAGATAACCATCTCGTGACTAATGTACTGAAATGTACCACTTTTGAAATGGGGATTGACTTTCCCATTAGTTACAATTTGGTTAAAAATATGACAAAAAGATTTATGCTGTGACTGTGAGTCATTGAGCTTTTCGGGAAAATTTTACATGAAATTAAATTGGTCTGGAGTCTACCAGCATATAATTAAATACCAACAAAAAGAGAAATCACTTTTAATTAAAATAACATTAACAAGACATGGCCACCAAGAAAGAGTTTGACAATGTGTGTTTTTCCAACTCCTGCTCTGGGTTTTTCTATAGTAAGGTTACAACCATTCAGCAATCAATGTCATTGATAATTTGTGATAAATGTTTATCTTCTGATGCTTGTGAATAAATGGAGTATGTGCAGCATGCAAGAAGACTTGTAGCGCCTTATCACGTTTTTAAATGTCTCAGTGTTTCACATACAATGAATTTGTTTGAAGTGCCATGACTGTTGTTATATAGGCAAAACATAGCTGCCATTGTGTGCACAGCAAGATCCCACAAACATCAGTGAGATGAATCACCAGTTAATCTGTTCTGCATGTTTTTGGTTGAGCTAGAAATGCTGGAACTCCCTGCTCTTCCAATAGTGCTACAGGATCTTTAACATCCACCTAGCAGGCAGGGCCTTATATTAACATCTTACCCAAAGAGCAGTAAATTTGACAATGCAGCACTCCTTCAGTATTGCACTGGTTATGTGCTTAAGGTCTGTGCTGGGTGTGAACCTACAATATACTAACTGAGAGACAAAGATACTGACAACTGAGCCAAGTCAAGGAAAGTTTGGATGGTAGAAGAATGAAAACTGAAATATCTGTGATAAAGATTTAGGGCTTAGCATGTTAATGAAGATGAAATTATAAATAGGTTCATTATTTTGTGTGAATATTTGTCAACCAGCTAGATGCTTGTGATTTTGTTGAAAATGATGACAGCTTGTTAATCAATGATTTCTTAATTCACCATTTTCACTCCTAAAGTTCCATGTTTATCTACGCATTGTTCTAGATCTATGCCATTAATTTGATCATTTGCAAAACCAAGAGCCTCAATAATAGAATTCTGTGTAAATGGAGGCTGTAACACGATCCCCATTAACTCTGGAGAGAAGCAATTAGATTATTACACAGCACTGTATTCCAGCAGTGACTGAAATGTTCACATTAAAGAGGTGATGCTTTCTGCCGCCACTTTACATTTCGTGGTGAGTCATAATTTGAGTGCTAGTTGAATAAAGTCATTAAAAGTGTAATTTTTATTATTCATCTGATCTCTTCATGTTGCAGAGATTTTAGCTTCTTCCATTGTTGTGCCGTGTTAGTATGCTCTGCATGATGTAACTGTGCAGCATGCACATCTGTTTTAAATGTTATTCTATTTTAATAAGCACTATTAAATTGGAGGTGGTGAAAAAATAAAACTACAATGCCCACAATTATCTTTTCCCCTGATACAGGAACAACCACAGACTGTAAGCTTCCTAACTACTATTACTAACCCTTTCTTTATGTTTTAGAATCATAATATAAAGAGGGTGTAAGACATTCATGTTTTCATAGTGGAGACCAACTTTAGAAAGGCATGCTGTGAGCAAGAAAGGCATGATGTGAGTACTCATGCAACTGTTCTTTATGCTTCTGTCCAATTTTCTGCCATTCACAGAGCAAGAACCAGAGGCAAAGGGCAGATGTCTCATGGCTCGAGAACACAAATATTGAATCTGACCCTCGATGAAGACACTTAAAACACTTAGGCCTAGAAATTCGCTATCGCCGCGCCAGGTCTTTAGCGCCCGAAAGTTAGCGCACGCCCGGATTCCCGTAGCGCCCGCCTGAAATTCAGTTGCAGCGCCCCAAGACGGAGGCGGGCACTATTGAAGGGTTTGGCCGCCTCCGCTTGGGGCGCTGAAAGTCAATTTCAGGCGTCCAGCTGCCGCAGCGCCACCCGATGCGGTGCGGCAGGCTGGGGTACTGCAGGCCTCCTCCTTCTCTTAAGGAGGAGCTGCCTGCAGCCGTGAGATTGCCGCTGGATTCCCCCGGCAAATGAGCCCGGCACCACGGAGAAGTGCCGGGCTCGCGGGGGTCAGAGACCAATGCCGCGGGGGGGGGGTGGTGTGGGAGTCCGGGGAGGAAGGAGCGGCCAAGTGGCCGCCGGGAAAGCGGCCGGCCGCACCTCCACCTTTACGCCCCGGCCTCTCGGAGCTGCAAGGCCCCGTTTTACAAACGCTCCTTGCGCCCGCTACGGGTGAGGCGGCGGCAAGTGAATTTGGGCGTTGGGCCGGAATCGCGTTGGAACCGGGGCGCTGCGCACACCGATGACGTCATCGGTGCCGGCGCAGCGCTACCGGCTAACGTCACCATTTGCGCTACATTGAATTCCAGGCTACCAACAGCGCCGGCGCTAAGTGGGCGCTAACACCACTGAATTTCTAGGCCTTAATATTTGATGGTACTATTTTAATAGGAAACCTCCTTTAGCTACTACCAGCATATATTGTTGAGGGAAATAACAACAGAAACTGCTGGAAAACCTCAGCAGGCCAGGCAACATCCGTGGAGAGAAAATAGAGTCAACGTTTCGGGTCAAAGGGTTTGTCAAGACAAAGGGTTTTGACCCGAAACGTTGACTCTATTTTCTCTCCACGGATGTTGCCTGGCCTGCTGAGTTTTTCCAGCATTTTCTGTTGTTATTTCGGATTTCCAGCATCTGCAGTATTTTGCTATCGTATATAGTTGAGGGATATTAGTTTTGTTGTTGCATAGTTTATGTGATGTTTGCAGAATTGCTAGGTTGGTAACTTTCAATAGGAATGATACCACAAAGGACACCTTTAACTATCTGTCAGATTAATTGCATTGGTCTAACTAAACTGATCATTTAGATGGAGTATGGTTTTTGAAGTACGAACATTTTTTTTTGTATGCCAGAACACCTCATGCTTACAGCACCAAATTGCAGGATTCCTCAAAACTGACACACTTTATGGGTCAGCTGGTTTTGATATTTAAACTATAAACACGACCCAGATTCAGTGGCTTAGCTTTTTACATTGGCAGGAATAAAAGCACTAACCACGGACATTCCATTCACTCCAGGCTCTGAAGAAACACACAGAAAGGGTTGATCCAAGACGTGAATGGGGAATTACTTATTAGGACTTTGAGATAGGTTAAAAAATCTTCATAGCTAAATCTCCTTTTGAAAATGCTCATCATACTGTATTTTAATGTTAGTCAGATCTCTTGTATACTTTCCAGCAGGGGTTACCAGGCAGCGATCAGCAGAGGGAACTCTGATTTTTCCCCACTGTAGCCTAGGGCACCGAGGTCAATTGCAGCCTTGAATAAGATCATCACGGGAGATAGAACTTGGGATCTTTTTGAACTACTTTATATAGCTTAGTACCCTGTTTTGCATTTAACAACTGAAGGAAATTTTCGAGGAGCACTATTACATTGTAAGGAATGTAGCAAAAAAACATGATCATGTCAGCGATTGTGTCAGACCTTCAATGTTTTATCTTCACGGTAAAACTGAGGGCGGGGGAAGAAAAAAGAACAAATCGCAAAAGTTCATGCAGCATGTAGAGCAATGCCTGCAACGTGAACTTATCATGGCAGAGTCTGCATTCAGGGGGTTGTTGCTGGTGTTCAGAAATTTAGCTTGCATGAATGCTCCTCAATAAAGTGAGAATAGTCATTTAAAACTGGTGCCACACTCCTGTTTCCAGTTTGACTCAAAACAATGTTTCTATCAGCTAAAAATAGAAAGAAGTGGGTATTTCAATATATAGGACAAAAAAGTTTCCATTCAGTATTGTAATCTGTTGCTCAAAACTAATGATACTACATTGTGTTACAGTTGCTGAAGATATATGAAATTATGTCAATATAATAACTGATATTACTATTATCTTTATTTCCCTTCCACCATCTGTATTGTGCTCTTCATATAATGAAAAATGCCTCAATTCTTTTTAATATTTATGAGCAATATCATAGAATCTTACAGCACAGAAGGAGGCCATTCGGCCTGTCATGCCTGTGCCGGCTCTTTGAAAAAGCTGTCCAATTTAGTCCCATACCCCAACCTTTTCCCCACAACCCCGAAAATGAGTCCTCTTCAAGTACATGTCCAATTGCCTTTTGAAAGTTACTATGGAAACTGATTCCACCACCCTTTCAGGTAGTGCGTTCCAGATAACAACCCTCTGTGTGAAGAAATTGCTCCTCATGTCCCCTTTAGTTCTTTTGCCAATTATTTTAAATCTATGACCTTTGGTCACTGACCCACTTGCCAAGAAAAAATTGTTTCTCCCTACTTTATCAAAAACACTCGTAATTTTCAATACCTCTATTAGGTCTCCCCTTAACCTTCTCTGCTCTAAGGAGAACAATCCCAGCTTCTCCAGTCTCTACCACATAACTGAACTCCTTTATCCCTGGTATCATCCTGGTAAACCTCCTCTGCACCCTATCCAGAGCCTTGACATCCTCCCTAAAGTATGGTGTCCAGAATTGTTCACAATACTCCAGCTGAAGCCTAACCAGCGATTTGTAAAAGTTTAGCATGACTTCCTTGTTTTTGTATTCAATGCCCCTATTTACAAAGCCAAGTAGCCCATACACTTTCTTAACTGCCTTATCAACTTGCCCTGCCACCTTCAAGGATTTGTGAATATGCACCCCCAGATCCCTCTGTTTTTGCATCCTCCTCAAAATAGTACCATTTATATTATACTGCCTCTCCATATTGTTTCTCCCAAAGTGCATTACTTCACACTTATCCCCGCATTGAATTGCATCTGCTATGTGTCTACCCATTTCACTAGTCTGTCTATGTCCTCCTGAAGTCTGCTACTATCATGTTTACTATTTACTATGTTGCCAAGTTTTGTATCATCCGCAAACTTCAAAATTGTGCTCCCTGTATCCAAGTCCAGGTCATTTATATATAACAAGGAAAGCAATGGTCCTAATACTGACCCCTGTGGGACCCCACTGCATACTTCTCTCCAGTCAGAAAAACATCTGTTCATTACTACTCTCTGCCTCCTATCCCTTAGCCAATTATGTAACCAAGTTACCACCCTTCTTTTAATACCATGTGCTTCTATTTTCCGAATAAGTCTGTTATGAGGTACTTTATCAAACGCCTTTTGGAAGTCCATATATACAACATCTACTGCACTACCTTCATCAACTCTCTCTGTTACTTCATCAAATAACTCAATCAGATTAGTCAGACACAATTTGCCTTTAACTAATCTGTGCTGGCTATCCCTTAATAACTCATGCTTCTCCAAGTGAGAATTAATTTTGTCCTTGACGATGGTATCCAGTAGTTTTCCCACCACTGATGTTAGACTGATTGGCCTGTAGTTACCGGGTTTATCCCTCTCCCCTTTTTTGAACAGGGATGTAACATTTGCAATCCTCCAGTCCTCTGGCACCACTCCCATATCCAAGGAGGATTAAAAGTTTGTGGTCAGAGCTTCTGCTATCTCCACCCTAGCTTCCCTCAGCAACCTAAGGTGCATCCCATCTGGACCGGGTGACTTGTTAACTTTGAGTGGTGCCTCCTTTCCATCTATTTTTATCCGATCCAATATCTCCACTAACCCCCCCCCCCCACACACACACTCACACCCAGTGCAACATTAACTTCATCCTCTTCTTTTGTGAAGACAGATGCAAAGTACTCATTCAGTTCCTCAGTTATGCCCTCTGCCTCCACAAGAACACTTCCTTTTTTGTCCCTAATCAGCCCGACTATTCCTTTAACAATCCTTTTACTTTTTATATGTTGATAAAAGATTTTTGGGTTCCCTTTTGTGTTGTCTGCTAATCTTTTCTCATACTCTCTCTTTGCCCTTCTTATATCCTTTTTCAATTTCCCCCTGCACTCTCATTATTCTGCCTGGTTTTCTACTGTATTCTGTAGCTGACATTTGTCATAAACCTCCTTGTTCTGTTTTATTTTAACTTCTATTTCCTTTGTCACCTAGGGAGATCTAGCTTTGGATTCCCCATCTGTCCTCCATATGGGACTATGCTTGGTTTGTATCTGAAGTATCTCCACCTTGAAGGCCTGCCATTGCTCATTAATGTCACAGGAGATCTACTAGTATAATCTAAATAATAGGAGATGCTTGAAATTGAGTTTAAGGCAATAAATAGAACTGTATTTTTGTTTATAAACCCATTCATGATGTCAGAATTTTTCAATTGAATTACTGCCTTGTAACTCACTATTCTCCAATCTTGTAGGAATAATATATGGTTTGTTTGTGGGAGCTAAGCTTCAATTAATTTGCCACACAGCTATTTGCACCAGATAAGGTAATAGTGAATTAAAATAGCATTTTTAACAGTGGGCAGGACGTACAGTGTACAACAGCTTTGTTCAGCAGGCCTATAACACTTTCAACCTACTGAAAACAACACAGCAACAATAACATATTCGCAGATGCAAAGTTTGATTCAAGGATCCTTCAAAGAGCTGCTGCTCATGATTGTTTATTTCCTTGGGTCGTGATCCCAACAATGCCCTCCAGCACTGGCCCTGTCAGTGTTTGCGGGGTCAGTGGGAAGGCACCTCATTTGCATAGGTTAGATTGGCTGCAAGCAGCTTCTGGGTGCAGCTCTGGCACCCGCCTGCCTATTCCTGCCAGAAATTCTGGTGTCCACCCAGATTCCCAAACTCCCTCCCCTCTTCGAACTTGCAAATAGTTTAATTTGCCCCCTGAGGAAGGGGGGGGGGGGCAATCTTAGATTTAAAAAGAAATAAAAATCCTTCCAGGATACCTTATCCAAGTTGTCATTTGTGAGCCATAGAAAATGATTCTAATGGGTGAGGGGGAGGAATGAGCAGACGTCATAGCCACCCAATCCTTTCCTCACTTGATATCCACACACGTGCATTTGCCAGCAGGGTTCACTGGATTGCAATAGCAAACACTGCCTAATCTTTCCTCTCACTATCCCGGGGCACTGAGGGCAATTGTAGTTCACCTACTTCCACCCCAACTGAGGTAAGCTTACTCAACACACACCAGGAATCAAAGCTAGGACCTTCTGGTCCAGCAGAGTCATCAGGGGAGCCTAGATACTGGTTTGAGTGAAAAATGGAAATGATAGCGTTAGATAAAGAATGCACAAAGGAAGCTGATGCCAAGGTTAATATCAGACTTCTGAGAACATAGAAAACATCTTAAATTATGTGTTAAAATCAAACTAGATGATCAGATTAAAATGCAAGTGGAATGGGTGAAAGAATCAAGTCTTTTTTTAAATGGTTACAAACACTGCAGTCCATAGATGCCAGTGACTGTTAGATGCTGCATAACATTAGTCCAAATAGTTCATGTCAATTTTCTTTACTTAACCAATCGGTGACAAGCACATGACAAGGTGAAACTATGATGAACAAGACCTGATGGAACAATGAAATATTATAACAAATTCAAAGTTAATGTGTTGTTAGGATTCCTTAGTTCTCTCCTGGTAAGGTTAAACACTGATATGGTGAACATGAGTAATTAGAAATGGAAGGTACTGGTAAAATAACCCTTGTAACTCATATTGTCATCATTGTTCACCACTTGGTTCCAATACACACGCCCACCATGCAGTAAGTGCAGCGCTCCATTAACATGCTCCTTGTTTCCTGCTAAACTTTCAAGAGAAGAGTCAGTTATCAAACCCAGAGTTAAAAAAAGATAAATATACACAGTCTGAAAGAGCTTCTATAGTAATCTCCCTAATTTTACTTTAACTTGTAAATCCGTATTTAATGATAATTTGTGGTAAAAACCTTCAATTTCCTGAAGCTTTGATTTTAAAAACACGGTCCTATCCATTGGATTTTAATTAGAATTAATTTTTGGATGCTGAACACTCTTACTAATGGCTTGTACTAATTTTTACTGAGGTTTTTGTAGATTCATTAAAGCAGCAAAATTTAAATCCCCCTGAAAGGAACTGGTGGTACAATACTCTGGATCCATCTTGCTGAAGGTAATTGTGAAGCATTTTATCATTGTGTGTGTGCGCACGAAAGTCAAGGCATTTCTAGAATTTGGTGCATATTTTTAGAATAGTTTCTCTGCTTCATTGCTTAAAAAAGGATTAATTCTGACAATTATTTGGATGAGTCTGTTTTGACGTCTCGTTTTTGGCTCTGATTCTAAGCTAAGCAAAGACAATGCAGTATTTCAATCCAACTTGCTTCAGTCCTCAGACGTGTTAAATGTTTTAAACATTCTTTGTGGGTGAAAAAAAAATCCAGGAATGTTTTGAGTAACGTGAGCCATAGTGTCTTTTGTAAAAAAAAGATTAACAAATGTAAACTACAGAGTTAGTAGTGCACCTGTTTGGGGCTCACTACATAACAATTCTCTGCAAATATGTAGCTGTCTCATTGATAAGGATTACAATTTTCTTTCCTATTTTGTTATCTGATTGTAAGGGTGGAAGAAGTAAAATTTGACTTCCAGTTTCAACGATATGACCATTATTTATGCAATTATAAAGTACCTTTAGACTAAATCCAATGTCTGCCGGTGCAGCAAAATATTTTGAAAATCACACCTACAACTCTCATTCTTTATGAACCTATTGCATTATTGGTCAAACAGTAAGATTTAATAACACTCGCTGTAAAGTGACTTACATTGAAGTGATTTCTGTCCATATTCTCTCTTTCACATTGGGCAGAATTTGACTAGCTGGCAAACTGCCACTTTGTTTGCTATAATTGCCTGCAGTCCAGTGAAATGAACCTGTTAGCTAATGTGGGTTGTGTGTTATGAATGTGTGTCTGAGTATTTACGTGCATTTGAGATCCTATCAGGATCATCTCCAATAATTCTAATTCTTCACACAAGGTCCTGCTAACTCAACACTTACATTCCACAAAATGTTATTCACTTATTAACAGTTATGCAATAATAGTACTGAGAATAATCTGATACAAGTTCTTGCCTGCTTTTAATTGTAATGGGAGGTTTTGTGAATTGACTCACATTAGTACTTTTAATATCTTTTAGATTGGTAGGTTATAGAAATAGTGGAAATTATATATTACAATCAGAGAAAAAGGGATTCATTTATTGGGAGATTATGACTTTAGATTTTCAATGTCTGTATATTGATTCATTAGGTATTCACTTCAATAGAGTTGACTGTATTTTCTTCATTTACAAATTCTGAGGTGACAATGTTTACCAATAAATTAGGTTTCTTTACTTTATAAAGTTTTTTTTCTATATGCCAGGAGGTCTTTGTTGGATGGGTTCAGATTAGATGTCCCTTTTTTTGTATCAATTTGTGGGTCTATTTTGGACGGTGTCTGTGTTGGATGAGTCTGTGATTGGATGTTGCCCAAGCTTGCTGTAACGGTGTTGGATACATCTGTTACATTTGTTTATTGTAGGTAGAACTATGATGGTTAGATTATGTACAGTTATATTAATAGCCTCCTTCTGGACAAAAACAAAAACTCTCAATCACTTGGCATAAAAAATTGTAATCAGTTCAATAACCAAAGTGTTTTACATTACAAAATAATCCCTAACATTAAATGAATTTAGTAGGTAGATGGATGGTAATTTCCCATTAATGTATGTCTCATCTTAAAAGTTGTGAAACGATTATTTCTAGCAGAAATAGACGATTTAATTTTTAAGTGCAATACTTGTCAAGATGTTTAAGGAACTTTATAATGCATATAGGTAGATAATACTTTAATTCCAGTGAAAAGTTCACCAGAATATGATGCAGCATTCCCTATTTATCTTTATTCGTTGAATTGGGAACACCTTTTAATAACAGTAACAAATAAAAAGGTTACACTTTATGGAAGACAGAAGTTAGACTCTAAATAACTCTTGAAATGCTTCATTCTGGTTCAACTAGTTTCAGCTTCTCTTTTATAGTTGAAGGAACCTGAGACTCAATATTTCCCCCACCAACTAAACATACAAAGTGATGATATTCTTATCTTTGTATTGAATTTTTTTTTTTTTTAAAGTGCTGCACTGTCATAACATTTTGAAAATATAGATGTTCAGATTTTTTAACTTTAGCTGTTTAACAAATGGCATGAAGCTAAATAAATTCCAAGTTGATTAAATGAGTGATAATTTCTGAACACAGATTTGTGTATTTGGAATTGTACAAACGTCAGGTATTGCTGCCTGCCTGCTGGTAGGTGTGAGATTCATGGTTCGTTTGTTAATATAATGTCATTTTTGGGTTCCACAAACAGGTGTAATTACCATTTAGGCCACGGATTAATCTGAAGTGTAAAAACAAGCCTCTTCCATTCTACTTTTAAGCATTCCTTCTAACTATGAGTATTAAATCAAGGACAGCAAGATAATGCTGAAAATCCCATGTTTATCTTTTGAATGAAGAAGAGAAAATCTTTACAAAAGCCAAGGCATGAGGACCCATTTCAAAGAACTAACGTTGTTTTCAGAGGTGTTCGAGCAGTTTGTTGGGAGATTAAAAATGCTGCTTTGAGCAGTGTGTGTGTGTGTGTGTGTGTGTGTGAGGCTGTCTTTGTCTTGTGGCTGATCCTGTTGAATGTAACTGCTGTGTGTTTGCTGGTGTGCACACCTGTGTTGTGCTAATGTTTTGATCTGCCAGTCCTGCTCAGTTGTACCACTAAACCTAAGAATCCTTTCACACCTTTGTCTTTCTCTGTTGTCAGCTTTTGTTTATTTTCCTTGTCCTGTCACACGTGTTCCAAAAGAACTTCTCCTCAAAAAGCCCTCTGTGCCAAAACGATGGGCTAAAGTTTCTGCAAACAAGGGAGCTTCCACCAGCGGAAGCTCCACAGCGATGGCAGACAAAAGGAAAATAATCCTCTTGCCAGGTGAGAGCCCAGGCTCTTCCCACATACCTTTGCACGCCTTTCTATGAGTGATGGGCTTTGTCATGTCACGATAGTAGCCTTCCTTGCAGTAGTGGCAGTGGCGACCTGCTGTGTTGTGACGGCAGTTCAGGCAGACTCCTCCACTCTTCCGACCAGAAAGTTTGAAGAGTTCCATGTTAAAGCGGCACCGTCGGGCATGCAGGTTACAGTTGCAAGCTGAAAAAAAAAATCAGTCAATGAAAATGGAATCAATTGGCTTACAAATAATTGTGCAATCACTCTGCACCCTTATTACATACTGCTCAGTAAGGAGGCATTTTATACACAATACCTGCACGTGCACTGTATTGAATGTTTGACAGAGCACCCATAGCCATGAAATAATATGAAAATGTCAGGAGTTTAGGATCAGTAAAATCATAAAAGACATAACAGAAATACTTATAATGAGGTAATGTACATACCAAACTTATATTTATAGATGATTAAATATACTAGTGATGGACGGTACAATTACTCAGTTTACATATCACCAGTGTTCCCTTTAAGCTGAGCAGTTGTGTGGCCGTGCAGCAACCGGTGAGCCGGCTTTCAAATTGGAACAAAAGGCGCATGGGTGAAATTTTGAACAGGCCAGGCAGTCTGTGAAAGTGGCAGTGCGGCCCAAAAAAAAATGACAGGGAACACTGTACATCACTACAAGTATATGCTAAAAGGAACAGCTGTCTTTTAGTTGGGCTTCTTGTACTTTTTTTTTGTATGTTTCATACCCCTGTTACATTGGGAAGTTTGTACTGCAGCGAATCTGGAATGGAATTTTCTGTGGAATGAACTGGCCAGCGTGAACTCGCAGTACTGGAGCCATAAGGAAAGCCATTCCTCTGTCCGTGGGTTCCCTGAAAGTAAGGTGCCAGCCTAGATGGTGTCAGTGAAGCCCTGGGCTAACACAAGAGGGAACATTTAATCTTCTCTGTGAAGAACCAGACTTCAAGTCATCACATTAGTGTCCAAGCAACAAAATTTGAAACATGGGAGGTGTATACCAACAACAACTTGTATTTATATAGCGCCTTTAACGTAGTAAAACGTCCCAAGGTGCTTCACAGGAGTATTATAAGACAAAAAAATTTGACACCGAGCCATATAAGGAGAAATTAGGGCAGATGACCAAAAGCTTGGTCAAAGAGGTAGGTTTTAAGTAGCACCTTAAAGGAGGAAAGAGAGGCGGCGAGGTTTAGGCAGGGAATTCCAGAGCTTAGGGCCGAGGCAATAGAAGGCACGCCCACCAATAGTTGACCAATTATAATCAAGGATTAGAGGAGCACAGATATCTTGGGGGGGGGGGTTGTGGGGCTCAAGGAGATTATAGAGATAGGGAGGGGCGAAGCCACGGAGGGATTTGAAAACAAGGATGAGAATTTTGAAATCGAGGCGCTGCTTAACCAGGAGCTAATGTAGGTCAGTGAGCACAGGGGTGATGGTTGAACGGGACTTGGTGCGAGTTAGGACATGGCCAGCCGCGAGTGTGTTGGAATAGTCAAGTCTAGAGGTAACAAAGGCATGGATGAGGGTTTCAGCAGCGGATGAGCTGAGGCAAGGGCGGAGACGGGCGATGTTACGGAGGTGGAAATAGGCGGTCTTAGTTATGCCGCGGATATGTGGTCGGAAGTTCATTTCAGGGTCAAGTATGACACCAAGGCTATGAACAGCGTGTTTCAGCTTCAGACAAATGTTAGGGAGAGGGATGGAGTCAGTGGCTAGAGAACAGAGTTTGTGGCATTGGAACAAAAACAATGGCTTCGGTCTTCCCAATATTTAATTGGAGAAAATTTTTGCTCATCCAGAACTAGCAGTCTGACAATTTAGAGACTGTGGAGGGGTCGAGAGAAGTGGTGGTGAGGTAGAGATGGGTGTCATCAGCGTACATTTGGAAACTGACGCATTGTTTGCATATGATGTCGCCAAGGGACAGTATGTAGATGAGAAATAGGAGGGGGCCATGTGGTAATGTCACTGCGCTAGTAATCCAGAGGCCTGGACTAATGATCCAGAGACGTGAATTCAAATTCCACCATGCCAGCTGGGGAATTTAAATTCAGTTAATTAAATAAATCTGGAATAAAAAACTAGTATCAGTAATGGTAACCATGAAACTATCAGATTGTCGTTAAAAACCCATCTGGTTCATTAATGTCCTTTAGGGAAAGAAATCTACCATCTTTACCTGGTCTGGCCTATTTGTGACGCCAGATACACAGCAATGTGGTTGACTCTTAATTGCCCTCTGAAATGGCCTAGCAAGTCAGTTGTAACTAACCACTACGAAACATAGTAAGAATGAAACCAGATGGACCAACCGGCATCGACCTCGGCACCGGCTACGGATACAGCAACGGCACACCTAGCCCAATCGACCCTGCAAAGTCCTCCTCACCAACATCTGGGGACATGTGCTAAAATTGGGAGAGCTGTCCCACAGTCTCGTCAAGCAACAGCCTGACATAGTCATACTAACAGAATCATACCTTTCAGCCAAAGTCCCAAACTCCTCCATCATTAATCCTGGGTATGTTCTGTCCCACCGGCAGGACAGACCCACCAGGGGTGGTGGCACAGTGGTATACAGTCGGGAAGGAGTAGTCCTAGGAGTCCTCAACATTGACTCCGGACCCCATGAAGTCTCATGGCTTCAGGTCAAGCATGGGCAAGGAAACCTCCTGCTGATTACCACCTACTGCCCTCCCTCAGCTGATGAATCAGTGCTCCGCCATGTTGAACACCACTTGGAAGAAGCACTGAGAGTAGCAAGGGCACAGAATGTAGTCTGGGTGGGGGACTTCAATGTCCATCACCAAGAGTGGCTCAGTAGCACCACTGCTGGCCGAGTCCTGAAAGACATAACTGCCAGTCTGGGCCTGCGACAGGTGGTAAGAGAACCAACACGAGGGAAAAACCTACTTGACCTCGTCCTCACCAATCTACCTGTCGCAGATGCATCTGTCCATGACAGTATTAGTAGCAGTGACCACCGCACATTCATTGTGGAGACGAAGTCCCACCTTCACACTGAGGACACCCTCCATCGTGTTATGTGGCACTACCACCATGCTAAATGGGTTAGATTCAGACAGATCTAGCAACTCAAAACTGGGCATCCATGAGGCGCTGTGGGCCATCAGCAGCAGCAGAATTGTATTCCACCACAATCTGTAACCTCATGGCCCGGCATATCCCTCACTCTACCATTACCACCAAGCCAGGGGACCACCCGATGATGGGTGAAACTAGAACTAGGGGGCATAGTCTTAGAATAAGGGGCTGCTCTTTCAAAACTGAGATGAGGAGGAACTACTTCACTCAGAGGGTGGTAGGTCCATGGAATATGCTGCCCCAAAAAGCTGTAGAAGCTACATCATTACATAAATTTAAAACAGAAATAGACAGTTTCCTAGAAGTAAAGGGAATTAAGGGTTATGGGGAGCGGGCAGGAATTTGGACATGAGTCTAGGTTCGGATCGGTCATGGCCCTGTGGGTAGCGGAGCGGGCCCAGGGGCCGTGTAGCCTGATCCTGCTCCTATTTCGTGTGTCTAATTCTGTTAGATTCAGGAGATGGTTCTGTGATAGTGGATTGGCGGTTAGGATCAGATCAGCCATGATCTTATTGAATGGCGGAGCAGGCTCGAGGGGCCGATTGGCCTACTCCTGCTCCTATTTCTTATGTTCTTATGTAATAAGGAGTGTAAAAGAACATGCAAAGAGCAGCACCTGGCGTACCTAAAAATGAGGTGCCAACCTGGGGAAGCTGCAACACAGGACTACATGCATGCTAAAAAGTGGAAGCAGCTTGCTATAGACAGGGCTAAGCGATCCTACAATCAACGGATCAGATCAAAGCTCTGCAGTCCTGCCACATCCAGTTGTGAATGGTGGTGGACCATTAAACAACTAATGGGAGGAGGAGGCTCCATGAATATCCTCATCCTCAATGATGGTGGAGCCCAGCACATGAGTGCAAAAGGTAAGGCTGAAACGTTTGCAACCATCTTCAGCCAGAAGTGCCGAGTGGATGATCTATATCGGTCTACTCCTGAGGTCCCCACCATCACAGAAGCCATTCTTCAGCCAATTCGATTCACTCCATGTGATATCAAGAAACGGCTGAGCGCGCTGGATACAGCAAAGGCTATGGGCCCCGACAACATCCCAGCTATCGTGCTGAAGACCTGTGCTCCAGAACTAGCCGCGCCTCTAGCCAAGCTGTTCCAGTACAGCTACAACACTGGCATCTATCCGACAATGTGGAAAACTGCCCAGGTATGTCCGGTTCACAAAAAGCAGGACAAATCCAACCCTGCCAATTACTGCCACGTCAGTCTACTCTCAATCATCAGCAAAGTGATGGAAGGTGTCATCGACAGTGCTATCAAGCAGCACTTACTAATAACCTGCTCACTGATGCCCAGTTTGGGTTCCACCAAGACCACTCAGCTTCCGACCTCATTACAGCCTTGGTCCAAACATGGACAAAGGAGCTGAATTCCACAGGTGAGATGAGAGTGACTGCCCTCGACAGCAAGGCAGCATTTGACCGAGTGTGACATCAAGGAGCCCTAGCAAAACTGAAGTCAATGGGAATCAGGGAAAACACTCCACTGGCTGGAGTCATACCTAGCACAAAGGAAGATGGTTGTGGTGGTTGAAGGTCAATCATCACAGCCCCAGGACATCGCTGCAGGAGTTCCTCAGGGCAGTATCCTAGGCCCAACCATCTTCAGCTGCTTCATCAATGACCTTCCCTCCAACATAAGGTCAGAAATGGGGATGTTCGCTGATGACTGCACAGTGTTCAGCGCCATTCACAACACCTCAGATAATGAAGCAGTCCATGCCCGCACGCAACAAGCCCTGGATGACGTTCAGGCGTGGGCTGATAAGTGGCTAGTGACTTGAAGTGACAGGCAATGATTATCTCCAACAAGCGAGAGTCTAACCACCTCCCTTTGATATTCAACAGCATTACCATCGCCGAATCCCCCACCATCAACATCCTAGGGGTCACCATTGACCAGAAACTTAACTGGACCAGCCACATAAATACTGTGGCAACAAGAGCAGGTCAGAGGTTAGGTGTTCTGCAGCAAGTGTCTCACCTCCTGAATCCCCAAAGCCTTTCCACCATCTACGAGGCACAAGTAAGGAGTGTGATGGAATGCTCTCCACTTGCCTGGATGAGTGCAGCTCCAACAACACTCAAGAAGCGCGACACCATCCAGGACAAAGCAGCCGATTGATTGGCACCCCATCCACCACCTTAAACATTCACTCCCTCCACCACCGGCGTACCGTGGCTGCAGTGTATGCCAACCACAAGATGCACTGCAGCAACTCGCCAAGGCTTCTTTGGCAGCACTTCCCAAACCCACGACCTCTTCCACTTAGAAGGACAAGGGCAGCAGGTGCATGGGAACACCACCACCTCCAAGTTCCCCTCCAAGTCACACACCATCCTGACTTAGAAGTATATCGCCGATCCTTCATCGTCGCTGGGACAAAATCCTGGAACTCCCTCCCTAACAGCACTGTGGGAGTACCTTCACCACACGGACTGCAGCGGTTCAAGAAGGCGGCTCACCACCACCTTCGCGAGGGCAATTAGGGATGGGCAGTAAATGCTGGCCTTGCCAGCTACACCCACATTCCATAAACGAATAAAAAAAGTGGACCCTCGGAGATATCTGCATTCCTCCAATTCTGACCTGTTGTGCATCCCCGACTTTCATCACTCCATCATTGGCGGCCGTGCCTTTAGCTGCCTGGGCCCTAAGCTCTGGAATTCCCTCCCTAAACTTCTCGACCTCTCTACCGCTCTATCCTCCTTTAAGATGCTCCTTAAAAGCTACCTCTTCAGCCAAACTTTTATTCACCTGTTCTAATATCTCATGATGTTATTCGGTGTCAAATGTTGATTGTTAACGGTCTTTTGAAATGCCTTGAGATGTTTTACTATGATAAAATTGCTATATCAATGCAAGTTGTTGTTGTCTCTAGAGGCATGCTGGATACCTAAGGAAACATGTTATTACAGTGCTCATTCAGTGATCTTTATCTACAGTGATCAGAGATTCTATAACATTCTTACAAGTGCTGGTACCAATCTGAGAAATACAATGAAGAAATATATCTAGCAGTTTCAGCTTTATTTCTCTCTTTGTTGTGGATTGGGTACACTTACAATGTGGTGGGATTTTTTAAATTATCAAAATATCTGGATGAGGGCCCATAGTGCAGGGCAGCACCAAGGTGGAAAAGGAAAGAGGAGGAGACAAATTAACTCGGGAAGTTGTTTAACGTTTTAATGTCAGCCTTTTGTTTTAAAAGCCTGTAGATTGCTCGGAGGAAGTGAAAGCTGAGGGAGATTAAGTGTTCCAAAAACTTTGAGTTCTCAGGAAATGTATGCTCTGTGGTTTATGAGCTAGACTGAATGATGCAACTCTGCATTGGTGAATGGTAATCTGGCTGTCAGTAAGGTTGGTGAAGCTCTAACAGCTCTGAGGAATATATAGTAACAGTGATTATTGTGTGACAGGTACCATTGAAAAAGGCAATCTTGAAATTGCTGTTAAGTGTCTGATAGCTCAGTGTTGACAGGTTGGACTTCAGTAGAAGTGATACTCCCAGCCTGTCCGCCCAGTGTGTCAGAAGGATACCACCTTAAAGCGACATCTTTGGCCATGCAGCTTAAATTCAGTAATGACAGAAGCAATACCTACAAGCAGCAACCTGTCTATTTTTGGAACTTTGCAACAGAAGGCAAGCACATTTTCCAATCTTATTACCCAAAACTCTTCTGAACAATTTAAAGAAGATTCATTTGGTTTCCTCAATATATGCTTTATGTTGGAAGACCAGGCACTCAACAAGAAGTCAGGAAGGATAGGAGAAAAGAAAAACCTGCATTTATATAGCGCCTTTTATGTCCACCGGATATCCCAAAGCGTTTTACAGCCAATCTTGTCATGTAGGAAACACACCAGCCAATTTGCATTCAGCAAGCTCCCACAAACAACAATGCGATAATGACCAGATGATCTGTTTTTGTTATGTTGATTGAGGGATAAATATTGGCCAGGACACCCAGTGTCATGGGATCTTTTACATACACAATAGAGAACAGACGGGGCCTCAATCTAATGTCTCATCTGAAAGACGGCACCTCAGACAGTGCAGCACTCCCTCAGAACTGCCCTGGAGTGTTCAGCCTGGATTTGTCTGCTTAATGCCTCTGGAGTGGGATTTGAACCCACAAACCTTCTGACTCAAAGGCAAGGGTGCTACCAACTGAGCCACGGCTGACACTCAAGATATAGTGAATCAAGAAGTGGTGATGAAGGTAAAGCCAAGCTTTTGTTTTAAAGATCTGTCAACGGTAGAAGGAAAGAGAAACTGAGGAAGGTAAAGAGGTCCTTAGGTTTGAAGTCCTGGGTAATGTATGTTGTGTGGCTCAGGAGCAAGGCTCTGACTCACAAAAGATGCCACATCAAGCATACTAAATCAATAGGAAATATAGTATCTGTAATACTGTACTTAATAACATTTTTGTAAAAAGCATGACCATTGAAAAGTTTTTGTACTTTCCAGTCATTTCTTAATGATGTCAATGGTGCAAAGTTCCCAGAAACATATTTTGCAATGCCCTTTTCTGGTAAGTCATAGTTGCTGTTTTTACATGCCGGCCATAGAAACATAAAAGATAGGATCAGGAGTAGGCCATTCGGCCCCTCGAGCCTGCTCTGCCATTTAATGAGATCATGGCTGATCATCCAAACTCAGTACCTTGTCCCTGCCTTCTCCCCATATCCCTTGATCCCTTTAGCCTTAAGAAATATATCTAACTCCTTCTTGAATATATTTAATGAATTGGCCTCCACTGCCTTCTGTGGTAGAGAATTCCACAGGTTCACCACTCTCTGGGTGAAGAAATTCCTCCTCATCTCTGTCCTAAATGGCTTACCCCATGTTTTTCTAACTCACTCAGTGTCATGATCTCATTGTGTGGGAGGACTTCAGATAAGACGTATACATTGTGTGCTTGAATTGCAGACAACACAAAGCTTCTTCAACGGCATGCAGAATTCAATAAACAAAACTGTTAGAGGTTCTTCACACCTGTTTACAATGTTTCAAAGAAAGTGCAAGGAAAGTGGTTCCGGTGTCGTTACATATTTCTAAGATCAAAAATGAACTGGCAGGAATAGCAGTAACTATGGGGAAACGCAGATCGAGAACAAAAGCATCAATGGAAATTACTACAGATATCAGGCTTTTGAAGTTTTCTGACACTTCAGGCACTATTCAAAAACACTGAATCAGAGTAAGATATCAACACTTGAATCTACACGTGCACTATGATGTACGATAATCACATCTATTTTCATGTTTTCTGCTTGGAAAATTTTAAATGATATCTTGTTCTTGGCTTATCTGACATGTAATTCAATACCATCAAAACTGATTTGCTTTATGTAACTGAGGTAAAATATTTTGGCTCTCAGAAGTTATGTGATTTTTTCCCCCCTGGTTTCCCCTGGGTCCCTTCCCCACAATGCACTGGCCTAGAAGTCAGCCAGACAGCCAGCACCCAGTCCTCTTTAATTGCCTTGGAGGAGGTGCACCCATATAATAATTCTACCTCTCTCGGCTACTCTCGATTTGCAAGGCATTCACTCAACAGCTTCTTCTATATAGACTGGGAATTTCCTGTGTGACCATCATTGGCACAGAAGTGTACCTGACCACTCCATGTCATAGTTCTTGCACGCTGCACCATCTTCTTACGTAAATTCTTTCAAAATATAGTTTGAAACATTGCAGCTTTCAAAGAGAGAGAATATACATTATTTGTACTGAAATACATATAGAAATCTACACTAATTTCCTCAACAAAACTCAGAGAGGATATTATGTGTCAAATTTCTAACTAACTTTTCAGTCAATTGAACGGTAAAACTGGTAAATCTCACCAAAGTTTGAAGAGTTAACACTTTCCCCAGTGATTTGGTACTGAAAAGGGAAGGGAATCCCTGAATTCCACTTTTGTGAAATTGGTTACAAATTTCATGACTCAAACCACAATGAATAGCCCTGTTTACTGGGATCAGTTTTTTACCTTGTGACATTTCTTTGCAAAGATGATGCCGCTTTCAAAGCGATTCCATGCTGCTTGTGTGCACATATTAAAGGCCTCCAATTAGCCAATAATGACAATCAACAACTGAATAGCTTATCAGGTACAACATACAATACCTGGAATTTGTTGATAAGAGCAAAGCAAGCAAAACAGAACCTTCCTACAAGTAGTCACACCATACAAGACTAGTTGGCTTTGCCCTATGTCCTGCCTCACTGTAGCAGATTGTAGACCTAAACTACTGCCTTAGCAGTGTCACAGCACTGCCCTGTCACCCCAGTATTGCCTTGCTGTCCCACTTACAGGGATTGGCTCTATCGTCACCTCAGAGTCAAGTCTTCTTTGGAAAATGAAAGCTTTTTTTAACATGAAATTAAGCTAGAAGAATTTAAAAGCCCTGCGCAGTGATTTTTTTTTTTTACTGGCACCTCCCGTTCACTCGGGGAGTTGCTCATTGCTTACACAGCAGATTGTTTAGTAGAAGCAAAGCTGGCAATGTACAGAGAAATTCTCTTTAGAATAGTCTCAATGGCATGGCCATCATCATTACAGTATAAATGAGTATTTCCCCCCAGAAGATCTCGCTGTTTAGGACTGTTCAAAACCTCATTGTAATAATTACAACAGCTTTGCTCTCATCAGAACAGATGTGTTCTGCTGTCTCCATCTTTTCTCTTAAACAGCAAAGTCCTTTTTTCACAAGGGGTCTGAAAGTTACACAGTATGATGCTGCATTTATGGGTTTTTTGCCAATCAGTACCCTACTTGTACTGCTTGGTTGGAATTGCAATTCTTCTGCCCATAAGCGAGCTCTGCACATGTTTAGAGTGTGGGTGCCAGCATCCACCCTGTCTCAATAACTAAATTAACTCAAAGTATGTTTAAACTGCTTCTATATTGGTGTCAGTGGGTGGAAGTGCTGCCAGTTCCTGAAGGGTATGTCTCATGCAGCCAACAGCAACCCCAATGTAACCCTGCTGATTTTTGTATAAGGCTGCCATCCAGCGAGATCCAGTAAAAACATGTGTTTTACTATCCAAGAACAAAAAAAAGGACAATAACAGCATTTACTGTATATAGCAACTTTATTGTAGAAAAACATCGCCAGGTGCTTCACAGAGACTTAAGGAAAATCAGATGACAAGCCAACGAAGGAGAGAGTAGGGGTGTAACCAAAACCTTGGCCAAAGAGGTGGGTTTTAAGGAGGTTCTGAAAGGAGGAGAGGTAGTTGAAGAAACTCCCTGGGCACTTTGTAAACTGATTTAACATCAAACTGGAATTACACTTCATGCAGTGTCAAACCCAAATGGGATAATACTATACCCTCCAGGGATCTCACCCCACTTCTCCTGACTCTGGATTTATATTGCAACTTTAGCATTGAGGTGAAGTAGACATCATGGTCACTAATGCTGAAGATATAGTGCAAATGCACCTGGAGACTTTTTGCCTCCTGGACTCGAGCAATTTTCTCCACTCACTACCCCTCCTGAAAATGTTGACTCCTTCCTGGGGCACAGGTTGCCCTCAAGCAACTCACCCAAGTCGGTGCATGAGCCTTGATAAGAACATAAGAAATAGGAGCAGGAGTAGGCCATTTGGCCCTTCAGGCCTGCTCTGTCATTCAATAAGATCATGGCTGATCTTCTACCTCATCTCCACTTTCCTGCATTATCCCCATATCCCTTGATGCCCTTAATATTCAAAAATCTATCGATCTCTGTCTTGAATATACTCAACGACTGAGTCTCCACAGCCCTCTGGGGTAAAGAATTCCAAAGATTCACCACACTCTGAGTGAAGAAGTTTCTCCTCATCTCAGTCCTAAATGGCCGATCCCTTATTCTGAGACTGTGACCCCTGGTTCTAGGCTCCCCAGCCAGGGGAAACATTCTCCCTGCATCTACCCTGTCAAGCCCTGTAAGAATTTTGTATGTTTCAATGAGATCACCTGTCATTCTTCTAAACTCTAGAGAATATAGGCCTAGTCCACTCGTAGGACAATCCCCCCATCCCAGGAACCAGTCTGGTGAACCTTCGTTGCACTCCCTCTATGGCAAGTATATCCTTCCTTAGGTAAAGAGACCAAAACTATTATGTCCGTGTGTAATTGAGACACGGACTGCAGGAGTTAATTATAACAGGTCTTTACTGAGTGGAGACAACCTGGAACTACTATGAAAAAGTTACTACACAGGCTTATATACAGGGGTGGTCACTACTGGTACTGCAGTATACAGGGGCTGCAGAATATAGTTCCTTCTGCAAAGTACATACACTACAATTCCTCCCCTTTTAGCTAAACAGTACATAACATTCGATTAATAATAAGAACATAACAACATAAGAAATAGGAGCAGGAGTAGGCCAATCGGCCCCTCGAGCCTGCTCCGCCATTCAATAAGATCATGGCTGATCTGATCCTAACTGCCAATCCACTATCACAGAACCATCTCCTGCATCTAACAGAATTAGACACACGAAATAGGAGCAGGATCAGGCTACACGGCCCCTGGGCCCGCTCCGCTACCCACAGGGCCATGACAGATCCGAACCTAGACTCATGTCCAAATTCCTGCCCGCTCCCCGTAACCCTTAATTCCCTTTACTTCTAGGAAACTGTCTATTTCTGTTTTAAATTTATGTAATGATGTAGCTTCTACAGTTTTTTGGGGCAGCATATTCCATGGACCTACCACCCTCTGAGTGAAGTAGTTCCTCCTCATATGAATAACATATTTACAATTACAGTTGCTAGATACATTAGTTGAAGTTAAGCAATTATAAGTTCAGTCTTTGAGGAGGCTTCCTGATTCTGTCTGGATAACGCCTCTTTAGGATATCAGGTTCTTCTGGCAAAGTTGATTCGGAATCAACGTCGTTGTTTGGTTCGTCTGCTTCCAATGTCACCGATTCTGAGGTAGATGCAATTGGTACTTTGGTTTCATCACCAGGTGTATCGGATCGTGGTGTGGAATTGACGTTTTCCAGTGACTCTAGAATCTGGTCAGCATGGCGTCTTACAATGCTCTCTCCAACGTCCATGGTATACATTAGAGGTCCTTGCCGTGTACAGATCGTTCCTGGCTGCCATTTCTCTGTGCGGTAGTCCCGGGCCAAAACTGGTTGACCTATCTTAAAACTCCTGGTCGGCCTTTCATTCATATTCTGAAACTGCCTGTTCTCCACATCTCTTCTGATGTTTGGCTTAACCAAATCCAAGCGGCATCGTAGTCTTCGATTGAAGAACATCATGGCTGGCGTTTGGTTGGTAACCGCATGTGTCGCATTCCGGTAGGCAAACAAGAAGTTGTCCACCTTGTGTTGTAGGGGTATGTCTTCATTACACATTGCCTTGATAGCCTTCTTGAATGTTTGAACGAACCTCTCAGCCAATCCATTGGTGGCTGGATGATATGGGGCGGATGTGTAATGCTTAACACCATTGTTCTTTAAGAACCTCCGGAACTCTTCAGACACAAACTGTGGTCCATTGTCGGAGCAAATCTGTTCAGGCAGCCCATTTCTGGCGAATATGGTTCGGAAGACTGTGATAGTTTTTTCTGTGGTGGTTGAGGACATTTTTATTACCTCTGGCCACTTTGAATGTGCATCCACCGCAATTAAAAACATCGAGTCCATAAATGGACCAGCAAAATCAATGTGCACCCTTTGCCATGGAGATGAGGGCCACTCCCAAGGATGTAGAGGGGCTTGTGGTGGGGCGTTTTGGACCTTCTGGCATCCTGTACAGCTCTTGGTCATCTCTTCGATTTCTCTATCGATTCCCGGCCACCACACAAACGCTCTGGCTAAGTTCTTCATTTTTACCCCTCCCAGATGACCCTCATGAAGCTCATTGAGCACTCTATCCTTCAATTTGGGTGGAATTACTACTCTGGATCCACACATCAAGGTTCCTCTGCACACTGACAGCTGTTCTCTTCTCGGCGAGAATGCTGGCAGTAGTGGTTTGCCATGTGCTGGCCATCCCTTCACCGTTAAATCATAGACCCAGGAGAGTGTCGGGTCATTTCGTGTTTCCTTTTCTATGTTTGCATTCGTCACAGGGAGACATTCGACTATGGTCGAGTGGAATATCTCCACCGGATCCACTGCAGGTGCTTCTTCCACCGTCGGCAACGGTAGGCGCGACAATCCATCAGCATTCCCATGCTGTTTAGTTCCTTTGTACTCGATGTCATATTGGTGTGCCCCTAGGAAAAGGGACCACCTCTGTAGCCGTTATGCTGTCATTATCGGTACGCCCTTCTGAGGGTTGAAAATGGAGACAAGAGGTTGATGATCAGTTAGTAGAGTAAATTTCTGACCGTGCAGGTAGTGATTGAACTTCTTCACCCCCCACACCAAGCTGAGGGCCTCTCTGTCAATCTGGGCGTAGTTACGCTCGGCTGAAGTTAACGAGCGTGACGCAAAAGCTATCGGCCTCTCTGAACCAGCAAGGAATTTATGTGACAGTACCGCTCCAACGCCGTAGGGAGACGCATAACACGCCAGTCTTATCGGTAGTGATGGGTTGCAGTGAGACAATACTTCCCTTGAAGTGATGAGGTCCTTACTCTTCTGAAAGGCCCACTTACATTCATCGCTCCATTTCCATGCTACTCCGGTTTGTAGTAGGGGCGTTCAGTGGGTGCAGAATTGTGGACAAATTCGGCAAAAACTTATGGTAGTAATTCACCAATCCGAGGAATGACCTCAGTTGCGACACATTTTCAGGCGCTGGAGCCTTAACTACCGCTTCAATTTTGTCAGGGGACTTATGTAACCCCTCTTCATCAATCACGTGGCCACAATACGATATCTGTTTCTTAAAAAACTCGCACTTTGTAAGATTCGCAATTTTCAGCAAAAATCACGCAAGAAAACTGGATAAAATAAGACTGTTTATTGACCAAAGTAAGCTTGCACAGAAAAACCTTTGATAAAAGGGCATACAAAATGGCCGCCAGGCCCCGTGATCAGTTTATGAACCATTTTATTTCTGTTACTGCAAGCCAGACAGGCTTGTGGATTGAAGACAGTGAGCCCATGAAAGCCAGTCTCTGGGAACCGAAACTCAGAGCAACAGCATACATATTCAATGGATTATAAGTACAGGATGGGGCCCATCAAGATATGGGCGGACAATGTAAAAACACTTATACCCATTTATCGTACAAAGGAAAAACCGTTTAGCAGCCATCAAGGAAAATGTCCGGACCGATCAATATGCGAACCGAGCCACGGTGACAATGCAAAAGACATTGAAAGACATTATCGGCCAGGAAGGCCAGTTTAAGTTATCACCGGCTCCGTTACAAGACAAAGCGCCCCTGCAGAGATTTCTGCCCGCCAAAATTAATACAAAGACAGGACTATGATTTGGCGGGAGATAAGACTGTCCCAAAAGAGTATAACTATGGATTGAAAGTCCATCTAAGTTACTTCGGACTTCGGGTTACTTGAACAACTTCTTCTTCACTGCCACGGCTTCTTGTTGGGCGACTTCAGGCTTCCATTTCTTCAAGAATTTTCTTCTACGAGGAACGAACGAAGGGCGGACGGTGCCCGGATCGGCGCCTCTTCCACTTCGGCAGATCGATGAAAACGTTTTCGTCTTTTTAAAGACGGACGGTTTCGGAAAAAAGGACAACGTGGCCGGTGTTCAGCCAAACAAGGCTCGGCCACGACGAGAAGACGACGAGGGTGGCCCGGGTACTGGGGTCGGGAGATCATCGACGACCCAGGCCGACGGAGAAGAAACCCTCTGGAGGACTGGCGATCTAGGCCACAAGATTCTCCCAAGTGCATAGCCTGCATCTGGGTCTGCTCCATGAACCCAAATCGACTTAGTAGATCTCAACCTTAATGAGCGCTCATCGAGGCTGGGTCTACCCCACCGCCTCGAGGGAGGAGAGAATATCGACCGCGCCAGAAGTTTCCAAATCCACGTGACGACGGGAAGCGGTGTCAAAAGGCTGCGAACCCCCTTTCTCGCGATTTCGAGAGTGGTGAGCATGATCCCAAGTTCCCCAGGTCAAAACTTAGTTTAGGTATAGGGGAGGGAGTTAAGGGAAATCGTAATGTGTTTCCCCTTTTACGATGTGCCGTGTGTTCCCCATTTCCATAGAGTCAAGTTCATAAATTTGTGCATGATTGTAGTAACTTTAATCTGTGCCTATGACATGTATTTTGTAATGCTTCAAACTGTTTAAAAATAAAAGCATCCATTTCGTGCTATTCAACCTGGTCTATTGAGTTCTTTCTCTGCACTACTGTTCTCTGCACCTAAGTCCAAGGTCTAGAACCGTAGGGGGAGTGGGTCGAACCACTCAAGGGTAATTATTGCACGAAGCCTGGCAGGAGACCAGAAAGAGCAAGAGAAACCCCCTACAGAAATGGCGACCGCGGCAGGACCTTGGCAGCAGGAAAGTAGTGTGTTAGATCAAGATCTGAATAAACGAAATGTGATGGATGAAAGAATAGCAGATTATGTTTTCGGAAAAGTCAACCTCACAAAACAATGGATATCTGATCTACTAAGGGATAGGCGCCCGCTAGACGCAGCCATCAAGTGGACAGCGGGTAGAGAGCATAAGAAATCTGTAGAAAAGGCGGTCTGGCTGATGTGCTACAAGAAGCAAGTCCAGCTTTTGGACCAGGTAGTTGCAGCACAGACAGTCCAGATCAACGGCTTGCTTAAAGGCGTAGAGGAAAAGGTTGCGGGAGGTCAAAAACTGATTGAATCGCTTGATGCGCTGAACCAGGAACGCCGCTCTGTAATTCGCTGCCACGAAACCCGGGTAGAATATTTAAAATGTCAGGTCGTTGAGGCCAAGGCCAGTGAAGGTAGAATGAGAGAGAGGTGTTCCCGTCTAGCCAAACAAGTAGATGCCCAAGAGGAAAAGCTCCTGGGAGCCAGGGCAGCATATAAGATGGCCATGGAGGATAGATCTGAGAACACCGACCACAGCACTTGCCGCCGGGAGCTAGAGGACCTGAGAAAGGCCCTAGCGAAGGCAAACGGGTTGGTGTGTCTCATAAATCCACCAGCGAGTCAGCTGTTGCTAGCCAAGGAATCCAAAAGACCGATTCCACAAGAGGCAGTTGGGGTACCAACCCCCGAACCTTCTGCGCCTCCTGCCTATGAGGAGTCTTGGACTCCGGGACAGGAGACGGAGACGGTAGAGGAAGAGAGCCCTGAGGTAGAGCAACCCCAGACAGTAGAGTCGGGGTCGGCGCCAATGTGTCCAACGAGACACCGGAGGATCGGTCCAAATGAAGAAAATGGCGATGACGGACCCCTTGAGAGTCAGATCATAATGCCTCATAGCGCACGACAGCTAAGAGAGATGATAAGTCACATCCCAAAACTCTCCGAGTCAGGAGATCCCTCCGTGCATTTCAGGGACGTGGAGCAGACCGCAGCAGTCAATGACTGTGACGGGGTTGAACAGTCTAAAATGCTGCTGTTCTCCCTGGACAGTTCGCTCCTCCAGTGTCTCCCTGACGAGAGCAAGAGAGGGCACAGGGACTATGAGTTGCTACGGGATGAGATTCTGGAGATCATGGGAGAGGGGGACGGAACTCCGTTCCTCCGTTTAGAAAAGACAGTGCAGCTAGAGGGAGAACCCCCACGGGTTTTCGCCGACAGGTTGTGGCCAGTGTATCGGCGCAGCTGCCCGGGCGGGCCGGCCCGGGCTGGGCTGGATGGCGAACAAAGGGCTCACTGGCTTCGGTGCCTGGTAGCAGGTTGCCTGCCAGTAGTGAAGGAACAGGCCAAAGCATGGTTTGACCCCAATAACGCCCGCTCCACGGAGGAAGTAGTACTAGATCAGCTCACGATCAGTTATAGAAACAACAAGGGCAAGAAAACGCCTGTTGTGAAAGGAAAGGTGCATGAGGTGAGACCCGCAGCCTCTGCTAAAAAGGAATGGCGTCAGGAGGGAAATCGCCATCCCCAAGCAAATAGCAGTTGTTACGGGTGTGGGAAGGAGGGTCATTGGCGCAAGGACTGTAGGAATCCTTGGAAGGATAAGAGGGAGAGAGCGTTCGCCGCAGCCCAAGATCAAGCCCAAGCCCGAGTCGCCAACGGCCCGAGAGTTTACCCAACACCAGCACAACCACAAGTGCAGGCCGCTGCCCCAACACCAGTCCAGAACCCAACCGTAGCCTCTGCCCCGAATAAAGGGGGTGGTGCGGTTGTGGACCCCGCTGCGATCGAGTCAGTCTTGGAGACTATGCGGTCTCTGATGACCTGGCAGGGGAAGGTAGCGGTTGCTAACAGCCCTATCGCCCCCGAGACCCCAGCCGAAACACCTAAATGACTGACGCCCGCGCAGCCCATCTACTTGTGTCCGCTCCGCTATGACGCTTGGAGAAGACCTGTGGTGGAGATGGAGGTGGAGAAACAAAGGGGTAGTTACCTGTTGGATACGGGAGCTTCGTGTACCGTGATCCACACGGACAAACCTTTTGCCTCACCTCTGTCCGCCCAGGCTCCATATTTAGTAGCGGGTTTCACAGGTAGAGCACAGGCTGGCGCGCACTCCCTCCCGCTCTCCATTCAGTTGGGAGCGCTCCACACCACATGGACGTGCATCCTATTGAAGTGGAAAGAGGGGGGGGGGAAAGGCATCCTCGGGGCTGATTTCTTGGTGGAACACGGGATCCTCGTGGACCTGAGAAATCACTGTCTCTGGGGAGCCGAGGGCGGTTTAGGTAAGGTAGTCGTAATCCCGGGGAAGGAAGAAAAGGGGGCCCTGTGCACTATGAAGCCATCAGGAGGTTACGATCTCGAGCTCATGATAACAAACGTCCCAACGGACTTGCAGGCGCGTGTGTCAGAAAATCTGACCGCGTTCGCCACCCACAAGCACGACTGCGGGAGAGTCACTGGGTTCGAAGTCAGCGTAGACGGGGACCCCATGATCCGACCCCAAAAGCAGTATAATTTCCCCAAGGAGGCAGAACCCGACATGGAGACAGCAATATCTTCATTGGTACAGCAGGGCGTGTTGAGGACGATAGCCACCCACGTGAACTCCCCATTATGGCCGGTAAAGAAACCGGACAATTCGTGGAGAGCCACGGTGGACTATAGAGTCCTCAATAGTAATATCCCAGCCTGCGCGCCCACGGTAGCAGCAGTTGCAGACTTAATAGGGAGTATTCCAGCATCGGCGACCACATTCACGGTGCTGGACATCTCGAACGGTTTTTGGTCCCTTCCGCTGCGGCGGGAGGACCAGTACAAGTTTGCCTTTACTTTCAAAGGGCAACAGTACACCTGGAACTGCTTACCACAGGGTTTTCACAACAGCCCCAGCATTTTCCATCAGTGCATGGCGGGGAGTTTGAAAGAGTTCAGCCAGCCCAACCAGATAGTGCAGTATGTGGACGACTTACTCCTGTTCACAGATACAAGGGAGCAGCACGGCCCACTGTTAGCCGAATTGTTGGAACTGTTAGAAAGGAAGGGTTTCAAAGTAAACCCAAAGAAAGCCCAGATCGGCCAGCAGGAAGTTAAATTCCTGGGTCTGGCCATCCGCGCTGGGGAAAGAGCCATAGATAAGGCCAGACGGGAATCTATACAAGATCTGCCGATTCCCAACACAGTAACGGGTGTAAGGTCCTTTTTGGGATTGACCGGGTACTGCAGAGATTTCATCGAGGACTATGCTGCCACAGCGGCCCCGCTACTTCGACTCTTACACAAGGGAGTCGAGTGGTCTTGGGACGAGGGGTGCCAGGCAGCATTCGAGAAGTTGAAAAGAGATCTGCAGACCGCGCCAGCCCTAGGGGCCATAGATGGGGGAGAGGAGTTCTTTCTGGAGGTAGCCGCTAGTGGGGACAGCCTGAGCGCAGTGCTGCTCCAAGAGCGGCACGGCAAGCTAAGACCAGTAGTTTATTCCTCCAGGGTGCTCACGGATGTGGAGAGGAGTTTCTCCAATTGCGAACGGCATCTCCTGGCCACGCATTGGGCTGTGAACAGATCAGTGATCTTCACAGGGACCTCTCCCATTACGCTCCTCACCCATCACACCCCCACGAAGATGCTTCTGGACGGGAGGATTAAGGATGGGACCATAAGCAGCGCTCGGATTGCGCGCTGGACCCTCCTCCTTTCCCAGATGGATCTCAAAGTTAAAGGCCTCTGCGCGCCAAGGCTCGCAGCCAATATGGCATATCCCGGGACAGCCCATCAATGTTCCGTAGAAGGGGTATGGGAAGTTAACATAAGTTTACGGGCCGGGATACATCCCACGGGCCGCGAGATCTACGTAGACGGTTCTAGCACTGTAGCTGACGGCAAGCGACTCACAGGGTGTGGAGTTTATGACCCTGCGGCAAACATTGCCCTGGCAATTAAGCTCCCCAGCACTATGAGCGCGCAGCAGGCTGAACTGTCCGCGGTGGCGTACGTGGTTACCCACCCCGAGATTTTCCCAACCCCATACACGATTTGCTCAGACAGCATGTTCACGTGCAATTCGTGTACAGAGTACCTCGCCATCTGGTCCCGACGCGGGTACACCTCCGCGGACGGGCGGCCTTTAACAGTTAAGCCCTTGCTGGAGAAGATCCTAGCAGCTGTGGGGGAGAAAGGAGAGGTGTTCATCCATAAGGTGAAGGCTCACTCCATTACAGAACCCCACAGTCAGGGCAACCAGCAGGCGGATGCGCTAGCCAGGGAGGGCGCCCGCAACGGCATTCTCTGGGACCCATACGAACCCGGACCCGTGGCGGCGATCCAAGGCAGGGAGGGAATTCCCGGGAACACAGGGGTGACACCGCCCCCAGACCTAAAGACCGTCCAAACCCTGGATCCCGCCCTAAAAGCAGTCCTAAAAGCCATCACAGAGGGCAAACAGGTAGAAGGTCCGTACAGTACGGCAGCCCTCACAGTCAAAGAAGGTATGCTGTTCCGAAAGGAGCAGTGGGTTGTGCCGCAGCAGCACCGAAGGGAATTCCTGCAATTGGCCCACGAGGGTCCAGGAGCGGGACACCCCGGACCTGAGGTCACCTGGCAACGGGTGGAGCAGGCGGGATGGTGGCCGGGACTTCGGGACGATGTCCGCGAGTTCTGCGCAAGCTGTCTTGTGTGTGCTGCTAACAACCCAGACCCCCACAAAAGGAAGGTGCCCATGGGGCACATCAGGAGGGTAGAGGGACCATGGCAGTTGATTCAGGTCGACTACATAGGGCCCCTGCCCGCCGCCCAGGGAGGCTATAAGTACTGCCTTGTCCTGGTAGATGTGTTCACCAAATGGGTAGAAGCCTTCCCGTGCAGAACAGCTACGGCACTGGGTACTGCTAAGATCTTGATTCGGGAAGTGTTCTCACGGTGGGGACTCCCCCGTTTTGTAGAGTCCGACCAAGGGAGTCAGTTCACCGGTCAAGTAATGCAGAACGCCCTCAGGCTCTTGGGCATTGAGGGAAAGTGGCACGTAACATACAATCCCCAGTCATCCGGGATTGTTGAGCGTATGAATCGGACCCTCAAGGAAAAGCTGAGGAAAGAGACAATGGGCTCGCCCCAGAAATGGGCGGAGGTCCTGCCTTTAGTCCTCATGGGGATCCGAGCCAGCCAGTCCAAAAGCACGGGGTATTCCCCGCACGAGTTAATGACTGGAAGGATCATGCGAACACCCACCCATGTGCTAGCCCCGGTGCTCACTGAGGGCCAGCTCCGAGAGGTGAAACGGGACAAATTCGCCCAAACCCTCTTGGAGCGCCTGAGACAGATTTATGGGCAGGCGGCTGGGAACATGGGAAGACAGCACCAGGGAAATAAACTGTTGTTGGAACCTCGGAAACAACAAGAGTGGGTAGTCGGGGACCAGGTCATGGTCCGAAACTACGCCAGGGTAGGGAGTTTTGAACCACTGTACATGGGGCCATACAGCATTGTAGACAAAGCCAGCCCCATGGTTTATGCAGTGAAGACGCCCCGACGTACCAAATGGTTTCACATCAACCAGTGTAAACTGTTTAAACCGGGTACACAAGGGCCACCAAAGGGGACCAGGTCTGAGAACAAAGATCCTCAGCCTGTAACAGAGTCACAGACCACACAGGCTGGAGCAGTAGCCTGCGTGAAGGGAGAGGCCATCCCATTGGAGTGGGAGGTCTCATCTTTTGAATGGGATTTAGGCAGGGGAGAGCCCGAACAGCTCAACCTCGCTTTAGACCCAATCACGGAGGAGGAAGAGTCAGAGGACGGCAGTCCCGCCCTCGACTCAAGCTTGGGGGAGGTAGGGAGTGGGGGTGGAGACTCGTTACCTGTAGGGACAGGTGAGGTGGAGTCGGAAGCCACAGATCCCGACCCCGGGGGGGCGGAGCCTGAGGGAGGGGAGCTGGAGCCGGCAGCTGTGGAGGAACCACAGGCTGTAACGGTAACAGTCACGACCCCAGGTCCATCGGCCCCGGGAGCCCAACCCAAAGCAGCCCCTCGTAGGTCGGCTCGAGCGCCCCAGCCCAGAAAATTTTGGCCAGATTCTCCCCATCCTCCCCAACCACGGTTTAAAGCAGCCCCAGGAAGACATGATCCCCGTTCAGCAGCGACAGGCTGCGGGGGATCAAGGCCAAAGATCAATGCAGCCCCACCGCAGGGTGTGGCACACGACAGACCTCACAGGGATTCGGAAAGCCGCCCCACGGAGGGCGGCGCTGTACATAAGTTAAGATAGGTAATTATGGTCATAGTTTAAGGAATGTAAAGTATATGGTGTTAAGAGTACAATTTTGAGGTCTGCCCGGTATGTGTGTTTGTTAGGGAGCGGGGTCCAGGAACCCGCGCGTCCAATTAATTTAGGCCAGCACCTATCGGGAGCCCGGCTACATCATTTTGTTGGTTACAGAAACCTGGGATACGATGGAAAGGATTGTCGTCGCGTTCATGGCGATCGGGTGCGGGTGGGCCTACCGAGGCCGCACCAAGGACGTCATCATTTTCGGGTGCTCCGGGGACACGGCCCCCATTGCAACGGATGGGACGGGGGAGCGAGAGGTAGAGGAAACCGCCACCTACTTCCACCAAGGGAGATGGCCAGGTTGGCTGGGAACGAATTCTACGGAATATTCCAGCAATTTCGGTTTTGCCTACCAAGAGACTTCATTAACATGCCCTCGAGTGAGGATCCTAGCGCCCAGAGTCAGCGTCACCGTGGGAAAGAGGATTTGTCTGGTGTGCAATGGGAACGTACCACCAAGGCGATGGTGGTGGCTACGAAAGCTGGGAAAGGACATGAGAAACTCTACGGTCGAGTGGGAGCGACTGGGTAATAATACCCATCGGACTATTACGGGAACTCACGGACAATTACGTGTGTGTTGGGACAAATGGTGGGAACCGGATGAGGGAATATATGTCTGTATGTGGGGTTCGAGACACGTCTGCCCCAAGGGCGTGTCCATCTTCTTCCAGAGGCAGTGGCAGGATGAAGGGAAGGGGATGAGATGGGATGTTAGCACTCGAGCGTGCGGAGCCCCATACTCCCCTATTCCGGTGAACGCCACTGAACTCATCACCCGCCCACGCAAGCCCCTGCCCACGCTTCCGGTAGCACTAGCCCAGAAAGGAGGGTGCCCAACCACCACCAAGGGACCCGGGAACGGTTTAGTATTGGTACCCACCGGTCAGGTGCTGTACCAAGGGGTACACTACGCGGTGGCCTCAGTGATTTTAAATCTCACTGAGGTAAGATTGCCGGAGTGGTGTCCCAAAGAAACGGAACAATTATACCAGGTCCTGTTAACCAGTATGTTTAGACAATTTTACGAATTTGACTTTGCCGACATCGACAGAGACAAATTATACACCACACCGCCAGAAGTTTTGGATCGAGTCGGGAGGCAAAGAAGGGGTACTGTAAATGACATATTCACTGCTTTTAATACCGGGACATCTGTTGTCAACGCTCTAGATAACGTGGAGCTGCAGACACAGATCAACGGTTTAAAAGCCCAGTTAAGGAACATATTGACAGACGAAAACAAGGCCGTGGGTTCTGAGTTGCATGAGGACCAGGCCATGACACTACACTTTAAGGACATAATTGCTGAGCTGGAGAAACACGCGAGAACGGTAAATGCACTCATTAAGGAGGATCGGAATGCGTCCGATCAAGCTGCGCAAAACGAGGCCTGTGTGCTGTACGGGGCGTGGTTATTGGGCGAGGGCCGCAGTAATCTTGAGGATTTAAAACAGGGTTTGGTCCCGTCCTGGATCAGCAACAAGCACTTGCAAGCGCTCCACCCTTTTGAGAATGCATTAAGCCCGTGCCAGCTCAGACTAGCCGCAGAAGCATACCCAGTTCCAGTGGACTGCGGACATTCGAATCACACTATTATGGGAATAGTAGTAAGAATGCCGGTGTTGGGTCCCGCAGCAAAGCCCGCCCCGGTATACAGAGTAGAGAACATTGGAGTCATTCAGGGGGGCGCACACATTCGTTACGCAGTGGTCCCGCCTTACGTCATCAGATGGGAGCGTACGATGACAGGCACCGACCTCTCAGGATGTCGGAGCCGGGGAGCACACATCATCCTGTGTCCCCAGCACTTGAATGCCTTTTTGAAACCACAGTGCGGGTTCAGAACCGCTAGCGCGAAGCCGGTGAATTGCACCATGGAGGCAATGGCAGAGGACCATGTGCCCCCACAGGTAGCATATATCGGGGGTGGGACATACTGCGTCACCACTGCAGCGCCTCAGTACCGATACGGACAACACGAGTGGTGTTCGGTCGGTGATAGCAGTTTCTGTTTCAAACCCAGGGCCGAGGTTCAAGTGGCACAACAACGAATTGTTCCCATTCCTGCGCCCTCCACCGTACACATCACTATCAAAGAGAATTTCACAGACTTACAACGATTTGTCGCGCATTTTGGTTATGTCATTCCCCCTCTTCCCGAACACCTCACCAAGATTTTAAAAGCCGTTATAATTTCGCAGAAACATTTCTACACACTGGAGCAGAAGACTTTAGAGATAGGAAAAGACATATTGGACATAACCATCCCACCATGGTGGGACTTGTTCACCAACATAGAGGTCCCCGCCTGGATTAGAATAGCATCCCATATCCTAGTAGTATGTCAGGTTTTGATTGTGATATTTTTGCTCTTCGTGCATTGCAAAAGAGGCAAACGCCTCCAGAGGCACGAGAACACAGGAGAATGGAGAGAACGCTATGTGCGAATGGGGGAAGCAGATACCCCACTCTAAGCTGCTAGTATAAGATTAAGCGTCCCTCCATTTAAATTTTTTTTGATTGTTTTGGGTTATAAGGAAATAAGTATTGTTATGTTATTAGTTGTTCTTAAGTTTTTTTGGATTAATAAAAGATGCATGCAGATGGCGCAAAAGGGTATCAACCCCTGCCCATCTGACAGGTGAAGGTGTTATAGTTTAAGATTTGCTGTCTATGATTCCAAATGTGCATGAGGTAATTTTCATTTTCTCCGGAAATGGGAACTGCATGTGTCGTGAGGGGCATAGATAGTTAAGTGCCAGGAATGTTTGGATGTGGGGAATCAGGGAAAATTTGCTCATCAAGGATTATTGATACTTTAAGCAAGCTATCAGTATCACAGGGGGGCCTGTAAGATTCGCAATTTTCAGCAAAAATCACGCAAGAAAACTGGATAAAATAAGACTGTTTATTGACTAAAGTAAGCTTGCACAGAAAAACCTTTGATAAAAGGGCATACAAAATGGCTGCCAGGCCCCGTGATCAGTTTATGAACCATTTTATTTCTGTTACTGCAAGCCAGACAGGCTTGTGGATTGAAGACAGTGAGCCCACGAAAGCCAGTCTCTGGGAACCGAAACTCAGAGCAACAGCATACATATTCAATGGATTATAAGTACAGGATGGGGCCCATCAAGATATGGGCGGACAATGTAAAAACACTTATACCCATTTATCGTACAAAGGAAAAACCGTTTAGCAGCCATCAAGGAAAATGTCCGGACCGATCAATATGTGAACCGAGCCACGGTGACAATGCAAAAGACATTGAAAGACATTATCGGCCAGGAAGGCCAGTTTAAGTTATCACCGGCTCCGTTACAAGACAAAGCGCCCCTGCAGAGATTTCTGCCCGCCAAAATTAATACAAAGACAGGACTATGATTTGGCGGGAGATAAGACTGTCCCAAAAGAGTATAACTATGGATTGAAAGTCCATCTAAGTTACTTCGGACTTCGGGTTACTTGAACAACTTCTTCTTCACTGCCACGGCTTCTTGTTGGGCGACTTCAGGCTTCCATTTCTTCAAGAATTTTCTTCTACGAGGAACGAACGAAGGGCGGACGGTGCCCGGATCGGCGCCTCTTCCACTTCGGCAGATCGATGAAAACGTTTTCGTCTTTTTAAAGACGGACGGTTTCGGAAAAAAGGACAACGTGGCCGGTGTTCAGCCAAACAAGGCTCGGCCATGACGAGAAGATGACTAGGGTGGCCCGGGTACTGGGGTCGGGAGATCATCGACGACCCAGGCCGACGGAGAAGAAACCCTCTGGAGGACTGGCGATCTAGGCCACAAGATTCTCCCAAGTGCATAGCCTGCATCTGGGTCTGCTCCATGAACCCAAATCGACTTAGTAGATCTCAACCTTAACGAGCGCTCATCGAGGCTGGGTCTACCCCACCGCCTCGAGGGAGGAGAGAATATCGACTGCGCCAGAAGTTTCCAAATCCACGTGACGACGGGAAGCGGTGTCAAAAGGCTGCGAACCCCCTTTCTCGCGATTTCGAGAGTGGTGAGCATGATCCCAAGTTCCCCAGGTCGAAACTTAGTTTAGGTATAGGGGAGGGAGTTAAGGGAAATCGTAATGTGTTTCCCCTTTTACGATGTGCCGTGTGTTCCCCATTTCCATAGAGTCAAGTTCATAAATTTGTGCATGATTGTAGTAACTTTAATCTGTGCCTATGACATGTATTTTGTAATGCTTCAAACTGTTTAAAAATAAAAGCATCCATTTCGTGCTATTCAACCTGGTCTATTGAGTTCTTTCTCTGCACTACTGTTCTCTGCACCTAAGTCCAAGGTCTAGAACCGTAGGGGGAGTGGGTCGAACCACTCAAGGGTAATTATTGCACAAAGCCTGGCAGGAGACCAGAAAGAGCAAGAGAAACCCCCTACACTTGGGGCGATTGGCTCGTAGCCCATGTTCTCTTAGTCTAGTGAGCACCTGCTCTAGGTTGGCAAGGTGTTCACTGTTATTTTCACCTGTCACTAGGATGTCGTCCAAGTAACACTGAGTCCCCGGAATCCCTTGCAGGACTTGTTCCATCGCTCTTTGCCATATCGCCGGAGCTGATGCTACTCCGAATACCAGTCGATTATACTGGTAAAGACCTTTGTGAATGTTTATCGTGAGATACTTCCTAGAGGATTCTTCAACCTCCATCTGCAAATATGCTTGTGCTAGGTCAATTTTTGTAAAACGCTTCCCTCCAGATAGTGAGGCGAAAATATCTTCTATCCTCGGAAGAGGATATTGTACTGTGTGAAGGACTGGGTTCACCGTCACCTTGAAGTCCCCACAGATGCGAACCTTCCTTGGCTCCTCAGACTTATTGTTCATCGTTTTCTTCATGACAGGAATGATGGGTGTCGCCCACTCGCTCCAGTCTACCTTAGATAACACGCCTGCATTCTCGAGATTCTCCAGCTCTGCCTCGACGGCTGGGCGAATTGCATATGGTACCGGTCTTGCTTTAAAAAACTTGGGAATTGCATTCTCTTCTATTTTTATCGAGGTGGTTACGCCTTTAAGAGTTCCCAGTTCTTGCTGAAATACCTCTTTGGCCTTATCTAAGATTGTTGACAATCGCCCAGGAGTCACGTCGTCATCCTTTTTACCAGCCACCGTCAGTGCCTGAATGGAGTGCCAGTCTAAACTTATCTTTCTGATCCATTCACGTCCCAATAACGGTGGTCCACCATCTTGCAGTATGTACAGATACAATTTCTGAGTTTCCTTGCCGTTGTATTCGACAGGCACCCTTATTTTTCCTCTGGGGTATACTTTTTGCCCCGTATACGTCTTCAAGACAATGGATGTCTCTTTCAAGGGTATGTGTGAGAATAGCCACTCGTAGTCTCGTCGATTCATGACGGTCAGAGCTGATCCTGTATCCAATTCCATTTTGACTTGGGACCCTGCTATCGTGAGGGTGACCCAAATGGTTCGGTGATCCTCTTTTGCGATTACGTTGTGAAGTTTGAGACAGCTTAGTCTCTTGTTCCCGGATTCACTATCGCTCATCTGGTCTTCGGAACTACTGTCCGTCATCTTTTGTACTTTCCTGTACTGTTCCTTAGTAGCCTTTTTGTTGTCGTTGGTCTTCTTCCCAGACCTGCAAACTCGTGCAATGTGTCCCATCTTTCCGCATTGCCTGCATATTTTGTCCTTGGACCAGCAGTCCTTCTGGTCATGGGTTGTTCTGCCACAGCGATAACATTTTTCAAATCCCCGTGTCATTTCGTGGGTGCCGCATTCCTGTGGCTTTTGTTGTATTTCTGCAGCTCCCCTTGCTGCTGCTTCGTATGATACTGCCACGCTGAAAGCCTTATCTAGCGTCAGCTCTTTCTCTGAGAGTAACCTCTTCTGGGTTCCTTCACTCAGGAGTCCACAGACAAATTTGTCCCGTAGGGTATCTGCCAGTCCTGCTCCGAACTGGCAGTACTTTGATAGCTTGCGTAGTTCTGTAAGGTAATCAGCATTGCTCTCATCTTTATGCTGATTTCTCCTGTGGAATTTAAATCTTTCTGCTATCAGCAGAGGTGTAGGATTTAGGTGTTCCTGTAGGATATCAACAATTTCGTTAAAACTCATCGCCTTCGGTTTGGCTGGAATAATCAGGTTCCGCAATAGGCCGTACATTCTTGCGCCCATTAAGTTTAGTAGTACCGATGCCTTTTTCTCATCGGCTACTTCGTTTGCCTCGCAATATACCTCGACTCTTTCCACATAAGTGGTCCAGTCTTCTATTGCATTATCGAAGGCAGTGATATTGCCCGTCTTCGGCATCTTGGAAATCTAAGATGGCGCCTCCCGCGCTTTGCCTTCTTCCCCGATTTACAAAATGGCGCCTCCCGCGCTTTGCCTTCTTCTCCGCTGGATTAAGATGGCGCCTCCCGCGCTTTCTGTCTTCTCCGCTGCTGCTAGCGCTGTTGCTGGTGTTTTATGCCTTGATGGCGATGCCCTATGGTCTTCGCGCACTTCCTCCCGCGCTGCTAACGCCGCTCTCCGCGGTTCCCGTAGCAAACTGCAGCTTCTCGCGGCTTTCTGCGCTTCTAATTTTTTTATTATTTCCCCGTCGTCAGAGCAACCCTGTGGAACACTTGCCTCCCTCTTCTCGGGTCTGTACGCTGCCCGGCTTCGTAGCACCGGCCGCGCCCTCTGTGCTCCACCCTCTCCTCTTCCCGACAACGCTGCTCGGCCCCGTTGAAAAGCCACCCGATCGAGCTCTAGACCACCGCAGCCCAGGAAGGATCAGTGTACTACCTACCACCAGCCCGATTAACTGAAACACCATCGACAGGATAACTAAGCCCCGCTCTCGACAGCCTCTCCTGCAAATCTTCAACTCTGATGAATCAGAGGCGGATGCCCATGGTCGACGCCCGTTTCTTCTGTTCGTTTGATTTTTTTTTTCTTTCTTCTGGCCTCGACCTCTGATAACTTCGCTTCAGGGATGGGTCCCCATGAGGAGGTGCAGACTGTAGGTAAGTTCGGATCTGCTCGTCGCCAGTATTATGTCTGTGTGTAATTGAGACACGGACTGCAGGAGTTGATTATAACAGGTCTTTACTGAGTGGAGACAACCTGGAACTACTATGCAAAAGTTACTACACAGGCTTATATACAGGGGTGGTCACTACTGGTACTGCAGTATACAGGGGCTGCAGAATATAGTTCCTTCTGCAAAGTACATACACTACAAAAACTGTACACAGTACTCCAGGTGTAGTCTCACCAGGACCCTATATAATTGCAGTAAGATGTCTTTATTCTTATACTCAAGTCCTCTTGTAATAAAGGCCAACACACCATTTGCTTTCCTAATTGCTTGCTGTACTTGAATGTTAACTTTCAATGATTCATACAAGGACACTCAGGTTGCTCTGAACACCAACATTTCCCAATCTCTCACCATTTAAAAAATACTCTGCTTTTCTATTTTTCCTACCAAAGTGGATAACTTCACATTTCTCCACATTATATTCCATTTACCATGTTCTTGCCTACTCATTTAGCCTGTCTATATTCCCTTGAAGCCTCCTTGCATCCTTCTCACAACTTACATTCCCACCCAGCTTTGTATCATCAGAAAATATATTGCATTTGGTTCCCTCATCCAAATCACTGATGTAGATTGTGAATAGCTGAGGCCCAAGCACTGATCCTTGCGGTACCCCACTAGTTACAGCCTGCCAACCCAAAAATTACCCATTTATTCCTACTCTCTAGTTTCTGACCGTTAACCAACCTCAATCCATGCTAGTATATTACCCCCAATCCCATGAGCCCTAATTTTGTTTAATAACTTCTTGTGTGGCACCTTATCGAATGTCTTCTGAAAATCCAAATACACCACATCCACTGGATCCCCCTTATCTATTCTACTAGTTACAACCTCAAAAAACTCTAACAGATTCATCAAACACGATTTCCCTTTCATAAATCCGTGTTGACTCTGCCCAATCCTATTATTATTTTCTAAGAACCCTTAATAATAAACATCCTTAATAATAGAATCTAGCATTTTCCCTACTACTGATGTCAGTCTAACTGGTCTGTAGTTCCCCCTTTTCTCTCTCCCTCCTTTCTTAAATAGTGGGGTTACATTTGCTACCTTCCAATCCGTGGAAACCTTTCTAGAATCTATGGGATTTTGGAAAATAACAACCAATGCATCCACTATCTCTATAGCCAACTCTTTCAAAACCCTAGGATGTAGGCCATCAGGTCCAGGGGATTTATTGGCTTTCAGTCCCATTAATTTCTCCAGTACTTTTTTACTAATACAGGAAACTTTCTGGTATCTGGCATGGACGGGACCGACATGGTGCCAGTTCTTCAATAATTCCGGATAACCGAACGCTATAGTAAAAGATACGGAGCTCAGAGCTCCGTATAAAGCAACAAACCCTGTTGCTCAGCTTCAAAACAATCGGCACAAGTTGCAAGCGTCTCTGTAGCTTAGCAACAGCTTCAGCTACACCCTTGCACAGCAACAAATGGAGTAAAAAAAGTAATAAAAGTAAAAAAAGTTACCTGAACCGACTCCTGAATTTTGCCAGTGGATAGAACGTTCTGGTTATTTAGGGGCCGGTTAATCGAAAGTTTCCTGTACTAATATCTTTGAGTTCCTCTTTCTCGCTTGATGGTGAGAGTTGTCAGACGATTCAACTATGGAGGCATTACAGACAGTCCCAACCTTGTTTTCACCTGATGGTCACATGTGCACATCCAGCTGGATGATGATCAGAAGCAGAACCCTATCTGGCTTTCCCCTCCCTAACCCAGGGGCACCAAAGTCAATTGTAACACTCCTACTATCTTCCCAGTTGAAATCTGCTAACGCAACATAGACCAGAGGTCAAAGCTGAGACCTTCCCGGATTGTATGGCTTAGTTACTTACTGGATAAAGTCACTGATCCGTGCAGGGGATCCTCTATTAATGTGTCTATTGAAACTGCTTGCAACAAACCAGAACAACTCATACATTTCAAGTAACAGTGCATTATTCTTTAAGATCATACACTGCATCCCATGGTAAATTTACATCCATGGTGCAAAGGTCAGTGCTGAGGCTCAACAATTATGCCCTCACACACGCTCCTAAAATGCACAGAATGAACCACGAAACACTTGATGCCATCTTTCATGTGCAGATATTCATATCTTACTGTACTGATTTTAAAGCTGCTGTAAGCCACAATGATTGAAATCAAATTCAACCTACTACTGCATTTATGTTACAGGGCGGCTATGCAATGCGGCATTGTAATGTGAATGAGTATTGCTGTCTCTGGAGGTGCCACGATCCACCTGATAGTGTGGGTTTACCCTAGTGCCTCTTTATCATTTTTTTCTCTGCAGTCACTCTAGCCATGCAGCCCATCAGTGAAATTTTCTTATTGTTAGCTTGTATGGACTTCCTTTGGTGATGAGATAATAAAGACATAAACTGTGATGTTAAAACAATGACATAGGCATTATAAATAAAGCAGACTGCACATCACTGGGGGCTACTGCTATTATAGAACCATTTCTACTTGAAGCAGTTCTATAATTAAAATACATTCAAATTCTATCACACGCTCCTTCAGTTTTCTGTTCCCCACACAACACAGTAACTGTGTTGGGCAGTAATTTGATACCACCCAGTGCTTTGTGGTAATGCTGAAAGCAACTGAATTTAGGTTGGATCAATAATGGCGAACAGAATTTGATCAGGCCTGTAAATGGGTTATTTGGAGAGTGATATGCTGAGTAAACTAAACAGGGCTACAGAAAAAGACTGGAGAACACCATGTAAATTTGCATCAAACTCAAGCTATTCAGATTAACAAGAGATACTGCCTGTGAAATCCTCAGTGGGAACCACTTTTAATGGAAGGAAGGAAGGATGCATATTCTTGTAAGAGTAAATAATTCTAGAGCTGTTGACACTGAGTAAGTATGACAGTAGCTTGTACTGAGTAGTGTAGGTACAAGATTAAATCGTTGACAACATGGAGAAGGAGCTATGCTGGAGAGAGCCGAGATAAAGATCTAACCTCAAGGCCAAACTCATTCTGGCAGTACAAACACTTCATCTGCTCCATTTGATAGAAACAAGCAGCATAATTTGCCAATCATTTCCTCAAGCAACTCTGGCCCTCATGCAATGCTGGGAGGCAAGCTGAAACGGAATCTATTGCCATAATCTGTCAACTGACTGTTTGTTAGGCACATCAAACAGTGTAACTGATTGCTGCTGGTCACCAAGGGCTCCAGTATCCCCCCAATACATTCCCAACGCAGCAATTCACACCCGCACTGAGGCAAGCAGCACTTGCTGGTGCTCCCAATTAACTGGACAAATTACTCCCAGGTGGGAACCTAGGACTGATTGAAGGCAATGAAATGTTGCTGGAGGGAGACTGTTAGCTCCAGTCCTATCATGTCACTATTATGCATGCAGTCTTTTTATACGAAGGTACTGTCAACTCAATATTAATTTATGATTTTAAAGCCTGATGTTTCTTTAAAACGTGTCTGAAAATTCTCTTTGCAGGTGCCACATATGCAGGATTGCATTGAATTGTGTTATGCTTTACCGAGTTATTCTACCGCACATTATTCTTGCAGATTGTTCAGTAATCCAGAGAGTGAATAGTTTTCTTTAGTTTGGCATGTAGTTGTCTGCTGTCAAGTGAATTATGTTTCAATGCTCATCAAGCTTTCCAGCAGTTGGAAAAATAAATGGAGGTTTCAGTCTTAGTAGCTTCAGTTGATGGCGCGAACACTTTTTATACTTACTGAAACAAATTGTGTGTTTCAAGACATCTGTACTACATGTTGAAAGACTACTGGTTTTATCACACAATTACTGAATAATGGCTTGGGTTTTGTGGTCAGCGGCGAAGTAACGGCGCTTGCCGCTGACCTCGAAGAAAGCTGGCCACAAAAATTTAGTGGCCTTTGCGGCGTCGATTTCACTTTTTCCAATGTGACTTTCCATCTTGCGCCATCTATAGGGGATCTGTGGCGCCCAGCAACAGTGATATCATTTAAGCAGGCTAAGCAAGAAGAATTCTCACAGACAGCAAACTAGGAAGTAAAAAGCAGGTTTTATCATTCACTTTTTAATAATTTTACAGAAAGTGAAATAAAGATTGGGACATACACATGGAGTTTATTTTTATTATTTTAAAAATCTATGGAATTTTTTTTATCATGGAATGGAAGAAATGAGACTCCACAATATAAAATTAGTTTTCAGGGCCAGAGAGGTTGTTCAACAGTAATTATGACATAGTACGCCATTAAAACCTCAGTCACATCTCATTCAACAAGGCTTAACTTTTTCAAGGGTTTTTACAGTGCGAATACTGTGTAAAAAGTTGAAGTTCACATCAATTCAGTGATTTCTAATTGATTTCCATCTGCGAGGACTGCAACAACACACCCCGTGGAGCAGCAGGGTATCACTGACAGCAACCTCCGGATTTCTGCGTTTAGCGGCGAGGATGCCAGACGATGCTGTCAGTTTTACAAAGTAATGATGGCGAATGCTGACAGGTTCGCCATCATTACAACTGCAAATTCCGGGCTGATGTGTATTCCATTGGCTGTAAAGTGTTTTGAGATGTCCTGAGGTTGTGGAAGGTGTTATATAAATACCTTTCTTTATGTGGCCTGTGTGGATTCACAGAATCAAATCTCAAATTATGTAATACATCAGGGAAATGGAGCAATATATATGTGACAGAGAACATTTGCTGGAGATTCGAACACACCAAGATAAAACTGACTTTAGCTTTGTTTAGAACTAAGGCTTTTGGTCCTTTTTGTGGCTTGATTTTAAAAAAATACTTAGCATCAGCAAGTCACAAGAGATCCTTTCTGCGCTATCTCATCGGAAACGTCATATAGATTTCAAATACATCGACAGGATCTTTCCTCTGTTATAGCTCAGTGTTCAAAAAGTTAATGGCATACAAGTTTTCGACATTTCCACGATGACTGTTGTGTTGTGTGTGTTTTTCTAATTCTCTCCATATTAATCACTTTAGCAAATCCCTTTTACTCTCCATGTTTCTCCACCCAGGAGGCACACCACCCAAGGGGCAAGCCACTTATTGGTACAGGCAGCCCCAAGTGTGTGGACTTCACTTTCTGGATTTTAAAATGGCAGTGGGCCGCAGGCATGTCACCCTCCTATGAAATTTCTGCCACCAGTGCCACTTTCACAATTCAGTAAGTGGCCAATGTCAATACGACTGTTGCCTTTTTTTAAATGTCAGCTACTCACATCTTTAAGTGCAATTTTCCAACAAAGAAAATGCTAATTTGTGACAGGATGACCACCACTGCTGTAGAACCTTATAGTTAAATGGACCCTCACTGTAACAATGAATTATGAGACACTCTTCTCACTATTACACACTGATGTACACAAGGCCAGAAAGCAGAGAATAGGGGAAGCATCTGGACTGATTCAGAAATTAGCTGAATCAGAGGAAGCAAAGAGTACATGGAGCTGCATCAGAATGGAAGAGGTGATTATATGGTGCCTCAGGGAGTAGGACTAGGGCCATTATTATTTACATTAGACGGAAATGATCTGGAAGTGATCTGGGGACAGAAATAAAACTGTTAAAAGTTTGTCAAGGATGCAAAACTGGGGTGGGAGCTGCAAGCAACAGGGAACAAGCAAACTAAATACAAAGGGATCTGGATAGACTGGGTGATTGGTCTGACAAATGGTGATGTTGTTTAATGTGGAAAAAGCAACGTAAAACTGGGGAAGGGAATAAACAATGGTAAGGTAAGTTGAATGGCAGTAAACTGCAGGACCCAACACAGGAGAAGGATCTGGAGGTATTGGTGACCAACTCATTGCAACCATCTCAACCCAGGAGGCACTCTACCCAAGGGTGTGTAACAGTGATGAAGAAGGCAAACAAATCTTACGATGTATAGCTAGAAGGATAGTTCCAGGGGTAATACTGAGCTTGTAGGGGGCAAAACCTTGGCCCCACTGGGCATGTTGTGTACATTTCTGGTCACTATACCTTAGCTGGACATCCCAGCTTTGGCGAGAGTTAGGTTGGGGGGGGGGCAGGACAAATAACTAATTGGATAATGGGGGGGCGGAATTAGTCTTCTGAGCTATGAGGAGAAACTAAGGAAGATGAGAATGTGACACTGGAGAAAGGAAAGTTGAGGGAAGACCTTGTCAAAGTTTTCTAATTCTAAGGGGTGCAGATTAACCGAATTATAATAAAGTGTTTGACCTAATCATTCGCTCTTTAAGTGGGAGGTGACAAGGAGGGGGTTATTGTTGATCCGTGATTCTTTAAATAGGATGTTTCCCCAAGAACTACACGGAGGCTGTAACTTGACAATCAACAGGTGTTTACTAGAGTAGAGTAGTCTCAAGACTGAAGTACAGAAGCCTGCTCCGGCTTTATACACAGGTGTGGTCACTGCCGGTACTACAGTATACAGGAGCTGTAAAACAGTTCTCTCTTAAAGGTACATACACAACAATTCCTCCCCTTTTAGATTAACAGTACCCATAACATTCATTTAACAATTAACATTTTTAACATGCAACATTAACTGAAAATAGTCCATTTATAAATTCAGTCTTTGGGGCGGCTTCCTGATCCTTTCTGGATAGCGCCTTCCCTGAGGTTCTTGTTCTTGGTGCGGAGGCGATTCTGGCCCCCTTTCGTCGGTTAGTTCATCAGTTTCCACTGCTACTGTTTCTGAGGTAGATGCTACCGGTATGTCAGGTTCATTCCCAGGTACGCGAGACATGGGGTTGACTCGTTCCTGTGACGCTAAGATCTGGTCGACGTGGCGTCTCACAATGTTCTCCCCGACATCCACTGTGTGCATTAATGGCCCCTGCCGTGTGCATATCGTTCCGGGTTGCCATTTCTCTGTTCGGTAGTCACGGGCCAAGACTGGTTCTCCTACATTGAAGCTCCTTGTCGGCTTCTCATTGATGTGCTGGAATTGTTTATCCTCAACATTTCTTCGCACATTTGGTCTGAGCAAATCCAGACGAGATCTCAACCTTCGGTTAAAGAACATCATGGCCGGGGTCTGGTTAGTAACTGCATGTGTCGCATTTCTGTCGGCTAACAGGAAATTGTCCACCTTATGCTGTAGTGGAATTTCATCACCGCACATGGCCCTTATCGCCTTTTTAAAGGTTTGTACGAACCTCTCAGCCAATCCATTTGTGGCTGGATGATACGGGGCGGACGTGTAATGCCTTACCCCATTCCTTCTCATAAATTTCCGAAACTCTTCGGACACAAACTGTGGTCCATTATCAGAGCAAATCTGCTCTGGCAAGCCGTTCCTGGCAAATATGGTCCGTAGGACTGCAATCGTTTTCTCTGTAGTGGTTGAGGACATTTTTACCACCTCAGGCCATTTCAAATGAGCATCCACTGCTATTAAGAACATTGAGTCCATGAATGGACCAGCAAAATCAATATGCACCCGTTGCCATGGAGAGGAGGGCCACTCCCATGGGTGTAGAGGGGCATGTGGTGGTGCATTTTGGACTTTCTGGCATCCTGAGCAGCTCTTGGTTAGGTCCTCGATTTGTTGATCAATCCCCGGCCACCACACATAAGCCCTAGCAAGGCTTTTCATTTTTACCCCTCCCAGATGACCTTCGTGAAGCTCATTGAGCACTCTCTCCCTTAACTTGGGTGGAATTACCACTCGGGATCCACACATCACTGTCCCCTGGCATACTGACAGCTGTTCTCTTCTGGATGAGAATGCTGGCAACAGTGAGTCGCCATGTGTTGGCCATCCCCTCACCGTCAAATCATATACCCGAGACAGTGTCGGATCATTGCGGGTCTCCTTCTCTATATCTGCATTAGTCACTGGCAATCGTTCAATTATTAACGAATAAAATATCTCGATAGGGTCCACTGCTGGTGCTTCCTCCACAGTAGGCAGTGGCAAGCGTGATAGCCCATCAGCGTTTCCATGCTGTTTCGTGCCTTTATATTCTATTTCATATTGGTTCACCCCTAGAAAAAGGGACCATCTTTGTAACCGTTGTGCAGTCATCACCGGAACGCCCTTCTTTGGATTAAAGATGGAGACAAATGGTTGGTGGTCAGTCAGCAAGGTGAACTTCTGCCCATGCAGAGAGTGGTTGAATTTTTTTACTCCCCATACTAGGCTGAGGGCCTCCCTGTCGATCTGGGCGTAGTTGCGCTCGGGAAGGTTAGTGACCGAGATGCAAAGGCTACTGGCCTCTCCAACCCGTCTGGGAATTTGTGCGACAGCACCGCTCCAATACCATAGGGTGATGCATCGCATGCCAACCGAATTGGTAGTGCTGGGTTGAAATGGGCCAACACCTCTTTTGATGTGATCAATTCTTTGCACTTCTGGAAAGCTCGTTTACATTCGTCATTCCACTTCCATGGTACCCCCGTTTGCAGTAGGGTATTCAGTGGGTGTACTACTGTCGACAAATTTGGTAAGAACTTATGGTAGTAGTTTACCAGCCCAAGGAATGACCTCAGTTGTGACACATTTTCCGGTGCTGGAGCCTTGACTACTGCCTCAATCTTTTCAGGGGACTTATGTAACCCTTCTTATTCAATAATGTGGCCACAGTACGAGATCTGCTTCTGGAAAAACTCGCACTTGTGGCGATTAGCTCGTAGCCCATATTCCTTTAATCTAGTGAGCACCTTCTCCAGGTTGGCGAGGTGATCACTGTCATTTTTGCCCGTGACCAGGATGTCGTCCAAATAACACTGGGTCCCTGGAATCCCTTGCAGGACTTGATCCATTGCCCTTTGCCAAATAGCCGGAGCCGATGCCACCCCGAACACCAGTCGGTTGTATTGATAGAGACCTTTATGAGTGTTGATCGTGAGGTATTGTTTCGAGGCTTCTTCTATCTCCATTTGCAAGTACGCCTGGGCCAGATCAATTTTGGTGAAGCGTTTACCTCCAGATAGCGAGGCGAAAATATCCTCAATCCGTGGAAGTGGATATTGTACCGTGTGAAGGACTGGATTCACTGTCACCTTAAAATCCCCACAGATGCCGACCTTCTTTGGTTCCCCAGGCGTATTACTCAATGACCTCTTCATTACAGGGACGATGGGTGTAGCCCACTCGCTCCAGTCTACTTTGGACAATACTCCTGAATGTTCCAACCCTTCCAGCTCTGCTTCACTACGGCTGGTCGGATCGCATAAGGCACCGGTCTGGCCTTAAAAAACTTTGGACTTGCATTTTCCTCTATTTTAATCGTTGCTGTTATGCCTTTTAGTTTTCAGAGTCCCTCCTGGAACACTTCTTGTGCGTCAGTTAGCATTTTTGACAGTCGTCCAGGTGTGACGTCGTCATCCTTTTTGGCCTCAACCTTCAGTGCCTGTATGGAATGCCAATCTAATTGTATCTTCCGGATCCATTCACGTCCTAGTAGTGGTAGTCCTCCATCTGGCAATACATATAGGTCCATTTTAGGTATTTCCTGGCCTTTGTATATCACTTTCACCCTTATTTTTCCTTTGGGGTAGACTTTTTGCCCCGTGTACGTCTTCAAGACAATCTCTGTAGCTTTCAAGGGTATATGTGGAAATAGCCGCTTGTAGTCCCTTTGGTTTATGACTGTTAGGGCTGATCCAGTGTCCAATTCCATTTTCACTTGGACTCCGTCTATCTTGAGTGTGACCCAGATAGTCTGGTGATCCTCCATTTTGGTTACCTTATGTAGTTTCAGACAACCCAGCTCCTTGCTTCCGGAGTCTCTATCACTTCCCTGTTCATCTGAACTACTGTCCATCACCTTATGTACCTTTTTGTACTTCTCCTGTGGAGATTTCTTCCTGTTGGTTTTCTTCCCTGACCTGCAGACTCTTGCTATGTGTCCTGTTTTTCCACACTGTCTGCACACTTGGTCCTTGAACCAACAATCCTTCTGATCGTGTGTTGTTCTGCCGCAGCGATAACACTTCCCTGCTGCATATGACATTTCATTGGTGCCGTATTCTTGCGGTCTCCGTTGTATCTCTGCAGCGCCCCGTGCGGCTGCTTCGTGTGATGCTGCCATGCTGAAAGCGTAAGATCCTTTTCTGATAGAAGCCGTTTCTGGGTTCCTTCACTTTGAAGCCCACACACAAACGTGTCCCTTAACGTATCTGATAGTCCCGCTCCAAACTGGCAGTGTTTCGATAACTTGCGCAGTTCCGTTAAGTACTGAGCATTACTTTTGTCTTTATGCTGGTTCCTTTTGTGGAACTTAAATCTTTCTGCTATCAGCAGCGGTGTGGGGCTTAAGTGGTCCTGTAGGATTTCTACTATGCTTTCGAAATTCTTCTCCACGGGCTTCTCTGGGGTTATCAGGTTTCGCAGTAAGCCATAAGTTTTTGCACCCATGGAATTGAACAAAACCAGTGCTTTCCTAGCATCTGGCACTTCATTCGCCCTGCAGTACACCTCAATGCGTTCTACATATGTCGCCCAATCTTCGACTTCATTGTCGAACGCCGTGATACTGCCATTCTTCGCCATCCCTGGGTGTAATTTAACTGTCTAAATGGCGTCTCCCGTGCTCTCCCTTCTTCTCCGCTGGAAGAAAATGGCATCTCCCACGCTTTCCTTCCTTCCCGCGCTTGCCCTTCTTCTCCGCTGCGGCTTCAAAAAAAATGGCGTGTCCCGCGCTCTCCCTTCTCCTCCGCGGCTCAATGGCGTCTCCCACGCTCTCCCTTCTTCTCCCCGCGGACGCGGTTCAGCCCTTGAGCCCTGGCTGTGCTCTGCGCGTTCTCCTGTGCGCCTTTCCCGTTGCCGTCGCTCGGTCCTGAACCCGGCTGCTGCTTTACCCTCTCTCTCTCTCTCTGCTTGTTTTTCCTTGACGCCGCTCGGTTCTTTAACCCCCGGCCGCGCCCTGTGCGCTTCACCCTCTCTCTTACCCCGTCGACGCTGCTCGGCTTTTCTATGCCATCGGTCGGCTCACGCCGCCGCTGTCCGGGAAGGGTGTGCGCTGCACCTGTTGCCAGTCTGTTGCTGGATCGTCGTGGCTCTCAACACCCACTCCTGCGATGTTCACTTGCTGCCGGATGACTGGGTGGTTGCTCGTGGTCGACGCCCGTGCTTCTGGCCTCGACTTTCTTCCACCGTCCTCCCGGAGCGACTCCTTGATGGGAAATGCAGAGTTGCAGGCAGATTCGAATCAACCTCGTCGCCACTGTTAGATCCGTGATTCTTTAAATAGGATGTTTCCCCAAGAACTACACGGAGGCTGTAACTTAACAACCAACAGGTGTTTACTAGAGTAGAGTAGTCTCAAGACTGAAGTACAGAAGCCTGCTCCGGCTTTATATACAGGTGTGGTCACTGCCGGTACTACAGTATACAGGAGCTGTAAAACAGTTCTCTCTTAAAGGTACATACACAACAGATATGGCTTCAGATCAGTAGAAGGGAAATGAACAGGCTCGAGGGGCCGTACGGCCTACTCCTGCTCCTATTTCTTATGTAACAGCTAGTTAACTAAATGTGGTGACTGATTATAGCAAGATATTATTTGAACTTTGGGACAAGCAATGATGGACAGCAATGATCTTTTCCATTCCACAGCTTAAAGTGTGACTGTCAGCAGTAGTAACCTACCACACAGTCTTTGTTCTGGTGCCTCTTATTCACCTTCATTTTTCTCTCTTTAATTTCCTTGCTGTTTATCATCATGCATCACAAAGCTGCCTTCATAAGTACAGTATTGTGGCGGAGCCACCAAAGGACTCAGAGCGGTTGTACATAATTCCTTTAACAGCAATGTAGTTACTGTCTGTGCCTGTACCTTTAATTACACTGTTTGTCTGTACAATGTCTAGTTACCTTTACAGCGCGATTTCAACGTGATGATGTCATGCCATTAGTCACGTGATTCCCCAATGGCGGGAAGAACGTGATGACGTGATGACGTCAGTCTTCTGACCAGGGGATCGGTCCTCGTGGAGCCTTCAAGGAGAGCAGACCTGTAGTTGATGTATTCCAGCAGTTTCTAGTTAAAGCCTGTTTTGTTCCATTAAAGTTCATTGTTTTAATCGCCTGAGTCGAACTCAGTCTTTTCGATAGCAACCTCCGTTCCTACAGTATATTGATTCTCTTCCCCCAATTTTTACAGGCCCCCTTGTCCCCTTCTGACTTGTTAACTCCCTGATGAGACACAGTTTTATGAATGCCTGGCCTCTCTGGGACCTCAGCCAAAAATGTCCCAAATTCCATGCCAGTGAGTGGAAGTGAAACTGGTTCATCCCTCATGTAGAGGGGAATGGGAGCTTTTCAGATATTCAGCTCCATGGTGGCCATGTTTGCTTGTCACCTTTACCACCCTGGCTCCTGTTAAAACCATCATCTCCTGTAAACACGGTGGTTTTAACACCAGCGGGCTGAAATTTAGGTAAACAGAATTGCTTGCTGAAGCAGTAATATGAAAGGGGGTGCTCAATTAACATTAATTTAAAGCAATTAGACCGAATATTGCTTCCCCTTGAATGTTCTCTGTAATGAAACTGTGGAGCTGAGTGTTTATCTGGTGTGTGTGTGTGGGTTGTCACAGATCTGTAATATGCAAAGAGTGTTAATACAGTGCAGCTGGAATCACATCAAAAAGATAAATACTGACTTTCTGTGGCTCTGATCTCACACTGCCACAACTGAGCTCATTCGTCTTAGAAACATAGAAGATAGAAACATAGAAGATAGGAGCAGGAGTTGGCCATTCGGCCCCTCGAGCCTGCTCCGCCATTCAATGAGATCATGGCTGATCATCCAAATTCAGTATCAGGTCCCTGCTTTCTCACCATACCCCTTGATCCCTTTAGCCTTAAGAAATATATCTAGCTCCTTCTTGAATATATTTAATGAATTGGCCTCAACTGTCTTCTATGGTAGAGAATTCCACAGGTTCACCACTCTCTAGGTGAAGAAATTCCTCCTCATCTCTGTCCTAAATGGCTTACCCCTTATCCTTAGACTGTGACCCCTGGTTCTGGACTCCCCGACTATCGGGAACATCCTTCCAGCATCTAGTCTGTCTAGTCCTGTTAGAATTCTATGGCCTAGAAATTCAGTTGCGTTCGCCAGCCGTTAACGCCATAAGAGGGGTATATTTCCAGCGCTAGGCACTTAGCGCCCGGGCGCAGACCGATCTGCGCCTACGCCCAAATTCAGTTGACATTTAGCGCCGGCGCAAAGTGTTTGCGCCCGCTCAGCTGCGCGCGCAGCTTATGACGTCATTTCGCCATGCAACGCTGTTTGTGCGCCCCAAACCGGAAATTCAGTGGCGCCCGCCCAATGTGGGCGTGGCGCTGTTAAGAACTGTGAAGTGGAACGCAACAGAGGCCCTGTGTGCCTCGGGGAGCGCTAATTAAAGGGCACTTACACTGACCTATAAAGCCCAGCCATTTTGCTGCAATGACTTTACTGCTTTGGATTTCTGGACAGAGACCAAGGGACAGAGCTTACTGATTTGGGACAACATAGGAGAGGTATTTTTGGCTTCTGGCCAGAGCTTTGACATTTGAATCATTGTGATTTCACTGTTTGCAACTTTATTATGGGGGCTGTATGGGGGTGCAACCCTCAGTTGCAGCATTATGTGCGAAGGGCTCGCAGACGCTGTGAGAGAGGGCCAGCCATGCCTAGACGCAGAGGGGCCATCAGGCGTTGGCAACGTAGGCCTTACCCACTCAGGCAATACCGGCAGCAGGTGTCCTATCTCACCATGACTGCGGCGCATTGTGTTAAGAGGCTGCGCTTCAGAAGGGAGGTGGTTGCAGAGATCTGCCAGCTGCTTCACAGAGATCTGCGTCCACAGCTGATGTGCAGGACGTCTCTCTCGGTGGAAGTGAAGGTCACGGTGGCTCTGAACTTTTATGCAAGCGGCTCCTTCCAAGCCGCTGCTGGGGACATAGCGAACATCTCCCAGTTCGCCGCGCATCGCTGCATCCGGCAGGTCACCGATGCACTTTTCGCGAGGAGACACCAATTCATCTCCTTCCCCATGACCCTACAGAGGCAGGAGCAGCGTGCAGTCGGATTTGGCAGGATCGCGGGCTTCCCCATGGTGCAGGGCGCCATTGACTGCACGCATGTGGCTATGCGGGCACCTATCGACAATGCCGAGGATTACCGCAACCGGAAGGGCTACCATTCCCTCAATGTACAGCTGGTGTGTGACCACAGGCAGCGCATCCTAGCTGTCAATGCCCGCTTTCCAGGAAGCAGCCACGATGCATTTATCCTGCGCCAGACTACTGTGGCTGACATGTTCGAGGCACAGCCTCCACCAAGGGGATGGCTTATCGGGGACAAGGGCTACCCTTTGTGTACATGGCTCATGACCCCGCTCCGCGCGCCCAGGACCCCAGCGGAGGAGGCATACAACGAAAGCCATCAAGCCACAAGGAACATCATAGAGCAAACGACAGGCGTCCTCAAGCAACGGTTCCGCTGCCTGGATCGTTCCGGCGGATCTCTACAGTATTCGCCGGATAGAGTCTCCCAGTTCGTCGTCATGTGCTGCATGCTGCACAACCTGGCTATCCGCAGGACTCGGGCACTGCCACCTGACATTGCACCACCACCTCAGGAGGACGAGCAGGAGGACCATGAGGAGGAGGAGGAGGAGGAGGAGGAGTACCAGCCCAGGAGGGAGCCACAAGGTCCAAGGGCCGTCCGCCGGCGGCTTATTGAACGACACTTCTAGGCCCCCTGTCAGGGAATGGCCTGTGGCAATGAACGCACCTGAAGGCAGCCGCTCCGCAAGCCCTCAGCCAGTTAACGCAACAACCACTTGAAACATGACACCTGGACATGCTGAATAAATAAAAAGCTTTATTTCACAAACTCAGGGCCCTTCCCACATGAAACAGAAAAACAGACAAGACCCCCAAAAAACAGTCAAAAACATCTGTCACTCCCAAAACCTGGGGAGGACTAACAAAACTTGCCCATCCAAATGGCCTTCATCATCGGCCTTACAAAAATAAGCCCCCCCCTCCACAACACAAACACCCCCATAAAAACAAAAAATGCCTTGATCTTCGGCCTTACCAAAATAATCCCCCCGCAGAACACAAGCCCCCCCCATATAAAAAAAACCGCTATCACCACACTCTACTGGGTGTGCCGAGAGGGCGAGTCCTTAGACAGGCTTCTCTGGCCCCTGCCCGACCTGCTGCTCCGCCTCAACCTGGGCCCTGTGGCTGTGGCAAGGCTGGGGGAAGGCTCATGAGGGCGACAATGCGTGTCGGCAGATGCCCTTGGGGGTCGGCCTAGACGAGGCCCGGCCCGGGAGGGGCCGGCTGGTGACTGCTGCAGCTGTGGCTGGCCAGCATCAGTCTCAGCAGCAGCTCGTCGCACCTTGGCTGGGGGAGTGGCAGAGTCGGCTGCACCAATGGGGGCAAGCTGGCTGATGGCAGGCGCGCGCTGTTCGCCAGAGACACTGGCACTCGGCCGGGCTGGCAGTGCAGCAAGCGCAGCAAGCTGGTGGAGGCCAGACCGCTGTGCTGCAGCAGGGCGGCGGGTGCCCTGGCAATGCTTCCGCGCCACAGCGAGTGTGGCAGAAGTGAGTGCCCGAGCTGCCCTGGTATGTGCCCGCATCAGCTCTGCCAGTGTCTGGACGGCACCACTCATGTACTCGCGACTCGCGTCCTGCGCTGCCGCGAGTTGCTGGACACCCCTGTCGTGCGCTGCCGCGAGTTGTTCGACCCCCCTGGCCTGTGATTCGCCGAAAGCGACCACACTATGAGCCAGGGACTCAATGGCCTGAGGCATCTGTTGCACAACCCCCATGAACTCCTGGTGGCGCCGCTCCGACGCCGCCGACATCTCATCGAGGAGGCGCACCTCCTGGGCGAGGACCGTCTCCGGACTGGAGGGCGGACTCTCCCTCTGGGGAGAAGGCCGCCGAGCTGCCCGACCCTTCCCGCGTGCGTCGACCCCACTGGGCCCAGGAACTGCCCTCCCCTGCAACACCTCCCCCCTCTGGGGAGAAGGCCGCCGTGCTGCCCGACCCTTCCCGCGTGCATCAACACCACTGGGCCCAGGAACTGCCCTCCCCTGCAACACTTCCCCCTGGCTCTCCTGCAGGCCAGACGTCGCCCCTCCATTGCCATCCCCTGGCGCGGATGAGGGTTCCCCCGATGTGCCGCCTTCCTCCTGGTCCTCGTCGTCCTCCTCCTCCAAGGGCCTGGCACTCTGAGCTTGAGGGACCACCTCCTCCTCACCAGCTGAAAGCAGGAAGGCACAAGAGTAGCTTTAGAGTGAGGACAGGGCGTCAGTGAGGGAGGCCTGAGTGGTGGCATTATGCGCATTTGTCGGACAGTGGGAAAGGATGTAGATCTGAAGCGCAAGGGCAACGAGAGAGGTCCAACCGGTCATGTCCTTACCAGTGGGTCCCAGTACAGGGTCCGCATCTCCGGTGGCAACAGGGCCAGTCACCCGGCCACGCATGAGTCGAGCCACGCTCTCCTCCAGCTCACTGAGCGCCTGGTACTCGGGACGGCCTCCACCGGTGACAGACTGGCTCCTCAAATTCCGCGCCAGCTTGGCCTGCAAGAGAAAGGATGGCCTGTAAGTACAGTGTGGTGCCCTGTTGCTGTGTGCACTGCCTCCCATGTGGAATAGCTTGGCCAGTGTGGTGCCCTGTTGCTGTGTGCACTGCCTCCCATGGTCGAATAGCTTGGCCAGTGTGGTGCCCTGCTGCTGTGTGCACTGCCTCCCATGGTGGAATAGCTTGGCCAGTGTGTTAAGTGCAGAAAGTGCTATTGATGATCATGCCAGTGCCATAGCTGCGGGAGGAGGGCTGCCCATTAGGCCTTTGAGGTCCCTTTGCCCATAATGTGAGGTGCACATGCAAGGATGAGGAGGACACTGGAAAGGGTACTCACCTTCACCAACCGAGTGAGGTCGTTGTACTTCTTCCGGCATTGGTCCGCACTCCTGGGGACATCGCAGGTGGATGACACCCTGCGGGCGATTTTCTTCCAGGCTTTCCTGTACTGCCTCCTGGGAGCCTTCTTGCCACTGTCCGGGCACAAGATCTCTCTTTTGTTTTCCACACCATCAACCAGCACCCTCAGAGCATGCTCTGAGAAGCGCTGCGCTAGTTCACGGGCCCTCTCCATGGCTTCAGGCGCTATTTTGGCCCACCAGCAGTGTTGAGGCCTAGCTGCAGGGCTCCACTATGCAGGGCGTGGCAGCAGTCAAAGTCGACCCGTCCCCCTTTAAGAGCTGGCCGGCGTCAGGGTGTCTGCTGTCAATCAAAACATGCCCGCACCTGTGCTGCGCCCGGCCTCGGCGTTATCAGGCCGCATCTCCGGCTTAGCGCCTGAAGATAGCATTGCAACGCCAGTTTCAGCGCTCGCCCAAACTCTTGGCCAAATCTACTGAATTTCGGCGAAGTGGCCTACACTTTCCGGCGGGCGCTAACTTTAGCGAACGCCCGACTTTAGCGCCCCAAAAGTGTCCAGACTGAATTTCTAGGCCTATAAGTTTCGATGAGATCCCCTCTCATTCTTCTAAACTCCAGCGAGTACAAGCCCAATCGACCCAATCTCTCCTCATACGTCATTCCTGCCATCCCAGGTATCAGCCTGGTGAATCTTCACTGCACTCCTTCCATGGCAAGTACATCCTCCCTCAGATAAGGCGACAAAACTGCACACAATACTCAAGATGTGGCCTCACCAAGGCCCTGTACAACTGCAGCAAGACATCCTTGTTCCTGTACTCAAACCCTCTCGCTACGAAGGCCAACATACCATTTGCCTTCTTAACCGCCTGCTGCACCTGCAAGCTTACCTTCAGCGACTGGTGCACAAGGACGCCCAGGTCTCGTTGCACTTCCACTTCTCCCAATCTATTGCCATTTAGATAATAATCTGCCTTCCTGTTTTTGACACCAAAGTGGATAACCTCGCATTTATCCACGTTATATTGCATCTGCCATGCTTCTGCCCAGTCACCCAACCTGTCCAAATCATCCTGGAGTTTCTCGGCATCCTCCTCACAGCACACACGCCCACCCAGCTTTGTGTCATCTGCAAACTTGGAGATATTACATCTAGTTCCCTCGTCCAGATCATTATATATATATTGTGAATAGCTGGGGTCCAAGGACCGATCCCTGCGGTACCCCACTAGTCACTGCTTGCCACTTGGAAAAAGAGCCGTTTATTCCAACTCTTTGCTTTCTGTCTGCCAACCAGTTCTCTATCCAAGTCAATACCTTGCCCCCAATCCCATGTGCCTTAATTTTACATGCTAATCTCTTATGCGGGACCTTATCGAAAGCCTTTTGAAAATCCAAATACACCACATCCACAGGTTCTCCCTTATCTATTTTACCAGTTACATCCTCAAAAAATTCCAATAGATTAGTCAAGCACGATTTACCTTTTGAAAAGCCATGTTGACTTTGTCCGATCCGGTCACTTTTTTCCAAGTGCTCTGTTATTACACCCTTTATAATGGACTCTAGCATTTTCCCCACTACCGATGTCAGGCTTACCGGTCTGTAATTCCCCGTTTTCTCTCTACCACCCTTTTTGAACAGTGGGGTAACATTAGCTACCCGCCAATCCATGGGTACTGTTCCAGAGTCTATCGAATTTTGGAAGATGACCAGCAATGCATCTACTATTTCTAGGGCCACTTCCTTAAGTACCCTAGGATGTAGATTATCAGGCCCTGGGGATTTATCAGCCCTCAATCCCATCAATTTCCCTAACACCATTTCCCTACAAATACTGATTTCTATCAGTTCCTCTCTTTCATCAGACCCTATGTTCCCCGACATCTTTGGGAGGTTATTTGTGTTCTCCTTTGTGAAGACAGAACCAAAGTATGTATTTAATTGGTCTGCCATTTCTTTGTTCCCCATTATAAATTCCCCTGATTCTGACTGCAAGGGACCTACGCTTGACTTCACCAATCTTTTTCTCTTCACATATCTATAAAAGCTTTTACAGTCAGTTTTTATGTTCCCTGCAAGCTTACTCTCATACTCTATTTTCCCCCTCTTAATTAATCCCTTTGTCCTCCTTTGTTGGATCCTAAACTGCTCCCAATCCTCAGGTTTACTGCTTTCTCTGGCCAATGTATATGTCCTCTCCTTGGATCTTATGCTATCCTTAATTTCCCTCGTTAGCCACGGTTGAGTCACCTTTTTTGTTTTATTTTTATGCCAAACTGGGATGAACAAATTCTGTAGTTCATCCATGCGATCTTTGAATGTTTGCCATTGCCCATCCACCATCAACCCTTTGAGTGACATTCTCCAATCAATCCTACCCAACTCGCACCTCATATCATCATAGTCTCCTTTATTTAAATTCAGGACCCTAGTCTCTGAGTCAACTATTTCACTCTCCATCTTAATGAAGAATTCTATCATATTATGATCGCTGCGACCCAAGGGGCCTCGCACAACAAGCTAGTTAATCCTTTCTCATTACATAATACCCAGTCTAAGTTGGCCTGATCCCTAGTTGGTTCCTCGATATATCGGTCCAGGAAACCATCCCGTATACACTCCAGGAATTCCTCCTCCACAGTATTGTTACTAATTTGGTTAGCCCAATTTATATATAGATTAAAGTCACCCATGATAACTGCTGTGCCCTTACTGCAAGCTTCTCTAATTTCCTATCTTCTATGCTCCTAGGTGCTCCTATCTTCTATGTTTCTATGTTTCCCGTTTAACGCCATCCCCGACCTCCGCATTACCGTTTGGAGGTCTATATACTACTCCCACTAACGTTTTCTGCCCCTTGGTATTTCTCAGTTCTACCCATACAGATTCCACATCATCAGAGCTAATATCCTTCCTTTCAATTGTGTTAATCCCCTCTTTAACCAGCAATGCTACCCCACCTCCTTTTCCTTTCTGCCTATCTTTCCTGAATATTGAATACCCCTGGATGTTGAGTTCCCAGCCTTGGCCACCATGTTTCCATAATCCCAATCATATCATATTCGTTTACCTCTATTTGCACAGCGAATTCATCCACCTTATTACGAATGCTCCTCGCATTAAGACGCAAAGCCTTCAGGCTTGTTTTTTTAACGCTCTTAGATCTTTTAGAATTATTATTTACTGTGGCCATGTTTGATTTAAACCCTTGATTTCTCTGCCTGTCACTTTTGTTTTTCTCCTTTCTGCCTTTTGCTTTTATCCTTGTTTCCCTTTCCTCTGTTTCCCCGCTCAGGTTCCCAGCCCCCTGCCATTTTAGTTTAAACCCTCCCCCAGAGCACTAGCAAGCACTCCCCCTAGGACATCGGTACTTGTACAGAATAGACATCCTAAATATAATGTTTGAGAGCACAGTACAGGATATAGTCATTTCTCACACATGGAACTCGGAGTTTAATAACTAATTTTCTGATGAACTGTACTGGCATTCCAATAGCATATCATCTCAATTCACAAGATAATTACAGATGAGGAGGATCATTCGGCCCTTATTAGTTCATCCACCCAGAAGACACCACAGCCACTCCCCGCCCCGCCCCCCCATCACTGCATCTAATTGTTTCTTAAACAATTCCATGGATTTTGCCTCTTCGCCTCTGTTTGGAAATCCATTCCAAGTGTTGATCACTCTCTGCATGAAGAAGAACTTCCTGACATCAGCTCTAAAGTTGCCCTTTACAAGTTTGAATCTATGTCCCTATATCCTACTTTCACAATGTAATTTAAAGTAATATTCCAGATTTACCTCTTCCATACATTTACTACCTGGTATACATCTATAAGACCACCTCTCCGACGCCTCCTTTCCACACTCAAAAGCCCAAGTCCCTCCAGTCTTTCCTCACAACTTAGACCCGACACCTGGGATCGACCTTCTCATCCTCTACTGCCTCCAGCACTTGTAAAATGGTTGGGCTGTTATAGATGACACTCCCTCCTGCAGAGTAAAGTGATCTGAAGGTTTTCCATAACATGGAAACATTGAACTAAGTGCATGATATATCTTCTACAAACCAGCAGATAGTCAGGGACCAAACTGCAGATATGTTGCTTTGAATCTTGCATGTATATGTTATTTAAGCACATATATGCAATGGCAACCGAATTTGATTTGCAGGCAAACCTGCGCCACCCAGACTCCCACTGACAGCTCCAGATGCTGCTCACTACATTTTATTGATTTGAATGTCAAGATTTTGTTTATTTTAATTATTTTATTTTTAAATCATTTATAATTTGATATCTCTACATCTCATTCTTTCCTCAAGAGAACCATACTTAACAGCTGTAGATTCATTCAGTTGAATGTGTGATTAAAAGTCCCTCAATTAATCTTTCATAGCTTCTTATGTAAACTTTCATTCAAAATAAACTAAGAGTTCTTATTATTAAAATGCTCGTCTAATCATTTATTTAGATGGCTAGGTGTCAAAGTCAAAATTGTATTAACAATATCTTACAGAGTGCAAAACAGTTTCTAGGGTACACATTGAAAAAGGTTGGATGTGACAGCTATCTGTACTTGATATTTCAACAATGGTCTAGTTAGTCAACATAAGAATTTAGATCTTTCTTAAACTTAATGCGCCGGCCACTGTATTGTTCATTTTAATAGACCCTGGTAGGTTGTTTAATACTTTTTGAAGTATCGGTTCAAATTAGTGTTGACACTGGAAACAAGCAGCTCCCATAGACCATCAAGCTGTTGGTGCTGTGGAGACCCTGAGGGAGTTTAAACGACAGAGCTAATTGTCTGTGATAAACTAATTAAATTATGCTGATAAGATCTTGGTTAGTGCCGAAGGTGCAGCAGTTCGCACGGAGCATGCCCTGGTCTATTGCGATACACATGCACTGAGACCCTCTCAGTCAATCAGTACCTTGTCAACACCATTGTCAGGGCCTTTTTTCTTTTTGTCAATTCCACAACTGCAATTTGCATCCTATTTGATTGGGAGTAAATGGTTTAAAAAAAACAAGCAGCATCTGCAGCACCGATTCAAACCAACAACAACAACTTGCTTTTATATAGTGCCTTTAATGTTGTCAAACGTCCCAAGGTGCTTCACAGGAGCGTTCTCAAACAAATTTTGACACCAAGCCACATAAGGAGATATTAGGACAGGTGGTCAAAGAGGTAGGTTTTAAACCAAGCCCATAGCTTCAAAATCATAAACTGTTTAAGGCCTCAAAATCTACATCCAAGTGAAGAGGGAACATCTCATTGACAACTTCTTTCATTCTAACTTTGAAAGTCAGGTCGTCACATCAATAGTTGCTAATGTCTTCATCAGCAGTGGGTTTTACCATGTGTTTGTAAACTGCTTTCTTGAGGCAAAATATTTTCTCTTCCAGGAGTGAATATAATTAATGTCTTTTCCATGAGTTAAAGAAATTCTTCCCTTCTAATTTTATCTATCTCAATGTTAAACCATTAAAAGTTGAACATTTTATACATTTACACCTACAGGAATATTAAAGTTTTGGGCAAATATTCCACATTAGTGCTGTAAGATGAATTTGAATAATGCACTGAAGCGTTTAAAGGCCCTGTAAGCTATTTGTGATATTTTATCTACTATTTCCTTCCAGCAAGCTCAATATGGGGCTCTATGGGGAGACTGGTACAGGACAGGATAGAGTGATATGGAACTAAAAGCAACATACTGCAGATGCTGGAAATCTGAAACAAAAATGGAAAACGCTGGAGACACTCAGCGGGCCAGGCAATATTCTGAGGAGAAAGGGAAAACAGTTAACGTTTCAGATAAACCCTTGTCAGAACTCACAAAGGGGTTTACCTGAAACGTTAACCTTTTTCCTTTCTTCACAAATGTTGCCCGACCTGCTGAGTGTTTCCAGCATTTTCTATTGGAGTGATATGGAGCAGTCTGGGTCGGCATAGACAGTATCACAGAAACCCCACAATGCAGATAGAGGCCATTTCGGCCCATCGAGCCTGCACCGACACATATCCCACCCGATCCCCGTAACCCCTACACCAACACATATCCCACCCTATCCCCGTAACCCCACGTATTTAATCCCCCTAACACTAAGGGTCAATTTATCATAGCAAATCAACCTAACCCGCACATCTTTGGACTGTGGGAGGAAACCGGAGCACCCGGAGGAAACCGACGCAAACACGGGGAGAATGTGCAAACTCCACACAGACAGTCACCCGAGGCCGGATTCGAACCCGGGTCCCTGGCGCTGTGAGGCAACAGTGCTAACCACGATGCCACCGTGCTGCCTGTGGCCTTGTATAGAGAGCATAGTTTGTATTTCAAACAATTACTTTCATTGAGTTATCGTACTGTCACTTACTTTTACTGAAATTACAGCCAGTCACGAAGTAATAAAAATACATCATTACACCGACCACTGAATCTTCCACCACTTCTCCGCACCCTCCACCCCCCCACCCCACAACACGCACGCACGCACACACACATACATACACCCCTTGAGGCCAGTTAAAGCAATTTGGAAATGAAGAAAACTGAAGCAGAGAAACACGATAAGCTATATAAATAAAACTATGGATAGTTTTTTTTCTCTTGATACAGGAAACTTCGCGATATCCGGCACCGATGGGACCGAGCTGCTGCCGATCTATCAAAACTTCCGGATAGACCAGCGCTAATGTTGAAGGATACGGAGGTTTTCATCTCCGTATCTGACAACAAACACTGTTGCTTAGCAACAGCTTGTAAACACTCGGCCCGTACCTTGGAAGCGTCTCTGAAGCTGTTGCTAAGCTACAGAGATGCTTTCCAGAGCCTGATTGTTAAAAAAATGCTAGGAGAAGAAAAAAAACCTAACCAAAACTGCTGCTGATTTCTGCCGTTAGATCGAGGTTTCCGGACATACAACCTCCGGATAAACCAAAGTTTCCTGTACTAGGGAAAGGATTATGAATTCTACATAGAGGTACCACATTTTATTTTATTGAAATAATTGTCCATCAGCCTTGAACAGCAGCTTAACATTCAGTACAATTAATGACTAAATATTTCCCTCCACAACTATAAATCCACAAGTGTCCGGTTACAGTCTTTTCGTGGGAAGATTGTTTCATGAATCAGCAGGCCATTGGTCAACAGTAACCATGCTGATTCAGGTAGATGGCCGGCTGCAAGTGTCTCAAATGTCTACTGCCTTCATTCCTCACATTGCAGAGAGCAGCCAGAAAGGCAACAAGCTATGACAACTCTGCCATGGTTCAGTTCAAGGAGGTGAGGAAAAAATCTGTTGACTGGGGTCCTTTTGCTGAAGGGTTTGAAGTGTTTGTAGTTTGTGGCATTTTTTGCAGGAATGCTTAGTCTACAAGGGAAGCAGGTTTAACATAGCTCAAGGTGTTACGCTAATTCTCTACAAAGCTGACGAAAAGGTGAGCCCAAGTGATCCTCGATACCTCTGAATTCTTCTTTTGTATGGTAAGGTGTTCAGCAGCTCACCTGTCACTGCATTGGCATCCCAATACTCCAAACAAATATCTGTGCAGATGTACGGCCCTCTCGGTTTAACCCTTTCTGTTAATGGGACTTCTATGCAGGTGGGACTGATTTGGAGACTACAATAATACTGATGCATTGCTGTATGGGGACATAACCGTGATCCTGATCTTCATGCAAAATGCTGGAGAAAATTCGAGACCTTGGCCGTTTTAGCTCCTGGACCTCATTAACATGCTGCTAGTCCACTTCCCGCCCAGAACAGGTGGGAAATGGGCATGAAGTGGCTGATGGACTCAGTAAAATTGGGCGTTCTTAGGCCACCCTCCGGCACTCAGGTGAATGTGGGGAACGGGGAAGCTTTGCAGTTGGAAGGTTGGGGGGGGGCGTTGTCTGGGTCAGGGAGGTCTATATTTTCCTTGTGGGGTCCAGAGGAGCACTCCTGCTCCTCCTGGCCCTACAAAGGAAAAAGTAAAACTTATCTTTTATGGCCTCTTCCTCCCGGCAGGTCCTGACTGGCCTTCAGCTGGCAGGAAAACTGCGGCAGCTTCCCGCTCAGGCCAGAGTTAAAATTGCAGTTGGGGCTCGATTACATCATCGGACCCTGACCTGCATATTTAAAGAAGGACCCCACCAACTCTAGGCGGGCAGCTTAGTCCCCTGTCAAGAAGCCTGAATGAAAACCGTAGTCGATGGGATCTGGGCGGCTTTTCAGCGGTAACTAACCCGGGGCATTTTAACTGCTCACATAAGAACATAAGAAATAGGAGCAAGAGTAGGCCATTCGGCCCCTCGAGCCTGCTCCGCCATTCAACAAGATCATAGCTGATCTTCTACCTCAACTCCACTTTCCTGCACTATCCCCATACCCCTTGATTCCCTGAATATCCAATAATCTATTGATCTCTGTCTTGAATATACTCAATGACTAAGCATCCACAGCCCTCTGGGGTAGAGAATTACAAAGATTCACCACCCTTTGAGTGAAGAAATTTCTCCTCATCTCAGTCTGAAATGGCTGACCCCTTATTCTGAGACTGTGACCCCTGGTTCTAGACTCCCCAGTCAGGGGAAAGATTCTCCCTGCATCTACCCTGTCAAACGCTGTAAGAATTCTGTATATTTCAATGAGATCACCCCTCTTCTAAACTCTAGAGAATATTGGCCTAGTCTACTCAATCTCACCTGCCTGGTTTCCACTGGGCATGTAGGGTTAAAATCGCCCCTGTGTTATTTCTAGAAGATGGGTAAGGGAATGGAAAAGGTAAATTGAGTATATTACTTTAAATTAAATTGTGTGAGTTGGACAAGGGGACAGGTTGAAACGAGTGAAAGGTAAATTTAGGACTGATATCCGGAAGTACTTCACACAAAGAGTGATCAACACTTGGAATGGACATCCAGATAGAGGTGAAAACCCTAGAATCATTCAAGATACAATTAGATGCTGAAATGGGCGATTGTAGGATCTTTCTGGGTTGATGAATTAAACTGGGCCAAATAGACTTACTCATCAGCAATTATTTTACAATCTTGTGAGCATTCTTTTGTTTTGCCTATCTTGAACTAATCATATAGTTCAAGCTATTGTCAAACAAGGTGGTGAAGAAAGTGTGTGTGTGACTATCAGTTAATGAAAGTGATTGCTTTCAGATTAATTCCTTTAATAAGATTACACAAGGCTTTCCTGAAAAGAGCAAGAGTATGCAAATAGCTGTGCTATGAATATAGTTTCACAAGAACATAAGAACATAAGAAATAGGAGCAGGAGTAGGCCATACGGCCCCTCGGGCCTGCTCCGCCATTCAATAGGATCATGGCTGATCTGAATCTAGACTCATGTCCACTTCCCTGCCCTCTCCCCGTAACCCCTAATTCCCTTATCTGCTAGGACAATGTCTATCTCCATTTTAAATTTATTTAATGTTGCAGCTTCCACAGCTCTCTGGGGTAGCAAATTCCATAGATTTACTACCCTCTGAGTGAAGAAGTTTCTCCTCATCTCAGTTTTGAAAGGGCAGCCCCTTATTCTAAGATTATGCCCCCTAGTTCTAGTCTCACCCATCAGTGGAAACATCCTCACCGCATCCACCCGATCAAGCCCCCTCACAATCATATGTTTCGATAAGATTGCCTCTCATTCTTCTGAACTCCAATGAGTAGAGTCCCAACCTATTCAACCTTTCCTCATACGTCAACCCCCTCATCTCTGGAATCAACCGAGTGAACCTTCTCTGAACCGCCTCGAGAGCAAGTATATCTTTTCTTAAATATGGAAACCAAAACTGCACGCAGTATTCCAGGTGTGGCCTCACCAATACCCTGTATAACTGCAGCAAGACTTCCCTGTTTTTATACTCCATCCCCCTTGCAATAAAAGCCAAGATTCCATTGGCCTTCCTGATCACCTGCTGCACCTGCATACTAACTTTTTGTGTTTCATGTACCAGGATCCCCAGATCCCTTTGTACTGTAGCACTTTGCAGTTTCTCTCCATTTAGATAATAACTTGCTCTTTGATTTTTTCTGCCAAAGTGCATAACCTCACACTTTCCAACATTATATTGCATCTGCCAAATCTCTGCCCAGTCACTTAGCCTGTCTATGTCCTTTTGCAGGTTTTTTATGTCCTCCTCACTCACTGCTTTCCCTCTCATCTTTGTATCGTCGGCAAACTTGAATATGTTGCACTCGGTCCCTTCCTCCAAATCGTTAATATAGATTGTAAAGAGTTGGGGTCCCAGCACTGACCCCTGCGGAACACCACTAGTTACTGATTGCCAGCCCGAGAACGAACCATTTATCCCAACTCTTTGTTTTCTGTTAGATAGCCAATCTTCCACCCATGCCAGTATATTACCCCCAATCCCGTGATTTTTTATCTTGATCAGTAATCTTTTGTGTGGAACCTTGTCAAATGCCTTTTGGAAGTCCAAATACACTACATCCACTGGTTCCCCTTTATCCACCCTGTATGTTACGTCCTCAAAGAATTCAAGCAAATTTGTCAAACATGACTTCCCCTTCGTAAAACCATGCTGACTCTGTCCTATTAAATTATGTTTATCCAAATGCTCTGATACTGTTTCCTTAATAATGGACTCCAACATTTTGCCAACCACAGATGTTAGGCTAACTGGTCTATAGTTTCCAGCTTTTTGTCTACTTCCCTTCTTAAATAAGGGTGTTACATTAGCAGTTTTCCAATCTGCTGGGACCTTTCCTGAGTCCAGGGAGTTCTGGAAAATGATCACCAATGCATCCACAATCCCTACCGCCACTTCTCTCAAGACCCTAGGATGTAGGCCATCAGGTCCGGGGGATTTATCCGCCTTAAGTCCCATTATTTTACTGAGTACCATCTCTTCAGTGATTTTAATCGTGTTTAGCTCCTCCCCCCCAATTGCCCCCTGTTTGTCCAGTGTTGGGATATTTTTAGTGTCCTCTACTGTAAAGACTGATACAAAATATTTGTTCAGCATCTTTGCCATCTCCATATTCCACACCACTAGTTTCCCGGTCCCATCCTCTAAGGGACCTTCAGAGACTTCTATAATGCTATAAAGAAAGACTTACATTTATATAGCGCCTTTCACAACCACTGGACATCCCAAAGTGCTTTTCAGCCAATTAAGTACTTTTGAAGTGTGGTTATTGTTGTAATGCGGGAAACGTGGTAGCCAATTTGCGCACAGCAAGCTCCCACAAACAGCAATGTGATAATGACCAGACAATCTGTTTTTGTTATGTTGATTGAGGGATAAATATTGGCCAGGACACTGGGGAGAACTCCCCTGCACTTCTTCAAAATAGTGCCTTGGGATCCACCTGAGAGAGCAGACGGGCACCTTGGTTTAATGTCTCATCTGAAAGACGGCGCCTCCGATAGTGCAGCACTCCCTCAGCACTGCACTGGAGTGTCAGCCTAGATTTTTGTGCTCAAGTCTCTGGAGTGGGACTCTGAACACACAACCTTCTGACTCCGAGGCGAGGGTGCTACCCACTGAGCCACAGCTGACACAGGACAGTTTGGCTAAAAAGAGATCCTGACTTTTTAATTCTCAACTCATTATATTCAAATAAGGAAAATAAATATCCTAGATCCTGGCAGATAATTTTAATAGATAAATCTATTTTACATATTATGTCTTGAAATATGATTTCAATTTCGGAGTAACACTGGCAATGTAAGTATTTCCAGATTTTAGAGTCTGAAAGCACAGGAAATAGTTTGTATCTCAGACATAACTTTGGTCTGATGGTAATTGAAGTAGATCAGTGAGATTTATCTGCTAGTGGCACCAGGATGTTGCTTTGCAAGCAGTAACAATTTTATGCCCGACAACCATGATCAAACTAAGCTATTGGCAGGCTTGCAGTTAAGCCCCTCTCCCTAGCACCAGTGGTAGTGAGCTAACACCAGGGATGTGGAATGAGAAGCTAAACAGTTTTATGAAAAATGTATTCTTGGATGAAATGGGGCCCACTTTACCACAAGGGCAGTCTGCTGTCTGACTGCTTAACAACAAAACAGAACAGAACAGAACAGAACAAAACGAAGTGAAAGAAATTGAGTACATGATTTCAGGAGAAGCTCTGGCTACACAAAAATACACAACTCGTGACTTGGGCCTCATAACTTACTCATGTCTGTGTCTAATTTTACATATGCTACTGCTCACTGCTATGTATCCTCATTATGACCAATGGTCCATGTGGTCTAATGTTAGTCAGTGACTTATTTTTGGTAAATCATCCAGTCATTTATCCTGTGTGGGTATCGTGATAAAGGGGAAAAAATCACCAATGAGTCTGGCTATAGTGGTCAGAGCATCTCACCTATGATTACATTGAAAATAGAGTGGCTATTTTTTATGCCTGGAATAAGCGATATAGATTTACAAACAAATTTCCCCCCGTTCACAATCCACACTATCATGCTCAGTTCGGAGCCCGGCAAGAGCTTGCCCACTGACATCTCCACAGATGTCACGAAAACGACTTCTTGGTCAGCCTACCAGGAGGCGGCTTCAAGCTGCAGGAAGGGAGTTAACAGCCAGTTTCCCCTCCTTCACGCAATCAGTGCGGCCAAGGCCAGTAAATGTTCGTTTTTAAAAATCTTTTGTGAATGCAATACTGTATTGTCATACACCATAATGACAAGACAAAAGTAATAACTTGCAATTTTACACAAACACAGACTTAAGGGTGTTGCTTCAGTTCCTTCAAGATGTGCAGTTTGACTTTAAGTTTCACAGAGAAGGCTTAACAACTTTGCCTGATCCCTTTGTGCTTCCTGTAAAGAGTGTTTTGAATTAGAATCTATTAACACTTCAAGGCAATATTACTTGAAGTCTGCAATGTTTGTTCAATATAGCTAATTAAGGCCACAAACATTAACCTCAGGAAGAATTTATAAATAAATTCAAAGCAGTTACACAATTGGGGCACACCACAATCTCCCACTCGAAAGCTTTGAACTGACAGCTGTTCCTTCTTTAAGAAAAGGGTGGGCTGCAATTGTGTAACTTAAGTTAGAACTTCTGTTAAAATGTGACAGTACTACACTTTGTCTTGCATTTACTTTAACCAGCATTATTCCTGGTGCTTCATCTATGCTGTAAATAAAACTGCAGCTCCCATTTATTTAGGAATCTAGAAGTAGTCAGAGTTGTTTCGACGAAACATAACTACCAGAATAGTGTAATGGATGTTTTACATTGACTCGAACAGGCAGATGTCTCACCTAAAAGGCAGCCCCCTCTCAGTAGTGCACCGAAACATCAGCAGAGCTTACACGCTCGAGCCCTGGAGTGGGGCTCTAAACCCACAACCTTTTGAATTGGAGGCTACCACGGAGCCAAACTGACACTTCAGTCTGGGGAATGTGCCCTGAGTGCACTGCGAGACTATGTATGAAGGAAAGAGTGCATTGTGTGTCAGTGGATAGCACCCTTACCGCTGAGTCAGAAAATTGTGGGTTCAATTCAATTCAATTCAATTTTATTTGCCATATGTACTAGTACAATGGAATGCTTACTCCCCGTAGGGACACGTCAGCTATTTTTACAGCGCCATGTTCAGAAAGTCAATTCTTTGGCATCCAGTGGCAGTGGGAGCACGATGTCCCTCAGCCGCTCCGTCCTCCTCGTCACCGCGGCCTCCTCCTCACTGTTGCCGGCTCCACGTGTGGTGGCCTGCTTCTCCCACTCACCCTCTGGCCACCATTCCCAGCTCTCCTCCTCCCAGTCAGACTGCGAGTCGTCGTGGCTGCTGCTGCTGCTCGATGCGTTGCGCTGCCTCCGCCCGACTCGCCGAACACATCCTCCGATCACCGCGGCCTCCACCTCACCGTTGCCGGCTCCACGGTCCGACGGCCCGGGCCTGCTTCTCCCGCTTCCGGTCCGGCCTCTGGCCGCCATGCTCGGCTCCCCTCCTCCCAGTTGGAATGCTTCCCCGCTGAGGAGCAGCCAGCCGATGTGCTCTAGTGGGTCGACGTGGCTGCTGCTGCGTCCCGATGCGCTGCGCTGCCTCCGCCCGACTCGCCGAACACCTCGCTCCTGTTGCGGGAGCGAGCGGCGAGAGTGGGCCGCCCGAAGCAGGGAGAGCGCGCTAGCGCCGGACCCTTGAGCACAACAAATCTAGGCTGACCCTCCAGTGCAGTGCTGAGGGAGCGCTGCACTGTCAGAGGTGCCGTCTTTTGGATGAGATGTTAAACCGAGGCCCAGTCTGCCCTCTCGGGTGGACGTAAAAATCCCATGGCACTATTTCAAAGAAGAGCGGGAGAATTATCCCAGGTGTCCTGGCCAATATTTATCCATCAATCAACATCACTAAAAAAAAAAACAGATTATCTGGTCATTATCACATTGCTGTTTGTGGGAGTTTGCTGTGTGCAATTTGGCTGCCACGTTTCCTGCATTACAACAATGACTACACTTCAAAAAGTACTTCATTGGCTGTAAAGCGCTTTGGGAGTCCGGTGGTTGTGAAAGGCACTATATAAATGCAAGTCTTTCTTTTATTATGGGGTACGTCAGTAGGGCCTAAGCAAATGCCATTCTGTGCTATGTTTAGCTTATATTAAACATTGCCTCAGCGTGATATCACAATTTCTGAACATGTTTTGTTTTAAAGTTTTTGTTTTAATAAATAACAGCAGCCAGAGTTGCACAAAATTAGTTTAAAGTGAATTTATGTCCATGTTGCTACTGGAAATAGGCCATTAGTTCTTGCTACCTAGGATCGTAGATTTTGTTACGACATTACTTTATGGGGAATTATTACAGTTGATGCAGGGCCCCTAACATATGAGATGTATATGCTATAAAAAGGTGCAAGTGAAAGCTTCATGCCATTTGAAACCTAATGACATGGCAAATGATTTTCTGGGTGTCAGCCAATAGGGCCCTTAAATGAGGAACTGCTCGCGAAAGTCAAACAATTTCTGAACATGTGGGAACTTTCTCTGCACAGCCCCTGTGATACTCACTGCTTGTGAAGTTTAGTGAACCAATCACTGCTGCATTTTAATAAATCAGGACGTAAGCCTATTGGTTCCTCTAAATGCGCGGTAAAATAAGCTGCCGCCAACATCAAATGGGGCGGTTTCCCCACAATAGCATAAACGGATTTGGATTTTATAGGCCACACAGTTTTGCACTTGCTGGCCTCTATGGACCTTCTCCAACCCTGGAGAAGGTACAGCAGCCAAACATATAGTGGAAAACTGCGAATTAAACAACTGGGCATGCACAAGCATTCAGGTTCGTCCTGAGGTGGCATTGCAGAATCATTTTCTAAAGCAGTTCTGTAATATAAACACCCCATAAAAAACTGAACAGCGTCACTAGGCCAGATGTGTTCATTGGAAACTTCATGGTTGTGGCTCAGAAGGAGTTTGGAAAAGCTTGTTTCACTGACACTGAGGCGTCAAACATTGTATACTGGTCAGGAGGGCAGCAATGTTCAGCTCAGGTGCATACCCCAGTAATCCATATGCCACAAAAGAAGTCTACAAGGAGATGACTAATAGGGTCAATTTTCATACATTTATTTTTCCATAAAAGGAATCCGCACATAACCAACTGCAGGCTCGTGCTTTGGTGTAAAGAAGCCACACAAGTGTGATATTTCAGAGATTCCCTCTTCGAAAGCTTACATTTCTAACAAAGTACAAAAACCGAACTCAGTATTTTCTACAGCACATTTCTTTCTGGAAACAAAGCAATGGTGAGAATTAAATCCAAGGTGTTAAAAATTGTTATGTTTTTATGCGTTCGACTTACAAGTATGGATATTATTTTGTCCCACAGCCTAAACCTTCCCTGAGATGTGGAAACATTTTCACGATATGGAAAAACAAAGCAAAAACTGTCTTTCGACCACCAAAGCCAAAGTACACAGATTGCATATACATCATTCATGCAAAGCAAACAATTTTAAAGCACCGTCTTTGACTTTGTCTCCTGTTTTGCATCAGCAGAAGATCAGGTAAAAGAGGAGACAGTACACACGAGTAATAAGAGTGGCTGCTGGTGTAATAAAAAGAAAATGACAAGCTTCATTATGGCATGTACTTGTATCTGACAATCATTATGTACCAATTTATATTTTGTTTCCTGTAAATGCAAGGTTAGTATAACAGCTCCGTATGTGTGCCTGGCATCAGTCAGCCAAGTTTAGGATATTTCTAGCCAGTGCAGTGCAGATTTCCTTAATTGAATTGAGTAGTAATCAAGATTGCACCGAAGCTCCCATGCCAATGTTACCTGATCTTCTGCTGGTGCTGGCATTTGCAGTCCTAGGTCCTCTATGACCACTGGCAGCTGCAAGTACCTTATTCAGTTCCAATTGAAGCCTCTTCTCAATGGGTAGATCGGGCATTATGCAGAAGACCCCAATCATAAAGCACACTTTGGTTGTCTTGCATAATAAAGCCCTAAGCTTGATGATTGCCCAGTGATGGAAAATGTCATCTTGTATACCTGAATGCACTTATTATGTTCTGTTGGCATCTCCAAGTTGTGCGACAGGGTATTGATTCACATTTATAATCCATATCTCAAGTGTCCCAATAATTAGGTTTGCAGTCACTCATCATATGCAAATTCCTCAGCCAGAAGCCTCTGTTAAGGATGAATACACTGATCCCAGATACTGGGCATTCACATGCAAGAATCTTTGTTATGCACCACAGACCACCTACACAGTGACTGAACAGAAGGCTTTGCCTTGGATTAACTGTGAGCACTCTTATCTTCACATGCATGCAGTTGATCACACACTTGGGGAAGGCAACAATGCTGCAAAATTATTGTTGCCTCTCCAACTGCTGGTCTGCATATGTTTGGGAATGTATGAGCCAGTAACTCCTCTGGAACAATGCATCACTCATAGCTTGAACGTATCGAACAATGTACTCTGGCAAATGCCTGCTAAATCTTCCTCAGGTGTTTGGAATGAATTAATTTAAAAAAAAATTCAAAACATCATCCATGATGGAAGCAAAACCTTGCCAATACAATCACCTTGCTGAGTTTGAACTGTTTATCTCATCGATGACAGTTTCAACCTGGACTATTTACGACATGTGCACCCTTGAAATGATCAGAAAGTACAACATAATCTGCTTTAATTAGATCCATTTAGCAAGGGAGGAAATAGCAGAAGCTCTGACCATCATTTTCCAATCCTCTCTGGCTACAGGTGTGGTGCCGGAGGACTGCCAACGTTGTACCATTGATTAAAAAGGGAGAAAGGGATAGAACAAGTAATTACAGGCCAGTCAGCCTAACACTGGTGGTGGGAAAATTATTGGAAAAATTCTGAGGGACAATACTAATCGTCATTTAGAAAAGCACGTTTTAATCAAGGACAATCAGCATAGATTTGTCAAGGGAAGTTCTTGTCTGACTAACTTGATTGAATTTTTTGAGGAGGTAACAAGGAGGGCCAATGAGGGTAGCGCATTTGATGTAGTCTACATGGATTTTAGCAAGGCTTTTGACAAGGTCCCACATGGCAGACTAGTCAGAAAAGCAAAAGCCCCTGGGATCCAAAGGTAAGTGGCAAGTTGGATCCAAAATTGGCTCAGTGGCAGGAAGCAAAGGGTCGACGGGTGTTTTTGTGACTGGAAGGCTGTTTCCAGTGTGGTTCTGCAGGGCTCAGTACTAGTTCTCTTGCTTTTCATGGTATATATCAATGAGTTAGACTTCAATGTAGGAGGCATGATTACGAATTTTGAAGATGATACAAAAATTGTCTGTGTGGTTGATAATGAGGAAGAACGCTATAGGCTGCAGGAAGGAATCAATGGAATCTGAGAGGGGATCTCATTGAAACTTATATAACAGGACTAGACAGACTAGATGCAGGAAGGATGTTCCCGATGGTCGGGGGAGTCCAGAACCAGGGGTCACAGTCTAAGGATAAGAGGTAAGCCATTTAGGACTGAGATGAGGAGGAATTTCTTCACCCAGAGAGTGGTGAACCTGTGGAATTCTCTGCCACACAGGGCAGTTGAGGCCAATTCATTAAATATATTCAAGAAGGAGTTGGATATATTTCTTGAGACTAAAGGGATCAAGGGATATGGGGAGAAAGCAGGGACAGGGTACTGAATTTGGATGATCAGCCATGATCTCATTAAATGGCGGAGCAGGCTCAAGGGGCCGAATGGCCTACTCCTGTTCCTATCTTCTATGTTTCTATGAATGGTTAGGTGGGCAGAAAAGTGGCAAATGGAATTCATCTGGAGAAGTGTGAGATAATGCATTTGGGGAGGGCTAACAATGCAAAGGAATACCCAATAAATGGTAGGATACTGAGAAATGTAGAGGAACAGAGGGACCTTGGAGTGCATGTCCACAGATCCCTGAAGGTAGCAGGACAGGTAGATAAGGTGGTTAAGAAGGCATACGGGATACTTTCCTTTATTAGCTGAGGCATAGAATATAAGAGCAGGGGGGTTATGCTTGAAATGTATAAAATACTAGTTAGACCACAGCTGGAGTACTGCGTGCAGTTTTGGTCACCACATTACAGGAAAGCTGTGATCGCACTAGAGAATGTACAAAGGAGATTTACAAGGATGTTGCCAGGACTGGAGAATTTTAGCTATGAGGAAAGATTGGATTGGCTGAGGTTGATTTCGTTGGAACAGAGGAGGCTGAGGGAAGATTTAATTGAGGTGTATAAAATTATGAGGGGCCTAGGGGCAGCACGGTGGCATAGTGGTTAGCACTGTTGCCTCACAGCGCCAGGGACCCGGGTTCGAATCCGGCCTCGGGTGACTGTCTGTGTGGAGTTTGCACATTCTCCCCGTGTTTGCGTGGGTTTCCTCCGGGTGCTCCGGTTTCCTCCCACAGTCCAAAGATGTGCGGGTTAGGTTGATTGGCTATGATAAATTGACCCTTAGTGTTAGGGGGATTAAATACGTGGGGTTACGGGGATAGGGTGGGATATGTGTTGGTGTAGGGGTTACGGGGATCGGGTGGGATATGTGTCGGTGCAGGCTCGATGGGCCGAAATGGCCTCTATCTGCACTGTGGGGTTTCAGTGATTCAGTGATGACCTATTTCCCTTAGCAGGGAGGTCAATAACCAGGGGACATAGATTTAAAATAATTGGTAGAAGGATTAGAGGGGAGTTGAGGAGAATTTTTTTCACCCAGAGGTTGGTGGGGGTCTGGAACTCACTGCCTGAAAGGGTGATAGAGGCAGAAACCCTCATCACATTTAAAAAGTATCTGGATATGCACCTGAAGTGCCGTAACCTGCAGGGCTACGGACCAAGAGCTGGAAAGTGGGATTAGGTTGGATAGCTCCTTTTTGGCCGGCTCAGACATGATAGGCCGAATGGCCTCCTTCTGTGCCGTAAATATCTATGATATGATTCAACTCTTACCTAATAAGCCTAATTGCTGTTTTTGAACCACGTTAACAAACTCATTTCCAACATCGTAAACTCAAGTCAGAAACTGGTAACTTCCACAAGGATGACTATTTTGTGATCCATACCACTGCGGTTTCCAAATGTTATTGGACCATCAGAAGCACTACTGACACCCAGAAAATTGCTCCAATTGTGTCTTCAGGCATGTAATTAATGATGGGGATGTTGAGCATCTGTACACTGGTGGGATTTTGAGGGTTAGCTGTTAAGAGCCAGAATGTTATTTTTGTGCAGGCATTCAAAAGTGCCAGTAACTCTCTCCTTATACCACACTGCCAATTATTTTTGGCTACTTGCCAGGAAAATTTTTGTTAAAGTTAATGATAATATATAGAATGTTACATGGATAATATGAATACTTGACTATAACATTTCGTTCATGAATTATATTAAGCTGTTTCCAAACACAAGTCATTCTTTGATTTTCATGCTTTCTTTGTGAGAATCTTTGCATATTATATTTGTAAACAATGTGCTGATAAACTGAGTGAACAGTATTTTTGGTGCTTTACACTGGGGTACGGTAGTGTAGTGGTTATGCTACCGAACTAGTAATCCAGAGGACTGGACTAATAATACAAAGAGCATAAAAAGCTGGTATCAGTAAAATTTAGCTTGAATCTGCCAGTTTATCATTAAAACCCAAATGGTTCACTAATATCTTTGCGGGATGGAAACGTGCCCTCCTTTACCAGTCTTGTTTATATGTGACCTCAGTCCCACACCAACATGGTTGACTCTAAACTCTGAAGTGGCCTAGCAAGCTAGTCAGTTGTATCAAGTCGCTAAAACAGGGCAATTAGGGATGGGCAATAAATGCCAGCTGTACCACGAGAATGAGGAATATGGCCAACGATGACCACTATTATAGTATGCACTATACATCCTGCAAAAATGCTGCCAAAATTTGGGTTCAGAGACTCTCAGGTGAGCCCTCACTCCCTATGACCTGAAGATAACCCAATATTTAGATCATTTGTCGTGAGCCCAGGAATTGAACATTGTATTTCAGCATACTGGATATATTACATGCCTCCAACATGATCTTCCTTTTCTTTGTAATAAACAGTTTGCTAAACAGTGGCTTAGGCTAAAAACTGCCAAACAGTTTTATTAAACAGTAATTGGATAATTGAACAATAGCAATAATGCATTGTAGATTTAATTATCCCTCCTCGGAAGATGGGAAATAACAAAAGATTATGTTGACAAACTAGAATATAAATTATACTGTATACAAGGTCCCTGAATATTAATCTTTACATGGCGATTTGTTGTTGATCATTATTGGAGTCTCTGTCTGGCTTATCTATCTTTTTCTGATTGTTTCAGCTGAATTATCCAGTTTTGAGAAGCCAGGCTGAGAAATAGCTTTTTAAACAATGATCATATTGAAGGAAATTTAAATGTTTCTAAACTCCATAAAAGCTGCTAAACAAATACAAATAAAACCTAAAAAATGTTTGTAGTTGAATTGAATAGGTTGGCCCCCTTCCTTGGACTTCTCGCCAGACACAAGGTCTATATTCTCGGATTCAATCCTATATGTATCACGACAAAGAAAGAAAGAAACCAAATAGCATGATATATTGTAGACAAATGTCCCTGGACTGAAATCTGTGTACATGTGGATGCCAGGTTAAGACAGGATCAGGTTCAGCTGTGTAGACCGCTTGTCATGGTATTAAGGCTGCCAACCGCCTGAGATGAATTTCTAGGCCTTGCTGTTTAGGTTCATACAAGAAGAATGATTATTGGGTAGTGTGCTGAAGGGCAGTGTATTAAAAGGCTACCATTTCCTGTGCCACTCTACCCCAGGGTGAGTCAGAACTTTCCTTCAGTAGTGGAGGAGGAGGAAAAAGTCACAATTACAATCAATTCATGTAGGAAGCTGAATTTGAGAAGAACAAAATTTGCTTACACCAGAAAATGGTCCAATCAGGAGTTCACCTTTCTATTGTTACTAACATCCCAAATCATCATCATAATAATAAATTGCTTCCAAACAACTTTTCCCACCTATTTATAAGCAATGGGAGGAAATTCTAGCTCATGAGGCCAACTGTAATGATCCCATACTGGTTGAGATTAGCTGGCCAGCAGAAATCATGGTGTTGAATTTGGGGCTTTGATGATCTGCATATCACATAATGCATTTTCCAACTGAGTCTTTGGGAACCTATAACCACATATTTATGGTGTAGAAACCTATAAAACTCATCACAGAAACTTTGTAAAAAAAAGCAGCAAAATCCATGGGATAATTAATTATTAAATGTCGCACTCAGATGAATATCACAAACTTGCCCTTATAACAGAATAAGAAACGAGCTATCAGCAGAAACACTTCTCTCCTCGGGAGTTTACTCTTATTAGGGCTGCCCTTCAGTGGAGTACTTTTATACATTGATCCCTTGGTCCTATGTCAAACTGCCTGCAACTTTTAACTTCAGTCCAAACAGTAAAAAAAAGCAGAAAATATATATAGCAAAAATTTACATCATATGAAAGAACAAAGAAAATTAATGCATTTAAAGGCTCTTATCCAGTATGGGAGTTGAGATATGTAAATAAATCACAAGAATGCAGTAGCATCTGAACTCTCACAATGGACTGCTACTTTGTAAGTTCCTCCCACCTAGCCATTATTTTCTGCGCAGTTTCTCACTCATGAATCAATAATGTGACATATGATGTAATAAGCGCAAGGAAGTGCATGCAAGAAGCATCTCATATAATAGTCCTCGAAAACGGGGCAAGCGCAAAAGTGAGCAGAGGTCAACTGTAATGGACCGCTGTCCTCACCTGCCAGCTTAGTGCCACAAAGTTGGGTGGATGGCAGTGGAAACTCCAGACTTCACTGTCTAGACTCACACATGAAGAATGGCCACCAGAGGGCAATTGGCACCTGTGACACGGCACCCCCAACAGGAGTCAACACCTGCTGTAGGGGAAGACGGAAGAAAACTGGCTGAAAAAAAGAGGAGATTTGCTAGTAAACGTCAGGGCATCCAGTAGGTGACTAGTAAGTCAGAGTTCTGACTATGGCAGCTTTTCTAGATGGAAATGCTGTGTTTCCTTTCCACTGGCTGCATATTTACCTAAGGCTGTGGTTTCACTGATTAGAGCTACAATTTGGATCTGATTCAACCTGTTGTTTGTGTTCAATACAATTGCTGAGAGCCCATATACAAAACAAATAATGCAGAAATCAAGTTTCAGACTTCGGTCCCTGCCTTGAGGCTATGACTTAATTTGGAAAAGAAAATTCTTGTGAGTTTGAAAAATTCCAGTTGATTTTGTGTCTCATCCTGGCCAATGTGCGGAGAGCAACAATAGACTCTGTGTACAAAGTCAACTGTGACACTGTGAGAAATAGGGCATGACTGCACACAGCACTAAGAAACTGGAAGATCTCCACCTAAACAAATACAATTGGGCCAGGGAGGAAAAGGCTGTGTTTTTCCTGTAGTGGAAAGGACTGCCCGGTTTCAGGGGCTGAAGGAAACAAAATAAACTGAATGACTTCCCATGGGCTGCCAACTGCAACACTGAGTACAGCATGTATGCCCTGTGTTGCTGGTTTGGTGTCCTTGGTGACAATTTACTGCCACTGCTTTTGACAATTCAGCAGTGGATAATCCTGTTCAGTTTCCTTAGCCTATGTCGCTCCCTTCCACAACAGAATCCACAGGTTTTCTCCAAGAGTGCATTAGCTAGATTAACTGAAATTTATCAGGCTTTCACTTCGAAGTAATCATATCTGATTAATTGGTTGCATTGTTCAAACAAAGGAGGCGGTACTCACAGTGAGGTTTGACTCTCCCTTTTTAATGGTTTCCTCTTAAGGGTAATAGAACTGTATTCACCCATTGACTGGAGACAAACTGGGCAGAGTTTCTCAGTGCAAGTGTAGAGATTACACTGGCTTGTGAAATCAGCAAGTCGACTTTGTTCTTATCTAGATAACTCTGCTTTACATTTAAAGGTTCAGTGGGGCCCAATAGTAAAAGAAGCCATTTCATTAGCACTGCTTCTAGGATATCAAGTGAAAACAATTCAGCTGAACACCTGGTAATAACTTTGTAAACATGAAAAATAGATGAAAGAACTTGCATTTCGATAACGATAGCAAAATACTGCAGATGCTGGAAATCCGAAATAACAACAGAAAATGCTGGAAAAACTCAGCAGGCCAGGCAACATCAGTGGAGAGAAATTAGAGTCAACGTTTCAGGTCAAAACCCTTTATCTAATCTAGAGCTGTCTTTTGTCTCCATTAGTCCTATCACCATCTCGTCTCGTTTTGAATACCTATTAATGTCTCTTCTCTTTTGTTCTCTCCCAGCCCGACCTCTTAATCTATTTCATTCCCTGTGCCTCTTTAGTCTTGATAAAGGGTTTTGACCCGAAACGTTGACTCTAATTTCTCTCCACGGATGTTGCCTGGCCTGCTGAGTTTTTCCAGCATTTTCTGTTGTTATTTTGCATTTCTATAGCACCTTTCACAACCACAGGCTGTCCCAAAGCACTTTACAGTCAAGTACTTTTGAAGTGTAGTCACTCTTGTAATATAGGAAACATGACAGCCAATTTCCGCACAGCAAGGTCCCACAAACAGCAATGAGATATATGGCCAGATAATCTGTTTTAGTGATGTTGGTTGAGGGATAACTATTGGCCAGAACACTGGGGATAATTCGCCTGCTCTTCTTCGAAATAGTGCCGTGGGATCTTTTACGTTCACCTGAGAGAGCAGACGGGGCCTTGATTTAATGTTGCATCCGAAAGGTGGCACCTCTGGCAATGTAGCACTCCCTCAGTACTGCGCTAAAGTGTCAGCCTAGATTATGTGCTCAAGTCTTGGAGTGAAGAGGAATTGTTGACTAGTAAAATCTTCCCATCATATTACCATATTTGAAATGAATAGTGTCTTTGTACATTAATGTGATCTGTGATGTGATATCAATATTTTCCCCAATGAGTATTCAAACTTTAATTAAACACTAGTGCCTGAAAATTCCACAGGGAGTCTCTGGTGGGAGATCGGCAGAACCCTTGGAGAAATGGCATAAATGGCGAAAAACGGCCATTCACACCTTTTTCCCATTCCCAGTTTCAACCTATATTCTACCAAAGTTATGGTGGAAGATCAGGAGAACCCTGTGGAAATTCAGGGCCATAAATTTAAGCCAGGTTTAAATTATAAAATTATGTAAGTTCATACATCAATAGGTATAGCACCTTACCTGGTCGGTAACATTAAGTTGAATTTTAACGTTGTTCTAAGCTGTCCCAGGAACTGAAGGTGCTTGAAAAACTGGATGGCACTATGACAGGGTAGGTTTGCTGATCGGGTCTGTGATTGGACATTATTTGGGGCTGAACTATTAGCATCCAACCAACCATTAGTACAACCTTCATGTTGAGTTGGTCTCATTAGAATATGTAAGTGGGCTCCTGACTCATTTTGGGCTTGGCATTGGGAGCTCCCTGGAGGGCAGAGAGCAATCACACCGAATGGTCCTGAAAAGGCTGCTTACAAGAGGTGATGGGCAATAGGGGGATGTGGCGCCTTAAAGGTGAATGGCCACACAGGAGAACAAAATAAAAATGGTTGGCAGTTCGCATTGGCTAGCAAAATAAACCAGTTCTGCCCAAGGGATGGTGTGGAATAAAAGAGTCAAACACTCTGTTTCATGGCGGGTGAAATGGAGATGGTGCCGATTGAGGAGAGTGGCCATATTTGAAATTCTGGCACATAGCATGACGTGGAAGGAGATGGAGCAAGGAACTAGAGGGCACAGCTGATCACTTACTTGCACTGGCAATGCCAGCCCTGCAGAGCATGTTAACAATCGGTGTCCTTCCAGCAGATGGCACAGCTCTGCCACTGCCTTTCTTGTGATTTTGACTACCTGCAGCCTGTGCTCTTCTGACAAATTCAGGTACTTGCGTCTCTGCCAGTAAGTGGGAGTGTGAGGCTAATGTGGGAGGGTGCAGTCTGCCTCTGGAACAGCCTGGCCTGGCTGGCAGCCTCCTGTAGGTCGTCCTTTCCTCCCTCCAACAAACATAATAAAGGAGGATTCCCAGGAGGCAATACATTGCGCCAATAATGTGGATGTTCCAGAAAAATGGAAAAACACTGGGCATAAAGCCTCCTGTGCAATTAACTAGTGACAGGAAAAATAGGAACAGAAATTGACAATAAAAAAACTGAAGACAGCCTCAAAATACATCAATAAGCCTTTTTATAGGTCTCTCTAAGAGCAACCCTGAATAGCTATTTTAAATAGCCGGGTTTATAACTCAAACCATTCTGTCACACATTTTCGGGAAATTGTGTGAACATTTTATTGATGTCATCAGGGACTCTGGGAAACTAGATGGCTTGGTCTATATTTCTGATTGGTTATGTCTAGCAGGCATAACTGATTGGAAGGTTTACCCTTATATCTTTGATAAAGAACTAACTGCTGGTCATGAATATTTGTATATTACGATCTCTAGAGACAATTACATTTTGGCCCTGCTCTAAATCATTGACATCAGTTAGCTTCACAGTGCTTTTAGCAAAGCCAACTATTCCTTTTGCTCTAGTGCCCCATTTATACTTGAATAATCATAGCTATGAAACTCTGATCAGGGCAGCAGACTCCTACGAAACATAGAAACGTAGAAGATAGGAGCAGGAGTAGGCCATTCGGCCCCTCGAGCATGTTCCGCCATTCAATGAGATCATGGCTGATCATCCAAATTCAGTACCCTGTCCCTGCTTTCTCCCCATATCCCTTGATCCCTTTAGCCTTAAGAAATATATCTAACTCCTTCTTGAATATATTTAATGAATTGGCCTCAACTGCCTTGTGTGGTAGAGAATTCCACAGGTTCGCCACTCTCTGGGTGAAGAAATTCCTCCTCATCTCTGTCCCAAATGACTTACCCCTTATCCTTAGACAGTGACCCCTGGTTCTGGACTCCCCCGCCATTGGGAACATCCTTCCTATATCTAGTCTGTCTAGTCCTGTTAGAATTTTATAAGTTTCAATGAGATTCCCTCTCATTCTTCTAAACTCTAGCGAATATAAGCCTAATTGACCCAATCTCTCCTCATATGTCATTCCTGCCATCCCAGGTATCAGTCTTGTGAATCTTCGCTGCACTCTCTCCATGGCAAGAACGTCCTTCCTCAGATAAGGTGACCAAAACAGCACACAATACTCAAGGTGTGGTCTCACCAAGGCCCTGTACAACTGCAGCAAGACATCCTTGCTCCTGTACTCGAACCCTCTCGCTATGAAGGCCAACATACCATTGGCCTTCTTAACCACCTGCTGCACCTGCATGCTTACCTTCAGCGACTGGTGCACAAGGACACCCAGGTCTCGTTGCACTTCTCCTTTTCCCAATCTATTGCCGTTCAGATAATAATCTGTCTTCCTGTTTTTGCTACCGAAGTGGATAACCTTACATTTATCCACATTATACTGCATTTCCCATGCTTCTGCCCAATCATCCATTTTTCTGCCCTCGCAGCGCATTCCTATGCAGAGCTAGACAGGTAGCTAACAACTTGATATCTTCCCATAAAAATCACAAGGCTTGACTTTTCTTGTAAAGCTTTACTGAAAGATTCTTATTGTAAAACTGAAATACAACACAGAAATGGAAGCACACATTAGTATACAAGCGCATAACTGATATGCATACACAAATTTAGGTACGCCTGAGCAACACAGTACATTTGGCATGTAAATTACCAAATACGTGGAAACACAGCTTACTGTGAATATACATTTAGCAAACCGGAAGGCATTCTCTTTAAATTAGCCCTGTACATAGTGCATCAAAATACAGCTACTAGTTAACCAGCTAGACAGAGAGCGAGCACTTCACGGCTAGCTGTGTAAGTTTGCTTACAGAGAAAAGTTACAAACTAAGCATTTTCTGCAACATACAGTGTACACTAATCATCTATAACATTCTCAAGTACTTACAGACAAATAATATCCAAGACTCAGGCGTGGGAACAATATACTTTCCAGAGCATGTGCCGCTGTAGGTCTGTAATATACAGTAGTTTACTTTACTGCACTTACTGTGCTTTACTGCACTTTACTGCGCTTTTACTGCAGTTGCTAGGTACCAAATAGCCACTAGGTGGCGGCACACAATGGGAATCGACCCAACTTACTCAAACCCCTGAATTAACTGGAAAACTAACATAAATTGCTACAGAGAGACAGCACACTCCCCGCTTGGTACAATTCCATTGTACCACTACAGATACAAAATAAACCTAAAGAAAACGTCCTTTGGCTGCAAACATATTCGGAATCCATTCTCTAGGTTTCTTCAGAAAGGAGGACTACGATCTCTGAGACTGGCCTCAGAAACATTTTGACAGTACCCTCCTTGACAATCTTCACCTCGACCTTGCGGACCCTCTTGTCCCTGCTCAGCAGAGTTTTGACAACCAGTCCCACTGGCCATTCATTTCTGTGTGCTTGGCTGTCTTTCAGCAAGACAACATCTCTCACTTTGACATTTGGCTTGTCTTCTGTCCATTTCCTATGGCTCTGTAGGGTGGACAAATATTCTCCTCTCCATCTCTTCCAAAAAGTGTCTGCAAGACACTGGACTTGCTTCCACTGCTTCCTGTGCAGCTCAGCCATGTCAAAGTTTCCAGAGGGGGCTGAAATAGCACTCATCTTTTGAGTCAGGAGCATCGCTGGGGTGAGGACTGCAGGCATGTCTGGGTCGGTGGACACCGGCACCAGGGGTCTTGCATTCATGATCGCCATGACTTCAGCCATGAGAGTGCTTAAGACGTCGTGTGTGAGATGAGTAGGTCCCGTCCAAAGCAGCATAGCATCCAGAATACGCCTGGCAACACCGATGAGCCTCTCCCATGAACCACCCATGTGGGATGAATGCGGGGGGTTAAACACCCACGTGCATCCTTTCTTTTGGAGGTAGCTTCCTACCGCTGCATCGTCCATGTGGATGTCCAACTCCTTACAGGCACCCACGAAGTTAGTCCCTCTGTCAGAGCGGAGAAGTTTGGCTGGACCACGGATTGAGAAAAACCTCCTCAGGGCATTGATAAAGCTGTCTGTTGACATGGATTCGATCAGCTCAATGTGCACAGCTCTGGTAGACATGCACGTAAAGAGCACCGCCCAGCGCTTGCTGCCTGCACTACCTCCTCTTGAGCGACGCGTCATGATGGTCCATGGCCCAAAGACGTCAAGGCCCACGCTGGTGAATGGAGGCTCTGGAGTGAGTCTGTCAGCGGGCAAGTCTGCCATCTTTTGGTCCTCTAACCTTCCTCGTAGCTTGCGGCAGGTAACACACTTGTGGATAACGGAAGAAACCAGACGCTTGCTCCCGATTATCCAGTATCCGGCTGCTCGGATAGCTCCTTCTGTTATGTGTCGTCCTTGGTGAGCCACTTGCTCATGATAGTATCTCACGAGTAGTGTGGCAATGTGATGGGTGCGCGGGATGATCAGAGGGTGCTTTTCTTCTCTTGACAAGTCTGCGGATGATATGCGCCCTCCGACCCGGAGCAAACCATCTTCATCTGTAACTGGGTTGAGCTTTTTAAGTGGGCTTTGCTTGGGGAGTGTCTGTCCCTCTTCAAGACATTTGAATTCCTCCTTGAAGACATCATGCTGGACAGAGCGAATGATCACACCTTTGGCTTGTGAAAGCTCACTTGTGCTGGATACTTCTTTAGAACATTTCCATCCTTTGCATTCTACGTTGTCCGAATTCCCCTTGAAGGATGCTGCTACATGAATGAGTCGGGCTGTGGTTCAGCAGAGTGTTCTCCAGCTTGAGAATCGCTCGAAGCGTTGTGAGCCCAACTGAGATTCTGAGGCTTTGGTGACCAGGGTCGTAACTTCAGGCCAAATCTCAGTATCAGCTTCAGGCTCCACAAGGGTGAAGGGATTGGACTCAGGAGTCTCCTCTGTGTTGACATTAGACAGGAAAGAGGGGCCCGAGAACCAACTGCTTTGCTGTAGGTGTGCTGCTGGTATAGACCTGGTAGCATGGTCTGCAGGGTTCAGGTCTGTGGAGATATAGCACCACTGGTCAGGGTGAGTGGATCGTCTGATAAGAGTCACCCGGTTGGAAACATACACATAAAACCTTCTTGTGGAGTTGTGGATGTAACCAAGTACAATCTTGCTGTCCGTGAAGTACTTGATGGCGCCCACATCGATGTCAATCTCGTCTCTGATCAACTCGTACAGTTGAACAGCCAACACAGCTGCACAAAGCTCGAGACGTGGAATGGTGTGGGCAGGCCGAGGGGCCAACTTGGACTTCCCCATAACGAATCCCACATGGTATTTCCCATCGGTGTCAGCTGCTCTCAAGTAGGCCACAGCTCCTATTGCTACTGTGGAAGCGTCTGAGAAGATGCACAGCTCTCTTCTCTGTGTTGAAGACAGCGAGCCTGGAATGTAGCACCTCTCTATGTGCAGGTCTTCGAGAGCCTTCAAGGACTCCTTCCATAGGTTCCATTTTGTTTCTTTTTCTGGGAGGAGTGGAGCATCCCACTCACTCTGATCCGATGAGAGTTCCCGTACTAATGCTTTTCCTTGCATTGTTATGGGAGCTACGAACCCCAAAGGGTCGTACAAACTGTTGACTGTGGACAGGACGCCTCTCCGTGTGAATGGCCTTTCTTCACGGGACACCAGGAATGTGAAGCTGTCTGTTTCCAGGTTCCAGGAGAGCCCCAGGCTCCGTTGAAGGGGGAGAGGATCCACTCCAAGGTGCAAATCCTTCAGATCCTTAGCACGGTCCTCTGCAGGGAAGGCTTCCATCACCTGTCCACTGTTCGATGCTACCTTGTGTAGTCTCAGGTTGGACTCTGCCAACATCGCTCTGGTTCTTGTCAGGAGATCTATTGCTTCTTCAGGTGTGGTAACCGAGGTAAGACCATCGTCAACATAGAACTGTCTCTCAACAAAATGCTTCGCATCGGAGCCATATTCTTGCTCACCTTTCTGAGCGGCTCGCCTCATGCAGTAGATAGCCACAGCAGGTGAAGGGCTGTTTCCAAACACGTGGACCATCATCCTGTACTCCACCACATTTTTGTTGATGTCGTTGTCCTCATGCCACAGGTAGCGGAGATAGTCCCTGTGGTCTTCTCGGATGACGAAGCAATAAAACATTTGCTGCACATCTGCTGTCAGGGCTACAAGTTCTTTCCTGAACCGCAGAAGAACTCCCAACAAGGTGTTGTTCAAGTCTGGGCCGCTGAGGAGTACATCGTTCAGAGACACTCCTTTACATTCAGCACTTGAATCAAACACAACTCGTAACTGGTCTGGCTTTTGTGGGTGATACACACCGAATGTTGGCAGGTACCAGTGTTCTTTACCTTCCTCCAGAGGTGGAGCAGGCTCGGCTTGGTCGTTGTCCAGCATCTTCTGCATGAACTCTATGTAATGGCCCTTCATTTCTAGCCTTTTCTCCAGTGTTCTCCTGAGTGAGCAGAGGCGCTTCATAGCTTGTTCCCTGTTACTCGGAAGATGGCGTCTGGGAGAGTGAAATGGTAAGGGTGCCACCCAGCTGTGTCCATCGTCCTGGTAAACCTCCTCATCCATGATGGTTAGGAAAGCTTTGTCATCCATGGATAGTGCTGGCTTGTCATCATCCTTGGACCTTTCAAACACTGAGCATCCTAGGCTGTCTGTGCTCACAGTGAGGCCTGCCTCTTCCTCACAGGCAGAGGAGGTTGACCTATGATGCTGCGTCATGCCATCGTAGTCTTCCTTTACCTGGATCCTGTTTGGGCATGGGCTGAGAAAGGATGTGCGACCGTTGTGCAACACGTTTGCTTTATAGACGTTGACACCCGCTGGTTTGTGGACTGTTCCCAGGCAAACTCCACCCACGAGGACCCATCCCAGGTCAAGCCGCTGCGCATAAGGAGCATTGTGGGGCCCGTTGATTTACTCACGCACCTTGTGCACCCTTAAGATGTCTCTTCCCAAGAGCAGGAGGATTGGAGCGTCCGGGTCCACAGCTGGAATCTTGTTGGCAACTGGCTGTAGGTGAGGCTGATGGCGTGCGACCTCTGGGGAGGGAATTTCCATCCTATCATCTGGCATCATGTCACACTCAATTAAGGTGGGGAGGGGAAGCTGTAGTTTCCCATCCATGGACTCGATCATGAAGTTCCCAACTCTCCTACCCGTAGTCTCTGTTGTCCCTGAACAGGTTTTTAGCATGTACGGAGCTGCGCTGGCCTTGACTTCAAAGAGATTGAAGAATTCTGTCTTCGCTAGAGACTTGTTACTTTGCTCATCAAGCACTGCGTACATTTTGATTGCCTTCTCCTTTCTCCCTGCAGGATATGCTTTAACCAAGCAGATTTTGGAGCATGAGCGTGGGCTGCTTGCATTTCCACAAACCTCTGTACACTTGGAGGTGACTGAAGAAGATGTGCTTTCGCTTTGCTCCCCGCTATCCTCTTTGTCAACCGCAGCACTCTCGGTGGTTGAAGGAGGAGGACCTGGATGCAGGGCTGCGATGTGTTTTTCACTGTTGCACTCAAAGCACTTGATTGTCGCCTTGCAGTCTTTCGCCATGTGCACAGTCGACCCACAACACCTGAAGCAGATGCGATTCTCTTTCAGGTATGATTTGCGCTCATCAATAGGCTTGTCTCTAAAGCTTCGACACTTTTTGAGTGGGTGGGGCTTCTTGTGTATTGGACACTGACGATCTGGGTCATCCACTTTATTCCCAGCAGAACTGGATTGGTTGACTGAGGGTTCGGCTGGAACATCTGTTTTGTGCACGCTCACAGAGGCTTTGTTGCTGTACTTTGTGGGTTTCTCTGTTCTCGAAGGAGCGTAACTGCTGGAGGTGGAGAAAGTGAAACTTGGATCATTCCTCACCTTTGCCTGTTGTTGGACGAATCTGGAGAAGAGAGAGAAGGGGGGAAATGCCACTCCATTGTCCTCCTTGTACTTGGATCCCTTAGCTATCCATTTCTCTTGAAGGTTGTAGGGGAGCTTTTCCACTATTGGGTTTACCCCACGAGCTGTATCCAAATACGAGAGGCCGGTCAGGTAACCTTCTCCCTTGGCACACTCCAGTTCGAGGAGAATGTCGCCCAGTTCTCGGAGCTCGACATTATCTTTGTTGGTTAGCTTCGGAAAGTCCTCAATCTTCTTGAGCAGTGCGTGTTCAATGACTTCTGGTGTCCCATAACAGTCTTCGAGACGTTGCCAAACCAGGTTGAGGCCTGCTGTGGGATTGCGGACGTGCGCTGAGCGAATTCTCTTCGCCTGTTCTGACGACTCAGCTCCGAGTCACTTTGTCATCAAATCTAGTTCTTCTCTGGCTGACAGATTCAAGTCCTTGGTGGTACTCAGGAAGGACGCTTTCCATGACCAATAATTTTCAGGACGGTCATCAAATTCTAGAAGGCCTGAACTTAACAATTCTCGGCGGATAAGGTACCTAGCGAGGTCTTGTGCACCTTGTGGCTCGGGTGAGGACTGCTTGGCTGGATTGGCCGAGTGCTGTGGAGGTCTCTGCAGGTAAGTCTTACTTGTTTCTTCTCCTTTAAGCTCAGTGTCTCCAAAAACAGGCTGTTTGCTACTGTGGTGAGTAGCTGGTTCTGCATCGAGATACCTGGATGTTTCCTTGAAGAACAATTTGGAGTGTTGTTGGACATACTCACTTGTACGTTGCACTGGACTGAGGGGCTGTTCTAGAACATATGCTTCATGGCTGGGCTCCCCGCCTTCGTTCTCCTCACCTTCTTCATAAGCTGCAGCTTCAGCTTCAGCGGCAGCGGCAGCTCTCTGGCTTTGGAGAATGTGGAGACTGGTGTCGAGGTCAGCTCTCTGCTTCATCGCACTAGCGTCGAGGTCAGCTCTCTGCTTCATCACACTAGTGTCGAGGTCAGCTCTCTGCTTCATCACACTAGCTTCGTTTTCAGCGAAGGACAATTGAGCCTGGGCAGCTTTTGCCTTGGCACATGCTTTGGCGGCTGCAGAAGCTGTCGATGACGACGGTCTGCTGGACCGCCGAGATGATCTAGAGGATGCTTTAGAGGACTGTGACTTGGCATCATTTGCTCGGAGAGGCTCATGCTTCTCGATTGGCTGGTCGACGTCCTCTATGGTATATTGTCTTCCTGAGCGTAGACTCATGGTAGCTGAGTGGTATCTTCTTGTGCTTGAGCCCGCTGTGCTGTTGTCTTTTTACTTTTCTGCCCTCGCAGCGCGTTCCTATGCAGAGCTAGACAGGTAGCTAACAACTTGATATCTTCCCATAAAAATCACAAGGCTTGACTTTTCTTGTAAAGCTTTACTGAAAGATTCTTATTGTAAAACTGAAATACAACACAGAAATGGAAGCACACATTAGTATACAAGTGCATAACTGATATGCATACACAAATTTAGGTACGCCTGAGCAACACAGTACATTTGGCATGTAAATTACCAAACATGTGGAAACACAGCTTACTGTGAATATACATTTAGCAAACTGGAAGGCATTCTCTTTAAATTAGCCCTGTACATAGTGCATCAAAATACAGCTACTAGTTAACCAACTAGACAGAGAGCGAGCACTTCACGGCTAGCTGTGTAAGTTTGCTTACAGAGAAAAGTTACAAACTAAGCATTTTCTGCAACATACAGTGTACACTAATCATCTATAACATTCTCAAGTACTTACAGACAAATAATATCCAAGACTCAGGCGTGGGAACAATATACTTTCCAGAGCATGTGCCACTGTAGGTCTGTAATATACAGTAGTTTACTTTACTGCACTTACTGTGCTTTACTGCACTTTACTGCGCTTTTACTGCAGTTGCTAGGTACCAAATAGCCACTAGGTGGCGGCACACAATGGGAATCGACCCAACTTACTCAAACCCCTGAATTAACTGGAAAACTAACATAAATTGCTACAGAGAGACAGCACACCCATCCTGTCCAAATCATACTGGAGTTTCACTGCATCCTCCTCACAGCGCACATGCCCACCCAACTTTGTGTCATCTGCAAATTTGGAGATATTACATCTAGTTCCCTCATCTAGATCATTTATATATATTGTGAATAGCTGGGGTCCTAGCACCGATCCCTGCGGTACCCCACTATCACTGCCTGCCACTCGGAAAAAGACCCGTTTATTCCAACTCTTTGCTACCTGTCTGCCAACCAGTTCTCTATCCAAGACAGTACCTTACCCCCAATCCCATATGCTTTAACTTTGCACGCTAATCTCTTATGCGGGACCTTACCGAAAGCCTTCTGAAAGTCCAAATACACCACATCCACTGGTTCTCCCTTATCTATTTTGCCAGTTACATCCTCAAAAAATTCCAGTAGATTAGTCAAGCATGATTTACCTTTTGTAAATCCATGTTGACTTTGTCCGATCCTGTCACTGTTTTCCAAGTGCTCTGTTATTACATCTTTTATAATGGACTCTAGCATTTTCCCCACTACTGATGTCAGGCTTACCGGTCTATAATTCCCCGTTTTCTCTCTACCACATTTTTTAAATAGTGGGGTTACATTAGCTACCCTCCAATCCATGGTAACTGTTACAGAGTCTACAGAATTTTGGAAGATGACCAGCAATGCATCTATTATTTCTAGGGCACTTCCTTAAGTACCCTAGGATGTAGATTATCTGGCCTTGGGGATTTATCGGCCTTTAATCCCATCAATTTCCCTAACACCATTTCCCTACAAATACTGATTTCATTCAATTCCTCCCCTCTCATTAGACCCTATGTTCCGCGACATCTCTGGGAGGTTATTTCCTCCTTCGTGAAGACAGAACCAAAGTATGGGGTCAATTTTCTGGCCGCCGTCGGGCGGCTTTTCAAGCGGCCGGGGGCCGAAAGTCAGCGAAAAGGCGGGTCGGGACCCCCCCCCCCGCCTGATTCCCCGCCCCGTCCGACTTTTGGACCACCTTTTCTCTGCGACCCGCTTCAGTCCTGGCCATCGCTGGTGGGACTGGTCGTCGGAGCACTAATGACCAATTATCAGCTTGTTGAGGTAGATTTTCCGGGGCCGTTGCAACTTTGGGGCTTTCCCCACATCAAACACACCTGCGGGGAACCCTGCTGATGAGACCTGGCGTGAAGCTTGCCGGCTTGCTTGCTGTCAGCTGCAGGTCAATCGGAGAAGCTGCGATTTAAAGGGACAGCACTTGTAAGTTGAAGGACCTTGTTGTTGCAGGCTTGGGGCTACTTCTTCAAGGCTTAGGCACAGCTGTGGAAGGTTGGAGCCTCACACACTTCTCCAATGCGATCTCCTGGGAAGCCCCTCTCGCCACCTTCATTCAGCGCTTCCTCAGCGGAGGCATCTACGAGAAGCATGGGATGCCTTTTTTTCCTTCCCTTCTTGCCATTAGAGGATCTCCAGCGGCAGAGGTGGCAGCAGCAGAACCAGGAACAGCAGGATCAGCAACAGGAGCACCAGGCTGCTGCTCACTCAATTCAATTCAATTCAATTCAATTCAAATCGCTTTATTGGCATGACAAGGTATATCTTATGTTGCCAAAGCATCGAAAAACATTCATGGTTGTACACAAAAATACAGATCTATCCATACAGTGTATAAACAGATATATCCCTGAGTGTATAAATATACATTCATATAATTTGTATATACTCTTTTCTTATATTTAGTGGTTGTCCCTCTGTTTATGGTAAGCTGTAACATAGTGTGCCGCTAAGGTTACACAATTTCTCTCTTCCCCTAGTAGGTATGGGAGTTTTTGGTCGTCATTCAAATTTCTGAATTCTGGGCATATTTTTGTGAATTTTGGGTAGAAATTCTCCCTTATGCCCTGATATTTTCTACAAGCTGTGAGGAAGTGCATCTCTGTCTCCACCACTCCCTGACTGCAGTGAGAGCATATCCTGTCCTCTCTTGGTAGCCGGGTCTGCCTGTGTCTACCTTTTTCGATCGCCAGGCTATGTTCACTAAGTCTGTACATTGTCAAGGTTTTTCTCAGTTTGCTATCCTTTACCATGGTCAGGTAATCAGCCATGTTGTATTGTCTGTTTAGGGCCAAGTAGCAATTGAGTTTGCTTTGGGTTTTTGTTGTTTCTGTCCAATATGACAGATATTTTTCCTTTTGCTTAGCGACGATTGTGTTGGGTCGAATTCTTTGTGTTACGCTGTCACTGTCCTGGGGCTGGTTATTGTTAGTAGTGTTAGTAGTTACTTCACTGAGTCCCAGGACTAGTTGACTGAGGGTATTCTTCTTTATGTTCCTCTCTTGGCATTTCAGGGCTTCGTAATGATAGCATTGGGGGTTGCTCATTTCTAGGTGTTTCCAAAATTTGGTGGCTCTTCTTTGGATAGTGATTATTAATGGATATTGGCCTAGTTCTGCCCTGCATGCATTGTTTACGGTTTTCCTTTGAGTCCGGAGGATACTTTTACAGAATTCTGCATGTAGGATCTCAATTGGGTGTTTGTCCCATTTTGCAAATTCTTGTTGTGTTAGCGGTCCCCACACCTCACTGCCATAGAGTGCAATTGGTTCAATTACTGATTTAAAAATGTTGAGCCAAATGCTAATTGGGATTTCTATTTGGATTGATTTTTTAATGGCATAGAAAGCCCTTCTTGCTTTCTCTTTCAGTTCATTCACAGCCAGATGAAAATTTCCCGTAGAACTGATTTTTAAGCCCAAGTATGTGTAGTTAGTGGTTTGTTCAATTTTGGTTGTTCCTAGTGTGAAATTTATTTTGGGTCCCTGATGTCTGGATCTTTGCTGGAACACAAGGACTTTGGTTTTTTGGGGATTTATTGTCAGGGCCCAGGTCTGGCAGAACGACTCCAGCAGATCCAGGTTCTGCTGTAGACCCTCCTTAGTTGGTGACAGCAGAACCAGGTCATCTGCATAGAGGAGGAATTTAACCTTGGATTCATATAGGGTGAGGCCGGGTGCTGTAGATTGTTCAAGTAGTTTTGCCAATTCATTTATGTAAATATTAAAGAGTGTCGTTGAGATGGGCGAGCCCTGCATCACCCCCCGCCCCTGTGGGAAGTATTTTGTTTGTTTGTCTCCAATTTTAACTGCACATTTGTTGTTTGTATACATTGATTTAATTACATCATATGTTTTTCCCCCTACCCCGCTTTCGATAAGTTTCAGGAATAAACCGTCGTGCCAGATGGAATCGAAAGCCTTCTGGAAATCTATAAAGCATGCATAGATTTTGCTTTTGTTTTGATGAACATGTTTGTCAATTAGGGTCTGTAGGGTGAAGATATGATCTGATGTTCTATAGTCTCACCTGAAGCTGCACAGGCCAGAAGGGGCCAGCGCTTGGAAGTGGCTTGAGAGCACCTTGCTGCGTTTTAGGGGGCCATGAGGACCCGTTTCTGCACTGGCAGTCCTACTCAGAAGGACTTCCATGAAGATCTGGTTTCTCTGTTCAACAGATGGCCAACGCTCCTCAAGAGATGTCATTCTCTTATGAGCACTCACCATGTTTTCTGTACCCTGGCGAGTTATCTCCTCCATGGAGGTTGCCAACCGTTCCATGGTGATGTGTTCATGCGCCAATGACTCCACAAAAGCTCGGCTCATGGTCACTATGGACTCTTCCATTCGCTCCACACTTGCAGCGACCCTGGAGACAAAACCTGCCAGAGACTCCTGCATCTGTGCATGGAGATCCATCACCTCTTCTCTTGCGGATGGACCCAGAGGCAGAGGGTCGACATGCAGCGCAGCTGAGCTGAGCTGGCAGAGTCCTGCGCCCTCCGAGGAGGACTCTCCACTGCTGTCCCTGTCTCCAGAATCTGCTGAGGCTCACTTGTGAGCTGTGAAACACCAGGGCCTAGAAGTTCGGTGGGCTGCGCCACCAGTTAGTGCCTAAAGAGGGCACCCAGTGGCTTTAGCGCCACTGGCCACGCCTCCCGCGAAATTTAGCGGGGCACTAATGGCGGCGTTAGCCTGTAGCGCTGCGCCTCCACCGATGATGTCATCGGTGTGCGCAGCGCCCCACTACCGCCCCGAACGAGATATTGGGTCGCGCCCCCCCCCCGTAACGCCGGTCACAAATCGCGACCGGTACAGGGGGCTACCTGTGGCGGTAGTGGCACAAATTAAGGGGGAGGTGCGGGGCGGCCATTTTGTTCGGTGGCCGCCTGCCAGCACCTCCTCGCGCCGCCCTCCCCGGCCTCCTGATTCCCCCCCCCGGGCAGTGCCGGCTGTGTCCCGAGTGCCCGGCACTTCTCCACGGTGCCAGGCTCTTTTGCCGGCACTCGCGATCGGTGATCGCGCTGGTGCAGGCCCCTCCACCGTAAGAAGGGGAGGAAGGCCTGCAGTACCGCAGCGCGCCGTGCCACAGCGTGTGGCGCAGCGGCATGTAGCGCTGCGATATTCAGTTTGAGCGCCCCAAGTGGGACGCAGGGTGCCTCGAGCAGCGCCCCGCGTCCTTCTTGGGGCGCTCAAACTGAATATCAGGAGGGCGCAAGCGGCTCCGCCCGGAGCGCAAATTCCGGTGCCCAGGTGAGCTTGGCGCCCCAAGCGTGGTGCCACCGAATTTTTAGCCCCAGGTGACAACACTACTCTATGTCCCGAAGGTCCCCCCGAGGTGTGAGTGTCTGCGCTGGTGCTGGGTGCGCTTACTTCTGCTGACGTTGCGCCCTCAGAGGTTGAAGCTTCCTCTGAGGAGTCTGGCTGCACAGCCTCTTCCTCCTCCACAGTGAGGACGGGGGCTCTGGATGGTACTGTGGGGGAGTAAATGAAGGAGTTAAAGATGTAATGCCAAGGTTCTTCTGGTGACTCCCAGCGAGTTGGCATCTGCTGACACCTGCATCCATGCAGCATTGGTCTCAGTGGGAGGCCTCTTCCTCCCTGACCTAGGGAAGAGGACCTCCCTGTGGGCCCTAACCCCATCCAATAATGCCTGCAGTGAAGCCTCGTCGGATTTGGAGGCAGCTCAGGGTCTGGCACTGGCCACAGCTGCTGCAGGCTCCTCTGCCATCCTGTATGGTTCGTTTGGAAGCCTTCAGAGGATGCAGTGCTTGCTATGGACCTTGAAAGCACCACGAATGATGACATCATACTGTCGGGATTTCTGACTCAAATTGGACAATTAGCAAGGCTTCCCACATGCTGGGAATTAATTGGCCGCTTGAGGGAAAATTGCGTGGAGCTGGCTGACACTTTTTTATGTGTGTCAGAAACCCCACATTTGGGGAAACCTGACCATTTCCCACACAAGCCGAAAATCGGGGCCTATGTATTTAATTGGTCAGCCATTTCTTTGTTCCCCATTATAAATTCCCCTGATTCTGACTGCAAGGGACCTACACTTGACTTCACCAATCTTTTTCTCTTCACATATCTATAGACGCTTTTACAGTCAGTTTTTATGTTCCCTGCAAACTTACTCTCATAATCTATTTCCCCCCTCTTAATTAATCCCTTTGTCCTTCTTTGCTGAATCCTAAACTGCTCCCAATCCTTAGGTTTCCAGCTTTTTCTGGCCAAATTATATGTCCTCTCCTTGGATCTTATGCTATCCCTAATTTTCCTTGTTAGCCACGGTTGAGTCACCTTTTTGTTTTATTTTTATGCCAAACAGGGATGAACAAATTCTGTAGTTCATCCATGTGATCTTTAAATGTTTGCCATTGCCTATCCACCATCAACCCTTTAAATAACGTTCCTCAATCCATCCTATCCAACTCCCGCCTCATACCATCGTAGTTTCCTTCATTTAAATTCAGGACCCTAGTATCTGAGTCAACTACTTCACTCTCCATTTTAATGAAGAATTCTATCATATCATGATCGCTCCCCCCCAAGGGGCCTCACAAAACAAGATTGCTAATTAATCCTTTTTCATTACATAATACCCAGTCTAAGATGGCCTGATCTCTAGTTGGTTCCTCGACATATTGGTCCAGGAAACCATCCCGTATACACTCTAGGAATTCCTCCTCCACAGTATTGTTACTAATTTGGTTAGCCCAATCTATATGTAGATTAAAGTCATCCATGATAACTGCTGTGCCCTTATTGCACGCATCTCTAATTTCCCATTTAATGCCATCCCCAACCTCAGCATTACTGTTTGAGGGTCTGTATACAACTCCCACTAATGTTTTCTGTCCCTTGGTATTTCTCAGCTCTGCCCATACAGATTCCACATCATCAGAGCTATTATCCTTCCTTACTATTGTGTTAATCTCCTCTTTAACCAGCAATGCTACCCCACCTCCTTTTCCTTTTTTCCTGTCCTTCCTGAATATTGAGTACCCCTGGATGTTGAATTCCCAGTCTTGGTCACCCTGGAGCCATGTCTCCATAATCCCAATTATATCATATCCATTTACATCTATTTGCACAGCTAATTCATCCACCTTATTACGAATGCTCCTCGCATTAAGACACAAAGCCTTCAGGCTTGATTTTTTAACACTCTTAGTCCTTTTAGAATTATTATTTACTCTGGCCCTGTTTGATTTACACCCTTGATTTCTCTGCCTTCCACTTTTGCTTTTCTCCTTCCTGTCTTTTGTTTCTATCCTTGCTTCCCTTTTCTCTGTCTCCCTGCACAGGTCCCCAACCCCCTGCCATTTTAGTTTAAAACCTCCCTGAAAGTGGTGTAAAAACTGACTGCTTCGGACTTTGTACCAGACACTGTCAAATCACAAATTATCTACAACAACAACAACAACTTATATTTATATAGTGCCTTTAACGTAGTAAAACGTCCCAAGGTGCTGCACAGGAGTATTTTAAGACAAACAATTTGACACTGATCCACATAAGAATAAATTAGGGCAGGTGACCAAAAGCTTGGTCAAAGAGATAGGTTTTAAGGAGCATCTTAAAGGAGGAAAGAGAGGTAGAGAGGCGGAGAGGTTTAGGGAGGGAATTCCAGAGCTTAGGGCCTAGGCAACAGAAGGCCCGGCCACCAAAGGTTGCGTGATTATAATCAGGGATGCTCAAGAGGACAGAATTAGATGAGCACAGATATCTCAGTGGTGGGGGGGGGGGGGTTTGTGGGGCTGAAGGAGATTGCAGAGATAGGAAGGGGGGGGATTTGAAAATAAGGATGAGAATTTTGAAATCGAGGCGCTGCTTAACCGGGAGCCAATGTAGGTCAGCGAGCACAGGGGTGATGGGCGAACAGGACTTGGTACGGGTTAGGACACGGGCAGCCGAGTTTTGGATGACCTCAAGTTTACGAAGGGTGGAATGTGGGAGGCCAGCCAGGAGTGCGTTGGAATAGTCAAGTCTAGAGGTAACAAAGGCATGGATGAGGGTTTCAGCAGCGGATGAGCTGAGGCAAGGGTGGAGATGGGCCATGTTACAGAGGTGGAAGTAGGCGGTCTTTGTTATGTTGCGGATATGTGGTCGGAAGCTCAAGTTAGGGTCAAATATGACACCAAGGTTGCGAACAGTGTGGTTCAGCCTCAGACAGATGTTAGGGAGAGGGATGGAGTCAGTGGCTAGGGAACGGAGTTTGTGCCGGGGATCTAAAACAATGGCTTCAGTCTTCCCAATATTTAATTGGAGGAAATTTTTGCTCATCCAGAACCGGACAAGCAGTCTGACAATTTAGACATCGTGGAGGGGTCAAGAGAAGAGGTAGTGAGGTAGAGCTGGGTGTCGTCAGCGTACATGTGGAAACTGATAGTGTTTTCGGATGATGTCACCAAGGGGTAACGTGTAGATGAGAAATAGGAGGGGTCCAAGGATAGATCCTTGGGGGACATCAAAGGTAACGATGCGGGAGCGGGAAGAGAAGCCATTACAGGTGATTCTCTGGTTACCATTAGATAGATAAGAAGGGAACCAGGCGAGTGCAGTCCCACCCAGCTGGACGATGGTGGAGAGGCGTTGGAGAAGGATGGAGTGGTCAACCATATCTGGAGTGGAAGTTATGTTACAGCTGTACAGAACTCTGGTTAGACCCCATCTGGACTACTGCATTCTGTTCTGGGCACCACACCGTATGAAGGCTGTATTGGACTTGATGGGGGTGCAACGCAGATTCACCAGAATGATACCAGGGCTTAAAGGGTTAAACTATGAGGACAGGTTGCTTAGACTAGGCTTGCATTCCCTTAAATATAGAAGATTAAGGGAGTGATCTAATTGAGGTGTTTAAGATGTTTAAATGATTTGTTAGGGTAGATGGAGAGAACCTATTTCCTCTGGTGGGGGGAGTCCAGAACAAGGGGGCATAACCTTAAAATTAGAGCTAGGCCATTCAGGGGTGATGTCAGAAAGCCTGTCCCATTACCACCTGTCCCATTACCACCTCCTCTTGCCTTGAATATCTCTTAATGGCCCAGAACTTGGTGTCGGGGGCTTGCCGCGCATGCAAGCCCCCGATGTGCACTTACCCGGCGCGCCAACATCTGAAACCTGGCCCGCAGTGGATTTCCTGTCAGTGGCCTGGTTCTGATGTCAGCGCGCTGTGCTAACCTGACCCAGCGGCGTAGTTAGTGCGATGTGCCGGCTGGGATCAGGTGAGCACTGTTCAGCCAATCAGGGGAGGGGAAACTTCATTCATAAGTTTGAGAGTAAGAACTGTCAAACTCATGAGAAGTACTGCACCCCAAAACACTACTTAAACTTTAAATAAAATTTTAAAAAACATCCCAATCATTAAATTAAGTATAAATAAGTTTAAAAAAATAATTTAAACAATAATTTTTTTTTTTGAAATTTTTTTTTTTAATAAAAAGGGTCTAAAACTAAACTTACCTTATTGTACATTCTTTAAAATAATAAACCTGTGGAAAAAAAAATTCTAAATTGCACTAAAACACCACTTACCTGTAAAAAATAAATACTTACGTGTGCTTTTTACAAGCGTAAAGACCGGAGGCCTTTACACACGCGCAAATCCCCCAAAACAGAGGAAATCCAAGATGCACGCGCTGCCCCCTACAGCGCACGCGCTAGCCTCTTCACCTCTTGGGTTAGAGGAGAGGAAATGCCGGTTTTCAGCGCATGCGCTGTGCATGCTGAAAACCGGCATTTCCTCCGGCCAGACGCGTGAGTACCCCTTCCGTACTCACGCGTTTGGGGAGGAATTACTGCCCCATTGTCTCTTAATCTCTCCTGCTTTCTATCCTATCACTGACCTTCCCTTTTGTTCTTTCATCCCCTCCCCCTTTTCCCAGGCCCTAAACCTGCCTTCCATTTCCTGCTTTTTTCCAGTTCTGATGAAAGGTCTTCGACCTGAAACGTTAACTCTGTTTCTCTCTCCACCGATGCTGCCTGGCCTTCTGAGTTTTTTCCAGCGTTTTCTGTTGTTATTTCGGATTTCCAGCATCTGCAGTATTTTGCTATTGTATTGATGTCAGAAAACACTTCTTCACACAAAGGTTAGTGGAAATCTGGAACCTCCCTCCCCCAAAAAGCTGTTGAGGCTGAGGGTCAATTGAAAGTTTCAAAACTGAGATGGATAGAATTTTGTTAGGCAAGGGTATTAAGGCTTAAGGAACCAAGGCGGATAGATGGAGTTAAGATACAGATCAGCCATGATCTAACTGAATGGTGGAACAGGCTCGAGGGGCTGAATGGCCTACTCCTGTTCCTATGGTGTGCATTTCAACATGGAAACTAAGTGATTAATTTTCCCCAGTGTGCAGCAGCATCCAGCGTGTGACAAGATCATAAGCTATGGGTGCGGACGGCCATTCAGCTCGTCTATAAGGAAATCCCAAACCCACCATCACAGCACCCTGCCGTTTGTTAAATGATTCCAGCATTTCTATCTCCACCAGCCCACCCAACAGTCTATTTCACATGCTGATCACTCTTTGCATGATGAAGAATTTCTTGACTTCAGTCCTAAATTTGCCTTTTGCTGGTTTGAACGTGTACCTCCTTTTATATGAAGAAATGTTCTGGGGATTTATTTTTTCTATACTGTTTACTCTTTATCTGTTTGAGTGATTTACTGGTTGTTAATTTTAAAATCACAATAGAATGAACAATCTTTCACTGCTTTCTTTGATGGGACATTAGCTCATGATGTAGATTATTTTCACCAGAGACATTTTACTGCATATTTATCTTCTGATTTACAGTGAAAGATTGAAATCCACAATACTTTGGTAGAGCACTGTAATTAGTGCACACAATAACACACCACGTATCGAATTGTGGACAACAGTACAGCACACATGATACAAATGGATTAAAAATTGATTGAATATTTTATTTAAACTGATCCGTGGAACAGCCCTCTAGATGCCCAACCTGAGTTCCCTTGAAACCATTATGTTTACAGTGTAGGAGGGTAGCTGGGAAGTCACATAAAGCAGAATAACACTTGTATGTGTGAAAGGAAAACAGTAAGGTTTTAATGGGTGATTTAGGGACAGGATTTTTAAAAAAAATCCCTAACCAGTAAAATGGAAAATGTGCACATCCAATCTAAAATGTGCTCTGCATCTGCTTTCTACAGCTAAATGCAAAACTGAAAATGATTAATGTCTTTTGGTTGAAGCAGAATGCCTAGTTATGCCACTGGAACCTTCTATTCTCTCTTCCCATACAGATCATTAAAAAAAATGTATTCATTCATTGGATGTGGGCATCGCTGGCAAGGCCAGCATGTATTGAATTGCCCTTGAGAAGATGGTGGTGAACCACCTTCTTGAACCGCTGCAGTCCTTGTGGTGAAGGTACAACCACAGTGCTGACTTTGTCATAGCGGTTTTGGTACAACTGAGTGACTCGCTAGGCCATTTCAGACGGCAGTTAAGAGTCAACCACATTGCTGTGGGTCTTGAGTCACTTTTGGCCAGACCAGGACGGCAGGCTTCCTTCCCTGAAGGACATTAGTGAACCAGTTGGGTTTTTATGACAATCCAGTAGTTTCATGGTTACCATTACTGATACTAGCTTTTTTTTAACAGATTTATTTAATTAACTGAATTTAAATTCCCCAGCTGCTGTGGTGGGATTTGAACTCACGTCTCATGACTTATTAGTCCAGGCCGCTGGATTACTAGTCCGGTAACATAACCACTATGCTACCATACCCTCGTGTCAGGCAGGGACAATATAGGAGGGTTTTTTGTGCCAATGTAGAAAAGCGCTGCACAAAAACAGCTGGCACTGCCTTGCTCTCTCCCACCATGGGAAGTGCTGGCCTCAGTTCATTGCCACCTCTCACTGATGTGGTTAGGAGTGGGAAGGCCAAATATGTTTCCGCACACTCCTCCCCCGCCTCCCCCATTCCAGCTGCTTCCAACTGCTCCACATGCTGTGCTACACGGCTGCCGTCACCTCAGCTTTCAGTTTCTGCTGTTTCCTCCTCTCCACATGCCACACACCATTTCGACTTCTTTTAGCTCTGTGGATGCCAGTCCTAAGTCTGCTACTGGAAGGTTCATGAGAGAAGCCAGGGGGAGTCACCTTACAAATTTATTTCCTTCCCTGTTGGGTAACTGCATGGTCTCTGTTTGACACCTTCTTCTGACAGCTTGTCTAAAGATCACTTCTTGCTTTGTTGAGACTTCTGACTTAAACCTTTGATTATAAATTGTGTAGCAGGTTACTTTCATACAGATGGCTTACATGAGGGCTGTAAATAATGCTGAGTTTATGCTAACATAAAATATCCAAGTGGAACTTAGCAGTTGAAAACTTTTGGTCTAAGTTCCAGAAACTGCATTGAAGTGATATTGAAAAACTATATTTCCATAAGTTCCTCAAGCAGAATGACTGTTACATTCTTATCAGTAAACATATTTTTCTTAGTTCATTTTGTGCTATGCATACTTCACTCTTGAGTGACCAAATGCTTGTGAACTGAATTCTGACTCGGGATAATACATACAGAATGGCAAATGACAGGAAGTATGTTAAGAGGCAACAATCGAGGGATTATATTTAGAGTTGCCCGAGTCCTAAGAGTACTTGAAGCTTGCAATACACTCCTAGCCATAAATTGTATTAGGTAATATATCAGGCTGTTGTGGCCTGTGTGGTGGCACCGTGCCACTTGGCTACTGCAACACTCTATCCGAGTCTGGAAGAAATTGGAAGACAGATTTTTAGTGCATTTGACAACCATTATTGCACATTTTTGCTGCAATGATTATCATCAATTTAAATATATGCCTAAGATTTGTAATGGTAATTGCAGTTCACACGTGTGGTGTACAAGGTAACACACACCACTTGCACAAGTACACCCACGGCAAGCACAGGCCAGAGTTCTGGTCTCTGAATGCTGGGTGGACATTCAGCGGGCTACTCCCGTCCAATGGGAGCGGAGTGGTCTCCCCCCGCCCCCCCCGCATTGCATCTAGCCGGTTCCCCCGGTCATGCTAACAACTTGACCACATAAAAAAACGTTTCTTCATTAGGGAAGCAACCCAGAGCGTGATCTGCTGGATGTCAAGGCAGTGGGAGAAATGGGCTGCCTCTTCCTCTTCTCACAGAAGAGAAGAGAAGAGGATGAAAATGATGGAATGCACAAGCATTTTATCCTATCAATGAACCATACTGAAGGGTACTGCATGGACAGAAGCAAATAAGGTGAGAGGAATATTGTGATGGAAGCAATTGGCCTTAGATAGGTGACTACCATCTAAAATGTAATTTTTTTAGCTTACAGATTTTCCTTTATCGTGTAAAAATGATGGTGCAGCCATGAATGATATGGCCCTTTACTCCTCCTGTACATTGTAGTTATTGAAATCTCTCTGCACAGCACAAACATTTTTAAAAATCTGGTATCATATTTCAATTTTTATTTATTTGACAATATATTAAATTAATTTGATTAAATCCATTAAATCCACCTGAATCTTTGAAATGCTCAAAATTTTAAATGAATTTCATGTGGCTGCTGAAATAAATCCTCGACCCAAGCTCCTAATGGCAAGTTTCATTCTGACAAGTAAAAGATTCTTTATTAAAATTATACTGTTCAGTGGTTTAAATTCCTGAATATATCCTTTGTTACATTGTTTTGCCCTGTTCCCAATGGACTAGCCTACCAATGATCTAATGACTGAATCTCAGCCAGGCACAATTATTTGTGCAAGTTGTGACACATGAAATGAAGGCGAGCAACATAATTGGGGGAATAATATTTAAGGTGTAAATTACGACTGTGAACTTTTGAACACTTGGCTTCTAATAGTGTTCCCTCAGCTGTCAAAATGAAGATTGCTGAAACTTAAAATAAAACAGAAAATGTTGGAAACGCAGAGTGTGTCAGTCAGCATCTGAAGGATAGATTAACATTTGAGGTGGGATTCTCACCTTAAACATTGACCCATCTTTCTCTTTCAGATACTGAATGACCCCCTGCTTATTTCCAGTTTTTTAAATTTCAGATTTTTAGGATTAACTTTCTGTTTTCCTTTTAATCTGGGTAAAAAGTACGCTGCAGGCATGTGAATGTAGTAATTTATTGACTGCACAAGAGAAGTAGTGATTGGAATAAAAATTCAGCACAATTAGTGGCATCCCACATTTCAATTTATGAAGTGTGACCCAGGGAAGAGGTTCAGCATTCTTTGGGATAAAATCACTTGCCTTTTATGATCAACTTTACAAACTGTTCAGGGCTCTTCTTTAACATGCAGTTTAATTCAAGTGACCAACATTTGATAATCAAATTATTTTCTTCGGTCAACATGCTTTTTGGTGAAGCTAAGTTCACGTTCAGGGTGTCACGTGTCTGTAAGGAAGTTCTGAAAGTGAATGAAGTTCTATGGTACAACAACAACAACTTGCATTACTATAGTGCCTTTAACGCTGTAAAACGTCCCAAGGCGCTTCACAGGAGCGTTATCAAACAAAATTTGACATCGAGTCACATAAGGAGATATTAGGGCAGGTGGAGGTAGGTTTTAAGGAGCATCTTAAAGAGGAAAGAGAGGTTGATTTCATCAACCTGAACATAGAGCACTGTGCGATTCTAAAATAAAATATATGCTGTAATTGCTGTACCAGTGCGTCTGTGGTTTAATTTTTTCAATCCCAACAAAATGCCAACCTGTACTTATATAATTCCAATTCAGTCTAATCTCTGGCACTAAAAGGCATCTGTAGTTTATCTTTCTTTTCCCTTGTTGGTTGTTCCTTCTCTTTATCAAGGTCATTTTTCTTCAGATCATGATTGCATTGTAATCTTGTTGTGTGGAGTCCTTTAGGGAAGAGTGACCATAACATGATAGAATTCTTCATTAAGATGGAAAGTGAAAAAGTCCAATCGAAACTAGGGTCCTAAATCTAAACAAAAGAAACTACGAAGGTATGAGGAGTGAGTTGGCTATGATAGATTGGGGAGCTTCATTAAAAGGCATGACGGTGGATAGGCAATGGCTAACATTTAAGGAACGAATGCATGAATTGCAACAGTTATACATTCCTTTCTGGCGCAAGAACACAAAAGGAAAAGTGGCCCAACCATGGCTAACAAAAGAAATTAAGAATAGTATTAGATCCAAAGGGGAGTCATATAAAGTTGCCAGAAAAAGTAGCAAGCCTGAGGATTGGGAGAAGTTTAGAATTCAGCAAAAAAGGACCAAGAGATTGATTAAGAGGGGAAAAATAGAGTATGAGAGTAAACTTGCAAGTCTGTAAAAGCTTCTACAAGTATGTAAAAAGAAAAAGATTAGTGAAGACAAATGTAGGTCCCTTACAGTCAGAAATGGGAGAATTTATAATGGGGAACAAGGAAATGGCAGAGCAATTAAACAAATACTTTGGTTCTGTCTTCATGGAAGAGGACACAAATAACGTCCCAGAAATGCTAGGGAACCAAGGGTCTAGTGAGAAGGAGGAATTAAAGGAAATTAGTATTAGTAAAAAAATAGTGCTGGAGAAATTAATGGGACTGAAAGCCAATAAATCCCCAGGGCCTGATAATCTGCATCCCAGAGTACTAAAAGAGGTAGCCATGGAAATAGTGGATGCATTGGTTGTCATCTTCCAAAATTCTATAGATTATGGAACAGTTCCTGCAGATTGGAGTGTGGCAAATGTAACCCCACTATTTAAAAAAGGAGGGAGAGAGAAAACAGGGAACTACAGACCGGTTAGCCTAACATCAGTAGTAGGGAAAATGCTAGAGTCTATTTATAAAGGATCTGATAACAGGACACTTAGAAAATATCAATAGGATTAGACAAAGTCAACATGGATTTATGAAAAGGAAATCGTGTTTGACAAACCTACTGGAGTTTTTTGAGGATGTGACTGGTAGACTAGATAAGGGAGAACCAGTGGCTGTGGTGTATTTGGATTTTCAGAAGGCCTCTCACAAAGTCCCACATAAGAGGTTAGTGTGCAAAATTAAAGCACATGGGATTGGGGGTAATATACTGACATGGATTGAAAATTGGTTAACAGACAGGAAACAGAGAGTAGGAATAAATGGGTCTTTTTCGGGATGGCAGACGGTGACTAGCAGGGTATTGCAGGGATCAGTACTTGGGCCCCAGCTATTCACAATATCTATATTTATAAAGCGGTTTGTCTCTCTGTCTGTCTGTCTGCTATACACTCAAAAGTTATAGAGCGTACCTACACGCATGTTATATCAAAAGAAAGCTTATCATTAGG